>NC_045140.1:296971-1507766 GCF_008831285.2 Nymphaea colorata
TTCAATTTTTCATTTGGTTTTGATACCTTATTTTTGTTAAATATTTGTTAACTTCTCAAGTTTCTATATGCACTTTTCAACTTTGAGTTTCTAAATCATACTGAAGTCAATAAAAATGGGAGTTTTTCTAACATCTTGTAAATGCTTTTCTAACCCTTGCGAATCTTTGATATCATTTCAAAATTATTGCTTTGCGTGTGTAAATAGTTGAATCCATTATCTAATTTTTCAAAAATTTTGTAAATTGAATTCAAAATCTTTTGTTTTTCTTTGAATGTTCTCGATTTCTTCTAAGATCTTAAAATTTATTGGATTTGATTTCTTTCTTTCCTAAATCTTTGTTAAATTCAATAGTTTCTAAAGCACTTTTCAACTTTGAAATTTCTAAATTTGGAAGTCTAAAAAACGATTTCAAAGATGTTCTAAATTAAGGTTTCGTATGGTCAAGTTCAAATCCGCATTCAACGCACCGGTCCAACTTCTAAAACTGGATAAGGTTAGACCTGGGACTGTGATGTAGATCGTTGGTCCTAAAAAAAAACCCAACATCTTTTGCCGGATCAGATCAGACCTCTGATCTTGCCTTTTGTTTCGAATCCCAAATCCAACATCCCATACTTGATCAGATCAGACCTCTGATCCAAATGTTATGTCCATCTCTCAAATTCAACAGTTTAAATTGGACCAGATTAGTCCTCTGGTCCATTTCTTATATCCAAATTCGAAATCTAACATCGCATACCAAATACAATTACGCTTTTGTTCCTGTAGAAACACACACCAAGATGGAGAGAAAGAGAAGGAACACACAATATACGTGGAAAACCTCAAAGAGAGGTGAAAAACCACGGAGAAGCTCTAACGTAGGTGCACAACCGCAACCCTAGGAGAGAGAAAATGTTATTCTACTTAATCAACAATTACACCATAAGTGATATTAAATAAGAGGGAAAACGCCTAGGGTACCGAGCCACTCTCGGTACCCGTGCCCATGGGACCGGGTCTGGATCCAGACCCGGTTCCCTATACATGATATGTTAACACTCCCCCTCAAGCTTGGCATACATGTCAAACATGCCAAGCTTGCTTACATTTTTCTCGAATTGAGATGTACATAAGGCTTTGGTTAGAACATCTGCAATTTGATCTTCAGACTTCATATAAGGTAGGATCAACTCCTTTGAATCTATGCGTTCCCGTATGAAGTGGCGATCAATCTCCACATGTTTAGTTCTGTCATGCAGAACGGGATTATTCGCAAGATTAATTGCAGACTTGTTGTCGCAGTACATCCTCATCTTCTCTTCTGTTTCAACACCAATATCTGTTAGGAGAATCTTTAACCATAACATTTCTGTAACTCCCATAGCCACAACACTGGATCTAGAGCATACTTCCTGCCTCTTACTTCTCCAAACAACCAGGTTACCCCCCAGAAAGATGCAGTACCCTGTGGTAGACCTCCTAGTATCAGTACATCCTGCCCAATCTGCGTCAGAGTATCCTTCAATATTAAGTTGGTCTTGCTGAGTATAGAGTAATCCTTTTCCTGGGTCATTCTTTAGGTACCCCAACACTCTTTCTGCACTCTTCCAGTGACAATCAGTAGGAGCATGCATAAACTGACTCAACACATTCACAACATAAGTAATATCAGGGCGAGTAAGAGTAAGATAGATGAGTTTACCAACCAGCCTCTGATACCGCCCTTTTCCTTCCTCATCTAGGATGTTACCAGTTTTGATGCTTATCTTTGTACCAGACTCCATTGGAGTTAGAAAGGGTCTGCACCCAAGTTTGCCTGTCTCCTTTAGAAGATCCAGAGTGTATTTCCTTTGGCTCATAACCAGCCCTGTCTCTGACCGAGCAATCTCTATCCCCAGAAAGTACCTTAGTTTACCAAAATCTTTAAGATCAAATTCAGCAGCTAACCTCTCCTTCATCTTCTTTTTCTCTTCTTCATCGTCACCTGTGACTATCATATCATCAACATACACAAGAAGAAGACTCACCAGGCCATCTCTCTGCTTAATGAATAGGGTGTGATCACCATTTCCCTGTTTGTATCCATTTGTCTTCATCACTATCCTCAGTCTTTCAAACCATGCTCTAGGAGACTGCTTTAATCCATACAAGGCTTTCTTGAGATGACAGCATTTCCCGCTTTGAACATATCCAGGAGGCATACTCATATAGACCTCTTCTTCTAGATGGTCATTCAGGAATGCGTTCTTAACATCAAGTTGATCCATGCTCCACCCCTTTTTCACGGCAAGAGCTAATATGACCCTCACAGTTTTCAGTTTGGCAACAGGGGCAAAGGTTTCAAGATAATCAATACCATATTTCTGGCTGAACCCCTTTGCAACAAGCCGAGCCTTATACCTTTCCACAGTACCATCTGGTTTGTACTTCACATTGAACACCCACTTTGAACCAACTAAATGAGTCCCTTTGGGAATATCCACAGCTTCCCAAGTGTCATTCTTTGCCAAGGGATTCATCTCCTCTGTCATGGCCTGTAGTCATTTAGGATCCTCTCTAGCATCTTCCACACACCTGGGAATAACAGACTTAGACAAGGATGTTATAAAGCATTTGTAATTCTTACTCAATTTCGCATAAGAGACAAATCTCTGAATAGGATGAGAAGTACAAGACCTGGTGCCCTTGCGCAGGGCTATAGGAAGCTCTTCATTGATTAGACTTGGGTCATCCGGGGAGCTCACAGGATTGGGATTGGTTACATCAACATTTTCAATCACATCTGTCTTCTTCCTTCTGTACACCTGGCCAAACAAATGATCACGGGCTGTAGGCTGATTATCAACAAGACCCTCGTCCATGTGACGGTCTCTATCATCTCTGACTGTGTCTGCCACACTGTCACTGGCCTTGTAATCCAAGAAATCCGTAAACTGAATCAACTGATTTGAGGAATACTCTTCACTACTGTGCCCTAGATACTCCCCCTGAAGAGGATTCACATGAAAGTATGCCTCATGTTCATGGAAGGTGACGTCCCGAGAAACATAGACTTTAGAGGTGGTAGGATCAACACATTTGTATCCCTTCTGAGTGGAGGAATACCCCAGGAAGACAGCCTTGACAGACCGAGGATCAAGTTTCTTGAGGGTGAGACTATGGTCATGAACAAAACAGACACACCCGAACACCCGAGGAGTAAGAGGCCAGGGATTCTGAGTAGGCCAAAGCATAGAGTACGGGGAATGGCCCTGCAACACACGGGTAGGCATACGGTTGATAAGGTGGGCACTAGTGAGAAACACATCACCCCAGTAGCGCTTGGGAACCTGACGATGGAACAGAAGGGCCCGGGTAACATCAAGCAAATGGCGATTCTTCCGTTCAGCCACGCCATTTTGGGGAGGTGTGTAACTACATGACGTTTCATGAACAATACCCTTGCTCTTCAAGAAATCATCTAGGGATTGAGAGACATACTCTCTAGCATTATCGGTGCGAAAAGCTTGGACAGACGTCTGAAACTGAGTCTCAACAAAGGCCACAAAGTTTTTGACAATAACGGGAACTTCACTACGTTCTTTCAACAGATACACGAACGTACAACGGGAGTAATCATCAATAAGTTTCATAAAGTAATGAAAACCACGACAAGTGGGTACTCCCGAAGGACCCCAAACATCAGAATGAACCAAAGCAAATGGACGAGTGGTTTTATTGAATGAAATAGGGTACGAGGCCCTAACCTGTTTAGCCAACTGACACACTTCACAGGTGAAGGAGTCCATGGAAACAGAATGAAACAAACTAGGAAACAACTTCTTAATCAATGGAAACGGAAGATGACCAAGCCTCTCGTGCCATCGCATAATAGTAGATCTGTCTTCTACGCCTGACAACTGTCCACTAGTGGCTGAAATAAAAGCGGACGCAACCTGCACAGGCAGTCTGTAGAGTCCATCAATAGCCGAACCAATCCCAATCTTCTGCCCCGTCACCAAGTCCTGCAGAAAACACCGATCAGCAGAAAAGATCAGATTACAGTTCAGTTCTTTAGTAATACTGCTGACAGATAGCAAATTCACAGGAATATTGGGAACATGAAGAGCATTATGAAGACAGTATTTATTTAACAAGGACAAACTCCATTTTCCAGCCACAGAGATAGAAGAACCATCAGCCATAGATACACGTTGCTGCCCCGAAGACAATTTGTATTCTTGGAACATCTTACGGTCCCCTGTCATATGATGCGTAGCACCACTGTCAACAATCCAATCACCATGTGAGGAATTAGCTTGGTCACTAGTGGCCACGAGAGCTTGGGCTAACTTAGCCCCCTCAGACGTGGAAGTATCCTCCTGAGTAGTAGACAGCCGGCTGATATACGCTTGCAGTTCTTTGATTTGATCGGAGGAAAGCTTCGATTTGGCAACATTTGAAGGACTACTCTGACTAGGCTCAGGCACAGAAGGACTCCGGCGGCTAGAAGGAGGACGACCCCGGACAAGACGCCTCTCAGGATGAAGATCCCAACAAAAATCAACAGAATGTCCTGATTTGTTGCAATGGCTACACCGCCGAACAGGACGCTGTCCAATCCCAGAAGCACGACTAACAAAGGCTGAAGGAGAACTCCCCTGACTGGTGTCAATATGCATCACCTGTCGACGTTGTTCCTCAGATTCCACACGGGCATACACCTCTTCAATTCCGGGGACCTCGTCACAATTGAGAATTTGGCTCCTAATGGATTCAAATTCATCGCGTAAGCCTCCGAGGAAAAGAAACGTCCGATCCATCCATTCTTTGTCCCAGTACAAGGCATGATCAGACCCACAGTGCCAGTCATCATTCACATGGTAGTCAAGTTCCTTTCACTTAGTCTTTAGGGCTGCAAAGAAAGCGGCTACAGACAAGTCACCCTGTTTAAGAGAGTATATGCTACGTTTGATTTGGTACGTACGCAATACTCTCTTCTTACGGCCATACATCCGTGCAAGCACAGTCCACATGTCGTAGGCAGTCGATTTACGCAAGATCAAAGGCTGAATATCTGCAGAAACAGAACTAATAATCCATACTTTAACCTGACTATCTTCCAACGTCCAAGTAGCCCATCGCGGATCGGTTTTTGAAGGTGCAGGCTTCTCCCCAGTGATGTAGGGCAGGCGACCACGACTGGTTATCCCAATTTCTAGGGCAGCCGACCAAGAGAGATAGTTATCCTTGTTCAGCCGGATGGAGGTGACTTGAACAGGCAAGATCTCGCTCTTGGTATTGCTGCCCGAGTCTAGGGCATCATCGATCTTGAGGGACATCTCCTCGGCCATCACAATCACCAAGGAGAAAGAATACCCAGCACCAGAGACGACAAACAAGAGGCAGCGGCGCTGGACGGCGGCGGGGCGGGAGAGAGCGACGGCGGTGGGCAGCGGTGGCGCGGGACGGCGGCGGCGCTGAAGTGGGCGACGGCGGCGCTGGACAGCGGCAACGCAGCAGAGAACAACCGCGCTGGACGGCGGCGGCGCAGCAGCGGCAGAGAAAAAAAAACGGCGGAAACAGCAGAGGCAAAAAACGGCGGAAACACGACTATCACACCAACGATCTCTCACGCGTTGGCTCTGATACCATGTAGAAACACACACCAAGATGGAGAGAAAGAGAAGGAACACACAATATACGTGGAAAACCTCAAAGAGAGGTGAAAAACCACGGAGAAGCTCTAACCTAGGTGCACAACCGCAACCCTAGGAGAGAGAAAATGTTATTCCACTTAATCAACAATTACACCATAAGTGGGATTAAATAAGAGGGAAAAACGCCTAGGGTACCGAGCCACTCTCGGTACCCGTGCCCATGGGACCGGGTCTGGATCCAGACCCGGTTCCCTATACATGATATGTTAACAGTTCCAAATCTTCATACTAAATCCCAACTCTAACATCGTAGTTAGGAAGACATTAACAATGCAAAATTTTCTAATTTCTTGTAAATGCTGTTCAAATCCTTTATGAATCTTTCAAATCATTCCAAAATCATTGGTTTGCCTATATAAATCTTTGAAACCATTATCGAAGTTTTCCAAATTTTTTTAAGTTGAATTCAAAATCTTTTGATTTTCTCAATTTCTTTTACGATCTTCAATTTTCTTTTGGTTTTGATTCCTTATTTTTGTTAAATATTTGTTGACTTCTCAAGTTTCTAAATGCACTTTTCAACTTTCTAGTTTCTAAATTGTATTGAAGTCAATAAAAATGAGAGTTTTTCTAACATCTTTTAAATGCTTTTCTAACCCTTTGTGAATCTTTGATATCATTTCAAAATTATTGCTTTGCCTATATAAATAGTTGAATCGGTTATCTAATTTTTCAAAAAATTTTGTAAATTGAATTCAAAATCTTTTGTTTTTCTTTGAATGTTTTCGATTTCTTCTAAGATCTTAAAATTTATTGGATTTGATTTCTTGCTTTTCCTAAATCTTTGTTAAATTCGACAGTTTCTAAAAGGCACTTTTCAACTTTGAAATTTCTAAATTCTGAAGTCTAAAAAACGATTTCAAAGATGTTCTAAACTAAGGTTTCGTATGGTCAAGTTCAAATCCGCATTCAATGCACCCATCCAACTTCTAAAACTAGATAAGGTTAGACCTTGATGTAGATCGTTGGTCCTAATAACAAACCCAACATCTTATGCCGGATCAGATCAGACCTCTGATCTTGCCTTTTGTTTTGAATCCCAAATCCAACATCCCATACTTGATCAGATCAGACCTCTGATCCAAATGTTAGGTCCATCTCTCAAATTCAACACTTTAAATTGGACCAGATTAAACCTCTGGTCCGTTTCTTATGTCCAAATTTGAAATCTAGCATCGCAGACCAAATAGAGTCGGACTTTTGTTCCAAATCTTTAGACTAAATCCCAACTCTAATATGGTAGATAGGAAGACATTAACAATGCCAGCTTTTCTAATTTCTTGTAAATGCTTTACAAATTCTTTATGAATCTCTGAAATCATTTGAAAATCGTTGCTTTGCCTAAATAAATCTTTGAAACCATTGTCTAAGTTTTTGAAGTTGATTTCAAAATCTTTTGAGTTTCTCAATTTCTTGTACGATCTTCAATTTTTCTTTTGGTTTTGATTTCTTACTTTTGTTAAATATTTGTTAAATTCTCAAGTTTCTAAATGCTCTTTTCAACTTTCAAGTTTCTGAATTGTACTCAAGTCATTAATAATCAGAGTTTCTCTAACATCTTGTAAATGTTATTGAAACCCTTTGTGAATTTTTGAAGTCATTTCAAAATTATTGTTTTGCCTATATACAAAGTTGAATCCGTTATCTAAGTCTTCGAAAAATTTTGTGAATTGAATTCAAAAACTTTTGATTGTCTTTGAATTTTCTCAATTTCTTCTAAGATCTTAAAATTTATTGTATTTGATTTCTTGCTTTCCTAAATCTTTGTTAAATTCAGCGGTCTCTAAAAGCTTTTTTCAACTTGAAATTTCTAAATTTGGAAGTCTCATAACCTATTTTAAAGATGTTTTAAACTAAGGTTTCGCATGTTCAAGTTCAAATCTGCATTCGAAGTACCAATCCAACTTCTAAGACTGGATAAGGTTAGACCTGTGGGCTGTGATGTAGATCGTTGGTCCTAATAACAAATCCAACATCTTATGTCGGATCAGATCAGACCTCTGACCTTGCCTTTTGTTTTGTATCCCAAATCCATCATCCCATACATGATGCAGTCTTTTGTTCCAAATCTTCAAATTAAATCCCAAATCTAACATCGTTGATAGGAAGACATTAACAATGAGAGTTTTTCTAATTTCTTGTAATTGCTTTTCAAATCCTTTATGAATCTCTGAAATTATTTCAAAATTATTGCTTTGCCTATATAAATCTTTGAAACCATTATCTAAGTTTTCCAAAATTTTTCAAATTGAATTCAAAATATTTTGATTTTCTCAATTTCTTGTATGATCTTCAATTTTTCTTTTGTTTTTGATTCCTTACTTT
This sequence comes from Nymphaea colorata, assembly GCF_008831285.2. NCBI lineage: Eukaryota > Viridiplantae > Streptophyta > Magnoliopsida > Nymphaeales > Nymphaeaceae > Nymphaea > Nymphaea colorata. The sequence goes on from NC_045140.1 coordinate 304,981, forward strand.
CTTAAATCTTTGAACCATTACGTCAGTTTCCAAAATTTTGCAAATTGACTTCAAATTCTTTTGATTTTCTTCGTATTTTCTCAATTTATTGTTAGATTTTTTGGATTTGATTTCGTACTTTTCCTAAATCTTTGTTAAATTCTCAAGTTTCTAAAAGTACTTTTCAGCTTTCAAATTTTTATATTCCATTGGATTGTATGAATTTTCAAAACGATTTTAAACATGTTCCAAACTGGGGGTTCTTGTTTTCAAATTTGAATCCTCATTCAAAACACCAATCCTACATCCGAGACCAGATAAACATTATGAAGTTCATGCGCAAATGTAGAATTCATCAGAAACAACAAAAGCCAAAAAGGGTTATCACATGTTGTCCAGCTTAGTCTCAATGTTACTTCCATGATAACCATCAGTCTATGCTGATCAATATAGAAAAGGCCCAAGAAGAGGGGAATGTGGGTGGAAGAGGGAACCCAGGGTGGCTCACCTAGGTCCTGGACCACTTATTTTGTAACCGTTGCTAAGTATTGGGTACATGCTTGTGAGCCTGAGAAAATTTCTCTTTCTTTAATAATTTTTGGTTTTCCTTTTCAAGAACAAGAGCCTGGGAGATAATTTTGATCATCTAAGACGCTGAAAACAAGGAAAGACATTGTGCAATTGTGCATGTGCACCTTTGGATTGCACATCATGTTTGTACTAAAACAATGTCATCGACAAGAAAGGGAAAAAGATCAGTACTCGACTGGCTTCATAACTCCTAAAGAGCTGTAATACATGATACATGGCCTGCATTGTCAAGTTTGGGAAAAAAAACGGCCAGCTCTAACAACTAATTAAACTTTATACTTGAAGGCATTTACGGATTTGTTTTTTTATTGACCATCTTGACCATGTCTACTTTCTGTGTCTTCATGACTTTTCGGTCATGACAAATGATAGCCTTTACATACTATATCACATGGATATAAATGTGGACACAGGTCATAATGTGGATAAGATTGGTAAGATAAAGTAGTTCTCAAATTTTAAGCACGCAGCATAAAGTTGTAAGCTACATATGTACGCAATTGCTAATCTAAAGTTGTTAGCTACACATTTTTGGGGTGTTACAGCGGGAAGCTGTCATGGTTTGAGCCTTTGAGGGGTTCAATCACTCACCTGACTCATAAAACCCCATGGTCCATAACCCCCCAACCAGTGGGGTCTGGGTACAATACACCTTGAACAAAAATAGCTAACTATAAAATTGAAAAAACACAAAATAAATATAAAATAAACAGTTATGATCATTAAAAAAATAGATAATAAATGGCACATTCATTCCGTGTCCAAGAACTGGCTTAAGTCTCCCCAATATTGTATTGTTTCCTTGAGGACACACATGTTAAGAGAAGTATTTCTGTTATGGGCTTGTGGTTTATATGATGAAGGGCCCCAAGACTCAAGCTTGATTATCATTGTCAGCTATTGATGAAAAACATCTTGTTTATAGTTCTTTGATCTTCTAATATCCTTGCTACTCAGTATTGAGTGTGCTTACTTTATGGGCCTTCCACAAATACATCATGCTTAATTTCACTAGGAGACAACAAAGAGACAGCTTCTAAAAACAACTCTTGACCATTTGACTTGTGATGTTCCACGTTATGCGAAGGCATAAGGATAATTATCTTTCATCCATATGAGCGCATTGAGACATACTGACATACTATACTATTTATTTGTTTTACATGCTTAATTTCACCAAGATGCATAATCTAAAGCAAAAATGGCAACCTACAAAAGCATCTATTGGTGCCACTTGTAACCTGTATGCCTACTAATCAACCAACTGTTGATAAAGTTGTGATTTAGATATTAAATTGCAAAATAAATAGAACTGTAAAAGCTGAAATGGAAAATTTTACTTTGTTTTATAAAAGTCAATTTTAAAGAGAAAAGGAAGGAAACACTGAAAGAGAGAAAGCATGAAAGCTACTATAAAAGCGTATTGCAACTACAGGGGACATCATTATTAGTGTTACATGAAATTACATAAGAACGTGCATTAAAGTTAGAAACTAGAAAGTTGATGTAGATTAAATGTATCACTTGTGCTAAGAATTTAAACTATGAGAAAGATTCCTCTATCAAGTGAATCAACTAGTTCACTCCCAGTCAATTAAAGCAAACCTCTTATTGGTTCAGAACGAATAACCTACAAAAGAACATCAAAGAAAAAAAAGAGGATTCATAGATTACAACCTTTACAACAGACAAACAATGATGGTTGATCGTGTGCCCCGATGCCTATCACAATACCAAAAAGTCCAAACTGCATCAGTTTCAATTGACAATTAGTAGGGAAACAGCAAGTGGATGATTTGGAATAAGAATACCTGCTCAATTCCCGGTAGTCCATTCATAGCTTACATCTTCCATAGGAAGCTTCTTCCCACCTCTATGCGGAGACATGGACCAGATGCCGTACCTATACCAAAAAGTCCAAACTGCATCAGTTTCAATTGACCAGAAATGTGAACCTGATAACAGCACAAAAGATCATACAAAAAATCTAGTACAAGCTTGCAAAAACATGAAAGGAAAATCCTGTCAGTTTCTGATATTATACTCCAAATTACATATATATATTTTATTTATGCACATATAAGTTTATTTTATACAGACATATAAGCTGATATAAGTTGCATATCAAGTAAAATAAGTGGACAATCAACTGTCGTTCTATTGTGAGTATCAATTGACTACGGTTCTATTGTAAATACCTGAGATTCTATTTAATGTATTGTCAGAGCATGGCCGTATTGACACTCCTCGAAATGCTGCCCATGTGTCTTAAGGTTGTTTAGGTCACCATGAGTTTTTAAGGTTGTTAAAGTCACATAGACATTCTTGAGAAGGCACCATACTTTTGTATATTTTTGTACTCAGCTTCCTAAATCTGTATTTTATGTATATATGTTTTTGCATGTGCTTATTGTTGCTGATAGTCTTTCTTTCTTATATAACTGTTTCATAAAAATGTTTTGTCTTTTTGTTTCTTGGAATTTTAGCTTTTACTTGTCCTTGTTTCTGCGGATCTAACATGGTGTGCATTGTCCCTCCAGGAATGCCAGTCATACATAAGCATTTCAAGAATGCGGGATAGGGCTGGGATCTATCATTGTCCCTTAATCACACATGAATATGAATTTGCATAACTTGGTTAATTATGTCTAAGCACTTTAGGACCAACATTAATTTAGCTAGCTTCAACCTATGAAAAGGTCGGTGTAGGCACTGTCAACTTCTGCCTTTGCTTTCAGAGACACACCTATGTTCTGTTTGGTTCAACAAAAAATAATCTTTTGCCAATCAAGGTTAGGCTAACACAAACTTTGTGCAAGGGTGATAAAAAACTAAAATATTCTCAAGTATAACGATTTTTAAGTTCACTCCTTTGTATTTCTTCGAATATAACCAATTACGTCACAGTATCAGAAGATCAACTATACTCAATTTAGTTAATTTGTTTAATATAACGTGTTGGGTGAATGACTTTTTTCTTTGTTAGTTCTAGCAAATTATCTATTGAAGACTTATATATACACGCAAAGTTATTTCTTTTGCCTTTGCTTTCAGAGATACACCTATGTTCTGTTTGGTTCAACAAAAAAATCTTTTGCCAATCAAGGTTAGGCTAACACAAACTTTGTGCAAGGGTGATAAAAAACTAAAATATTCTCAAGTATAACGATTTTTAAGTTCACTCCTTTGTATTTCTTCGAATATAACCAATTATGTCACAGTATCAGAAGATCAACTATACTCAATTTAGTTAATTTGTTTATTATAACGTGTTGGGTGAATGACTTTTTTCCTTGTTAGTTCTAGCAAATTATCTATTGAAGACTTATATATACACGCAAAGTTATTTCTTTTTCAGAAAATTTTTATAAGGCAAACATGTATTGTTTTACTGATTTAACAATTATTCTAACAAACATATGATGTTGCGGACTTTTTTATTATTTGAAACACTTAGGTATGTTTTTAGTAATATTAAGAGGTTCAGATATGATTTAAAAAATCGCCAGCTTTTTTGTGGTGTGGGAAATTTTATAATTATTGTTTTTTAATAAACCTGAAGTTGAACCTAGTGATGGCGCCCAACAGTCCTTACCTTTTATTGGAAAATTATAATAATAACTGGAAAGCTATACATGAATCCAAACCCAATTCATCGTAAATGTTGAAAATCGATCGTTAAATCATTCATAAAGAATGCTTGATAACCAAGAACAATTCAAGCCCTTCTTTTAAAGTTGTTTGTCAGTTACCTATAAAATAGTCTTGTTGAGGTCTATGATGTTCATCTGCCATCCGCCAAAAGGTGAAATTCACTTGATGTTATTAAAACTTCTGAAGGTTGAACGTTAAGCTGGACTTCATCTAAATGAACACACAACTTCCAAGGTGCACAAGAGTCTATTGTTGTCAAAGATTTTCTAGAAGTTCCAATTTTATGATGATTAAGTTATTTAAGGATTCCAAGGAGTATGTGATGCCTATCCAAAACTTACTTGTTTCAATGACTTCTAAGCGTTGAGAGTGATGTAACTTGTCATTTCTAATTTTCTAATAGAACAAGCATTTTTGTAGGTAGCATGGGCAGCATTTACTTGTTATTTTTATGTTTATGCATTTCATGTTCATCCCCTAGTTTTAAGTTTTTTTATTTCCATGTGTGTTTTTTTTTTTTGGCTGAATTTGTAATGTTTAAAAATTAAGTTTGTTATTCTTTACATTAAGAATTTAACCTTGAATCCGGCCAATATGGATCACGTTATGCATCTTTACACCGTTGTATGCGGGTCTTGAATATCAACCACGTTTAGTTGATATCTGCTAAACCACTGTTCAATCAACTGTCAGGAACTATAATCCAGTCAGTTCAGTTGTATTTATGTTTAACTTTTTCAATTCATGATCTGTGTTTAGAACGACAAAGTGTTTTCTGTATATTAAAATGTCTGCTTAATTTTTACTATTTTATTAAGAAATCTTTTGCTTTGCAATTTTTAAGTATAGGTCAAGGGAAAGTAAATTACGTATGCATTTTTCCATTTTCTAGATGGTGCATTGATTTGGTGGAAATGTTATGTTGCATTCTTGTACCATAGTTGCTTTTAAATTCAAGCGCAACTTTGAAAAGGAAAAGTGTGTGGCACGTATCTACAACGCAAAGAGTTTGATTGTTCGTAGTTTTGTGTTTTAAGACTGCATTACAATTTACCATTGATCAATGTGAGGGCCATGAATTGTTCACAATTCATTTCGTCTAAATTAACTCCTGAATACTGATTTTAGAAAGATATCGTAGGGGTAGCCCATAAGTTGTCTTTGTTAACCAAATAGGCAGTCAGTTAACTTTATGTTCAACCATAATTTGCCTTGAAACCAGCAACTGGACCCATTTCGTTGCATCTCATAATCTTGGACTTTATGTGCTTCAGGTATTCAAGCCCGAACTTGAATCCTTATGTTTTGTCGCTTATGCAGTTTGTTCTAATGAATTATGTTATTAACAATTTCTAATGAATTATGTTCTTCATTATTCTTTTCTGTTCTTTTTTGTTTTCCCTCTTTTTACTTTTCAGTCTTCTCCTTTTCTTTCTTCTTTTCTTGTTTTACTTCATTTACTCGTCTTCTTTTTGCTTTTTTTTTTTCTTATTTTTTTTCCCTTTTTCTGCTTCATTCCAATTTCACGTCCTATAGACATAGGGGCTGCCAGGCTTGGTATTTATTAAAATACCACATCCATCCTAAAACCCGGCATTTAATGCCAGTATTAGAATACCACATGTGCCTCAAAAAACCTAAATGATTGGCAGTGCATCCTGTCTTATGTTCCTGCTGTTTTTGTTCTGGTAGCTGGTCTTTTGGTTTTTGCTTGTTGTGGGTCGTTGGTGCAATGCGTCCAATTTATTGCTGTATATATTATTTTTATCAATGGAGGTGGGAGCCTACCTCCCAAGCAAGTACCATTGGAACTAATCCATTTGATACACAATTCCGCTTGCTCTTGGATGCGTGATTATTAAAATATCAGATCATGTTGAGGGAAAGTGCAAAGCACAAGTAAATTAGGTTGGAAATTTTGAGTTAGGGATCCACAAGAACTTTTTCTAGACTTTGTTTCATTATCCATGAGCACTCACAATGAATCGTATTTGGTTACAAAACTCGCTGCTGCCCGAAGATCTGTTTTAACATTCAAGTTAATGGTAGCCTTGTTCTTGGTTATGTTGTGGGGTGGGTGGCAAATAAGCTTGGGTATTGGGCCGGCCGGGTATCGGCCTGACTCGATACCCATTGGAGAGGGTTGCTCTGAAAGCCTTTTGCAGAGATGTTCCAGGAATCAGCCTCAATTGCTAGATTTTTCATCCCTTGTTTGTTGAACAGGAATGGATTTGAAAATTTTGAATTTTATTTGTAAATGAACAGTGGATATTTTCTCAAACGGACTCTATATTTTGAAGTTAAAAAAAAAAAAATTAGTTATTTAACTTAGTTAATAAAGCGTAAAGAAAAAATGAATTCAACCCCTTTTTAGATTTTTTCGTCGTCTCCTTTACCCCTTTTCTCTCTACAACCATCTTTGTATCCTTTAAAGTTGGTGGATGAATTTCAAAGGGGGGAAAAGCATGAAAAAGTCTCAAAAGCGTAACTTGTTTAGTTAGTTATTTCTAAAAAGAAACACTAGTATTTGACTTTTATAAGTTTAGCTCTTAAACATTTACCAAAAAGGCAAATGCTAATATATGTTTAAAATCTAATTCAGTTTTTAAAAATCCTCTATTCAAATCACTAAGAATAAACTTGAAGCAAATATGTAAACTATTTTCCAAGTGAAGGTAGGACCATGGATGATGTAAGTGGATATTGGTCTTCATTGCTAGTGATTCTCCAATAAAATTGTAAAAATTGCTCTTCCTTTCTAAACTTACATAACGTTGGACTTATTTGCCTAATTAATAATTATTTAAGATAGAGTTATAAATAGTTATTACCATTTCTTGAAGAAGGTTAGTGGAAGATTACTTTTGACTTATATAAACTTTTGGTGAGAATCTTGGGCTGTTAGATGCACTTAATACATCATGAGCACAAAGAAAGGTGTCATCCAAAACGCCTGTGCATTTTGAAGTGGTAGCAAGTGATTACAACAATTGCAGAAAGCTGTCAAGTAGATCTTTAGAATAAGCTTAACTGCCATTGAAGCATATGCCAACTCAACTTAAGATCTTATCAATGCTTTCCCAGGCATAGAAAGCCTAGCAATCGTTTTTTTATAAATGACGCTTTCTCTGAAATACTCCCAGATGGACGTTTCTAGTGCAAAAATTCAATGTGTTGTGTGGTCATCAATGGGGGCACCATCCAATTCACGGTTGCTCAAAAGCTTGTCAAGTAAAAGATAAGTTTCACAGGGTTGGTCATGCCACACCACACTGCAGGCAAGCAGAGTTTTGCAGACTCAGTCCAAGTTGCAGATGGTATAAGAACACCATAAAAATTCGAGTTATGTGCATCCAGGTAGCTCTGAACTGGTAGAATTTTGAATCTTGAAGCCCCAGCTGGATCATGGGATTTCTTGGAAGTCAGTCGTGACATAAAAGCCATACGGATAACAAGCCTGGATCAACTAAAGGTCAAGACTAGAGAAGTTGCATAAGCTCTTCTGTGAGAGGACGAAACTGTCAAGGCCAAATACATTACTGTACTTTTTATACAGAATGAATCATACTCAAAATAGAAAGAACATATGAAAGATGGATTATCAAACAGGAAACTGCTTGTTGCTTTACCATAAGTTGAGGGGTACAACATTCCACAGATGAAAGTTTTAACCAGTCATCAGATACATGCAAAAGAATTACCTTAAAAAAAAAGAGATTATAGATGGTGCACAGCAAGCAGGAAGCAAATGGATTGCTAACCCATACTTGGCATGTGCTTTTCCAGAAGCATTGCACAGGATGTACGATGCCATAATATGAAGTACGTAACTGCTTGCCTTGAAGTCACATCGTCACACATCCTAACACTCGAAGAGGCAAGATGTTGGCATAGATAAGAGGTACTCTTGCAATAGGTAACCACTAACCAGAATACATCATGTGGAAATAACACAACTGAGATCGGAAATTCAAAGGTAGACGTCTAGAAGACAAAAATAGGATGGTGTCTACACACTTCTCTCCTACCCGTCATCCTGCCATAAAAAACAACCAGTCAAGAAGACAAACTCATGGCCCAACACATCCTCCAAGCAAGATTAGACATGTGAGTACTCTTCACAAAGTAGAGTCTCAGTTGCTACATAAAGATAAAGATAAACAAAGACTAACAGATGCAAGAAACAGCTTAAGATGAAAGATAAATTTGACACACTTAAAAAGTAGATCAAATTAAACAAGTTGATGCATTTCGTCTATACCGAGAAAAAGTGAATACTACAACCATATGCAAAGAGTAGTGGCTCAACCATGGCAAAGCCCCTTAATACAAAATAAGCAGAACAGTGTGAAGTATATTTCAAGCTATCAACGAATATGAAGGCTCATCAGCATTGAATATCAATTATGCAAAAAACACTAAACTCTACAAGACACATCCATGTCAGAATGTGTTAAGAGATGCTGATGTCAGAATGTGTTAAGAGATGCTTGATCTAGCATGTCCACGTCCATAATGTTGTACCTTGTATTGATTCGTTTCATCAAACATTGTATAACCTTTTATAGCGAATGGAATTAGGTCATCGCCAGTCCACTTTGAGTTGGTTTTTGTGCTTCTGCAGATATTTATTAAACGGCTGGATTGCAGCAAAAATTTCACGGTATCAGAGCAGGATCAGAAGTCTCTGATTTCTTCCAAAAGGTTATGCCTAAAGAGTTCTGAGGTTGTCTCCAAATGAAGAAAAAAAATTTCTCTTCATAAAGGTCTTCTTTCTTCACTTCATTATTCTTTTGGTCTGTCATTGTCTGTTGTTGAAAACCCTAAGGCCTAAAGTGTCTCAGACCGCTTCTTTGTTTCACTCCTATACAATATCTGAATCTTATCAATATATTGTCTTTGTTTACCTGTTGATTTCACGCCTGACAATTGGTCAGCTTTTGATTCCAGTTTCACAGAAGGGATCTTAGCCACTGTTTTATAACTTTGAAAGCCAGCCGTTCAAGAACATTTTATGTAGTGTAAAATTCAGATTGTATCATTGAAGCTGTTGATCCACTATATGGTCCGAAAACAAACCTACATCATCTTAATCAGGGTTTTGATTCCTTTTAAAAGAGAGAGAAAAAAAAAAAAGACGACCTGCAACTGAGGCACTGCAGCAACTGCTCTGACTTTTATTGCCTCAGCAGACTGAAATCTGTAACATGGAATTATTTTGAAACCTGAAACTTCTCTTATATCCTGAAACCTGAAAGCTTTCATGTTCTGAGACTTTCTGAAATCTGAAATCCAAAATTTTCAGACTTTCAATCCAAAAATTCAGTCCTTGGTTCAGCAGGCTAAAAACATGAAAGTTCCTTACATTCTGGGATCTGAGAATTCAGATTCTGACATTTCCTGAAATCTGAATTGTCAGACCAAATACTTTCTCCACGAAAAAATGGATTACTCATCTTCTTCTGAACTGTGCTCCAATTTCCCAAGTCAGCTTCTTTTCTGAAATGCTCAATCACTAAATCCTTTGACCTAGAAAAATGCATTCCTCCTTACATAAGGAGCCAATATCTCCCTGGGCATCTGGATGGATCAATCCCAGCCCCACCACAATTTATTTCAGAGGAAAAGAAAATGAAAACGGCATCATTTCAACAAAAATTTTGTGAAATCTTGAGTATCTTGGATGAAGGTAGATTAAGCATTGGTCATGTACGTCACCTACACTTTGTCAAACAAGAGGTGTTGTTCTCGATGCCTGATGATTGTTTAGATGCAGAATTACGGAGTAAAAGCTGACTCAGACATGCACTCAAATGCCAGAGGAGAGAATTTTTGCCTCAAGCAGGAATTTCAGACATTGAAGGAAAAAATCATGTCAATCACAGAGAATGCAAATGGGGTAAAGAGCATCTCAAATCAGCTAGCTGGCTCTTGTCAGAATGAGGTTTCATTAAATATAAGGTTCGATTAACCTTGAGTGGCCTAAGATTCGACATTGTCATGCCTGTTTTCACTATCAAACGATGGACACCCGGCACTTCCTACACCACCCTACCAAGCAGGGGACAGGGGCAGAAAGAGCCACTTGGACAGGAAAGGAAGTCATCCTAGACCTCGGCTTTGGAAAGCATTTGGCCCAAGAAGATTTTCTTGCTATCGACCACCACCTTCGGGCCAACGTTTTATTATAACTTACGAATCAAGTAGAACATTTAGGAGGTACCCCAGTAGCATTTGCTGTCTGAACAGACAGGACAAATTAGGGTAAATGGTCTGCTTTGGGGGAAAGTGTAGATCGACCCAGTTTATTCTATTGATCGGCCTCAATAGCGTGAGATCAAGAAAGGACAGTGGAAGGGATAAGTTAGAATCCTCCATAGACATCGATATGGAACACCAGAAGAGGGAAAAGAGAACAAAATGAAGGGGGAGGAATAAAAACCTGCACCGTCTGCGGAGTTTGAGATAGCATGGCTTCGAGATTCGACACTCTGGAATCTAGGAAGCCAAATTTATCTTTCACCTGAAAAATACGAAGAGGAAGGGAATCAGAATCTTGAAAAGGATAACAAAAATCCAAGGTAAGAAGATTGGTTTTATACTTTCTTTCCTCCTTCTGACTACATTCATACCTGAGAAGAAGTAGAATGATGGGCGGCCCACAAATCTCTCCAAACAAAATGGGAAATTGCGGCGCCGGTGGTCGCAAATCCAAGCGTGAAGAAGAGAAGCCGAGTTCTCAGCATTTTCGCCCCACGCACGTCCCGAGCACTGCCTTTCGGTCTACCTCCGGCCTCCCTCTCTCTCTCTGTCCCGTCCTTCGGAATTCGCCGATAATTTACGTCTCCTTACTCCAAATTCTCGGTAGCTGAAACCATGCTTGGCAAGCAAATCCGTGACTGACTCGATCAGCAGATGCTCGGGTCATTCGGTCAGACTTGATTGGTCGATTCCGTCGACTATTCAAAAATAACTATAATGTATTTTTACTACAGCCGAATCACGATTCCGGGTGAGTCAAGTCAAATTAGGGGCGAGCTGGATCAAACCTTAACGGGTGGTCGGATTTATAGGCAATCCAAGCTGACTCGTGTGATTCCTGAGTCAGCCCAACGAATTTGCCAATATGGTTGAACTGATTATGTGCAAACACAGGTGGTCTAGATTAGCGGTCAACAGACTCCTTTTTAAATGTTTATTTAGGAGAAACCTTGGTGTAAAACCTTCAAGGCTATATTATCATGTCTCCAAAGTTATAGCTTATTTCTAGTTTACTCAAGCATTGTGTTTGTCATTGTTAGCAATCTAGATGAATAGCACACTGAAACATAACAATAGCCACAAGATTCAAATCTCGAATTCCTTAGATGCGAAGTGCCTTGCCGCCCAGTTACACTATGCCTCTTGAGGTAGACAATTAGACTCAGGGGTGGAGGGAGGGGAGGGCCCGCCTAGGCCATGGCCCCACCCCAATCAATTTTTTTTAAAAAAAAATCTAGTGTAAAAATTGATTTTTTTTTTTTGTTTCAATGTATTTTTTGAATATAAGTTCAATTTGGCCCTACCCAAATCCAATCCACAAAACCTAGTTCCCATTTGGCCTGCCCTTGTGGAAAATCCTGGCTCCGCCCCTGATTAGACTCCTTATCGTGGACCATCTGGCTCTGACCATTGCATTGGTTTGGAGAAGAAAGTGTCTCAACTCTTTATCCCGGTTCTTTTTTTCAGATTTTAGTTGGAGAGATTACTTCAGGTTGAGAGACTTTGTAGCTTGTTTGAACTATCTAAATTCGAAGGCAATTCCTCTATCATATGGTCTTGGCATGGCATGCTAGCAGAGTCTCTAAGATTTGAACAAGCGACTAGCCACTGCTGGCCCAACCAACTATGCCGAACCCATGAAGACAAGTTCAACTCAAAAGGAAATGCATGGCTTGTAACACGTAGTAAGTACTATGCCGAACCCATGAAGACAAGTTCAACTCAAAAGGAAATGCATGGCTTGTAACACGTAGTAAGTACATGGTTTAATGGCTTCTAAAATGGTAGGACGTTTAGCACAGTGGCAGAGCAAAAAAAAATTGTTGGAGGGGCACATGTTTAGGAACATTTACATTTGAAGGGGAACCTATATATGTATAAAAATAAATATTAAATTTCTCAATATAAAAATAAACGAATTTTAAAGAGCTGGTGTGGGCAACTGCCCACCCCAGCCACATGTGGCTACGCCACTGGTTTAGCACACGTTCCATATGATTTGAAGCATGACCGTAGGATAAAAAACAATTGGAAGTTTAGCGTACTTTTCACACAACCAGGTTCAACATAAGCATATATTTAGAACAATATAAACTTCTTTCTACATGAGCATAAACTCATTTCCCATATAGTATAGTTATAGTGGGTTATCGAGAAGCTTAATACACTCTAAATGTAAATTCTGAAAACAGAAATCAGTGAGTGGGTTACCTCTTTGATTAGATGGTTCATTTTTTACTTTATGTATCGCTAAAAACCATCTCAAAAGGTGCATTTTCGATGACTAGTTACTTGTATTTCAAAAGATGTTGGTGATGGCTAGTTGCTTGGTCATGGTTTTAACCATTGAATGCACCTTTTGCGATGGTTTTAGCGACACAAAATGAAAGAATAATCATTCGACTATAGAGATAGCAGGCTGATTACAATTATTCTATTGCAGTGCACTTTTATGCACCTTTTGGGATGGTTTTAGCGACACAAAATGAAAAAATAATCATTAGGCTATAGAGGTAGCAGGCTGATTACAATTATTCTATTGCAATGCACTTTTAGCAAAATATCTCAATAGAAAGTATACTTTCATGCTTAAAATTACCTCACGGCAAGGAGATTATACTATTATAATGTGTAAATATTATTAAGCAGTGAACCCTTGAAATATTACATATATGCAAAAACGGCATAAACCTTTTCACTAAAAAAGTATTCATTGGGATGAATACGCAGGTGTATATATATGTGATTGCATGCGTGTGTATAATATATATATATATATATATATATATATATATATATATATATATATATATATATATAGGGTTAGGTAGAGGATGAAAGAGGTTGTCAGCTGGGTTCATTTATAGTTTGAGTGGTGGGGCAAAATTAAGGCTGGGCAACCCGCAGGGCCTGAGTCCTAGGGACACAGTCAGTATATGGACTGCAACTCAACGCATTTTCTTTTCCCTACTTCCCCAGCAATCCATCTCCTTTCATCAAACCTCCATTCAAAGATGCAATTGTGTAGAGTCTACAAACAAACCTGCAAATGTTCTATTTCTAATTGAAAAACTTCAATAGTAGTTGGGGGAGTTCAACAATGAAACCCTCCATGGCGGCCAAGGCTTTTGACCACACGCTCCCTCCAATTGAAATATTGGAAGAAGAAGAGGAATTTCCATTAAAACCCTTTGCTGCTGTACATGGGTAGGAACATGGACTTTTTCTACAACTCCTTTTCTCTAGTTAATATTTGGGACAAAGCCTAGCCTATAGTTAGAGGTGTTCACAAGCCGAGTTTAAGCCTGAGCTTGAGCTTGGCTTGATAAGAAGGCTGGAATTCAGTTCAAGGTTTAGACATGCTCTTTTGTGTAGCTTGGAGTGTCACTCTCATTACTCTTCAATCTCTGTCCTGGTAACCTTCTTTTTTGCATGTCACATGGAGTTGATACCCGAAACATTCGAATTGGAGATTGGCATAGGTTTAGCTTGAGTTGAGTTAAGCCACTCATTAAAAAAAAGGACTTTTTACATAAGATGAAGACAAGAAAACCCTAAGACACACATTTCTATAGTCACAACAAGCTCAATGATATTTTTTTTTATAAATGCAAAACATTTTTTTCATACTATCACAAACAAACCTGTCAAGCTCAACTCGATTATTTGAACGAATTTATTTCTTTAACTCAAACTCGATTTATTTAATAAACAAATCAAGCTCAAGCGAAAGCTTAAGCGTTCGAGTTAAGCCCCAATTGGCTCGACGGTTGAAGACTCTACCCATAATTGTATGGTAATAAAGCACATGCAGCCGGCGATGGCACCGGGGAAGCTCGAACCCCGGCCTGTCCCCAGCACTACGCCGGATCATCGTCCTCCTTTCTTTCCAGCCAGGGAAGCCTCGAACGAGAAAAAAAGGCGTCCGAGTGGCGGCTGGGTCCCGTTTGCAGGACCCACTGGCTCCGCGCTCGCTTCCTTTTAGTTCTTCCCCCTCGGCAAAACCTTTCAAGCGCTAAACCCTCCATTTTTCGCCCGTCTGTCTACATGTCTGGGGTCGCCGTTCCTGAGGGCCACGCCACCGCGGTGGCTCTGGTGATTCCGGGCAGTCCAACGGAGTTCGCCGATGGAGAAGAGATGAAGGCTGGAACTCACAAGAACCTCAGCGGAGCTCTCGAGGGCAAACTGGACGCGTTGGTGTTCTCTGGACGGTTAGAGGTGCGGGACTCGGTCTGTGGCGAAGCAGAGGCGATGCGACGGTCGGAGGCCGACAAAAAGGGCGTATGTTGTCCTTCCGGGATGCAAGAGACCGTTGCAGGAGTGGTTTCGGATTCTGCCTGTTGGTGCCAAATGAATGGTGAAGGAAGGAAAGATGTCACTGGACATGTGTTGGATGGCAAAGAAACAGCGGAGTCTCTTACTATGGTGACTAAATCCAGCTTAGAGGGTCGAGATAGTGGGGAGTTGAAGGAACCTGTTGAAGTCAAAGAGGAAGCACCAAACAATTTCCTGGAGAGCACGAAAAGCCTCGGTAAATATGAGGCAACTTCTGCAGCATCCGAAAGGTCGACGGGAAACATTCCAAACTATCAGTTCGAGTTCGACCCACAAGGGGAATTGTTAGAACAGATACCAGGACATGAGGCAAACGATATAAATGACTCAGAGTTCTCTGTAAGAGGACAACAGATTTGTAGTAACTCTTTTGTTGATGATCACATAGAAACCCTTGAAAGTCTCGAGACGACGAAAGATAAATTATTAGCATTAAAGGGGGCCACGTTTTCCAGTGAATGTCTCAAGGAAACTGATGAGAAGGAATTTTCTTGTGATGGCAGTGGCATTCCTTTCGAGAACGTTTCGACGTCCCATAAGACAAGAGATACTCTTAATGTTGAGTTGAGTTCTTCAATCTTGACTGATTGTGGGACGAATAAAAAATGTTCGAATAATTACAGTATTGAAGAGTTACTGGCATTGAGATTAACTAATGTTGAAGGACAGCAGGAAAGATGGACTTATATCTATAGTCATCTTGGACCTGTTGCTCGTGAGCTTGATGAAATCGCAGCTTCTGAACAGCCAAGGAAAAGCCGGGACAACGTGGATAGAAAGCAACGAAAAAAAGGCCTCAAAGATTCAGTACCAGAGGTTTCGTGTTTCCAGGTTTCACATACTGACGAAATCTCAGCTTCTGAACAGCCAAGGAAAAGCCGGAAGAACGTGGATAGAAAGCAACGAAGAAGAAAGCTCAAGGATGCAGTTCCAGAGGTTTCGTGTTCCCAGGTTTCACACACTGATTCTCGTCTATTTGGTATCGTCCCCTCCATCTCGATTTAATTTCCGAGAAACTCATATAATGGATTTGCTCTGATTATCTGACGCTGAAGTATTGGGTTTGATGATCGGCAGATGTCAAAAAATAAGGTCATTGCATATCCTGTTTCGTACATTGCTTAAGTTTGTACAGGTTCTTGCCTTAGGATTTCGTTAGAGCGAACCATCTTTTTCTTACTTGATTTGAGTACTTTGGTTTGGCGTTTGTTGGTTGTTTAGGTAACCCATAGAGTGAAACCTAACTATATAAACTAATTAGATGTTCTGGTCATGGCATTGGCAATAATGTTGCCCTCATTTTGAGATGAAGAAAAGTTTATGATACTCACATAGGTTTAGCTACTGTTTTAGTAAATGTGTCCACATTTTAACTTTCCTGTCTTTCTTTTGTTTATTCGTTGATATCAGTACGGATAGTTGAACCTGGGCAGGTCTTCATGCCAGAAAGTAAAATTGATTACATTGACATTTGGCCTTCCAGATATGCAATATGCAGACTGATGTTAATATGGATTCCTAATCCATATGTACAGTCTGTGATTCTAGGTTCTTATATATACTTTTTTTTTCTGTATACAGCCTTCCAGATAGGTAATGCAGACTGATGTTAATATGGATTCCTAATCCATATGTACAGTCTGTGATTCTAGGTTCTTATATATACTTTTTTTTTCTGTATACACTATTGTGAAGTTAGCAACTAGTTGGCTGACTAGTCCATGTAGTTGATGACTGGCCACCTCTATTCCACATTGATCTAGTCGGCTGGGCCATGGGGTTCATGGCCGGTTGACTGATTTGGTAGATTTTTTAGTCTTAGTTGCATTTACTACTCATTTTCCTTTTCATTTTTTTGTTCCTCTCTCTCTCTCTCTGTCTCTCTGTATAAGACCGTGCTGTATATATCCGTACATCCCATGGTTGACAGCCACTTGACTTAGGTAGATGGGTCTTAGTTGCAATTATTAGTTATTCTCCTCTTTTCCTTTCTGTTAGTGTGTGTGTGTGTGTATATACACACACGCCCACACACACAGAGTGAGCATGCTAACTAGCTACTAGCTAGTTAGTTACATTTTGGTACTTACCAACTAGCTAGTTCAGTAGTTTTGTTTACCTACCTTTATTCCATATATAATTATATATATATAATTATATATATATATCACTTGGATTGATTATAAGTTATAACTGACTAGTGAATTACTAATAGTATAAGGCCTTCATTGACTTGTGCCTGAGTGCCGATTTTGACAACTTTGCATATACATATCATTGGTTGCATCAGTCTTAGTTATAAAAAATGGAACTTGGATACAAGTAGGTCGCTCAAAAATGCTAGTTAGGACTAGTCGATTTGAGTTGGTCCAAGTATGAAAAAAAAAAAAAAACAAAAGCACAACCAGATATAGAAAGTCATATATGAACACATAGTTACGTAAAAAACACATATAGATATACACTTTAAAAGCAGATATCAAAAAGCAAAAAGCACATACAGTTAAATACAGCCACAAACATATACATATACATATATATATAGAAAGTCATATATGAACACATAGTTACATAGAAAAAACACATATAGATATACACTTTAAAAGCAGATATCAAAAAGCACATACAGTTAAATACAGCCACAAACATATACATATATATATATATATATATATATATATATATATATATATATATATATATACACACAAGCACAGCAGCAAGAGGAAGTGGCAGGTCAGAGTGTAGAGGATGTTGAGAAAACAGGCCAAAACCCAGCATAGATGCATAGTCTTAAAAAAAAAAACCCTAAAATTTGGACGATTTTGGACTCAGTCAACTTTGACGGAGTCCAAAATTGGATGGATTTGGCCTCAGGCTCCTTGACCACAACCGATACGACCAACCCCTCACCAAAGCACTGTCCGAGGCAGTATTGACACGAGTCAACACTGGTACTTCACTTCAATAGGAGTGACTTTGTGACATAGGTGGATGACATTGTCTGTTGTGAACTTGAGCATAAGGTGTGTCTTGAACAACAGGGATAAGGGATTGAATGTTTTTTCCTTCAATCAGCAGTACTGTTTCTAAAGGTCTTGTTGGTGGCTGATTTTGTTCTTGGTGCACAAGAAGGGCAGAAAGTATGTGTGTGCTTGCTGATGTATGATGATTATTCTACATTTATGGATGTATTTAACTATTTATGTTAAAGATAAAATTTAGTGGCAGCAGCAGTATTATGCTTAGCACAAATAGTCTCTGGTGGCTGCAAACTCGTCTAGAAGGTCTCATTCCTTTCTTATCACATGCTGTAGGGGAATCAGTCATTGAGAATCTTGAGGAGGATCATGAATCTATAGGCACAGGCACTTCTGATTATGTCCTTAGTGTCAATCCAGATGCTGAAAATGTTGAGAAGGATCATGAAGACATAGGGACTCCTGATTGTGTCCTCAGTGTCAATGCAGATGTTAACTCTGCTATTGAAGTTGAGTGCGAGGAGTATGAGAGTAGTGATGATGAATATAATAGCATTCAAAGGCCTGCATTTTCTGTCGAAGGAGAACCAGATTTTGAATCAGGGCCACCTCAGGATGGCCTTGAATATCTTCGACGTGTCAGGTACCTACTACTTCGTGTTCTTTTCATTTATTGATGATTTTGTTTTGTTCTGATGAAAATCAAACTTCTTTTGAAATTTACTTGTTTGTTTGAAATAATTTTTTCTTTAACATGACTGCTGTATTATGTATTAACACTCTCTGTCCAGAGCACTTCTTGTTGACTTTGCTTGTATTTGTTATTCTCTTTATGCTTATTTACTTACACATTTCGTCGTTATTACGTTGAGTAGCAGTGTAATAACATTGAATGTCTTTTTAGGTTCCTGTGAAGTTGTAATTGTGCATAGAAGTTGGTAAGATTGCATTTTCTAGGAATGGTAACTTGACACTTTTCAGGTTTTGCAGTATTCTTGCTAGGATCATATTACAATTACAAGGTTTTGTTTGGCTGCATCTTCCTGGCAGACTCACTCAAAAATTTTGAGATGCTATGATACTGTTGCTATGATCGCGTTATGACTGACACAGTTGTGTTTGAAATTCAAAGTGACTCTAAAAATTACTGGGTTCTTGACCATTATTAATAGCTTGTGCTGCAGCACTTTAATGGGCTTGAGTTGCGGGAGAAGCAGAAGATCCATTGTTGGGAAACAAAAAACTTTGTTTGATACCTTCTGTCTCTCATCCTGAACAGTTAACTTGAAACTGGCTGATTGATATGTGATTTTGAGGGCAAAAGAAAGATAATCAAGGGACACTCCATTTCCTGCATGGGAAAACCATTTTGGTCTACCTTAAATTTAGGCTGGAACTTGCTGAGGCATTTAGTTGTTTAGTCGAAGCATTGAGCCCTTGCTTTAGTGGAGATTTACGAGATCCTATGTGAATTTGTTTTATGTGAGAACTGGTTGTTAAACATAAAAAGAAAAGCTTTTAAAGCTCTGGAACATTTGTTGATGTCGTGGGCTTAATAATGAAATGGTCTTTACTTGTGATGGTAAGCTAGTTCCTTATAGACCTTTTTAGGAGTCCATTAAAGGTTCTAAATTTCTAATCTTGTTGATTAACATGTTTTTACAAAACTACATCTAAAATTTGAGAAAGATTTTTTATGCACGAATCAGTAATATTACACATATATGAATCCTTATTAGTTGTCTTTTCTCGTGGGGGTGAGATATTTTTGTTTTTCTTCATTTCAGCTGAATAATGTTGCTCTTTCAGCATTACAGTTTGAACTTTGAGAAGAAGAACGAGATGGACATGAAAATGAATACAAATGTTCCATATTTGTATCTTTAGTAACGGATCACTTTGCATGCAGAAAAATTGGGATGTCATAGTTTTGATGGTTTGGATTAGATAGTAGAATCAAAGTGAATAGTGTTGAATATACTTTGGCAGGTGGGAGGCCATGCAAATTCCAAATGTGAAGGTGGCAAAGCTTGATAAAAGCAAGTTGAAGGTGGAGCAAACACCTTATATGCCATCAATTCCTGAGATTGCTGATTGCCCAAATGATTTTGTACCATCACAACATTGGGTGGAAACATTTCTAACTGATTTTTCAGAACTGAAACAGGTAAAGTAGATTCTTGCTTTCCAAAGCAATGGCATTTGATATATTTCATTGCCATGCTTCTCTTTTGGTAGGATTTAGGGATGACCATGGCCCGTGGGCCTTGGCTCTTTTCAAACTTGGCATGAACTGCATCTTGGACCAGCTTGATGTGGGAAGCAAGTCCTAATGGAAGTCTAGAACCTAGGGCTGTTTACTGTTTAGCTCCTTTCATGAGTCTATGTTTTCCCTTTGTTCTAGAAGTAGCTTACATGGTAGACAGTCACGCATGGGGGAGATGTGACATTTTCCCGAGGAGCCATGCTGAGAGATGCCATGCGATGTTGCTTATTCCAGGCAATAAATGCTTGTCAGGTTTCCCAGTGGGTTGCACCTATTTTCTATCCGTGGCATGAAGCATGTTTTTGCAATTGATTGCCATAAAGCCGTGAAGGCTCCTCAATGGCAATTGATTTCTAGTTTCTTATAATGTGCTTTGTCTGTTGCTACACCACATTACAGGCTCTGTCACAAATGGGGGGTTCTGATATCGATGCATCATCATCGAGAAAAATATTGGATAAACAAGGAGGTGAATTCAGGTTGTCATCTAAGATGCCTTTGTTATCTGTGATCCTCAACCTGGATGCTGTTTCTCAAGCAGCAATTTTGAGGAAGCATGTTCAGGTGCTTGAACATAGCCAAACATTGTCGAGACGGGACTTGGAATGGGCATTTGCTCTGTTTCTCGCACTGGATGAACCAGTTAATGCAGAGACAGCTGCATCCATCCGATGCTTGCTGAGAAAATGTGCACATCTCCGTGCATCAAAGGTTGATTATGACGATGATGTTGTAATGATGAATATCATCATAACCATTGCTGGTAAGTATTTTGGCCAGTCAGACAAATAATATACTTTATGTGTTCTCTGGTATGATAAATAGCATTGTTCTGATCACTATGACCTGCCGCTGGTGAGGATATAGCTGACTTTGGCGTTCATTGGCTCGATTTCCTGGTCCTTCATTGATCTTTTAGCCATACTTTTGACTGGTATTTCCCAATTATTGCATCTCGGTGGGTTGGATTTTTTTACAACTGGACCAACTTGAGAAATCTGTGAGCTGCTTGCAATGGCTGAAGAGTATCGTTTGATGTACTTGTCAATATATATTTTCTGTTATATAGGTAGTTTCTGTTCATATGGCTTTTTAGAGCTTGTTATTTTGAGACAGTAAGGTTAAATAATGACAAACTTTTTTGTTTTACAAAGTATTTCTTGCATTGTATATTTCTGCAAATCGATCCTGTTAACCCTAGCAAAGAACTCCATGAAGTTATTGGCCTAAACTCATCCTTGTTGAAACTGTTGATTTTTTTTTTTTGGTAAAGACCAGTCAAGGGAAACTGAATAAGAAAAAAAAAATGCAAGATGATGATGGTAACGGCACCTGACCTATAGTAACAGAAAAACACGTACCTTATCGAGACGGTGTTTAACATGTTACGCTCTTAACTAGCAAGCCCAGACCCACTTTCCATGAAAAGATTAATTCATGTGGATTGTCATGACAGTAACTTTTGAAGCATGTTGACCTTCTCCTCTCTCATGTTATTATCCTCTTCCTGTTGAGTTCCCTCGTCCTTCTGGTGACAATGTTGTACCGGGTTTTATATAAAATTCAAAGATATGGACCGTTGAAGATCTTGGAAGATAATGAGAGATTTTCTCAAGTTTCTTTTGGGCTTGGGAAAATTAAAAATTTTACGGCTATGGAAGATGGGGTTATGATCTTTTTATTTTTCCTTTTGGCCACTATCCAAACACGGTGGGTTGACTTATTGGTTTAGCTCCATTAACAGGGCGATCTGCACTAACAGAAAAATCGTAGTAATCACTTTGCACAAATATTAGCACAAGTACTTTTTACAGTATAGTCCGGGAGACGGGCACGGGAAAGGGAAAAAGAAAAAAAAAAAAAGAATAGACCATCTTAACTATGTCGAGAATCGAGCAAAACAGAAGGTCGTTTTGGCTTGTGCATAAAAAGCTCATATTCGTCGGTCTTGCACTTAGGGATGTAAAAGTAGCATTTTTCCCAGGGGGGATCACCCTCGCATTATTCAGCAGCGAACTTGTACAAAGAATTACAGCACTCTATCGAACATGATAACACTATATAGGCCAGAAAGAGGAATTACGTTTAAGAACACCAATGATGTCAGCTTTCTTAGGAAGGCCAGAGACACTCAAGTTGATGAAACCTTTGTTTCCTCCTTTCTGTGTACCAACATACTTTTCAGTTGCAAATGTACCAACATACTTTTACACATAATCGTACGAGTAACATGCATTTACAGATGTGGTGGGTTGGGCCTTGGGGCCTGAAAAATTGATGATGGACCCACGTTTACACAATCGTACAAGTTGTTTTTCTTCTTTCGATTTTCTCTTGCCATCTGCTCAGGGAGAACCATACTGGGGCGACAAACGTGCAGCTGCGACGCACGGTATCCAGCGACGGTCCTGTCGTCAGCAGCTTGCAGCAGGGGAGCCGGCTGCCATTCTGGCGCTCGGGGCCGTCTTGCCGAAGCACAGCATCGGGCGGCAACTCTTTTTCCGAGCTGTGGTGATTTGTTGAGGAATCGGCAGCAGTCGGCTGGCCGCTGCTACTGCATCTGCCAGGAATCGCTGGCGATATTTATTTGCATGGAAGGCTTTTTGGGCGTAGTAAACTTTGTTCCATTTTATTTAGAAAACTATAGGCTAGATTTATTGAATCATAATACTGGGATGGGATGGTCAAGGAGTCATGAAAAGAAGCGAAAGGAGAAGGGGGAGGCCCTGGGAGGAGAAGACGAGCAAGACCGAAGGAGAGGAGGAATCGACGAAGCCGGGGGAGTAGGAGACAGTCGTGAGAAAGCAAAGGAGGCAAGCAGGCGCCCAAAGGTCGCATTGCCTACAAAAACTTTACGGCAGAGGGATCGGATGAAGTTCACATCTGGGAAAAGGAGACCGGCGATGGAGACAAATCCGGAGAAAACCTGAAAGCGCCGTAATGAACATGGAGGAAAGGCGGAATGACAGAAACGATAACATCTTGAAGCGAAGAAACCAGGCTAAGCCCCAAACGTTCAAATGACGAACCAAAGCTTGGAGGGCTGCAGCTTCTGGCAGTCGGGAGCGGCTGCAGAACAGCGCGAAAGAACTAGCACAAAACGCGAAATTAGTTAGCCCATGAAGGGATGCCATCGACAGAGCACCGGCCAGGAAGAGGAAGAGGGCGGCAGGCAAGCAGATGGTGAACGCAGCATAGCAAAACCAGCGAGTGGCAGACATCGAATAGCGGGATACTGGAAAACGACCACAGTAGTGGCAGGAAGGAGGCGAGGGGGGAGGAAGGACGAGTTGCACTAGCCAAGTAGCCGGACGATCGGAAGATGGGCAAAACGACGCGGCCCCAACTCACTACGCGTACCCGATGGCAGCGATATTTGTTATAATGTCAAAAACTAAAATTTTAGATGCTAAAAATTAAGAATTTATTAAAACACATACTTCCTTGGATGTGTATATATGGTTTTATAAGCACAAGAATATGTAAATTGTTTTTAAAATCTACATAAAATCTTAATTGTACATCACGAAACCATGTTTGAAGTTAATTAAACCATGTTTCTAAGTGATCATTAATTTTTCAACATGGAGACTCTGTTTGTTCAATTATTTTTGTAAGGGAAAACACTCATCATCGTTTAAAAAGTTATTTTCCAAGTAATCCTAACATTTCGACTAATCAATGTTACAAAAATGGTTACTGAACCGAATTGGCAACGCTCCAATTCCCCGATTCAACTGATTCGAATGTGAATCAGCCAATGATATTTAAAAGTAACTTTTACGCATAAATGAAAAATTACATGATTTATAATTCAAAATATAAAACATCTTGATGCTTTTAAATAGTCGAGCGCCCACATGTGGGCACCCTTGAATTAGCCACCGAATCAATCTTTTAATCGGCAGCTTCAGGCCGATTCTGAAAACATTGGTCTAGCCTGCTATTTTTCAAATTTGGGATTTTTCAGTCATCGACCTTAAGAATGGGTTTGTCAACTTAAGGAAAAAGGAGGATGGAACTTGAAAAGAGATGGATGAACTTGAAAAATCTTTAATAAGGTGGGACTATTATAGGAAAAAAAAAAACTCATTCAAAACAGCATCGAGTCACAAAAGAATAATATTTGGTGGTCCGATGATAGAAGAAGTCTTTCAATACAAAAATCCAACAAGGATATCATATCATTATCATATTTAATAAATAGTAATAACAATATCAATAGCTTTTTTCATCGTATGAGAGAGCACACCAGTATCTTTCTAGCAAAATTGTGCGAGCAGTTTCTTTCTCGATAGGCAAGCATTGCGAAGACAAAATGCACATAAAAATAAGGGCCAAACACCTACCAAAGGAAACTAATTATTTCGAGAGGCATAAGAAAGTTAAATGCACTAACATAAAATAAATTTAAATCATTTTACATTCCCATTCCCCGAAGGATCATGATGGATGTGAATCAGACAGAACTAATACGTTCATTTCAGTTAGACATTATTGCCTTTATAAATGAATATGATTGTATTGTACCATTGATAAATAATGGAAATACTACAACTAAATTCCCGTATAACTGCACCTAAATGAATGTTAGGGAGATTCAAAATCCTGCAACAAAGATTAACACAACGTAAGATCGATAAGAATGGCAATAGCTGTAAACCACAAACTATCTTGAGTTTTTGACATTTCAAAAAATTGATCCTTAGAGTTTGCATTTGCATATTCAAGCATATCTCAGTCAAAGACAACTAGGGCGAGATTAACACTAATAAGCAAACAGAACATCTGCATTTATGGAACCCACAAAAATTAGAAGACAATTATCTCATCCTCAATTTCTTCTAACTACAACATAGAGATGCATGGCAGCTGGATATCACATTATTTGAGACATCACATGTCAGGTGAACAAGGTTTAATCGCTCCAAATTGCTTGTCTAATTAAGGAGGAATGAAATCATAGAGCAAGCAAGCTAAGGACACCAAAAAAAATTCATCTCAGTTCAAGATGTACATAAGCAGGAGGTCAGGAAAGTTATGCAGGCTTGCCCTCAGCTCTAACATCATGACTGGTGAATATCAGTTGTAGAGAGAGAGAGAGAGAGAGAGAGAGAGAGAGAGAGAGAGAGAGAGAGAGAGAAAGACCCAGGCATCTTTGCACCTAAAGCATTTTGAGGGGCGGGGAACTGCCTCTTTGATTTTATTCACATAAGGAAAGCCTACTAGGGGCTGAAGAGAAATAAAGGTTAAAGCAACAATGATCAACCCATCTTCATTGAACAAGGATTAACCTAAACAACGTTCACTTGGTTCTTGCACACACATGCATGCATATTCCTCAGAAAGGATGAGAACAAAGTCAAGGATTGGCTCATCCAGAAAAGTTGAACTGTTCAGCATATAAACCAAGATCTTTTAATTCTTCATAGGACTCAATTTTACCAAGCTGTGTTGCTGAAATTTCAAAGCATGATAAAGGTAAAAGAAAAATTGATGAACACGTTATGAAGTAATCTCTCTACAACTTGGAAGTGCATACCAAACCAAGGGCTTCAGCTGCGATGCTTCGACTATGAGTACTACAGACACCGGTGTAAAGGTTCAACAACTGTTCTCTTTGTGCCAACTTCAGATGCTTTTCAAGACTTTTTGCAACCATTTCCATTTCAGGCTGTGCATAGAAGAAAGGGCCTTAATTTGCAGGAGTATAGACATCAAATAACTTCAAAAGAAAGAAGAATGACGAAAGCGTATTATCTTCTCCTAAACTGACCATTTTATCAACAAGAATAAAAGATCATGTATATCTCTGGTTGGTAGGATACATACAGAATGTTCATCAGGGAGAAATGTCTGAAGAACAAGACATATTTTCTGAAGCTCCTGAAGTGACTGAGATCTCTCACCCTGCATCTCCAATGCCTGCAGCAAGGTGACGCCCATACTTCTAAAAGTAGTCCACAAGCAAAAACAAGATTTATTATGAAAAATGTAATTTAATGGAAAAAACTGGACACACCAAACAGAGATCAGCTGCAACGACTACGCTACTAAACAGTTATTTGCTGGCAGTGGAACAACAAACACTCATTTCCCTTCTTCACTTACGAAGAGGTTCCTGAAAAGGCCTGTTGATTTATTCCGTTTGGATGGGGGTCCAACCCAAATCTCATGTGGGTTATGTTGTGCCTTGTATGCATCTAAGCAGTGGCCAGCTTGTTATTTCTGTGCTTCATGTTGCATTAAGTCATATAAAAAGGTGTGAATGAGGAAACACCTAAAGCTTCAGAGGTTGTCATTAACTGCTCAAAAATCAATTTTCTTGCCTTCTCTTCTGATGTCAAGATCTAACAGTTCCATAAGATCAATCCGCTTAATTTGCAAGCCCAAGTGGGGCACAGAAGTAAGTTCATATGATGGGAGGAGTGGAATAGGCACTTACATATGCAGATTTTGAGCAGAAAGTATATAATCATCTATTGATTTCATTTACACCACATTCAAAGGACCAGAGCATATCAAACAATTCCATAATGAGCGTCATTAGATTTTGATAGAGCAAACTTAAGTCTGCCTGCTGACCTCTGAGCTTGAAGAAATTATATATTTTCTGCAAAGAATAGCAACTTGCTGCACATGCATCCTCCTAGTTATAGTTCATCCCAGGCACAGCAGAAAATACACATGCATATACATAAAAAGTAAAAACACCAAAAAGAAAAAAAAAAGACACATCTCTCACATGCATGAGAAATGTCAAAACATCCTGAAAGTACAGAAAACCAATTGACAGAAACACCGATGTTAGAATAAGATCTCCCTGACAGCTTTATATCATAAGAGGAGTCCAGAAGAACATTGAGAAGGCAAGTCCAAATTTGTGCAGAAGAAAATAAAAGCAACCATCCCACAATCATAATCCGTACAGAACTTTCCAACAATAAAACGAATATGCATAAAGATTTCATAGCAACATTACAAGCTCAACTACCCAAACTAGGACAGAGAATCATGTCTGAGACAAGTGCACTCAAAAGGACAAAAAAATTGAACACATTATGTAAGAGTCATTAAAACAATGAAGCAGAACCAACGTGTTCAACAACCAGGGTCGACACCAAAATGTATAGCATGCATATCAAAAGAAGAATAGTTTCCTTACCCAAGCCTGCAAAAATAATGATCGGACACGCGCTGCCACAGATGCAGAAATGATAGTTGAAGCACGGATATTTTCAAGACCTATGTTTTCTGCAAGCCCAGCTAAAAAATGTGGGGCATCCTCTCCATCAACTTGAACCATGGCTTTGTCCCATATTTTGCTGAAGGAATAAGAGAAATACCATAAGGCACCCAAAAAATCTTATATAGGATGAATACATCACAACTGGATAAGGTGGCTCAATTAAGGGAATAAAGTGAGTACCTGCAACATATGTCCAAAACAAAGTTCACTGAAGCGCGGTAAAAGGAATCCCTTGTATTTAATGTGTCAAATGAGACTCTTGCACCACTAGCTCTGCACACTCGACGAAGCTGAATGTTGAAAAGAGAAAACCAAAGTGCCTGTTAATAATCCTCAGTCCAAAGCCAAGCATAAAAAGCAAAGTATTAAAGCTACTCGGTGTAATACACTAATAGCCAGACAATACGAAACACACCCAATTATCAAGACTGAGAAATCAGACACCTGCTGGGCCACATTTCAATTATACAAATTGAAAAAGAAAACAAGGTAGCATTTGAAACCATACATATGACAGTTTTAAAAAAGCATTGAAAGTTTCAAACCAGTGACACAGAAAACATGTTTTATTAAAAAAGGAAAGCAAAAAAAAAAGGTAACAGGTCAGCAAAGGAAAGGGTTTTTTTCTTTCTTTTAAGAGCACCAAAACATAAAATGGGAAAAAACACATTTTCTGAGTTTTCTTGTTTTATTTTTTGCCTTTTTTTGCATTTTACATTTTCTAGTTACCATATTGATATTTTCACATTTGTTATTTTTAGGATCTTTCCTTTTTTAACTTTTTAAAAATTTGTCGAGCTTTTCCCGATAACAACAACTCTGCCATATTAAACCTGAGAAAAGTCTCGCTGTTTAATACCCATAGACAATATACATTTAATTCAAGCAGGAATTTGGGTATACAATATGCAAATGGTTGAGCAACTTGTCATACATCCAACATTGTGAGAGTATTAATGACAGTTCGTTAAAACAGCCCAACAAGGGTGTAGTTATGGAAATGATATTTGGACATGCATGTAAGTGGAATAAAGTAATTTTAGAAATAAAAGAAAGGAGGTTGATAGAAACTTCACTAACTTGCAATATATCATCATCTGTAATATCCCTTCCCATCAGTCTATTATTCATGATTGCTGGAGATCAAGGAGACCATACATTTAGAATGAAAAATCTCCCAAGACTTCATTTACTCACACATGTCCAAGAGATATGAATGAAGTATTTACCTAGAAAAGAAAGAAAGAAACCTTGTGATATTCATGGAACTATCCAAGTTACAAAAGTGGCAAGATACACACAACAGTAAGGAAAAGGAAAAAGAGAGAAATCATAACAAGAACATCCCAAAAGGAAATGACTTGCACAGAAAATAAGAACATATAGCTGTGATGTGGACTGAAACAAACCGTAAGTTCAAAGCAAAAAACATTTACATCAATATAATCAACCAAATCCAGAATAGAGAGTACAAACTAACCTCAAATCTTACGAATAAATACAAGACGCTGCCAGAACCTAGCATCTTAAGTTTATGTTAGAGCTTCACCTTCTTGTTTCAGGAAAGCCTTCTCCGATTTTATCCTAGATATAATCCTTTCAATGCATAGCATTTGAGAGAATACTAAGACAATATATAATAACCAAACCAATGTTATTTTTAAGTGGCCCCATCCTTTCTAGTTTCTGCAAGAGAATCGCCCTCTGATGGGAAAAGACCAATTTCTCATAGCTCAGATTGTCAGAATATATAACAAGATATATGCAATTAATTATATATACATACATATATATACATATATATATATATATATATATATATATATATATATATATATATGTGTGTGTGTGTGTGTATGTGTGTGTGTGTGTATGTGTGTGCGTGTGTGTAAGCATGTGTATATGTATACATAATAGAAAGTCAGATGCAGATCATTCGAGACTCTAGAAAGATTAATTGACTGGTTGGTCTGATTTGTCCAGGTCGATTGACTATAAATAAATGAATAGACATATTTATATGGAAATAAGTACGGAAACATATATATCCACTCAAAGAATGCACATACATACTTCTAAAAGTCAGGATAGTCAACCAACCAACAAGTAGGTTGACTAATTGGACCAGTCTTAACCAACTAGTTGTTGTTTTGTAACTGACACTTTTGCAACATTAACAGCCTTTACTTTCATAAATCCGACCATATCAAAGAGAAACTAATTTTTATATCCTAAACTTTAATCTCTTTTTCAGATCATTTCTGAAATGCACATATTCTACAGTACCAAAATTTAAACCTAGGTGGCTAAACCTATTGACATGGTAAAATAAAAATTAAAAGTCATCCATATGATTGAAGTTCGAATCCAGCATCCTATACCTAGGTCAACACAAAAAAAAAACTCTGTACCAAACCATCTATGTATGTTTTCTTTCAAACTGATCCTTTACCCACCAGAGGGGCTTCCTCATTCCTTCCCACGAAACAATCAGTCTCTCAGACACGTACAGAAGTCTTATGATCCTTTCCCCACCAGAGGGGCTTCCTCATTCCTTCCCACGAAACAATCAGCCTCTCAGACACGTACAGAAGTCCTATCGCATGTCTCAGATAGAAAACGAACAAAAACCATTATATATATTACAACGGCTTCTTATCAATGCTTAATTGGAGACAATAATAATTTCATCCAAAACGAGCAAATAGAAGCAAACAAAAGAGATAAGGCCATCATAACGTGACAAAGAATCAACAAGTAAGAAAATAGCATTCGTATTTCCAATTCACCAATAAAGATTTGTCATGTAACAACCAAAATTAAGAAGCAAAAGGGAACCCACCTCGCATTATCCTGTGAGCCTCCCGTTGGAACTCTGGCTCCACGAACAGTTTAGCCTGAGAGGATTCCATCTTCGGCCACCAACCCGGCAATTTCTCCACCTTCGAGAAACGCTTTTCGCGCTCTCCCTTCTCTAACCTGACAGTCTGAATTGCAGAAAGCGGATTCGGCGCATCAAAATCCTTCTGACTCCTACCCGTCTCCCACTCGCCACTTCTGGTTGCAACCACGACCTCCCTCCCTCCGAGACTCCTATCCCGTCTCACAACCACCCCGCTCCCCGACCCACCCTTCCATTTCCTTCCCCTGAACACAATACTCAGCCTCGCCAACGCCCTAGCAAGAGCAACCAAGCAAAGCGAGCACGCGACTAGCATCCCCAAGAACTCCAACGAGGAGCGCCGGCAGGAGATGATCATTCTGCGGTCCTGATCAAAAGAGATCAGAGTGCTCAGATCCCGTATCGCTTCCTCTCCCGCCAAGACGAAGTCCTCGACAGCGTTCGACACCCTAGCCTTAGCCCCCGCAACGTCGATAACCACCTTCACCGTCGTTTCCTCCTCCACCGTCGAAGGCGGCCTGTTCAGGTTCTCCCATCGGCGGGCGATCCTTCGACGACGACGCCTAGAAGATGGCGGGGCCCAGCGGCAAAAGGTATCAAACCGGCGGGAACAAGAGGGAAAGCGGTGGCGGAGGCACAGGTGGAAGGCGGGAGAGGAGGAAGGAGCAAGGAGGGACGAGATAGTGGGCAAGAGATTGTTCATCTCATCTCACTTATCCTTTTGTGGCGGGCAGCAGCAGAAGCCACAGAACCTCCGGGCCCTTCGGTTTTCTCCGTCAGTTCGAAACTAAAACCGAAACCATGGCTGCAGCAGTAAGCCAGTCGCTCGATCGCCGGCTTTTTGTGGTGGGAATATGGAGGAGGCATTCACCATAAGATATCTACATCGGGTTAAGTAAAAAAATGGTAAAAGAACGTAGGCGAGCATAACCTCCCAAGGGGGGGGAAAAGAAATCCGATACGTTAAGATGAAGCGGTTGGTGGAGCCAAGTTCGACAGGGAGGGTGACAGTATAATTCTAGGTGGGTTCCATGGCATGATCTATCAGTGAACTCCATCGGAGTGAACAAGAGAGAAGATGGCGAAGAGGTCGAAGCTCCTCCATATCTTGGGCATCCCTAATTGTTGCAGGATACATAAAAAAAAAAACATATATGAAAATCCAACTAATAATTAGTGAAAATATTAACTAGAATGTCGTTCATCTAGCATGAAAAACATCTATAAAAAATCAAACTAACAACTAGATTTTCATTAACCTGCCAGTGATTAGCTCCGTTACTCCCCTCCACATTTATGCATCCCATGAAACATTCACAATATGCAAATTTTCCAAGTAACACTTATTGTTTGTAAAAAACTTGAAAATAATAATATATAAGAAGACTCTAAATAGACGAAGGAAATGTTGACATAAGCGATGCTTGTGCAACGTCGACTATATATTGAGTTTTGAAGAAAAAGATAGTGAAGTTTGTGGATGGAACTATAAAGCCGGCTTTAAAGAAATGGGATATTATGTTATATGCAATATTCATGATGGTACACTATAGGCTATACATAAAAAAAAAAACAAAATCTGAGGGTATATTGTACTTACCTTTTAGGGACAGAGCAAGAAAATTTTCATTAGACGGAGAGAACTGTATTTTAAACAATTTTAACAATAGCTCAAATATAATTTTTCAAATTTTTTATATAAACTAAATTAAAACTTTGAAAATTATATATATATATATATATATATATATATATATATATATATATATATATATATATATATATATTAATTTAAGAGATGGCCATAGCCCTTGCAGCCCCCCTTGGCTCCACCCCTGCTTACATCCACTGAAACATTCAATTAAAACAATACTTGAATCTTGTATTTATGAAAGGTGGAACAATGATGCAGAAGAATCAGCATTGGGACAAGCACAACAAAAACAAGATCGACGTACACGAGAAATAATGTATGGCATCTTATATTGTTAGCAGTCTTGTACATTGTCAAGATGCCGTTTGACAAACCAAGAATCGTATAAGTACTTGACAAAATTTTCTACAATGTGATCTAAAATGTAATGAACATTATAAAATAAATGCGTTGACTAGCTCTCACGAATATGAAACTCATTCAAGGCGCGATTCTCGTTGCCGTTCATATGTTTTATTGCCTTGATGTGCAAAAATTAACTCATGCATTAATGAAATATCGTTTCTAGACACGTCTTTTTTGTCACAGTAAAGCATCAATATGATTGAAGTTTCATATTGCACATGCTTTTAGCAACATGTAGCCAATAAACATGCTCATTATCACGTAACATTCATATGCCGATTTAACATAAGCAAGCTCCACTGTGCACAACTAATATGTAATATTACATATTATATGCTGCTAAACGATGCATTAAATCAAGAAGATCAGTAGATTATGTCAACAGTTCTGATGGACATAACGGACAACCATAATATATACTCAAGAAGGTGAAATGCAAATGTCATTAGAGTGACATGAACATCCGAAACAACTTAATAGAGATGCATGTGGGAGACTATAGAACATGCAAAGAAAGTGAATTAATTTTGAACTCGCCTATCTTTTTGTTGGGTCGATCATGCTCAAGTAACAATTTGCCATCGAAGGTATATCAATAGACTTAACTCAGCTTATTAATAAATAATAACGCAACTCAATGAAGGGCATTAACACAACAATGTACTAAGGATGCAAGATAATATATCATATGACATTGGTGTATGGTTGTATGAATCTCCAACATTCTACGTCCTTATGGACATGCATGCAAGTCCACTAAAGGGTATTGTGAGTGTCCCATTAATCAACCTCGAAAGTTGGAGCAAAAATTTAGTTTTAGTGTCTAATGAACTTGTTCGGTAAATTCATATGACCTTTCAATATGGAAACTATCTTGGTCTAGGCCCTTCACCATTATACGCCACAACATTGTGTCTTCATTTCCAAATAACTAGTTGTTTCCGTTATACTCAACTTCATTATGACCACCCCTTCTCACCTATGTTGAAATGCCATGCTAACTTAAAAAGTGGTTCACCCAATTCGGTTTGGACTTTGGAGCAATCCCGTGACTTGCACAATAAAGTTCTTCTTTCATACAAAACATCCATGAGTTTTCTTCCCTACTCTGCAAAAGTGCACCGTAATTGGTTGGACAAGCTGAGCAGTGTAAGACTGGTTATTAGTTTGATTTCTATGGGTACTATTTTCTTGGGCTGCAAACGCTGAATGTGTGATGCTTAGGGACCATTTGGTAGTAGGGCTACTATGTGAGTGTTTCATGAATGATGAATCCACCCCAAAGATTGGAGCAGATTCATAGAATACTGGAACTAAATGTCTATAAATCTGTTCCAACTCTCAATCTTTCGGGCAAATGTATGGAACACTCACAAAGTGTTCCGTTTGCCGAACAAACTCTTAGTTGACAGATATCTCACTCTCCATTTAAGTCCTGAAACAACCTTGTATGAGGGGCTTTGGCTTGTGTATTCTTTTTCCCCATTGCTTTTTTTTTTTTTTGCACACAATGTCCGTGCCATTCTTCTCATCAGCTCCATATAGTTTACATTTTAACGCAGCTCGAAGACTACCACCAGCTTATGTTGTAGCAAAGAACATTTAATGAATTAAAAAAGGGAGATTTGTCTGACCCTGAAATTGTTGCTCCCATATTTCAGTCCTTATGATAGGCAACCGAAGGCCTGGATGATAATTTGTAATGTAAATATTATAGTCCCTTGACATTCGTCTCTGCCTTTAGTGAATAAGAAAAGAAGGCAGATTTTTAGACCTTGCATGCACTTGAATTTCAAGCTTAGATTCTTTTAGCATATATGGAGACGATCAATCATGTCTTGACCTTTTTCAATTGGCTCTCATATTTTTTGCATCTATTTAGAGATAGATAGAAGTGTGAAAACTTACTAAACAGCAGGACATGCTTAAAAGCAAATGTAGAGAGGCATAATTTAACAGCTGAACTGGGAAGAGAGAAAGAGAGAGAGAGAGTGTGTGTGTGTCTGAGAAAGTAGACAGCTATACGTGTTGCAGAAAAACATTTCATGCCTTTTCTTGCTTTGGTTCCTTGTGTATATACTTTGTGAGGCCAACATCCGGAAAAGTAGAAAGAGAAGCGTGCTTTGTTTCTTTCCCCCTCTTGCCGACATCTTCCTTTAAGTGACCATCACAGCGAGAGCTGTGAAAGAAGCCAAAATCATGTGAAACATAGCGAGGTTCTATTAATCAAGTTATGTGAAAAAGCAGCTTACACTCTCCAGGAGTCGATTCCTAATCGTTGAGGGTTGTTTTTTATTAGGCCATCGATTCGATATGGCATGCTTATGCAAATATAGCAACAAATCTACGCTGAAGTAGAGGTTCATCAAACTGAAGTTGAGAACTATCATTACAGCAGCAAAATATCTGAACTAAGATCATAAGGAAAAAAATCTGGTCTTAAATCCATGGTTCTCAAATGCCGACGATCTAAGAACATATAGGTCAGAAGTAATCAAACACTCTCTTAGTGATGAACATAGTTTTTTCAAGCTTGGCTAGCAGACTCTTTAGTATAAAAGAGCTAAGATTAAGCTCGATTCAGTCTTCTGCTTACAAGGTTAGTAGTATGATAAAAAAATCATGAAATTATACGATCATGGTTCGAACTTGAAATCACATACTTCATTTAGCCAATAAGTTACTAAACGAAATTGAGTAACAAGTAGATTAATATACTGAAATATAAATTAGTGGTCCCATTGTAATAGCAACAACATAATGCATGGCTTCATTCACAGACGTCTCTATAGACGTAGAACACAAGCACAATTTCTTGCTGGTTTCCAATAGCTCATTTGATTAAGGAGCTAAATGTGCTGAGCTTGAATAGTGTTGACTCACTAGTTCAAGGAGCCAGTTCGTGTTCAACTCATGAATTCACAGGCTTGGTGTGCAATAGATGTAAGCAGACCGGATCCAACTCAATTGAAATCTCTCCAAAGTCTCAAGAGGCGTAGTGTGGCTGGTTCGACTAGCAGGTTGGTGAAAGTCCAATTGTCAACTAGATTTTCATGTACTTTATTCATGTTAGCTGCAAATGGTGGATGTGCAACACCACTATAGTTGACAGGTATATCGTTTCTCACCTAAGTCCCGAAACAGTCTTAGACCACAAAGAATTTGAATTTTTGAGACCAAATTCAGATCGGACAGACGTAAGATTTGACTCTATTTGTTTTTAGATCCATATCCAATCACTTAAATTGCATACCGAATCTCAATCTGATCAGTATCGGGTCGTCTTCCTTCCCATCGGATCTAATTAACCAGCTATAATATGGTATTGGTAATGGGATATTTCTGGCCGTAGACATTTCTGTGTAAAGCTGAACTCTCTCACGCGACAAGCATCCACTCTGTTCAATTTGGGTCCTAATTGAAGAAATGTGTTGATAAAAGAGTTTATCCACCTCAAAGGCCGTTGAACGGAAAGCCTTCAAAGTTCAAGAACGCGAAAGAAATCAATGTCCATTACATTTCTTAGCGTAATCTGGCAAAGGATCTCTCTACAAACCCGCCTTTAAGTCAGCTTCAGTTGATAAGAAGTCAAAAAAAATCTTTGCAGATCAGTGTAATCTTTGTTGCTCTGAGCTGTTGTGTTAGAAACTAATCCAATTTTGATTTGTTCTTTAATCGATAAGCTTTATTTCTTTCGTTCTTGTGATCCATCAACTAAAAACGAGGGGGAACAATAGAGAGAGAGAGTTTTAAATTCAATTATCTTCCCCAACCGACTTCCTGGTTTGAAACTTTACAAAGGGTAGGAAGGGAAAGAAGAGGGTATATGGGTCACATGGAAATTGGCTGTCTTTTGAATGTTTCAAACAAATGTCAAGCTCCTGATTTCCCACTTAATCTCAGGATTCTCTCAAAAATAAAACCGCCACAGTTTCCAAAAACAAGTAATTTTGGGGTTTTATTAATTTAAGTTTCGAACTGTTCAATGTTTGAAAAAGAAAGCCGGGGTGGTCACAGATTCGGAAACTCAGGCAGATTTTGTTTTTTCCTTCTGCAGAAAGAAGGGGAGAGAGTCTTTTCTTCTTCCCCGCCAATGGGTCTGTTTTCTTCCTTCCCAATGAGTCGATGACTTAGAATCCCTCTCTCTTTCTCTCTCTGTCTGTCTGTCTGTCTGTCTCTCTCTCTCTTTTGATTTTCTACAGAAGGATGGTTTCTGGGAGCAAGCAAAAGCCCTCAAAGAGGGAACCACTAGATGCTGGCCAAGAACCCGCAAACCCCACCATCAAAATCGATTCAGAGCGCCTTCTTGAGGGGGTTTCTCCCCAATCTGAGGGATACCCACTTGCTATAATGGGGGAAGAAGGGGAGGAGGAGGTACTTCTCAGACGTTCTTGCGCTCTCTCATTGGAGGAGGTCATCAGGAGGAGGTCTAACAGAGTGAAACGCCTCTCCAGGGTTTACAGAAAACAGTATTGGGCCTTATTGGAGGAGGTGAGGTTCAGGTACAGAGAGTATTACTGGAAGTTTGGGAGAAGTGGGGTTAAAGAAGAAGAAGAAGAAGAGCGGGCCGACAATGGAGGAAGCGGGTTTTTGGTCGGGTGTGAGAACGGGAACTATGGGGTTCCAGGAAGCGGGTTTACGGCGAGGATTGGAGAAGGCGGGTCTGGTTTTCTGGAGGGGGAAGGGGACGGTGGGGTGGGTTTTGTCGAAAGATTGGGACAAGATTGTGGTGGTTTTCAGGATAGGAACGGGGAAAATGGTTTCGAGTTTCCGGGAAACAGTTTTCCGGCGAGTATGGATAGCAGATTTCTGGGGGAGACAGGAGATAACGGTTTCAGGATACCGGAGAACGTATTTCCGGCGAAAATGGGTCGAGATGGATGTGGATTTTCGGCAACGAGTAAGGAGAATCATTTCGGATACCCAGATTGCAGCTTTCCTTCAAGGATGGGGCAAGATGGGTGTGGATTTCTTGGGGGTAATGAGGAAGATCGATTCGGGTTCCCGGATAGTGGTTTTGTGGTGAAGGGTGGTCAAGCTGCACGTGCGGTGGTGAAGACCGAAGAATGCAATATTGGTTTTGCTGAGAGTGGCTTTCAGATGAAGACACGGAAGGATCTATATGGGCTGTCGGGCAAACACTCAGAAAATGGATATGGTTTCTCTGCGAGTGGTTTTCCTGGGAAGGCGGCCCAAGAGGGTCGCATGTTCTCGGCGAAGTATGGCGAAAATGGATTTTCAGCTCCAGAGGGGAGTTTTACAGTAAAAACATTCCAGGAGGATTCTGTTCCTCCTACTAAATCTGGTGAAAATGGTGTACCTTGCCCGGTCAACAAGGTGAGCGATAAGGCAGGTGATAACAAGTGTGGATTTTCAGGGTGTAAGATGAAGCCAATGGCGCTTAGTGTTTTCTGTCACTCTCATATCCTCTCCGATAGCAAGCAACAGTTGTATAAAGCTTGCACCTATGTGATTAAGAGGTTAGCCCCGTTTACTCTTTTTCCTTAATTGAGATTGGCTTTTGCACTTGTCTTGATTGACTTGTTAACTGCATTATGCTTTTTAGTTCTTGTATCGGGTATCTTGCTTATGTAGTGGTATTCTCTTCGGGTTAACTTTTCCGAATTTCCTAGTACTTGTTCTAACTGGTGTTTGATTTGAACTGGATTCCAAATTGTTCTTATCCCAATTACTCTGGAATGCGTTAAGTTCATCTAAAATTCTGCTGATTTTGATCCTGTGCACCCATTACTGGGGACTCGTGCTTGAAACATGGGATCAATCAGTTGGTGTATAATTTGCAAACTTGACTAGTATCAACAATCTCTAGGGTATAACAAACCTACTCCAGGCAACTCTAGTAATTAAAGTATTAAACTTTGGTCCTATGTGTTTATATGAATAAACTAATGATTTTGCATAGTTGATCAAAAGGAACTCACTCGGCATTGAGACCATGCCAACCACTGTATGAAAATACTTGGGATATTTCTAATTTCCTGCCAAAATTAATAAAAATTGGGTCCTCTTTTTTGTGCCCAATATCTCCTTCAATTACAAGAGAACCTTTAAATTCGTCGACATGCAACCTTGGGGTTGACACTGAAATTAGCTCCCTCGTGCTTTGGTGTGATCTGGATTCTGAAGTGATAAAGAAACCTTAGGAGCTACTCCTTAGGTTCCTGTGAAAACAATTTGTGGATAAAACCGATCAATCACTTAGTGTTGCCTGCATCATATTATTGAATGGCATTCATGTGGTATTTTGGTTTTATGGCCAATAAGGTTTATTATTGCGTGGTTCAAGGTGCAGTATTGGAAGGCTATTCTGCTTTTGCTTTTGGAGCAGGTCGAATACCTTTTCATTGTAAATCTTATGGTTCTTCTCAATTGTCTCCCCTCAGCAAATCAGACCAAAAGGAAAAATTGTTTTCTGATTCTCTTTCTATCATGATCTGATGTAGACTACAAGGTGGTTGCTTGATATGAGTTTTCCACCTTTGAGTTTGCTGCTTCAAGTTCTTTATCCTGCGTACTTTAGTTAGATTACTTACTGGACATAATTTGATTTGACTCAAGATGTTCGCATCTGGTAGCATAGGAATATGTGCTGTTTTTGTTATTAGCGACTTAACGATGCAGATTGAAGTTTGAACCTTGTGTGCACTGCAGAGCAGTCAACTGAAATACCCTTAAAAGTGGAAGGGATAGAGATCTTTTCTGGCTTGCCACTGATTGAATTATCTTCCTCATATGAAGAAAAAGTTTTTACTCCTAATGCTTGGAACTTTTGGTTCTTATAGGAATTATTTTTTCATTGTGTAGGTTGGTTTGAGAGGCCCTAAAGATGGCTTGCACTCATTCCTTTAGAGCTTTTATTATTTAATTTTTTTATTACTAGTAAGGTGAAGACTTGAGGCAAAAATTCAACCTTGTAGATGTTGATCAACACTGGCGAGAAGGACCACAATGAAATCCTGCATTTACTATTACTGGCGAGCATCTTGGAGATAGATGGCATATCAACTTTTATTAATAGTTTGTGCTTTTGAAACTTGCGGGAAAATTATGTGTTCTGGCTTGCTTATATAGTTTCTCATGTGTTTATCCATATTTATGATAATTTCTTTTTTCATCATTGAAAACTAGAAACAAATTTAAGTATATGGTGTTTGCTGATATTTTGATTTCTTGTGCTTGATCTTCCAGTGGACAAACAGGTCCTATAACTTGTGGGAAGCCAGTTCTTAGAGCAGCTGTGCCCTGTCTTTGCTTTATTCACTTCCAGAAAGCTCAAAAACATGTAGCTCGGTCACTGAAGAAGGCGGGTCTTGCTGCCTCCTCTTCAAACAAGCCTGCACCAAAACTTCATGTTATAATTTCAGAGTACGTTCGCTGTATTCAGGCCAAAAGAAAAGATATGGACAATGGAAGTCGTATTCAAATTAGAGATTCATCTCTTACAATTACAAACACTGTTAAGGATGAAGCCGTAGAGTGAGCTTTGACCTGATGGTGGTGAAATTGGAGGGAGCTGTTAATGCTCTGCCTTGACCGTTGAGAAGAATGCTCGGGTGTTGATGTCGGCAAGAATATTTGTAGCTTTCCCTAAATACTTGGGCTGTGATTATTCAAGTGATACCTAAGAATTGAGTTTGAAATATGTTGAATCTTGGACTGGTTGATTCTAGATAACTGGGCAGGCCTTGTTGGTGTGTAGAGGGAAGTTGACTCGAAAAAAAGAATGATGAAGCTTTTGTCATATAGAAAGATGGCGTCATGATACTCTTGTCAAGAATGATGAGACCTAATTCTTTTGATATCACAGGGTTTGAACATGAGCAACTTTTGTGGAAAATGCCTGTGTATTCTGAGGATGGTTACCCTATTTTCTGAGCTATTGAAAGCTCTAAGGTGCGATAAAGATGTTGGGTTGTAGTGCTGGGCCTGGCAGAGTTAGGCATAATACTTTGATCTGACTTGACCACCAGGTGCTGGTTACCATGCTTCTCATCATGGAATTTGGTGCATATGGTTATCTGGACTTGGACAGTTTTTTTAAATCAATTTAGCTGCCCAAATTTAAATGAGGTATTAACTCTCATTGCCTGAAAAGTTGTCCTTTTTCCTAATTCTCATTGTTATCAAATCATAAATTATTACTTTGAGTCACTTTTTTCCTTCTATGGTTTATCATTCTCTTGACTATGCTGAATTACGGAGCTCTTTGAAATCAATGTCTTTCATTTATGGCTCGAGTAGATCCGGCAAATCGAATTTTCCACAAGTTGCTCATTCTTCTCTGTTTTTATCTCATCAAGTTTTTTTTTCCTTCTTAAGGATGCTTCTGTCTGTCCAACAGGGAGTTCCTTTTCTTTTCTTTCAGACTAGCCATAAATATCCATGGTACTTTCGAGTTATAGTGATAATATTGCCAAAAAGGAATAACAAATGAAAGCAGGAATTTATGACGACATTTTGAAAATATTTCCAGTTTCAATTTCTGGTGGAAATGTTAATTTTGTGATATTATATTTTCTACTATTTATATTTTTGTTTTTCTTAAGTTACCGAGATTTTCTCGAGAGAAATAACTGTCCATTTACTACTATTGAAAAACTTTACTAATAATTATGCCACTTTACGTCCCTCTATGCTAACTTAAGATCAGTGTTGCATGAGATTTTCCACTTGTTTCTTAAGCGGTCCTTCTCTCTATCTCTTTCCCTAAAGGTTCCAGAATGTTGCAGTTTA
This sequence comes from Nymphaea colorata, assembly GCF_008831285.2. Lineage (NCBI taxonomy): Eukaryota > Viridiplantae > Streptophyta > Magnoliopsida > Nymphaeales > Nymphaeaceae > Nymphaea > Nymphaea colorata. The sequence continues at coordinate 346,012 of NC_045140.1, forward strand.
GGAAGGTCATCATGAGTGATTTATGATATAGTTCTAATGTTAATGGAAACTGTAGCTGGTTTAACTTTGGTTGGAGAAATCCCTTTTACAAATTTGGAACTTGTAAGCCTACTGGTTTTCTTGAAGCAATTCCTGGATGAAGAATGAAATCCAGAATCTAACAACCAGCTCAAAATGGTGTGATGTTTTGTTCTCTTTGAAGTGATGAAGTCCTGATTGATTGCTATGAAACGCGGATTGATTATTTTTGGAGCACTACTAAATTGTATGCTATATATACTGGAATACGGTGGATTTTCCCAATTCTATGGCCTAATTACTATATTTGAGAAATCTTGGATTTAACTGTTTTATCAACTTGAATTCACCAGGTTGTCTTGACCTTAGGTTTTTTGTATCTTATGGCTCTTAATGTGTAATAGTTGGCCTATATGCTTCCTTTGCTTTATCTTGCTGTGATATCTGTCTTTGTGCATATAGAACCTCTGGGTTATACGTGATTGTGCATTTGATATACAGCCAAGTTCATGAAGCTCATACCAATCTGTTATGTACCTGAATTTTAAGCTTTATATACTTATGCAGTTCAAGTCAATAGTTATTGGATTGTCTGACAAATTGGTGCAAGTCCTAAACTGGAATTCAACTTAATATTGATTGAATGATGTTTCAGATTCTTGTAACAATTAATACGTTTCAAGTGTCTAGAGATGTGTTGGAATTGATTTTGCATGTTAGGGAGGTCATCAATCTGTGATTGAAGAAGGCCTATGTAGTTTCCATGTTAGGCTATGTTTTGCTTCATAGCTGCAATTTTTAGTTTGCACAAGTTCTCTCATAGTGGTTCAATTTTTACCCTGATTTCCTCCTCGTTCAGCTGCAAATGAGAGATTGAAAGTGAAGGAATGAATCAGCACGAAGCGAACTTGCGGAGTTAGGCGCTCAACTTGATGCTCCTGCAGTCTGGAGGTTGACAATTGTCGCAGGGGTTTCACAAGGTGGACGATCACTACACCCCTTATTTGTAAATTTTCCTGCTGCTAGGGCTGAATATTTTGCTGTTGCAACCAAATTATGCAGGTATCTGAAGCTTATGCCCGAGCCATATTTCATATTGGAAAGTTGTTAAGCTACTTGGATCATCTTGCGGTTTGTTACTCTATTGATCTACCGGCATAAGACAACCAACCAGTTGTATGATCATTTCACTGGATGCTCTCGGGTTCAACTGGACTGACTCTTCACATTCTGGATTCTTTTCAATTTTATTCCAGCATGGCTCCTTACTGGAAGCAAGTTATGTTGAACAAGTGGCTGGTAAGTCGGGATTGAAAAGCACATATCATGAGAAACCAGTGTGCCGGGGCTCTAAATTGCTGTATCTTGCACCTGGTGAGACTCGTGCTCTTGCAGTTCTGTTTCTGGCTCTCCTTCCCCAACCTCTTGCCTTACTGTCAAAGCTGTTGTTTTAGAACCCACATCCATGCTTCCTGGTAAGGTTGACACCATCCAAGGACCTGTTCGGGAGAGGCTTTGCCTGCATGTTTGCATATATAAATAATAAATAAGTGGAAATCCAAAGGTGCCATTCATCATATCTGCTTAGAAATAAACAAAGTCGCCATTGAGGCGCGTTTGCAGGAATACTGCCAACATTCATGTTGTATTCACGAACATTTCCTTTTCTCTTTTTAATTCTTGGAAGACCATTTTTATCTTTCTTTCTGTCTTGAGTCTTTTGCAGTAATAATTTTATCGCTATGATGCTGCCGTTTGGCTTTTACAGTTTCCTGGTTATTGCCCGATGCGTTGAGTTGTCCTTCGAAATCACAGGGTACGTGGGTCCTGGTTCCAAGTTGATCCACACGTTTCTACATTATGCGACTTGTCCTTTCTTAAATAGCTTTTCCATGCACGCGATTGCTGGTATTTGAAGAAACCGATACTTTAAGCAAGCAATACTCTGAAACGTAGGCTTGGACCTACTCAGTGACTCATGTTCAATAGGTGTTCCTATTTTAAAACCTTCCGGTCGAGTGCAGTTTAAAAGCACAATAATTCACCTGTTGCGTCCTTTTGAAGCAAGCTAGCATTTTCTAACATGTAAAACGAAGGCTAACAGGTTCCATTGGTTAAAATTTGTCATGTCAATCATGCACGTCTGGAGTCCGTAGGTTAAAATATTGCATGGTTCTTTATATTTAATTCTATCATGCCAATCATGTAGCTACTCCCACTGTCTCAGTGGTTCTTCTCTTTGATTCATCCAAGCCTCGAATTTTTTATTTCTTTAGGCCTGCACGACCTTTGGCTGATTCTCAGGTTGGAATTTTTCATTTCTTTAGGCCTTGTTTGAATACTTATTGAAATCGCGCATTTAATATTGAGTTGTTATAAAGTGGAATAAGAGTTTTAGGTTCCACCTGCTATATACTACACAAGGTGTAATGACCTAGAACGTTTGTTTCACCTCAAATCTCATCTTTTTCTTCTAAAAATTTTGCATGTTTAAGTGGAACTCTAATGATGGAACAAAAATACCAAGATTATTTGTTTTTCTTCTTGGATTTTTAAGTCTCAGTTTCACTCCTGCACTTGAATGCCATATGTTCAAACGTGGCCGTAGTATCTTTTAAGAAAAGACTCGAAAAAACCCATAGGCCAAATGGCCAATGTGGTGGTTATAAGTGGATTGGTTGGGTTGTCGGCAGCTAAATGAAAAGAAAAAGGATCTGGAATGAGTACTTGGAAAATTTGTTTCTGAAAGAAAAAAAAAATTACAACAAAGTGGCTAACATTTGGTCAAATAGTACTTCTGCGTAACTTTTAAAGTTAACAAATGGACATTAGAAAGCAATTCTGGGCACCAGAGACTTTTTACCTTTATGGAAGTTCAAGGTCGGCTCTTTCTTTTTGTTGAAAGTTGAGACAAATTCTCAAAGAATAGTTTAAATTAAGAACAATTCCTTCTGGCAAACGATTTTTTTTTTTTTCATTTTGTGTCAAAAATAAAAGTTAGCGAGCTCTTTTCGAATTTCTCCGGAAAGCTGGTGACTTATTCATTAGCTTCTACAGTTAAAATTGATAGACCGGCGATCGGTGGTTTGCGTTTGATGGGGATGAATTGCATGAGCCAGAGACAAGAGGAGGCATCTTCGTACTGTCGTTATCAACTCTGACCTGCGACCGTGATCGAGTCCTCAGTTATAGCGACTGAGTTTGATGTTTCTCCCTGATCGCAAGCTCACGGACAACTGGTCCTCCGACTTGGTCAGCTGATGAGTAAATGGTGCCTCCAAGTTGCTTGCCAATGGTAATGGGCAATGACTCAGAGCCCAGTTTCAACTGCAACCCACTGTCTTGAAACGAGCAGTAGAAACTTCCTTTAATGATCGGCGTCATCCACAAAGCTTGTCGCATATATTATCTAAAGGTAGGCATCGGGCCGGCTCAGTCCGGCATGGTAAGAACCGGGTTTGGGCTAGATCCATGTCCAAAACTTGGGTTCAGGTTCAGTCATCAATAAAAAATTATTTTTAAAATATAAAATATATTTTTATTAATAAAATATATTTTTATTAATAAAATATATTTTTAATCATAAAAAAATATTTTTTAAAAGGTATTAGGCCGAATCGTGCCAAAGTACAGAAAGAGATATTTGCTTTTTAACAATTGTGTAACCGCGTCCTGCTTTGGCATGGCAGCGTTAAAAAAGTAAAAAAAAAAAAAAAAAAAAGAGTTGACTTTCATTAATTTCGAGGCAAGAGCAATGGTTCAAAAGATCTAAAATTTAAATAGTAATATCTTCAGAGACAAGGTATCGGTTGCTGACACAAAGGCTTCCCAATCATGTGAAGGAAGCAATGCCATAAGATTATAGTTCTTGCTAAGCAATCGATCGGAGACTTACGATCCACTGAACATTTTTCGACCTCTCTTGCCTTTAATCTCGCCTTTTCAGGGTCTTAAGGTGGATGAGCATCAACTATAATGGCAGTGTCACTTCAACTTAGGCACTCTCATATCTACTATAGGCACTGCCATCGGCTACTTAAGATCTAGCACTTAGCACTTAGGAGAATCAAATTGAAGACATAATTTCTTCATCTAAACCTAACCAGACCAGCTATATACGCAACCGTGAACGTAATCACCTATAGATTAAACAATGCAAGGGCGGCCCGTTCATTGTAACCCTTGATATGGGAAAGGAGTGAGTGAGTGACCCGGCAGCTTGATTTCCGTTACGTGTTGTCAGGGGTAGAGTTAGAAATTTTTCATGAAGCGAGTCGAATTAAAGTTTAAACGTTTTGATTAGTGCCGAAATATTTTTTTTTCAAAAATTTTTATATAAAACAAGTGATTTTTTTTTAAATTTACATATAAATTTTATTTAATAAAAAAAAATGGAGCCGAAGCGGATGCAGGGCCTACCTTGACTCTGCCTTGTGTGCGGCCACACAATAACTGACCTACTACCACTTTTCACGCATCTGGATATGTCTTGTCTGTGGAAATCTGTCCAGGACGCACTGGTTTTTTGTGGGCAGCCCTCGCGAAACTTCTCCATTGCTTTTTCTGCTCCAACATATTCGTTACATTGCCATATTTTAATAAGTTCCACGCATATCCTGTCAACTACATGTATGATATGCTCAAATGTATCAGAAAATAAGTTTCTGCACAGATTTACATTCTTAGACTTTTACATTATATATCACACTTGCAGCAGTTGTGGGTCCAAAAAAAGGGGACCGAGCACTTTCACGCCTTAAAAACCGGTGGCACAGCACAAAATTTAAGAAAGGAGGGCACAAATGTACAAGTTTGTAGCTAAGAGAGGGACTTATATGTAAATACATGCAATTGTGGCATACGCAGAAGAAAGTTATACGTTCATGGTGCAAAAGACCAAAATGACCCTTATGTTAGGAGAAGAAATGCCAAACAAGAAAAATGAAAAAAAGAATTTTTTTTTTTATTAACCAGAATACCTTTATTTTTGGATGATAAACTTGTGACAAGTGTTCTCTAATACCCAATACATCCTCTTAATCGGCACCGAGGATGACTTGTATGTTATGGAGAGACATGAAAGGAGCCTCCCTCCTATAACAAGGTTTGTATCAGATAGCGCTTAGGTTTCTAAATTATGTTTAGTACCAGGTGGGCCGACCGTCCAACCTTTGAATCTGAATAGGGCCAACTGAATTCAAATCCAAAAAATATATGGTGTAATTAAATTTTTTTTTTATTTTTTTCAATATAAATTTTTTTTTATTGGCCGGGATAGGGGCATAGCCTAGGCGCCCCCCTTGCCTATGAGAGTGAGCTTAGTGCGCAACTTATATACGTTTTAAAGAACAAATGAGAAATTTTGGTAATTCTTTAAAAAGGAATGTCCTTTATAGTCTTTTTATTTTTTCAATTTTCAATGTGAGCTGAGGACATTTTCGTCATTTACCATAATGATGAACAAAATTTTGTGCACCGGTATAACGCATAAAACCAAGTTCAGCACTTTATGAGTTGATTGAGCTGAATTTTTCAGTAGCTGAAATCATAAATAGCATATACAAACAACGGGCACGCTTTAGAAAAATTCGTATCGAACTGGATAATTTGACCGAGATTCGTATCAAATCTCCAATTCGTGGAGACCCAATTTGTTTTCTTTTACCATACTTGTTGTTTGTTTCTCTTTTTTAATCAATAAACTGATCCAGATCTGATACTAGCATCTCTTGGCCGATCCACTTGAGAATGGGAATGCAAAATGAGTCAAGCTCCTCATTTGAATACATTCACATAATTATTAAATCTTAGAGTTTGATAGTGTATTTAAAAGTTGGATTCGCAAAATATTCCTCAAAATAAAAAAAAAATGGTTCAACGCAATCTTAGGTAAATAGTATTGAAACAGCTGAAGTGCTCCTTTGAATGTATTCTTAGCAACATTTATTTTCGTAAAAGCAATAAATTATGTATGGATCAATGTCTAACATGTTCGCCAATATGGCTATAAGTAAATTGCATTCATAAATTAAACTCCTCTTGTTTTTACGCTTTCAAAATTAATAAATTATATTGCCAATGTTTGCTAATTCTCATTGAGAAACACTAAAAAAATAATATCTCGAGTTACCAAAATATTAAAAGCCTCTGCATTTTTTTTCCCCTCCAAACAGAAACATAACAACCGGTGACTGTTGGTATTTTTTTATTTAGAACTATAAAATGTATAATTACATATTCGCACACAAATTTTTAGCACAAGTAAACGCGCAAAAGAACTAATAAAAATGTTAGAGAAAAAAAAATGAAAACGAACTACATTTTTCGAGAGAGATACTAAATTTAAATATCAACTGTATAAAATATATACACGTTATCGTTGATACGCAGTAACATTAAATCCAATTATCTTAAGAAGTTCCTGCTTTTTATGTGTGAAAGTATGCAGATTTTCTACAAAATTGATAGAAACCCAATTGCAGACTTTTTTAGACCATCATTAAAAAACTCATTTGGGATAAACTTTTTTTCTATGTTTTATTTCTTTGACCTGTAAACTTGTTTCGTTGTGCAAATCAAAGACAATTTTCTATATGTGATTTGTTTGTTAAAATTTCAGGTGGTTCAAAATTTTCATTGTTGTCAGTTATATATATATATATATATATATATATATATATATATATATATATATATATATATATATATATATATATGTATATAATTATTTTTAATTTTATATCGCTAAAAATCACTGCAAAAATATGTACATTGTTGAAAACCGTGACCCAGCAGTTGACAGTCGTATTTTGTTGCTATGATTTTTAACAACACAAAAATAAAAAAATAATCATTTGGCCACAAAGGTGTATGCAAAATCTACAAATTTGTTCCTTTTTGGTCAATTTTTTATGGTTCTGCCCATGGTTATCATCCACCCCACTTGCTTTACCCAGCAAAACGCCCCAAAGCGATTGAATAAAGCGGCCCTGTCATGATGCCTACGCATCAAGAAGTGAAGCGTGGATGATCAATTCTGGCACCTGATAAGCGCCGGGAGAAGGCCGCCGACAGTCCTTTCCCTCCCTTCTCTTTCTTTGCTGCAATAAGGGCTGCTCTCGCCTCTCGCTCTGTCACTTTTTTCTTGGCATTTTTGCTTTTTGACACAACTTAATTTCACTCTTGTTGCAAGATTCTAATTTTCATTATATTGTGCCATTGTGTCTCCAAGTAGTCTCTTATAAGAGAAGTATAATCTTTCTAATTTTCTTTTGATTGTCTATATGTTCACTTGATTGAATTGATTTGATTTTTCTGTTGTATAGCGTCATAAGATAATAGTTTAGAAACTGTTTACAAGCTATTAACAATGATCAACAGAGTTCAATATGCTTTTTTAATATATTTTTTGATACTATTTTATAGATATTATATACGGTCGTGAAGTGAAGCATCATGTCCCTTTGCTTCGCCTCATCACACCTAACAACATTGGATTTGCTACTAATGGCAGGAAATAATTTAACACTTAAGACAATGATTTTGATATATTTGAAACCAGCAATTTGAGGTTAAACAAAGGCAGGGTTTCACTTCTTTCAGAAAAGGATAACTTTTGTATTGCAGAATTAGGAATTGGTCTGGAATTGGTGGGTTTTCAGGGAAATATGGGGGGGTTCAAGGAAGAGGACGCCGGTGCGCATGAACGGGGGGGAGAGTGGCGCCAATATAAGTACGCGCCCCCGCTGCCCCCACCTATGCATATTCTTCGGATAATTCGCGCTATATTTTTTTTTTCCTCACTTCCTTCTTCCGACAGAGAAGAAGAAGAAGAAACAGTCAACACCTCTGTTGTTTGTGCTATAGGGCTGCGAAGGAAAATCGAGATCCGCCCGCAGAGTTTTCAAGAACAGACGGAATTCTAAGGATTCCTTGAACCACCGATTGCGATCGCCGTTTCTTTTCCCGCGCAGCGGTTCCTTTTCCTTGTCTGATTCTCGAAACTTCGTCGTCTTTCTGTCGAGCATTTCGCGAGCGGCCTATTGCTGGTGGTTCTGGTGGGTTTTTGGTTCGGTCGAGCTCTCGAGCGGTTAAGATCAGGTGACTTTTCGGTGATCTTTGTATCCAGGCGGAATCGGGAGGGATCGTTTTAGCTTCTGGCTCCTTAGGATAACTTCGTTGGCCAAAATGATGGTGTGATCATCGTTTGGTTACTGATCAGGTGTTTATATTTTACTTTTGCTTCCATCATAAAACATATTGATGCCTTCATCGATTTACGAACTTTTGGTTGCAATTTGTATTCTCCTTCTTGGCACTAGTAATTGAAGATTTTGATTTGACATCAACAGGGCTGTTCTTTATTCTTCACTTTTGCTTGCTTTTCTTGTAACTATTGTGGATATATTGCCTTTTCTTTTTAATGAATATTCTTCTGGTAGTTATGCGCCTTTGTTGTAATCGGTTTGGTTTGTAACTTATTCAACATTTGCGACTAGTTTAAGAGTTGTAACATGCAACTTTGGTCTCGTTGACATGCAAATTGTATGTGGGAATGAATTTTTGTTCATTATCTCTTACTAAGAGGTTTACATGATGCATTTTGTATACTTTCTATATCATCTGGCATGTTTTTTTTTTTTAGCAACTTTTCACAAATGGGCCATGTCTATTTTTTTTATTTCTCCATTTCTATCCTACATTTGCTACTTTTTCTGTTACATATCGTGAAATGTACATTCCGAGTAGTAAAATTACTTCCATTCAAATGTATATTCTTTTGCTTGCTGGAGACCCTTATAGACTATATTTCCTTGCTTTTGCTTTATCTGAATAACTTAACACTTAACAAACTACTTTACATTTTACAAGCATTTAGATGGAAAAAGGTGATATACTGTTGCTTGGGTATTTTGACATCGCATCCTTCAAGGCCCGTGCACCTTTTCTTTATTGTCATTGAAAGAAAGAAGAATTTCTACATTGTTTTTGAACCAGCTGTGGTATTAGTGGCATACATTTATGCTGATTCACATTCCAAAGAAGTTAAATGATTGACTGAGTGTGCAATCTCGTGAAAATGAAATTTTTGCTTCAGCAAGATATCAAATACGTAACAACTTGACCGACTGTCACACCTTGCTTGGGCTTGCGGCTTGGTGGATCTCAGCCTTCCCTTTAGCAGCATTGGTTTAAACCTCAAAAAGGTTAAGGATTAGGACAACCAATCACTCAAGTAACCTCTTTATAAGTCATTGAAGAACTTTCATAATCTTCAATATGAGACTAAACTTGTTCGAATGAGACATAACAATCCACCCTTCTTAAGGCACATGTGTCTATAGGTGTAGGACTACCGGCCCGAGTGTTAAACCGGTTTTGGTACCATCGGAACAACCCAACCCACTGCCACACCAGGTTTGAACTCCTGGTTTGATGGATCCCAACTGACCCTTATCATTTTCGGTTCCAGCCCCGAAAAGGATGAAAGCCAACTCAATCCATCTCTTAAGTAACTTTTTTATAAATCCTTAAAGATCTCTCACAATGTTCAATACGGGACTGAATTTCTCAAAGTGGGGCATTAGAAAATACATCAATAAAGAATAATCTATTTAGTTACTATCAAACATGTTTTATATATTAGGAAAAGTTTAAATACAAGAACATTTGTATACTATATAGGATGAAAAAGAATGAAAGCTACATCACCACAGGTGAAAGTTTAAAAGCTGCAATTGTCTTCTAAGTTTTTGTTTTGATTTTTATTTTGAATCTTGTCACTTCTCGTATGCCAAATTTGTAAAGTGTAAAGAAGAAAAAGCATATGAGACAGAGCTATCAATTTCTAACTAATTCAAATAATATATAGGACACTCATTTAAACCTGTTCAGCGAAAAGGAAAAAATTGCAAAGATTTACTTAGCACATAGCCCATTGTCACTTGGATAAGGAGAGATATGATCATCAAATGGTTGAGATATCCTGTAACATCCAGCTTCTTGGCATCAGAAACAATTTATGAATTACAGTTTTAGCCCTAGAAGTTCCTAAACCCTATTATGTTTTTGGCCGCGCCCAAGGTCGATATGAAGCTGGGCGGGTGATTGACTACACAAAGTTTTATCTAACATTGATGAATCATAATACATAATTAGTTTCATCACGTGGTTTACAGATTGCTTAGACCGGCAAAGTTGAGATTTAGCGGCTTGAACTAAGTTGCGAGTTTAAACAAATGACTTAAGTTAATCAAGTTTTGTTTGATTCTTTGAATACATGTTCATGCGTACATATATGTTATTTAGTTGTATCTGATTTTGGAATCACGTGCCACACTCATATAGGGAACTCGAGCTGTGTTGATGATACATGCTCGATGTTGAGTTCCAAGAGTGAGTTGTTTAACGATTTGTGCTTTAGCTCTGAGATGAGCACAATTGAGAATGTAAGCCGGGTAGTGATGATACATGTGAAAGTATGCTCATACATTGAATTGTTCGAGTATGATGGTTGTTTATTTACTTTAGTTTATGCAATGTTTGCTCATGGCCTGAGTTATCATTTTGATGTGGGCAACAACCTAGGTTAGTTTTATATTTTCAGGTTGATGGTATAAGGGAAAGCCCGAGAGTGGCCCAATAACCGGAAATGAAAAGTTAGAGTTCAGTATCCAAGTTGATGGTATAAGGGAAAGTCCGAGAGCTGCCCAGTATACCGGAAATGAAAAGTCTGAGATTGACACATGTTGCGACTATCAAGAGTCGAACCCAACTGTAAAATATAAAAAGGGTTTGGGGACCCGTGAGTGGAACCTTCTTGAATGTGGGGATTGATAAAGTTCTCCTTCCCGGGGCTACTTAGAGGAGCTCATCCCCATCATGAGGCAGCGAGAGTGGGATGCTGTTACTACAATAACGCAGTTGAGCTCAACGAATGTGGAGTCACGGCAGTGGTTACCCCAAATTATGCAAATATTCTCAGCTATGTCACATGAGTGTGGGGTGCGGGTGTCGGAGCGGCACATCCCAAAAAATTTAGGTGCGATGGTGCGGCGAAGGTGTTTTATTATTATTATTATTATTAATTTATTATATATATAATAGAATAAGCATGTGTATATTATTATTACAATTTAGTTATTAATGTATATAACATACTTGCATAATTGTATTGCATAGTAAAATATCATAACAACATATATTATTATATATAGTAATTTAGTAATATGTCTAACATAAAACATAAAAACTTGATAGAATCATAGAAGAACAAATTGACAATTTGAAATTAAAACTTCAAAAGAACAACACTAACCACAGTCGGTCGGCTACGTAATGCATATATAAAAAAGTTTATATTATATATTATAAGTTTATAGCATGATAATATATCATTATATCAGTTGCAAAGTATATATGCACGACTGCATATGTACACAATTGACAATATATATTTGTTAGTTGAACTTTGAAATTTTTATGGTTAAGCCTGGGCACCGGGCCGGGCCGCCGCCGGGTACCCGGTACCCGGCCCGACTCGGTCCCGGGCCCGGGCCTTGCTTTTATAGTAGTCGGCCCGTTAGTTACCGGGCTCGGCCCGGCCCGATAACTAACGGGCCGGGCGCGGGCCAGCCGCTTTGATCGGCGGCGGCCCGCGAAGCCCGTTGTTTTTTTTTTTTTAAAATGAACTTCGTTACTCGTTAGGGACCTAGGGTTAAATAAAAATGAACTTGAGCTTAGAGAGTTAGGGTTTACTTTTCGACCTTCCGTCGTCACCGTCGCCCGTCGAGACTCGAGAGATTGCATTTGCGGCATTGCCTCCTCTTCGCCCATCGGCTGCTCCTCCGGTCGTCGCCTTCGCCATCGGCTGCCTTCTCCGGTGACCGTGTGCCGGCTGCCGTGAAGGTCTTCAGTCTGTAAACTATCAATGTGCCTATAAAAGAACTTGATACTCCATGGTGTTTCATCATCTGAAGCTGTAAATTGTGTTGTCTCCTGCATTCGTTGTGTCTGAGTTTTTTCAATAACGGGCCGGGCCGAAGCCCATCTCAGCCCGCCCGGCCCATTATTAATCGGGCTGGGCCGGGCCTCGGGCCTTGACCGAAGCCCGAGGCCCGATATGACTTGGGCCCGGCCCGATGCCCAGCCTTATTTATGGTAGATTCAAGAACAACTGAACAAACATCTAAAATAAAATGCTAAAATGTATACAATAATAATACCAAAAAATAGGACATATTTAGACCGGATGCGGGTTGACTGCACCCGACTCGAGTTTGACGCGAGTCAGGTGCGTGTCAGAAATGGACAAACCGACAAATATAGTCTGATGCCGTTGACCGCATCAAACTCGCGTTGACTGGGTTCGGGTGCGAGTTGGAGCCGTACAAATCTTCCATGCACTCTCGGCTCGACGCGACTTGGGTGCGGCAGTAAAATAGAAGAGTCCGTGTGACTTAGATTCCCGGTGACTTAGTGTTTGAGACCATAAGCTGCACAGCGGTCTGCCTTAAATGCTCTGACAAAATGGGTGGCATTATATGATCTTACTCAAACAGGTGCGTGTGTATGCATCATTGAAAATCATGCTATTGTGAATTGCTTGTCTATCTATTTATTTATTTGTTTAATTCCTTTTACTGCTATTACTGATGTGATCAGTTAACTATGTGACTCAAATTGAGTTTGCTTTGTTGGAATGCTGTTGAAATCGACAAACCAAACTTAGTGACCCCTTTGAACTACGCTTTGAGTATTATCACCTGGAGTGAATTTGTTTCCAGCGATGATACTCACTCATTATTATTTTAACAATCAATACAATACATAAACTCTACACTCAAATGATATACCAAAGATCTGGTTATAATTTTCATTGTACTCAGTGGTTGTGCTGATACTATGACTATCTTCCTTCATTAGGTCTCACTATGTAATAGATGATGCTCGTTGATTGGGTGGCTGAAAGGATGGGGGATTGCTGGGAAGTAATGCGACAATGTCATATACATTTCTCCTATGCACTTTTGTTTGTACATAGTTGTACAACTTTATAGTGCTTGAGACCAAGGCTTGAGAGCCGCGACTCTCCAACATATATATAAAGTAAGGTTTTTATTAATAGGCGTTTTTCATTAGCAACATTAACTGCTAGGACAGATCGTGCTGTGCATTAATTACGGAGGCAAGTTATCTATACGCAATAGACAGATCGGGCCTACATCAACTATATAGGTGTGTGATTGTTCTGCTTCCGCTGCACAAACAAAAGAAAAATACTCTGTATCTATTTTCCTTTCGTGTTTAGTTGTGTATGACATGGAGTGTTACATATCCACTATAAATTCCCCACTAAAATAACTTAATACAATCACTCAAACTCGAGCAAGCAAGCTCTCACAGTGTACACAAAAGCACCCAATAAATAAATAAATAAATAAATAATATATATATATATATATATATATATATATATATTTTGTTTGTATTCTCAAACATGTTCAATGAGCATAAAACTGAATGAAGGACCGATTCCTCAATATATTAAATCTCTTTGAAAATGAGGTATTCACTCACAGGTGATCTTTGATACTAGACTAGTTGTAGCAGATTGATAATTTGCACTTAGGTGTTTGTGGATCAGTTGCATCCTGTAACCTGGAGGTTCAGATTGCTGATCCAATATGTGGCCAATATGATCTGATATGAGATAAGCTGATATTTTAATAAAAAGCTAGTTAAAAATTACTTTAATGAAATCACTTCTGTGTTTTGGATAATTGTTTTCTAGCTTGTAGACATCACTTCTATGTCACATGGACATATAAAAAGGGTGGCTGTGGCCACACCGTCATTTCAAGACGCAGGTTCAGATATGTTTAAAACTTAAAAGTTAAAACCATGTTAGGTGTGGTCAACCATCCATGTGTCTTGCACCTTTTTGTCCAATTTCGGAATAAGTGGCTTTAACTGATCAATATTGTTCTTTTTTCTAAACCTTTTAATTTTTTTTGTATTTTCTTTTATGCTGTCAATTGTTTTATCCTTTAATCACAAATGTTTTTATGGTATGTTGTTTCAATATATTGACTATTTGTTGCAATGATAAATACATAAATACACACACACACACACACACACACAAAGACACAGACTCCCGGGTATATCTCACAGTCATATATATATATATATATATATAGATAAAATATATGTATGTATATATATAGCAATGTCCCCACGGCCAAGTTGTTTGAATTATTTGGCACCTGTTCTGCACCTGCATTGGCACCTGTGCAACATAGCATTATTTTTGTGTGGCTTGCTGTGACTGGTACTTGTTTCTGTCTTGTCTTTTCACACCCTTTTGTTCTGAAGAATAATTTTTCTTTCATGAATGGAAGAGAAGGTGAGATTTGTTCCAAAGAATAATGTTTGATACTTAATTTTGGTCATTTTTTGTTTTCTCCTATTTTGAGAAACCCTTTTCTTTTTTTGTAAAAGTTTGATTTTTATGAGTTTCTATAATTTTTGTATGATTTTGCAGATTCAGGGCCATGATTATGATTATTCATACTTCTGGTGGAGAATTTTCATATATAGCTACTTGACGTAGTTTGGTGCTAACTTTCTGAAGGGCCAATTTGTCATAATGAATGGGGTTGTGGAGTGCAGTGTTTGTCACTCCAAATTGGGCGTTCCCCCAACTACTAGGACCATTTCAAGGGCATATGACAATCATAGAAGCAAATTATCATCAAAATCTCGAACCCTCAATGTTCTGTTGGTTGTGGGCGACTGTATCTTGGTTGGCCTACAGGTAATATGTTAGGTTATAATATTATGTTAGGCAGTATCTATAAATTTTAGTTTATGTGGAACTTATTATGGTAATCAAGTATATTTGTGTTTTGAACTTTTCAAGCTTTTGAAAATCTAGTCAAACAATAACATTTCAATATGGAAAACCATTGAGCACGAATTTTACATGTACATTGCAGCTAGTTTTGGAAAATTTAGTTTTTTGATGTTTTTTTTAATTTTCTTAGTTATTTGGAGAAAAAATCAGTAATTCAGAATCTTCTGAGATTAGACTTTGTTGCATGGTCATTTTGGTGACAATGGTTATACTCTTCCTATTTGTTACATGAATTGCCTATTCATTTGATTCTGAGAATCTGATAGCATTCTTGGAGTTTGTTCCGACGTTTTGTCTTTATTGCAGCCTGTTTTAGTCTTTATGTCCAAGGTCGATGGGCGCTTCAAGTTTAGTCCTATAAGTGTGAACTTCTTGACGGAAGTTACCAAAGTTCTTTTTGCCATTATTATGCTCTTAATCCAGGTACTTCTCATTCTGTTATTCATTGTCATGCTTTTCATTTGTTCTCTTGAAACTTTTAATGCAACCTGAAAAAATGGATATTGGACAGATTTGTGTTCTTGTTATTCGTAGAACATGGTGAGCCACTTGATGTTTGATACCACCAAAAAGTGTACAAATGATTCTTTTTTTCTCTCTAAATTTTGGTTGCTGTAGTGAAGCATTTGCTGTATAAGCCAAGAGATTACCAAACTACAATTTAAGGATTTCAGTGTGAAGATAGTATAGATGCTCTTTAGCAGTTTGCAGCACTGTCACCAATTTCAGCCATATTTTCAAAACATTGCTTAAAGGAGACAAAACAAATGAAACCAAAAAGGAAATTTGTTTTGGGATATCTTGAAAATATTGCCAAATTAAAATATCAGACTTTTTCAATAGATCTTCATAACATTTTCAGAAATCATTCTTAAAAAAATATTTTATGTATTTTTGTTTATTTTGACATTTTAATGATTATTTTGGATTTTTAAGTACAAACTACAAATTAATAGCATATGCTATACATTATTTTCATTTCTCATCTTCACTTACTATTATTCTTGCTTTTATCAATTTCTACAATTTATGGTTGTCATGCTATCCTTTTTAGTGCAGATCAATTTAGATGTTAGAATGCCTCACATTGACAGGTGTGCTTTTGTGGAATGCACAACTGCAATTATATGACGGTCTATGTCACCATATGTAGAGGCATGGGTGCTGATGTCATAGCAACAACAGATCTCATAGATCATGCCATGGGCATGCATGCATGCATAGAAGCACATGGATGAACGAAGAACAATTTAGTGTTATGCTAAATGCTCTTTTTGGACTTTGTCACAGTTGACCATGTCTAGAATTAGAACAAAATAGTCAGGTTGATTTTGTCTGCAGGTCGACTGCAGCTGTCACTTCTTGACCCACACCTAGTCATGTTGGTGCAGAATCCACATCCATGTTTGTGCTGCAATCTGTAGACATGGCTGATCTAATATTTTTGAAAAGTCTATTTCACAATGTGAGATAGATGCTAGGCTTTTGTATTTTGACAAATTTGCACTTGGAAGATGTACATTACTAATCACATTGTTGCTGCAGGCTAGGCACCAGAAAGTGGGAGAGACGCCTCTGCTTTCAATCTCTACCTTTGTCCAAGTTAGTATGCCTATGTTCCACAATGCATTTCCATTGTAATAGTTGATTCAACTCTTATGCAGGCTTTACATTCAATTTGCAATTCTTTCTTACCATCTTTCAGTATATCAATTACATCATTCCTTGTAGTTCTGTTCTTAGTTAATAATTTGTTCTAAATCATTGATCATCATTATTGGGGATATGTTGCTTTTTTTTCACACCTACTTTTGTGGGTAGGTTGGGGCGCGGTGTGTGTGTGTGTGTGGGGGGGGGGGGTGGTGTTGGAATGGAGGAAGGTGTTACTTTAGTTTCACCTTTTTTTGCCTTTCCTCTTGGCAAATTTAAGGTCTTGTTCTCTTTTTTCCTGATGATGATTGAAATCACCAAGATTTCTGGACATGTGATGCTTGTCATCCACGAGGTACATGTTTAATGGGAGGGTGTACCATTCTTTCCTTCCACAATCATGTTTGTTAGGGATGAGAAGCATTTTGTTTTACAAGCTGCAAAATTTGTTTGGAGATAGCAACTCATCCCACGATCTTTGTACTTAGGTAATAATCACTAATTAATCTAGTTCATTTTCAACACATGATTGGCAAAGTGATATCCGATCGAGTCGATTGCACATGGCCCATGGTACCAGAGATATTATATAAAAAAGACAATTCTTTTCAATTATCTTAGTGTTAGTTAGCGATCGTGGCTTGGTGAATCCTTTTCTGCGTGATGAACTGTTCTCACCAAGCCTACATTTTGTTTCTAGGTATTCTTTACCTACCACTTATGTCGGTTTCAGGTACAAGTACCCTTTTGTTAAAGGTTGTTTGGACTTTTCATGGGGGTGGGGTATGAGTTACTTCAGCATTGTAGCACGTGATACTTGGACATTGTTTCAAGACATTTCCTGTACCCCTTCTTGCCCTAAAAAAAAAAAGGTCAGCTTACACCCTTGAACTTGAACCGATTGGGCCAACCTAGCTCCTCAATCCCTTGGGACCAACAAGGGATGCTTCAGGAATTGTAACCTATTGTTCGTTGATTACATATTTCAGCCTGATCTTAGCCCTGACTCAAGGTTCCCTACCTTCAAAGATCAAGTTGATTTGATGCCATGACAATGACTGTCAGTAATGCTCATGAAACAACAAGCCCATGTAGCCCAGTAGCTTGATTTGATCGAGACCAAATTGCTCTGAGCCAATACAAATGGTTGTAAATTGGTGATCAATATGATTTTAAAGATGCTTGAAGTTTGAAGGTGCATAAATTTTCCATAAAGCTAGGTGAACTTGTTAGAAAGCAGCCAATAAACACTGCTTCCCTTGACAGGGACACACGCCTCTCCACACTCAATTATTACTGTTTCTTTGGATAAAGTTGCATCCAAAATTGAAGAACAAGCAACAATGAAAAACAGGGGTAAAGTCCTGTCGTTTTGAAAAAACACCAATTCAGATGATTCAATTCCCTACCCTTTGAGAAAAGTATAAGCAGCATAGAAGAAATTGCAGTTCTCTGGGGTTGCAACTGCAACCTGCTACCCATTCAAGGAACCCAGTGGAAAATGTGTTGGAACTGGAAACTGGAAGATTGTGACTCCCTTGCAACTGTCTGCAATTGAAAAGTGGGAAATGTAGAGAAGAACAACTTTCCCGAGATTTTTCATATATGATTAGTTCAAAAACTAATTCTTCATTTATCTTGTCATTTTCCATATCTTCTTTTTAGCTTTTCATTGTATTTTGTATTCTTGCAATAATATAACTATAAAATATATTTTGTCAGTATATTCAAAATTATTACAATATCTTCCCATTTTCAAAATTTTCTTTAGTTTTCAACATTATTTTATATTTGTGTGTGTGTGTGTGTGTGTATATACACACATAAGAGGGCGAACATGAAAATAAGGAAACATATCCCACTTCCGACTTTTATAAGGGTTGTTAGTCTTACTTTCTAAAGCTGATCCTACTTAAAAATGAGTAAGAAAGCCAAATGTATGCATGGGCCCAAACCACTGACTTGTTGACCCAGTCAGACCTTTTATGCCTGGGGCTAGTTGCCACACCACTGAGTAGTTGGTGGTTTGTCAAACAAGCACATAAAAACCCATATGAACAAACAAGTCTGAATACCGCCACAAAACCTGACCTAAATCTAAGAACCAAAAGATAGCTAAGAAGTTGAAAATGATGGAGAAATTGTTGGGAGAAGAGGAGGTTGATGCAGAAAAAACTGTGGCCAAAAAAGAAAAAAACTAGGGTTCTCATTTTTTACTTCAAGGCTTTATAGAGCTTATAAGTTAAATAGGCGAATATACGTATGCGCTACATCCTCCAACAGGAGTACCTTGTGGTGAACCCAAAGAAAAAGAAAATGGAAGCTTGCATTGCTGTACAAAATGTTCTTATCTAGCTTACGTGCTGATCAAACTTCACAAGTTGGATGTATTCTTGTAGTCCGAATGTGTTGATTTTGTTTCATGAAAATGATATTTTCTTGTTGTTTCGTTATTTTAAATGAGATTTCCTTTTGATTTTTCTTTAAAATATTTATTAAATGTTTGTCCCACTTTATTTTAAGGCATCTCTTCAAGAATTCAATGCTTTAGTACAGGCTATGGAATGTCTGCACTGTTGTTAACTTAAATTTCTTAAATTTCTTAAATTTCTTATGTGTATTTGAGATTCCTTTACAGGGTTATGGTGGTCTCTTACTGATTATAGGAAATCTGCATGTTCCATTTTAGGCAGCTCGTAACAATGTGCTCTTTGCTGTACCAGCCCTTCTCTATGCCATCAATAACTATCTAAAATTCATAATGCAGGTTTGTACAATTTCTATTATACGAAATCACAAATTCATAATCTATTCAGTGCATTCTTATCCTTCAAATTTGGTTCCTATAGATTCAGTAAAGTAAAAGTAAACAAATTCATAGTGCATAGCTGTACAATCATTGACAATCTCTGCATCATTTATCCTATTTTTCTTTCACTTATTTAGGTGTTGCGCTGTTGTTTGCAGCTGTATTTTAACCCTGCCACTGTGAAGATGCTCAGCAATCTCAAGGTAGACTTTCATGTACTCTGATTTAAACTTGGGTTTCTTTATCATTATGTGCTTTTCCTGCATTTTAAAATTCTTGTTGTATTATAATAGGATATATGTTGAGAAACCAGATAGCATATTCAATTTTTCTATATATCGGGGCATATGAAACTGTACCTTTAATAACTTATAGTGTTTGGAATATATGTAGGAAAATGGAATAGTGACTTTGGCTATCCAGAGTACCTAACTCACTGATGAGGGCTGTCCAGTCCATCGTGATGGATGGAGAAAAAGGTGATGAATGTTTTCATCATCTAATATTGGTTTACACATTTTTCTCCTTGTTTTTCTCTCAACAATCCATCATCAAAACTTCCCTTTAGAACTTTTTTCTTTACAAAAACTACCCCTTTAAAAAGGAAATGGAGCACGTGCAGGTTAAAATTTTAATTTTTTTTCAAAAAATGCCAAGACTGCCCCTGTTTGACTGCAGGTTTAAACAGTGATGAAAAAACGTGATAAAATTGAGTTTTTATTTTGAAAATATTGCGGTACTTTGCTGTTTTTCCGTTTTTCTTGTTTTTATCATAACTAATGCGATATTTTCAAATATATCACGACATTTCTGGCAATGCTATATATATATATATATATATATATATATAAAAGAATTGAAATCAGTTGGCTGCATTGTTGCATGAGTGCGGGGTGCGGCATATCCCAAAAAATGTGGGTGCGGGGGTGCAGTGAGGTGTGTATATATATATAATTAGAATGCTTGTTTCTTAGTCATCTTTTTAACTTTTATTACTGTACATAAAGAAAAAGAGGGGGAGAAAGAGAAGTAAAAAAAGAATAGAAAATATTTTTGAACATGCGTTAGAAAGGGTGTTGTTGGGGACCTGGGGTCTGTGTCAGAGCTGGACATGCATCCACACCAGCACCAGCATCGTGTCGACACAGGTGCTGCCCCTTTTTTTGAAGAGTCCATGTGACATAGGTTGGCTAGCTCTGACTTAAGCCTGGGCATCAAACCGGCCTGGCCTGGCCCGGCCCGATAAGGAGTCGGGCTTGGGCCGGCCTGACACCTGAAACCTGGGCCTGGCCCGATACCTAAAACCTGAGCCTGAGCTTGGCCTGATTAAATTAAAAATATATATTTTTAATATAAAATAATGTATAAATATAGTTAATCATAATAAAATATTATAATTATATATAAAAATTAATAAAATATTTATTAAAAAAAATTATCGGGCCGAACCGGGCTTAATCGGGCCCACCGGGGCCGGCCTGGTAACTTATTGGGCTGGCCTCATGCCATTTTTTTGGGTTCAAGTCATGTCGGGTACCGAGTACCCGTCGGATACCCAACCTGATGCCCAACCTTACTTTGACTGGGTGGTTATTTTTTTATTTTGTGTTGCAACAAAAAGTGCATTTGCAACAACCATTTGTTTAAACATGGTCTTTAGCG
Source organism: Nymphaea colorata (assembly GCF_008831285.2). Classification (NCBI taxonomy): domain Eukaryota; kingdom Viridiplantae; phylum Streptophyta; class Magnoliopsida; order Nymphaeales; family Nymphaeaceae; genus Nymphaea; species Nymphaea colorata. The sequence goes on from NC_045140.1 coordinate 367,068, forward strand.
GCAGAATGTACTTTGTGATTATTTTTAGTGGCACAAAATAAATCCAACCATAGAGGCGGCCAATTGCTTTCAATTTTCTTATATATATATATATATATATATATATATATATATATATATATATATACATACTTAGTGTGCATGTATGTATATATAATTGTCCAGAAACGACAAAATTTACAATTAACAAGCTAATATTCTATAATGATTCAATGGAAAAGAAAGTAAATTAATTGATGTAACTTTTGGAAATTCGTTAGACCCATATAGTGAGTCATAATAGTGTAATCAGTAATGAACCCATAGCCACAAATATCATTCTTGGGGTTTTATCTGCAAGATTTTTCTTGAGTATTTATCGACAAAGTCATTTTTCTGGGAAAATCTCGGAGTTTTTTAAAAAAATAAAAAATCAAATAGGTAAAAATACAAGAAATGAAAAACTAATAAGTATTGTATTACATTTAGGAATTAGGAGGTTATGTTAAATACCTAAAACAAGAGGAAATAAAACAATGAAACAAAGGTTGAAAAAAAAAAAACAGAAATTGAAGTAAAAAATAAATGAAAAAGGGGAAAAAATCTCGATAAAATTGTGACAAATTCATTTTAACGTTTTTTTCAACATATCACAATATTACCGTTTTTTATCGATTTCTGTATTTTTCTCATTAATATCGTGATATTTTCGAAAATATTGCGATATTTGTGGCTATGAATGAACCAATATTGCATAATATTGTACAATATGGTGCCATTCATGCAAAATGGCGTGCTACTGCCAATATCACATGGCACACTGTAGAAATTCAAGGGGACCTGAATCTCTTTCCTTCAGATTTTAGGTTTAAAAACACCTTTGAGCACAACTCTTAGACACCCTCAGAGTTGTGGGGAAGTTTTTTCTGTTTTAAGGAGGAAAACATCAAATCTGAGGCGAAATTTGTGAGTGAAAGATCGACTTTGCATTGATAAAGAGGACTTCTTTATGTGTGGGAACTTGTTTCGCATGAACGGTATAAAATTTGTATTTATTAGCATATATTTCTACCTCTTGAAAATACTTTTGTTTCTAATGTAGATTTTTACTTAAAAAATATTGTAAATATTTTCTCTCTTTTTAATAGTTTGCTTTAGGTTTGAGCATGGCTGCATTGGCTAGAAGTCATGATGATCTTGTACATCAATATTGTTGGGTGGACATGTTTAAGTGAACCATAACAAGCCTTTTGTGGCAAATGTATAAAGGGTGGATTCCACAGGTCCGTTTATATGTGATTGGATATCAAGATGGTACTTCATGTTTTGTATTGTCATGAATTTGCATGACAATGCTCTACGTAAAAAGTTGTAAACAAATTACTTATGAGATCAGGGTGTTTACTCAAGGCACAAGGTTTGCAATTGACAACCCCAATCTGCATCCTCGAAATACTGTTTCTTTGAACATCTAGATGATAGTCCTTGATTTGGATGATAAGAATGTCACAACCATAGTCACCAAAGACCTGTCTTTTTCGAAAAAGACCTCATAAAAACCTTAAAAAAATGGAAACGGAAAAAACCCATCTTTTTCCCCTTTTTTGAACAAAAAAAAAACTTCACAACAAATTTTTTGCTTTTTTATAGTTTTTTTATACTATTTTTCTCATTATTTTTACGTTATTTTTGCTTTAAAGTTTAAACCTTAAGTTAAATAATTTATCTTTATTTTTATTGTTACTAAAGCATCATTTTTATTTTTCTATCAATTTACTTTTTTATGTTTTTTTGTTAGTTTTTTTATTTATTTTACTTTTTCCTAATTTTTAGGATTTTTTATTTTCTAAAAAATGGGTGGTTTTTCCTGAGATTTTCCCAAGATTTTAAGTTTTGCCGAAATAGCCGAAAATAAGTTCACTGTTTAAAACCCATTTACCATATTTGTGACTATGGTACAACCGTACAATACTAACGTCAATAACACATACAATCCCAATCTGCGTCATTGAAATACCGTTTCTTATTTTGAACATCTAGATGACTGTCTAGGTTGATATGATAGTCCTTGGTTTTGGAGATGGGAGTGTCACAACACTGACATCAATATAATCAATTGTACAACCAACACATCTAGAGGAACTTAGTGGAACATGAGAACCTAGTGAAATATGAGAACCTAGCAGAGCAGAAAAACCTAATGGAGCGATCCAGTCTTTGTTGCAGATAGATATTCATTGTTACTTAGATTAGTCTCAGCTTCTAAGGGCTTCGTTATTAGGGATTTGATTTTTAGAATTATGTACTTGACTACTCTCAATTTATGGTTCAAGTTGATTTGATGAACACATTTTGTTTAATTGAAATGAAAATTATTGTTTACTAAAGTGGTGTTTTATATTTGGCAGCACTTGTTACTTTTTCATATTACTTATGCAATTCATGTTTTGCAGGAGCATTTTTCTTATTTATAATGATGCTTTTGTAATTTTTTCATGAGTTTTTGATATTTAAAAATTGCAATTTTTTATGTTACATGTTATATTACTCTATGTTATGTACTAAATTATTTGCCTGGCCTGTACACGTTACGTTACTTTACAACATTGGTTAAAGCTCCATGGTCTCCTCATGCTCTAGGTAGTGTACATTTGGGCCTTGTGGAAAGTGATGCGCACCAGGCTCCTGGTATCCTTCAATTTGAATGCCTCACGGTTGCCTGTCTAGCTAGGTACGTGGAGCCTTCATCATGCCCATCTAGCAGCCTTTTAACCTGGAAATTTGGAACTAATCAAATATGAAAAAAATAGGCATGTTGGCCTGAGATGACCTTGAATTGGGTCTTCTGGTTTCCAAACGTGTGAAGGTTAATGTTATCATGGCCAACATTTGCACCTAATCCATCAGTTGTGCTCTGTTGGGAACCTGTCATTATCTTTGACAGCTAACTGGGGCTCCTTAGGAATGGCTATTATGTGTTATATCTGACATCCAATGGAAGGCTCAACTGTTTGATTTAACAGTGTATCCCTGGCTCATGAAATTTAGAATCCTAATGGTCCTTTTGAGTTCAGTAGACTAAGATATCAAATATCCGAGAGATTTAAGTGAGTAGTTTGCTTTACAAGTTATGTTCAATGAGGGTAAGGAGCCAAATAGATCCAGGTGTTTGCAGCCTGCGCTATGCATGATACTTTGTCCAGTTAAATCATATATTCTGTCAGAGCTATATTCAAACAAGATACCAGTTTACCTATTGCATCCATGGTTTAGCTATGCACTTTCCATTTGGATATCCTGTAGAGTCTATACGCCATCTTGATTACTGGCAACTGATCTTGTTTAACTTTTTTTCTCCCAGGTTTTGGTCATTGCCGTCCTTCTGAAAATTATAATGAAGCGGAGGTTCTCTGTGATTCAGGTTTGGATTTTGGTAATAGTTTCAGAATCAATGAGTTAATAATTAGTCACAAGGATAACATTATCCTGCATGCTTAGTCTAGAAAACGTCAAACACCATTTACTGCACAAACACTAGTGTCATCCAACTTCAATGTCAGCTGCAGTGTGCATGGATTGCATGAGGTTTGGACATGAAGTATCTAGGTTTAGGACATGATAGTTGACATCTCCTCATGTAGTGTCCTGGTTGAGACACATAACATCTGAGAGTTGGATATGAAATTCTTACCTGGGGGAACTATGTAGTCGTTAGGACACTTTTAAGCAGAAGGTGCTAGTTGAGGAGAGACTTGAAAAACTTGTGGGGAAACAATGTTGAGTCACATTAGTGCAAGCACTGACACATATACTGATAGCCAGGTGCGTGTGTCTAGTTCTTCAAGAGCTATTGTGCATGGCTCCTCATGTTTCATATTCATGTCCAATATCAATGTTATTGTTGGTGAACAAGTTACTTAGGCACCATTGGAAGATGAAAATTGTTGGGCGGGAAAGTGATGAAGAAGCTGTTAAAATATAATACTCCTTTTGCAGATTTAAGGCTTTAATCATTTAAATTTTTGGAATATTGGGATCTCCTAATTCCTGAACCTAGCAACTTTTTGGTAGATATTAAACCTGGATGAAACAGATATATGGTAATATTGGTGCTTATTAGAATACATGCCTGGGTGACATGCTTGGGCATCCAGAACTTACTGCCCTTATCGTTCTTGCTGTTGTTTTTCAGATTGATTATTTTATGTTCTAAATAGTTTTTCTTTTTTTGCTTTTCTTGCCATAACTACACAATCCTATTGGTTAAAGTGGGTATATGCATATGCCAAACTTCATCGATCACTTGAATTATAATTTTAGGGTTTCGCTTGATTATATTGTTGTGCTTACATGGAAAAACTATGGTAAACATTCCAAAGTTTTGAATGATTTTTTTTTAAACCAAATTGATTATCTACTATACATGAAAATTCTTTTCCTTAAAAGCTAAAATTCAAAAATATGCTGCTGCAATTGGTTTCCCTATTTTTATTACTAATGTTATATAAACTTTGACGTTGCTGCCTATGTTCATGACACTTGAAAATGCCTTTAACGCTCATGCATTCTGCTTTTCTTCCCTTAACTATGATGATTGTTTTGAAACAGTGGGAGGCTCTTGCTCTCTTGCTTATTGGGATCTCTGTCAACCAGCTTCGGTCGCTTCCAGAGGGTACCACTGCATTGGGACTACCAGTTGCTACTGGTGCATATTTATGCACAGCGATTTTTGTAAGTGACCCCTCACAAGGCTTTTAGCTGCATCAGTTGTTGCAAGAGAGAATAATAACAGTAATAATATTATTCTTTTCCCACCTTATTTAATAAATCATATCTACTACAGCTGTGACATGGTTGCCATGCAGGTTTTTCTTCCTGTGTAAAATCATTGAAATATGGGGTTTGTATGCAGCATTGGTTGGTCAACTCTGTTTTATGTGTTGTTTCATCTTTCTTTTTTTTGGGTCCTCCTTTAGATTGTTGCACCTTATGGATTAGAAGGGTTTGGTTGCTGTAGGTAAGGTTTCAAGTAAAAGCAGGTTTTTCTTATTCATTGGTGTTTCTCAGTAAGGTTTTTCTTGATGATTCTTTTTGGATTACTTTTCTGAGACAAAAATTTTAGATAATTTATAACTAAAAAAACATAAAAAATAATAGTTAAATTTATCCACTTGTATCTAGGAATAAGAATTTCTTATATTATGATAATATCACAGTATTTTCTGTAGCCAAGATTTTGGAATTATCATGGTATTTATTCTTCAATTTCTGCAGACTTTTTTTTTGGGTAAATATCAGTAATACCTTGTGGCTATGGCTATATTATATTTGTTTACCTTGAGTGCTGACAGGTTACAGTTCCATCTTTGGCTTCTGTCTACAATGAATATGCAATGAAGAGCCAATTTGATACAAGTATCTACCTCCAGGTTTGCACATGCTCCAAATGATCATTGTAAATCATATCAGGTCAACTGGGATAGCACCATTTAATGGTTAATCACGAACATTTTGTCTCTGAGAATAATCAGTTTCCTTCTTGCTGCTTCTGGGGAAGAGTTGTCAGAATTTATTTGAAAACTTTCACTTATTTCTAGATATAGCTTTGTTATCTTCTCGGACTTTTCTGAAATTGAAGCTGTAGTTTGTCTTTGGCATCTCAAAGTATGTATTTAGCTGGTTCCAAATAATTTTCAAATATCAGTAATCATAAAATAATGATATCTAGGAATGGTTTGCTCTTTTCTCACAATTTTAACTGCTTAATTTCTCCCTGCTATTGGGATTCTTCTTTGCATAAAAGAAGCAATGTTCTTGTAATTGCACTTACTGCTGAGTACTATTATCATACAAATTTGTGTAGGGAACACTCAAGCTGCCTATGCTGTTATTATGCCTGGAATTGGTACACATTCTGGTTATATATAGGTGAAGTGGCCAAGTAATATGAAAACTTATTGGAGCTTTAAAACCAGAGGAACATTGAAGTCCATCATTATCAAATGTGGGTAAATGAAAGCAAACGTCCAAGAAATAGATACAAAATAACCAAATGAAAATTTCAGCGTGCAAAATAAAAGAGCAAAGCAACAGATATAATTTTATGATATGCCTACATTCATGGGTGAAGGACGAACAAGCTTCCACTATCAATAAAAATAGAAGGGGCTTAGATGGTAATCTAACAAAGCCTCGAGAACCAAATGAAGTTGTATGCTGAACTTCCATTTGATTCATAGAGACAATGATAAGTCAGTGAGTTGATTTGATAGCTTGTCTGAGTCAGGCCATACCAGAAGCATGCAAACACACAGACACATGCAGAGGGAGAGAGAGAGAGAGAGAGAGAGAGAGAGAGAGAGAGAGAGAGAGAGAGAGAGAGAGAGAGGATGTGATGAGTTTGAACAACGTAGCTGGTGGATGGCCAGCGCAGGTGACCTTTGCAGAGCACACAATGTGGGGAATGGGTGAGGACCTAAACCCTCCCTTGTCAACCTTCCATCTTAGCCTCCCTCAGCTTCTGAGGGTTTTTTATTGGTGAATGGACCAGTTCAACAAAAAATGCCTAGTCGTGAAGGTGGTGCTAGATACCTGATATTGAAACATATTATCACAAATCATATCATACTAGACTTGGGTGATCCTGAGCAGCTTGGTGATTCTGCAATCTGCAGGAGGATACCTGAGTCCAGTAAACTTGTGCAAATGTGGGTCAAATGTTGATTCATGACCCAGTTCCTAGATGATCTGAGGCGACTCATCAGAATTTCCACTATGGTCCCAATGCTCAAGCACAAATGCTTCACCAGAGGTGTTCCATGTCCAAAGGCCAAAGAAATAATTTTGTATGTTATTGAAAATGCCTCAGTATAAGCATGAGAGAACGAAAAAGAAAAATAAAGAAAATAAAATATAAGAATAAGAAAATTAATATTATACCCAATATACACACACCTAGACGCATACACATTTATATACATATTTTAAGCTTTTAGCATTGTCCATCAAACAGAGAGTACTGTGACCAGAAGTTTGCCAAGAAGGAAATGCGATCTAGGTGAACAAAGCACTCTTGGTAAATACATCTGCTAGTTGATATTCTAAGGAGACACGTGAAAGATTGTTGTGACAAATATTGCCCTTGAGTTTTCATATGCAAAGCTCTTTTAGGGCATTAGTTTGTGAAGTTTGTTTTTCTTGACAAATATCAAAAATTCACGATCAGAATAATAATATCTGCACTTGAAATCTTAAGTAATAAAGTTGTGCCAGGAAAACAAGATATAAAATGATATTATATCATAATCATGTTAAATTTACTGAACATGTTTTGGTGCTTGCTTGAAGCCATATATAGTATCATTTGAGGCAAAAAAAAAAAAACTTTACTTTGAAGGAGTTCTCATTTCTACTGGTACATCAATACAGGCCTCTTTATTTAAATTTCCATTAGTGAAGGCATGCACCAGTGTGAAAATATTCCCTCTCTTTGTTGAGACAACAATAAGGCATCTAAGAATGGTTATTCTAGCTACAAAGTTAAAATGAAAAGGTCCCATCATAATCAATGTCATATTTTTGGGTGCCTTTCGTAACTAATAATGTTTTATATTTTTCAAGAGAGCTATCAGTTTTCATTTTAATCGTGCATATTTATTTACATCCAGTGACCTTGTCATGAAGGCAGGTTTTGTATTTTTCATGCTCTAGTTCTATTGAGGGCTTCAAGTTCCTTGCCCATAGCTTCTTCCTGTTCAAAGATACTCTCAACTTCTTCACAGATTGTTGGCTTAAAATAAGAGTTAGCTAGGTAAAAAAGTTTCATATGGGGCAAACCTACTAGGAGTCTTCCTAATCATATCTGGACTTTGAGCTTAGATTCACTAGTTTGAGAACTTTGGCTAGGTTCAGTTTATTGGAAATCTTACCAAGTACTTTGAGGGACATTTATATTCCTATCAGTAAGCCATAGGTTCCTATGATGTTCCCTTTAAGCTAGATCAGTTCATGATTCGAGAGTTAAGTCATTTCTTTTTTCTTGCTCTTTCACATATTAATTGTCACAATAACTATCATCATTTCTCATGATTTGAGAGTTAAGTCATTTCTATTTTCTTTCTCTTGAACATATTAGTCATCACAATAACTATCATTATTCATAAATGAATCAAACAAGAAAAGACAATTGATGTCATCATGAGGTGCTAATTTTTAAAATCTGTTTTCATGTTTTCGGAGAGTTACATTTTTAGCTGCATGTACTTTATCATTCTTAGCATGATAACATCCAAACCCTTTTTCGGGTTTCAGAAAACCAAGACAAACACAAGCAATAGCTTTTCACAATGTTCTAAAATGCATGATGTCATTGACGTGACATGTATTAGTCTGACCATAAGCATATGACATCACTTAAAAGAGCGTACATTTATTTTTTCCTAAATTTAGTGAATACAAAAAATAGAAAAAATCCAAAAATACGAGGAATAAGAAAAATACCATTCCTAATGAAAAAAAAATATCATTCATAAACATAACAAAGTAATGAATTAGCAGTTCTCAATTTCTGATCCAAGATGGCATGTTTCATTAGTTTAAACTTTAATATAAGACTTTAGACATCAGGAAAGAAACTTGTTTGTTAAGTACAAAATATGAATAACAAATTATCATTCATCATCTTCTGATTCTTCTCCTTTGAATTCTGTCATCCCCAACATACAAGCTCCTCGTCATCCTCTTCTTATGATGATAATTAATTTTTCATCTTCCTCTTGGGATATAGCAGCAAGTTCTTCCATCCATGTATCTGATACATCAATGTGCTCCAAGCTTGTAGGATTTATTTGTTTTCTAGCTCTCCTGTTGATGTTTTCTCTAGTTCCCTGAACAAGTGAAAAAATAATGAACACATATGAAATAGTTATATAATATATATTAGTATATTAACTTATAACTGTATATTAGTTTATTACTCGTTTCTCAATCACATATTAATTAAACATAAACAACATCATTTTATCTTTCATATTCAAATATGTTCCCTCTCCTTGATGTGAATTTGTTGAAAAGCATTCAAACCCCTTTTTAATCTGCTTGCCTTGCATGTCTGATTGGAAGTTTTAATTGCAAAAGCTTAAGCAGTTCTCCCATATTTGCATATAAATAGCACAATATGAGAAAAAAAGAAATAGGAAAAAAACTACAAAGGTGAAAGACTAAACAAAAAGATTCATTAGAATATACCTGCATTCACTGTTGTCATGTTTCAGGTGATTGTGTCTGTTTCTTGTCATGTTACCTTGGCCATTATCATATTTTTCCATCTCACTATGATGATATTATCATATTTTTCCATCTCACTATGAATGATGTCTTGCATGTCGACTTTGAACCATAGTCACAAAAAACACGTTTTTTTTTTCGTAAAAATGCATTAAAAACTCGAAAATTAAGTCAGCTGAATAGAACGGCAAAAAAACGCCAAAATGAAAAACACATTTACATGTTTTTTTCTCTTTCTTTTATTTTAGGCTTTTTTTATGTTTTCTTAATGTCAAACTGTTTCTTTCCATTTTCTAATTTTTATTTTCCCTAATTTTTAATATTTTTAATTTTTTTAAAAAAATGTTACCTTGTTTTTCCCATTTTTTTTCAGTATTGCTGTATTATAGCCGATAAAAACCTCGCCATTTAAGACATGAAAATGCTATTTGTGACTATGGATGATGAGACTCTTTTGTAACTTTTAACGTTGAAGATTAATGTCTCAATACAGTCCAGTGGCCCTGTATTCACTTTATTCATTTTGGCTGTGGCAGAATACATCTGTGCAAGATTTTACATAATAGGCTGTTCCATGGAGGCCACTGAAGTCACCAGTCCGTCTCTTTTACAATCTCCTAGATATGCTTGCACAATCTTATTACCGTGAGTTTTATCCATGGCTTCATACATAACCATAACAAGCCTATCTTTACTGCCAACCAACATTAGAACTTTTACTAAGGAAATGCTGAATTCAGTAACTTCACACATGATTCCCGTAACTGAATATGATGTCCACAACTTCTCTATATATATTGTCACAGCTGTTCTCAGAATGTCGCCAAAAAAGCAAAAGAACGGTAATTTAAGTGTATGTTTTCTATTTCTTTTGTATATGCCGATTTCTGAGTCTCCTATTTGAATAGACCGGACACTGCTGTTAGTAAATACTATAAAATTTGGGTTCATATTGCTTTCTAACTTTTATCTTGGAGAATAGTTGAGCTTCTTTTCTTTCTCATGGCTAGAAAATGGACTACTATTTGACTTGTATAAAGGAAATTTATTTATATGTTGCATAATGCAGCCATCTATGTGCATAATTTTGTCAATGCTATGCAAGTCCTTTGAAATGGGATATTCTTATTGGTTGATGGACATTAGAGAGCTGCAGTAAGTTTGTATACTATCATTACTTTTCCAGACCCATAACCTGGTTGTTGCTTTGTCTCTTACGATAGAACTGTAAGTGGTACTATAGTATCAAGTTCTACAAGTTTGATACAGTTCTTGCCATAGTAGATGTTTCTGCCTTGTGGTTCATTAACTATTCAGTAGCAATTAAGACACCTTTAGGATTGTGTAACTGATCCTTTTTTCTTTTCATGAACAGAATTTATTTTTATATGGATATGGTGCAATTTTCAATTTCCTTGGTATTCTTGGAACAGCCATACTCAAAGGTGAGGGAATTTGACATTCAGATGCTTGAGTGCAATGTTTATTTCACTTGTGTAACCTGATATTTTTGAATTATATATATATATATATATATATATATATATATATGTATATATATTGTATATATATATATATATTTTGTAACCTGATGTTTTTGAACTTTTTCATCTCTTTTGGATAGATATGCAGCTTCCTGAGATATCTTAAAGTGAGCTAGGGACAGTGTATGTCAGGGCACATATAAATACCACAGATAAATGAATTGGAACACCCCAAGCATCAGGTGTTCATTCCTAGGTTGCTGCAACTTGAGTTTAAGTCCAAGTTTTGAGTAAGTTGTGTCAAGCCTGATCACCACAAAGCTATGTCACACGGGTACTCCTCCAAAGGAGTACCCGTATGGTACCGGTACGACACGGGTATCGGTACGGGTAGGGGGTTGGGTACGCCTTTTGAAATGGTCCTTGTTTCTATTGGTTTTGCAGCTCTTTTGCTAGGTGCTTTTCAAGTTTTCATATAAGTTGTAAATTGTAATGACTGTATTTATGAATATGACAATATGTTATTCTGATTGTGTAATTTTTGATATAGATATGTGCAAATATGTTATTTTTCTGCATTTTTTGACATATATATGTGTGTGTGTACGGCCGTACCCCCGTACCCAAGTTTTTTGAAAATGGTCCGTACCCGTACCAGTACCGGCACCCGTACCCGTACCCATGTGACATAGCCACAAAGTTAAGTTACCGGCACCCGTACCCGTACCCATGTGACATAGCCACAAAGTTAAGTTAAAGTGATCCATTAGAAAAAACGATAACATTCTTCTGGGGTTGCAATAAAGCATCAACTAGCTACTACTCTACATGCACCAGAAAGCACAAATAAAATGTCATACCTTAGTAGCCTGCGACCAGCATCCACCTATGTTTTTTAAACACATATATTAGATTTAGTTTAGGATGGTTTGATTTGGATCTTCAATTTGGATGGCGAAGTTTAGGTGGAGGTCCTTTTCCTTATTATTTGTCATATTCTCATTCCATAATTTGTTCAGATATGTGATACTTGATTACTTATGCAATGTTCTTTGTCATGTTCCTGCATGGTGCTAAACACTTTTCTGTCAAACTACTACAGGACCAGATAGCTTCAATATTCTACAAGGTCACTCTCGGGCTACCATGTTCTTAATCTGCAACAATGCCGCACAAGGCATTTTGTCTTCATTCTTTTTTAAATATGCAGGTTAGGTGGTTTAGTTTTTTCTTATCCTCTCTTCTTTTTCTCCTCCTTTCTATTAAATTGTTAATGTGATCGTTACAAATATCATTTTTCTGGTTTTTGGATTTTTTAAATCGAATAAATTATAACTACATAAATAATAATAAAAAAAGTATGAGCTTATATTATTTTTCTTACAGAATATTTGATAAATATTCAAAATTATTTAAAAAATAAAGAGAAAAAATGGAAACATTTCCCTCCAGATGCGAACTCATTAACAGGTGGCATCATATGATCTTACTCAGGCGGGTGCATGTGCATGCATCATTGAAAATCATGCTATTGTGAATTGCTTGTCTATATATTTATTTGTTTAATTCCTTTTACTGCTATTACTGATGTGATCAGTTAATTGTGTGACTCAGATTGAGTCTGCTTTGTTGGATTGCCGAAGAAATTGACAAACAAAACTTGGTGACCCCTTTGAACTACGATTGGAGTATTATCACCGGTGTTGGAGTGAGCTTGCTTTCAGTGATGATAGTCATTATTATTTTAACAATCAATACAATACATAAACTCTACACTCAAATGATATATTGGAGATCTTGTTATGATTTTCATTGTACTCAGCAGCTGTGCTGATGCTATGACCAATGTTATCCGTATCGTACGATACATATCATATAGGTCTAAAAAACCTATATGATACGCTAACGATACAGGGTTCGCCCGTGTATCGTTAGCGTATCGACTGTATCGTACGATACGGGCACCGAATCGTACGATACAGGCGATACACCCCCGTATCATACGATACGGAGAAAAACACATTTTTGCGTTATATTTCAAATCCTACACTCCTCTCTCTCTCTCTTTCCTTGTTTCTAAATATTCCAAGAGACGTGAGAGGGAGATATTTTGCCCATTTTCATAAAAAATCACTAAGGATTCATAAAAAATGAAGAGGATTATAGTTGAATCATAAAAGATGGTAACTATATGTTTTGAACTTATGAATTGTGATGTAATCTATAAAATTTTCAAGTCTAAAATGGTGATGGATGCTTATTATGTTATTTTGAATTTCTTATTTTTGAAACTTTCTTCCTTATTTATGATGTTTTTTTATATATATTGAATACATTTTTCTTGATTTTTTTCCTGATTTTCTGTTTATTTTTTTCGGATTTTTCTCCATTTTTATGATTTTTTAAATCAAAAAATTAATTTTACGATACCCTATGTTTACGATACGTTACGATACAACATATAGGTCAGCCCGACCGATACGCGATACGCTACGCCTTTTACAACATTGGCTATGACTATCTGCCTTCATTAGGTTCTCATTATGTAACAGATGATGCCATTGATCGGGTGGCTGAAAGGATGGGGGATTGTTGGGAAGTAATGCGACAATGTCATATACATTTTCCCTATGCACTTTTGTTTGTACATACTTGTACAACTTTATGGTGTTTGAGACTAAGACTTGAGAGCGTGGATCTCCAACATATATGTAAAGTAAAGTTTTTATTAATAGGTGTTTTTCATTGACAACATTAACTGCTAGGACAGATCGTGCTGTGCACTATTTATGCAGGCAAGTTATCTGTACGCAATAGAGATTAGGCCATGCCAAGTACATAGATACGTTCTTGTTCTGCTTCTGCTACACACCCACACACACACAAAAAGAAAAAAGCTCTGTATCTATTTCCTTTTCGTGATTAGTTTGTATATGTCATTGGAGCGTTACAACCCTAATCCTAATTAGGTTTACCCTCCCAAAGGGGCAAATACACTCCAATGACGTGATGATCCCTAAAACCAGCCCACGGACACTATTTATAGACATTAGTGGGTCACTCATATGGACCTCACCCATGGTCCCATACCCGGTGAGTTGGTGACTATCACACAGATGTTCATGTTAGTGGTTAATCTTTGCATTTAGTGCGTTCATCCGCAGCACCACATCCTTTTGGAATAGACTACTTTTCAATGTTGACTTTTATGAGTGCCTTGTGTTATCTTTCATATGTTGCAGCCAGTATTTTGTGCTTGTGATGTACCGTTTATTTAACTTCTGAACATTTTTTTGGTGTTTGAAGCTTATTCAGTAATTTAACATTGCAACAATTACAGACACCATTCTGAAGAAGTATTCATCAACTGTTGCTACTATCTTTACTGGCATAGCATCTGCTGCATTATTTGGTCATACTTTGACCATTAACTTTATATTGGGAATCTCTATTGTCTTCATATCAATGCATCAGGTATGTTTATTTCTTTAATGTATTTATTTATCATTTATTACAATGGAAATGCACGTGACATTGTTTCTTCTTTTTTTTTTTTGCAGTTCTTTTCACCACTTTCTAAGGTCAAGGAAGAGCAAAATGGATCTGTCGAGATAATGGAGGTTCAGCACAATCATAGGTAGTTATTATTAACTTTGCGATTAACTAGGTTGGCTCCCTTGAGTTAGGGTTGTAAAAAAATTAATCATCGATCATCACTGTGGACATCACAATCACCAAAATGTGATATTGTTGGCTTTACTTGAAAGGAATCATTTTGACAGAAGCATGTCTATACAAGAACCTGAAAATTACTGCCTGGCTTATTGGTCTGTCTGCACAATATTGGTTAAAGTAACCTGAGTGTTAATCAACTCCTTGTAGGTTTGTTTTGGAAACACAGTCCATGTTGAGTTCGGTCTTACATACTCTAAGAACCAATTTTATGCTCTGGACTTTTCAGCTCACTGTCAGATCTGAAATCCTTATGGAACAACCTAAATGTCTTTGTGGCTAAATTTTCTCCACATATATTATTCTGGTTGAGGAGAAGTGTGTCAGTAGTGTTGTTTTTCAAACATTATTTCGATGACAAAACCATGACATACTTTATTTACAGGTCAAAGGATGCATCTTTCATAGAAATGGCTGCTGGGGCCAATGAAGAAGTATGTGATCTTTGCCTTCACTATGTTTTCCAAGTAGTGGAAAGATGCTGAGTTTTTTAAAGATTTTGTGCTATCGCTGACCTTCCGATTTCTGGCTTTCAGACCACCCATCGCTTTGGATCTGATGAGAGACAACCACTTCTTCCCACCTGATTCTTATGTGCTAGGTATGCCTTTTTTTTTCCCAAGACAAGTAAGATGTATGTTCCAAACTTTTGGCACTTCTACTGCTTGCTCATCCTTTGTATTCTTTAAAAAATAATCTTTGACAAATTATGACCCTCTGTACTGTTTAAGATGTGTTTATTATCTTAATTAGATCTTCTGTTTGAAAATACTTGGATTTCATAACATAAATCAGCAAGATTGCAGAATATCACGGTTTTGCCTTCTTCACTTTGTATTGGAATTTGATCATGAGAGTGGAATTCTGGTTGTTGAGGAAATATTTTAGAGCTTTTGAGACCCACAAATTTTCCATTTCATTTCATATATTATGTATCACCATCATTGGGAAAGGAAAGTTCTGGGAAAAGAACCTGATAAGTTTTTGTTCATGAACATATATGAGATAAATTGTATATTTAGTTATATACCTGTAAACCGTCATTCATAGATAGGTATAGTTTTTTGGGTTTTATCGGTGACTGCAAGGGTTTTTATCAACTATTAATCTGAAAGTTTTATTTTCCTGGTAAAAATCTCGGGAATGACAAAACAGAAAACATGCAAAAAACAATTATGAAATTATGAGCTTCCTATAAATTGATAAAAATTTATCAATAAATTTTTAAAATATTACTCAAATGTGAAGAAGAATTTTAAAATATATTATTTTTTAAATCTTGGAAAATATTGCATTTTTTGTGAGAAATGAAATGGGCAAATTATTCAGAATAAATTCTCCTTTTTCATTTTCTTTTTTTAGAGATATTATTGTGATATCTTGAAAACATTGCCGATATTTGTGAGTATGCGGTTAACATGTTGCTGAACTTAATTCAGAACCAGGAAACAAAGGGTTTTATTTGTTTGCTTATCATTAATTGAGAGGGGAAGAGAAGACGATTTGGAGGTTACATTTTCTCCTTGCTCCCTTTTTTCTTGCAATATGAGCTAAGCCCTCAGGCTCTGGTTGTCTCCATATTTTGCAGACTTGCCTTGTCTTGAGCTTGTGAAATGTACGCTCCACTCAACTCAAGGTTGTGCAAAATAAAAAACAAGCTTGAAGAGAATCCCTGCTTGTTAAGTTCGTCCAGCTTGGGGACCACTTTCTGAACTGTGCTCTTCATCCTGGAAAAAAATAAGAAAACAAAAGAACCTAACCGGACCTTATTCCATTTTCATGTTTCTGCATCACTCCAAGCTTGGAAGATTGGCCTAACAAATGTAAAATGGTGCTATTTAGTAGGAATTGAAAGCAAACTTGTGTATGGACATCACACACAAGCAAGAGAATTGGAGAAACAGTGGTTGAAATTCTTTTCCTAATGACAATATCCTCCAGCAAATCTATAAGCTTCTAAGGTGAAGACATGTGGATAATGGATTGACATATCCACATGCAAGTTTTAAAACTCCAGCATGTGATGACATACATCTCAATGCCATTGGCACGACGAACAACTTATTGTTGTTCTTTTATCTACTAGGAAACAAATAAAAATGTGGCTATTTCAATCTAGGGAAGATACATGGTCGTAGGGTACATCAATCCTCTAATGAAGGAGCTTGTAAAGGCCATCCTAATGGTTCAGTTGGCATTATCATCTATGCAAATGTATCTATGGAAGCAGATTGCTAGTTTATTTCTGAAATGGAAATTAAACTTGGTTGTTTTAGTTATTTTTATATTCATGCTGCAATTCCACGGTTTGAGACATGAGTTTAATCAGTAACCAAATATAAGGAGAAAACCTATGTTACATTGGCATGCTTTTATGGATGTTATGTTGCAGAAGGTAGAGCCATTTTACACCTTTTGATTTATATGAAGGGCTTTTAGTCACTGTCTCCTTATTACAAGACAGAGCCCTTCCCTGATAGTGTTTGATGGCCTAGATAAATTTTCTTCTATAGAGAAGTTATCCATGAAATATGCCACCCTTCAAACATGCATGGAGTTCATGTGGCTGATTGTGCACGGTGGATTTGTTCAGGCCATCGAACATCCCCTAATTCTTGGAGTCAGCTTAACCATCTGATCATTTGATGTTTCTTGGACCTTTAAAGTTTAAACCGAAGTGTTCTCTTCTCAGCATATGTCCAGAGAAAAGAAAATTTAGATGTTTCATTTTTCATTTTTTGTATTTCCAGTTGAAAGATAATATTCTACTTTGTACATTTTTGCAAGTTCCGGTACTTGTTTGTGAAACTTCATATTCAATTGGCATTGAGCATGTGTTTATTTGCAGTGAGGATCTTTCGGCTGGACAGACTCAGCATTTTAGAGTTATACAGATTGGTGGTACAGTATACTGTGCTGATTTTTCCTTCTCCCATGGCGGTTCAAAAACTTGTCCCTTTGGTCATAATACCATGACAAAAAAAGGCTGAAAATATCTCCTAATTTGAGATGAGACGGGATCATGGACAGGTGATCTGGATACGTTAGCTCTATCTGTTCTAGATCATCAAAACATTTCCTCCTCCTTAACTACAGGGTTCATACGTGGTGTATAGCCAATAAGCTTTTCCCTTTTTGTCAAATGTGATACTACGAGTTTACTGATGTAAACATAATTCTGAGCGATCTTCTAAAATGAATGTTTCTCTGTTTCTGTCCGTCTCTCTCTCTCTCTTACATTCCCATTTTATCGTCTCTCTCTCTCTCTCTCTTTTCTCTCTCGCTCACACACACCCCCACACAAACACACCAGGACAGTTTCCAAACCTGAGTTTTATGTGAGGTCAGTTTTTGAAATAAGTACATGAGAACTCGGTTGGCATTGGGAAATTAATTTTGTATTATAGCTTTGAGAGGTGAAAACTAAGTTGTTAGTGCATCTGCGTTCAATCTGTATGAGGTGATTTTTGCAAGCTCATGTATTGATGTCCCATACATCTTACGAATTGGCATCTTCTGAATTCATATTTGGCTGAAGATGTATTAGAGAATTATACAAGTTTGCATGAACTGATTAATATTTGTAAGCTTGGACGATTTTCATGAGAATCTGCTCTTGAACACAATTGTGTTTGTAGTATATGGCCTTTCATGAAACCATAAAGAATAAAGAGCCAAAGGTTCTGAACAACATTGTCCAATGTTAGTGTATCAGTTAGTAACCTACATGCGTTTGTATAAACCCATTTTGATGATGTGGTGTACATATTGGAACTTGTATCATGTGATATGATTTATGTCTTGTATTTAATAATATAAGTCTCACAGAAATTATAGAGGATCTGAACCCCGTTGGGTATTGAAAACCACTCCAAGCATGACTTTTTGGAGAGTTTTTGCTGCTTTGAGGGGAAAGATGTTAATTCGAGGCAGATTTGCGAGTAGATTAAGTTGCACTGTAAGAGGGTTTTTACTTGTTTTGTGTGTGAGAGCCAATCTTTACTGTAAAAGGTTTAAACCATTTCATTTTTACTTTATAATCTTTTTAAAGGCATGACTTTAAAAGACCTAGCATCGCAATGATGCAGTTGAGTGCCGAGTGCAACGTGATAATCGGCTTAAACTTGTTTGCAATTGTCATAAGAAGCCGATTGTTTTGGAGATCTTGTTGCTAAAACACGACTTAGTTGGTATACATGATTATATCGTTCTTGATAAGTTGATGATGAAGAAGAAAAATTTAAGTGTCTCACTTTTGGTCTTCCAGTCTTAGTGTAACATCAAAAGTTGCCAACTTTAGGGTCTGGCAAATAGGCTGATAGATACAAATAGAGAGAAGTGAGACAAAATTTGTAATTTGACCTTATACTAAATCATGCATATATATTAAAAGATGGACCCCTCCAACCAGGAGGAATCCCTCTTTTTTAGGCTCATGTCAGGAAGATTCTTTCAACAGTCATCCAATGTATTGTATTGGGAGTGTGTGATTAGACACATAGTTCAATGGCTGGATTTCTCCATCCAAATCTGAATGGAAAAATCTATAAATCCTCTGTCATATACAAGCTGTAATCTTCCGGCCATCTTCTGCTCCCTCCAACCATGGTCATCTCATCTATTGCATTGGGTGGATATGATTAAACTCATAGCTCAAATGCCGAATGTTTTCATTCAAATCTGACAAATCTTCAAATCCGATATATATATATATATATATATATATATATATATATATATATATATATATATATATATATATATATATATATATATATATATATATATATATATAGAGAGAGAGAGAGAGAGAGAGAGAGAGAGGGGGGGGGGGAGAGAGAACCATCGATGGTACTAAATGAACGGACTGACAAAGGCCTCAAGGAAATTTTGGTGAGAGGTGGGAAGATCACAACTTGAAGCCCCGGGAACATTACTTCGGTCTGATGCCTTGAAATTCGTTTCAGAAAAACAAGGCAAGAGAAATAAACGAAAGACTGCGAACCAACGGCAAGAGAAAAAGTTCTGCGGTACGATGACTTTGAATAGAAAAAGTAGCGCCTGCGCACAGTCCGAAACACTGTAAAAGGTACATGGAAATGAAGCTTCACTGTGCTTCGAAAAGAACGGCTGGATTGTCCAGCTTGAAAAGACTTTTTATTTAAAAAAAAACAAGATATAGAAGACAAGTACAAAAAATAATAATCTTAAATTTAGAGCTTGCAAATCGCATGATAACAAATGACGGGGCATCTTTTGGGCACATCAGTTATGGACTTGTCCTAAGCATGCATGAGAAACAGTTTAATTAGGAAAAGAGAGCCTAGAATATCAATTGTCCGCAGGAAACCGGTCCGTACGTCCGGGACAACCAAGGGCAAACAGCTTCTAGAGAAAGCTTTTCACAATGTGAAGTGACTTTTTTGAAATTTTATTTGTTCACTTAAGGGGGATTGAGGAAATCTGTTGTTTGATGAATCTGAAAATGTTCAAGAGACAATGTCTTTATTACAAATGCCTCTAAAGGAAGTACACTTTTTTGTTGGGACTTCTCCTTCAATACTTTAGGATTGTTTGGTAATGGTTGAAAATATTTTGCTTATTATTTTATAAATCTACCCAAAAAATTGAAGCTGAAAGAGTATGTTATGGCTTCTCATCCAAGAGCACAAGCGGAGTGAAAGGAGGGCCGGTAGCTGGCCCCCCTTTCATTTTTTTAATTTACATATAAATTTTATTTATCTTATATAAAAATTTTGAAAAATGATATTTCATTAAAATTTTAAAAACTATAATGCGGTACCATCACAAAAATTTCTAGTTCCGCTACAAAATGTTCAAAAGAATAAGAAAAGGTATAATGCGGTACCATCACAAAAATTTCTAGTTCCGCTACAAAATGTTCAAAAGAATAAGAAAAGGGCTACAAGTACATTTTTTCATGGCCCCATCATACTAAGGATATACTAAGGATTGTAGGTGCCAACATGAAGACACGCTTTGCCCTGTTAACAGTTAACATCCAGTGTTAAGAAGCGGTTTACATGTAAACCTCACACTCGCCCAAAAAAGTGGATTATACGTGAGAAACATGTCTTTTCACTAAAAAAGGATGGAACTAAAAGTAGCCAGGTTTATGTCTTCAAATTTTGGGATTGGATGCTTTTCTTTATCTTGCACTCTTCCACTTGTATGCACCTTGTTTTGCTCCTTATGATTTCTAAGGGAGGGGCGCTATGAAAGTTCTAGAATTGTTACATGGGCCAAATTAAATTTTTTAGAAACGTTAAATTATAAAATTTATTTTTTTTCTAAAACTGGAGGAGGATGAGAAGGTTTGGCTAAGAATGGAAATCTGTCATATAGTTTGATAATGTAAATTTACAAAGTGGAAATCTAAGTGTAGAACACAGACCATGATCCCTAACTCCAACAAGTCTTTGGATTTTAATGTGGACCACCCCCACTCCACACGCGCGCGCACACACACACACATGGTGGACGTGCCGGTGATGGCGGCTCGCTCTTTCTTTTCTTTGTCCAAGACTGGCTGGGTTGCCATTAATTGACCAGGAGGTAGATGAGTAAAAAACATAGATAGACAGCCCTAGTTTGATGTCTGGTGACTTTAAAATCACTATTCTTGGATTTATATATCTATGTATAGAGAGTAAAAAATAGATAGACAGATCTCAAAGGGGTTGATGCAATGGTCGGGGCAAGAGTTGGTAGGCGATGATATGAAAAATGAAAATAGCGCATAATGAGGTGCCACCTTGAGACACTAAAGTAGCTATGAACTTAGGAAGATGCTTGGATTGTGAGATTAGCCTCTGGTTCACTTGAAAAAATAAATATAGACCTTGTTTGATGCCAGTAACTTTTAAAGTCACTATTCATGGATTACTATGTCTATATATAACTGAACGTTTTCGGTTCACATAGTATAAGCTGGTTGGCCTTTTCGTACGAGGCCAGGGAGAGGATCCCTTGAGAGAAATCTTCACGTTCTTGAAGCCAACTGGGAACGAAATTGCAGCAATTAAAAGATCATCAGCTCCTGATCGCGATCATTGGTAGTAAACAACTAAAAATGACTGAAGGCGATCGCCTGAAAAGTTGTGCACACGATCGCATCGAAATCTTGCCTTTAGCTGTTATGCGTTTTGGAAAGCAGAACAAAACGAAAAGCTGCAGAACCTTTGTTCAAAGGGAAAAGTACTCCTGCTCTATCGCCAATTCTGACGCTGAGAGCAAAAAAAAATCGAAGCTGTCCATGCTGTAAAGTGCACAGGAATGAAGGCAGCACTGGGCTTCGAAAGGAACGGAGGAATTTGCCGCTTGACTGACAAGAGAACGGTCAATTTCTTTTTCCTTTCTTTTCTATTAGAAAAGGAATCATGCGATGGAAGCGTGACATTGGAAACAAGGGATGCATGAGATCGGAACAATAATTGGTGGCTGAGTTTAGATGTGGCATCGAAGGTGGGGTACTCAACGGGGGTCTGGACTCGAAAAAATCGGGTCGAGATGGTTTGACGGGCCTTATTTGGTTCAATAATAAATTAAAAATATTTTTTTATTAAAAATATATTTTATATTAAAAATATTTTTTTATTGTTTTCGAGTTGGGCTGGGCCAGGTCGGCCTGAGCTTGGGTTTTGGGTATCGGGCCCAAGCCTGATCTCTGGTTTCAGGCATTGGGCCGGCTCCTGCCCGGCTCTTATGGGGCCGGGCCGGCCCGATGCCTAAGTTTAACTGGGTTAGTGACGGGATACCTGAGCTTGGGCTTGAACCTTAAATTTGGGTGCCTGCTGACCGAACCAGTCGAATAACTTATTTAAAATATTTTTTACTATATGTATTTGTATTATAATTAATTTTGATTATATATTATATTATATTATATTTTATTATGATCGTCCTCATCCCATCAGTTAAGAATTAAGTAAGAAAGCCAAGGAAAAAAGAATGTAAAGAGCTTTTTGACAATTTTGAATGGCTTTTTTGGAGTTAAATATTTTGTTTACTTAAAAAAAAAAAGAACTCTATATGCACGGCAATATGACTTATTAACGATGAAACACTCTCACAGTCAAAACACACCAAGAAAATATGAATCAGAATAGGAGAAAGAGAAAAAATACATAAAGATTTATGTGGTTCACAACATCTACAACTGCCACACAGAACACTTTTGACTGTCACATAACTACAGAGTAGAAGCCAAACACCCTTATAAACATGAGATTAAGGTAAAACCCACAAAGAAAAAATTAGGAAAGACTATCAAGTATAGATCAAGCTCCATGGGTCGGCTGAACACATGTATAAATGAAATACATACAAATCTATACCTCGGATTCAGATGAGCCGAAGACTAGGTCATTGGATCGAAGAGTTAACTTGGTGACTCTGGATTAGATCATCAATTTTTATAGTGCATTTTTCTATAAATAGATAAAAACTGTAAATCTGTCGAGCCTTATGCTTAATTTTTTTCATCAACTGAAAACTAATTAACATTTAATAGGAGTATGCCTTGCATGTTTACTAGTGTGATATTTCACAATTTAAAAAATAACAAGTTTTAGTATCCAACAACACAGACAAAAAAGAACATGCAATTAGTTGATTATCAACTGACTCTACAACCTTGACTCGTGAACCAGTAAATCGATTATCCGGGCTACTAGGGACTCGGATTTATGAGTTCACCAACTGTGATTGAATGTGTAGCCAAGAGATTCAATCCTATGGCTGATTTAAGAGTGTTACATGCCAACCTTAATTTGTTTTTTCAAAATATTGAAGGATTTTTAGTTTATAATTGTGCTTTATATAATTTTTGCATTTATTTTTTTAGAAAAAGTAATAGGCAAGCACCCGATTCTGTCACAAACTGATTTTACAAAAACCGGCTAAGGCACAACAGTAGCAAAGCAAGAAACAAGAAAGAAAAAATTAGAAACAAGGTCGGGCCGTTAGTCGTAAACATTTTCTTATCGATGTTAAACGAAACTTATGCATGTATTCTAGAACATGAGCAACTCCTGCGACCAAATTATTCCCACTTCAGACGCTTTTAACAGTTTTTAAAAATTTTACAAAAGACATGTTTATAGTGCTATAAACTATAAAAAAACGTAGCAAGGCATAAAAATCAGGTACCAGGGGAAAGATCATAGATACATGCAAATTTCTCGATTCCCATATGCTTGTTCCTTGGATCGAAATAATCAAATTTTGTTTGTTTTCCCAAAAATAGTGAATTTTGGAATAAATTAAAATTTAATAGGTAAGTTTTATTAAAAAAAAAAACTTCTCAATATAATAAGGGGTGTTGGTTGATCTCAGACAAAAATTACACTCCCTATACACATCCACACACAAACAGAATGCAAATCAATATAAGGTTTTAGTCACTTACTGAGGATGTGGGATCGTTCTTTTGGGCCAGCCGGCCGGGGGATTTTCACCTCCTACATGCACAAACGCACACACACAAACCAACTTCAGATCAATATAAGGTTTTAGCCACGTATATCCTTCTAATGCTTAATAACAGTCTTTCCTAAAATTTTCATACATATAAAAGGATCTGCACTTGAATGATGAATCCATGGCATTGCGGCCTTTTACAATATCATCACAAGTGAACTAATCACGGACACGAACAATGCTAGAGATTTTAGATCATCAGCTATATTATGTGCGAATATAATCGCCTTCCCTAAGATTTTATGTGAATAAGGATATCTGGTCCCTGCGCCAGCATGAGCGAATCCTGCTCCAGATGACACTCCTTTTTCCTTATCGCCGTAACTTTCAACTTTCCTAAAGCGCCTACTGTTCCTTCTCGGCGTTACATTTAGCTTTTCCAAAAGAGCCTATTGTTCCTTCTAGCAGTCAGTACTGATCACAAGTGCATAACTTTTAAAAGCGCCTTGTGACAGTTCCTTGTCAGCATTACCCAACCCAAAAAGTCCATCAGTACCAATATAATAGTGTTATGAAAAGTTTGCTACTAAAAGAAGAAAAGTAAACATTAACATCATATGCCTTCAACAAGGGTAGCACAATCATGCCGCAAGGAGGCTCATATTCAAAGGGTTCAAGATTTGAATCCTGTGGCCGTTGTAACACTCGAATGTGTTACTAATTTGGGTTGCAAATGGTGGCAAGCACAACATCTGAGTTGAATGATGTATTATATGTCTAACTAAGTCTTCAAGCAAGACATAACTTTAGAAACATAAGGATAATGGTATAGCCATGGGAGTCTTATGCTAGATGTAGCTTTCCCTAAATAAACATTAAAATATATTAACATGTGTTCTTGTCCCCTATGTGATTCATTTCAACCATTCTTTAATTGTTTCATGCTGAGGGGCAGGAACCAGGAAGAAGGCGGAGGGTACAGATCCCTTCATTTTTTTTAAAACTCTTATAACGTACATAAAGTACACAAACATGTACGCACAAGGGTGCATGTAGAAACACACACATAGGAAAAAACCAATATAGTTACTGGACCTCCATACACTATACTTTATGAGAATCATCTAAGCTATCAGTTCTAAGGAGATCAAATGGTGAGATTAAGAAATAGAGAATCAAAATTATTTTTAAGAGATCAAAATACCCTTCAAACTAGGTAAGGACTCTCTTATAAGGAAACCCATTTGTCTTTTTTTTTTCTTAAATTTCGTCCCACTTTTGTCACACACAAATCATATTCCTTTAACAAAGATCCATCACCCTTATTTAGAAGTGTTTGAATCTCTTGAAAAAATCATATTTTTTTTTTCATTTTATCTTGTGGATTTATTCGTTTGTATTTTGATGGAAAATCCTCTAGCTTCTCACAACATAATGCATCGGGCATTGTGGTTAATCATATACACTTGATGCATTGCATCGAGTGGTTGTAATTAGATAGTGCACAAGATAGCTAGAGTGTATATATATACATATATTTTCTATTAAAATTTTTGCCAAGATATCCATGCCCAAAATTGTTATATTAATGTCACTATGTTGTACTTCTTTTAAAGAACAATTTTTTTTTTTTTTTTACTTTTTAAGTGTTGGACATATCATAAAGATGCGATTTGAGGCTTGAGATATTTTCTTGTGAAACCGCTGTGGAGTTGAGAGGGAATCTAATCTTTGGCCAAGACAACTGACTGCAACCTTGAAGGGACAAGATTCCAACTGATATAAATGATGTGAATGTTTGTTAAGAAGAACTTTATGTTTTTTAACACCTGCTTTTTGTATGCATGCGCTGAACACCTTGTTAATTTGTTTTTAGAAATAATTGAGTATTATGTTCATCGTTTGAGTTAACAACATCATTCATTTTTCTCATAATATGAACACAAAGTTTTTGGATGATATGTTTTAAGGAACATGTGTTGTTTCAAAAAAAATAAAAATAAATAAATAAACAAATAAATAAATATATATATATATATACACACACACACAACACACACACACATGTTATCAAATGCTTCTAATGAATCCATATGACAGCATCAAACACCAGCCAAACGTGAGAACTAAGTCGCACAAGGGAAGACGATTGATACAAAGGAAAATTACTGAAACTATTTAAGAGGATATTAACTACGCTCAAGCAATTAAACAGTGACTTGAGTATCTCCAAGGGCATGAGAAAAGGAAGGTCCAAGCCTCAATATTTAAAAGAGAGACAAGATGGAAGAAAGAAGAACTTGAAGAGTAGTTCCAGGGTTTGTCTATCCCAATCGCTGAGGCTAGTTTTTGTGAGATAATCGAGTAATGAAGTAGGGACTCATTAGTCCCCCAAAACTTGGACTGACGTATTCTTGAGAGGGTTGGTGTAATGGTTAGATGGGGGCTGGTAGGCATTTCTGTTTTGAACTCTTGTAGCATCAACTTTTTATGCAACAAAAGGAGGTTACCTATATGCAAGTTGAAATATGATAGAAGCATGAAACACCAAAAGCAGCCCCGAACCTGAGTATGAAGGAAGAAAAGAGGCTTCAGCCTTCACTTGGGTGGTAGGATTAAGCTCATGTTCACCCATAATGGCTTATAGATGCAGTTACACTTTCTCATTTAGATTATGACGGAGGCAACTAAGGGGTTATTTGGCAACAACAACAACATATTATTATTTCATGCATATGCACCAAATTATAGATACATGAAACAATAACATATTATTATGGGGTTGTTTGACAATTGAAACAATACCTAAATATTTTGTAAACTTATCTAAAACATGAAGGCAGGTTCATAAAAGTAGAACATTTTAATATTTTATGAATATGCTCCAATGCTTAAAAAAAGGTTCATGGACTACCTAGGCAGTGTCCCAATTACAAAGCACCTCCTAAAGCACTTTTCTCTTTCTCGTGAAAATAAATTCTTTTCAATCTTATAACAAATTGAACTCATTCTTTCAAAAATGAAACTGCATTAGCCAGCGGTGGTGCCTTGGAGCCACCAATACAAGTCTGGTGTAGGCAATTCATGTAATTTTGAAGTCATCACAACAACGCCATTTTTCTCATTTTTCCACTCAAACTTTTGATAGGCTGGTGTGAAGGGCCAAGAATCTTCACCACTTGCCACGACATCACAAAATGATAAGGATTCTAGTTGTGGATGCGAGAATTTGGACATCACTGTCATATCTTGGAGAAAAAACAAGCTAACAATTGGGAAAAAACAGGCCCGACATGTCCACATGAACAATCACCATCGCCGTATCGTCATCATCGTCGTCAACAGGGTATAATGATATCCACTTATCCAAAAACCACGTGATACCAACCAATGAGGGGCTACATATGTGCAAAGCCCAACGTGAACCCACCTGAATGCATGATGTACAGATTAACGAACACATGTAGGAAAATGGTTTTTCTTGACGTTGAATCTCCATGCATTCCATGACAATATAAGGCAAAAGACAAAAACATCTAAAATCGAAATCGAACTACCAATGCTCAATCATCTGACCCCTTAACTATTTCTACTAATGATTAATCTCCATGAAAATAAAAGGAGAAATTCAAAAGGCATCAAATAAAAGAAACACCTACTTCTACTACAATCTAGTAATTTCATACTGGAACGGACGGTTTAAGAACTGGTAGAAAATATCAATGTGAAAATATTCCCTCTCTTTATTGAGAAAACAATAAGACATCTAAGATGGTTATTTAATCTAAAAAGTTACAAATGAAAAAGTCTCATCATAATCAATGTCATATTTTTTGGTGCATTTTGTAAGTAATCGTGTTCTATATTTTCAAGAAGGTAGGTCTTGTATTCTTCATGCTATGGTTCTATTGAGGGCTTTGAGTTCCTTGCCCATAACTTCTCTCTATTCAAAGATACTCTCAACTTCTTCACAGATTCTTCGCTTAAAGTCAGAGTTAGATAGGTGATCAAAAGGTTTCATATGAGGCAACCTACTAGGTATCTTCCTAATCATTTCTGATCCTTGAGGAGGTT
Source organism: Nymphaea colorata (assembly GCF_008831285.2). Taxonomy (NCBI): domain Eukaryota; kingdom Viridiplantae; phylum Streptophyta; class Magnoliopsida; order Nymphaeales; family Nymphaeaceae; genus Nymphaea; species Nymphaea colorata. The sequence continues at coordinate 395,063 of NC_045140.1, forward strand.
CACTAGTTTGAAAACTTTGGCTAGGTTCAGTTTATTGGAAATCTCTACCAAGGGTACTTTGAGGGAGTTTATAATCCTATCAGTATAGGCCATAGATTTTTGTGATGTTCCCTTTAAGGTAGATCATTTAATGATTTGAGAGTGAAGTCAATATCTATTTCTTGCTCTTCTACATATTAATAGTCACAATAACTATTTGTAAATGACAAAGCAAACAAGAAAAAATACTCGATGTCATCATGAGGGCTCATTTTTCAAATCTATTTTCATTTTTTACGAGAGTTACATTTTTAGATGCATGTACTTTATCATTCTTAGCATTATAACATCGGACCTACCCTTTTCCGGGTTTCAGAAAAGTTGAAAACCAAGAGAAACACAATCAAATAGCTTTTTACAATGTTCTAAAATGCATGACGTGACATGTATTAGTGAGACCATAGACACATGACATCACTTAAAAAAGCGTAAAATTATTTTTCTTAAATTTAGAGAATAGGAAAAAAATACGAAAATATGAGAAATAAGAAAAATCAAGAAAAATGCCATTCCTCTGAAAAATATAGAAAAAACCTATAATTTATAAACATAAAAAAGTAATGAATTAGCAGTTCTCAATTTCTGATCCAAAGATGGCATGATCCATTAGTCTAATATAAAACTTTAGTTTAAACATTAGGCAATAAAGTTGTTAAGTATAAAATCCGAATGTAAAACTATCACTACAAAAAACATAAGCATTACCGACGGTCACAAAATGTTGGTGAAACTAAATCACACGCCTGTAATCGTTTTACCCACGTTTTGTGTTTTTGTTGATGAAAAGGGTGTTGGCAAGAATCATCGCCGACACACTATACATGTGAGTCGGTGCAGGGTATCACAGGGGCGACCGAGACGTAGGTAAATATTGACTATTGTGGACAATAGCTCCACCACTGGACGTTGATGAAAATGCTTATTACCGATATTTGTCTCCAAACGTAAAAGTTGCCTTTCACCAACATTAGAGTTCCCACGCGTATGTGAAACCATCTTTTTTGGAAATGTATCGTTCATCTTCTCTGTCGATGGTAATTAATTCTTCATCTTCCTCTAGCTATACAGCAGCAAGTTCTTCCTCAATCCATGTATCTGATTCATCAAAGTGCTCCAAGCTTATGGGATTAATTTGTTTCCTAGCTTTCCTGTTGATGTTTTCTCCAGCTCCCTAAACAAATAGCAAAATAATCGACACACATGAAATAATTATATAATATATATTAACTTATAACTGTATATTAGTTTACTGCTCGTCTCTCAAACACATATTAATTAAACATAAACAATGTCATTCTATCATTTTTATTTGAATATATTCCTCTTCTTGATGTGGATTTTTTGAAAAGCATACTCCTTTTGTATCTTCTTCCATGGTATGTCTGATTGAAAATTTTAATTGCAAAAGCTTAAAGAGTTCTCCCATATTTGCATATGAACAGAAAAATATGAGAAAACTGCAAATATGAAAAATAATTATAAAGGTGAAAGACTAAGCAAAAAATTTCATTAGAATATACCTGGATTCACTGTTGTCATGTTTCAGGTGATCGGGTCTGTTTCTTGTCATGTTACCTTGGCCATTATCATATATTTCCATCTCACTATAAATGATGTCTTTCATGTCAACTTTGAACCATAGTCTCAAAAAACATGTTTTTTTTTCTTGTAAAAAATCCATCAAAATTTTAAAACTCAAAAAACAATTCAGCCGAATAGAACAGCAAAAAAACGCCAATACGAAAAAAACGCGTTTACATGGTTTTTTTTTTCCTTTTTTCATGTTTGGCGTTTTTTTAATATGAAACTGCATGTTTCCATTTTCTAGTTTTTACTTGTTGCTTATCTACTTATTTTGATGCTGCATTTTTAATATTTTAAATTTTTTTAAAAAATTCCCGCATTTTCCCCCTTTTTCTCAAGTTTGTCAGAAAAACCTCACTGTTTAAAACGCTAAGACGATGTTTGTGACTTTGAACTTTGAAGATTAGCGTCCCAGCACAGTCTAGTAGCCGTGTATTCACTTTATTCATTTTGGATGTGGCCGAATCCATCTGTGCAAGACATGGTGGCCACAATGAAGTCACCAGTCTGCCTCTTTACAGTCTCCTAGATATGCTTACACAATCTTATTCCCTAGAGTTTTATCCATGGCTTCATATGTACCGATAACAAGTCTATCTTTGCTGCCAACCAATATCAGAAATTTCACCAAGGAGATGTTGATTTCAACGCTGATTCCAGTAACTTGACTTCACACATGATTCCCATAATAGGATATGACATCCACAACTTCTCTCTCTCTCTCTCTCTATATATATATATATATATATATATATATACACACACACACACACAAAAGTTCTCAGAATGTAGCAAAAAAAAAACAAAAAAAAAGTCTTGTAATTTAAGTGTATGGTTTCTATTTCTTTTGTTAATTTTAAGAAAAGATTTTTCATTACTGTCAATAATTTTTTAAGATGGCTAGAAAAATCATCTTTCCCAATTTTGTATTACTTGTTGCATAAGCATCACTGTTTGAAATTTTGAGTCCATCCTAAGAGAAGCAAAAGTTTTAAAAAAGCTTGCAAAACTTGTCTCAATTATTAGATCAATGATTATCCACACTGGCAACAGAAAAGGAAGTTCGAACTCAACCTGAAAAGCCTAGCATCCAGCTTCCTAAAGTAAATTTACTTGTGCCCAAATTTGCGAGTCGCCTATTGGAATAGACCGAACAAGCTGTTAGCAAATACTGTAAAAACTTGGGTTGATGTCGCTTTCTAACTTTTATCTTGGAAAATAGTTGAGCTTCATTTCTTTCTCATGGCTAGAAAATGGACTACTGTTTGACTGGTATGAAGGAAAATTATTTATATGTTGCACAATCCGGCCATCTATGTGCATAATTTTGTCAATTCTATGTAAGTCCTTTGAAAAGGTTTATTCTTATTGGTTGGTGGACACTAGATTGCAGGAGTAAGTTTGTATATTATCACTACTTTTCTGCACCCCATAACCTGGTTGTTTGAAGAGTTTAAACCTTCTAAAATGAATGTTTCTCATGTACTTATTTCAAAAACTGACCTCACATAAAACTCAGGTTTGGAAACTGTCCTGGTGTGTTTGTGTGTGGGTGTGTGTGAGCGAGAGAGAAAAGAGAGAGAGAGAGAGAGAGAGAGAGAGAGAGAGAGAGACGGACAGAAACAGAGAAACATTCATTTTAGAAGATCGCTCAGAATTATGTTTACATCAGTAAACTCGTAGTATCACATTTGACAAAAAGGGAAAAGCTTATTGGCTATACACCACGTATGAACTCTGTAGTTAAGGAGGAGGACATGTTTTGATAATCTAGAACAGATACAGCCAACGTATCCAGATCACCTGTTCTATTAACAGAGAGATGTGCACCCGGAGAGCCACAACATTCTCCCGTCTCATCTCAAATTAGGAGATATTCTCAGCCTTTTTCTTTCATGGTATTATGACCAAAGGGACAAGTTTTTGAACAGCCATGGGGGAAGGAAAAATCAGCACAGTATACCGTACCACCAATCTGTATAACTCTAAAATGCTGAGTCTGCCCAGCCGAAAGATCCTCACTGCAAATAAACACATGCTCAATACCAACTGAATATGAAGTTTCACAAACAAGTACCGGAACTTGCAAAAATGTACTACAGTAGAATATTATCTTTCAATTGGAAATCCAAAAAATGAAAAATGAAACATCTAAATTTTCTTTTCTCTGGACATATGCTGAGAACACTTTCGGTTTAAACTTTAAAGATCCAAGGAACACCAAATGATCAGATGGTTAAGCCGACTCCAAAAATTAGGGGATGTTTGATGGCATGAACAAATCCACCATGCACAATCAGCCACACCAACTCCATGCATGTTTGATGGGTGGCATATTTCATGGATAACTTTTATATAGAAGAAAATTTATCTAGGCCATCAAACACTATCAGGGAAGGGCTCTCTCTTGTAATAAGGACACAATGACTAAGTGTCACGGGCCGACTCTTTCGAGCCCAGCTTGGCCCGCGCGGCGCCGAAGGTCTCCCGAAAGCCTTCGGCCAGCCTGACTCTCTCTTGAGTTAGCGGAAGCGTTCATCAATCTGTTGGGACTGTGGACTAGACGAAAAGTGCAAAACACTCGGCACACCATCACCCAGGTTTTATCCCATTGTAGACCATCGGCAAGCTGTGGCTATGAGGCCCTGTCAGAACTTCACCATTCCTTCAAGTGCCTATCTATTTCCATGCGAAATTTGGGTGGGGGTAGACTTCCCTTGAAAAGAAGTCCCAACCGAAGCCAGTTGACGACTATATGTCATTAAATAAGGTGGCCGGCCATCGCCCTACTCGACGATGAGCATTCACTTGCTCACCCCTACGTGACTCTACGCGGTTGTAGAACGCAGCATATGTGTCCACTGGGGGAATTGCTCTTAACCCACGCGCACCCTATTGTGCATCCAAACACTACGCGTGGGGAACCTATTTGATTCCCCAACGACGGACTTGCACTTCCAAAGGGACTGCTCACCTTGATGCATTTATACGCTTCGTCGCTGCACCACCGTACTGCACATTCCACGTGCATTGCTTTCTGCTTGACTCAGTGTCCGATTGAATCCCACATACTTCCCGAGCTATGCCTAAGCTGGCCAAGCAGCATATCCATCTACTAGCTTGGCCGGGCCAGACATAGTCGGCCAACAACACTCTCCCACCTTCAAAATCGTCACTGTCCTCAGTAACTTTGCCCCGAACAAGAGAAGTTCAACAACCATTCCCTTCATTTCTTTTGAAATTAGCCTAAGTCCGTTCGTTTGGTTGACACACCCGTCACGTCGCAGCAACTCGCCTATCGGGTGTTTTGCCTATAATCCATTCCTTAGTATCTTCCCACTTTTCTATTACTGTTTGTATTTTTTCTTAGCAAAGTCCGGAACATCTCCGATGACCACTAAGTCTCAAACTTCCAAACTGTGTTGCCAATCCGTGCACATGCTCCATCCTCGAGTCATGTCAACACTTAGGGCACTTGCCATCCTAGACAATCCTTTTCCACGTCGGGTCTCTTACCCTATCTATCTCAGCGAGCGGCTCTCTTGGTCCTTCTGCTCCTGACGGCCAGATACCATCTTCGGAACGTGTGATCTCCATCTGGTCAACACTAACCCGGTTACCTGAACTAGTGTTCGACGAACATGCCCAAACCCTTAGGGCATCAAACAAACCAATATTTTTCAGAACCACTTGTTTGTTATCATTGCAGCGTTCTCATCTTTCAAGTTCCCTTGACACACCCGTCACGTCGCAGCAACTCGCCTATCGGGTGTTTTGCCTATAATCCATTCCTTAGTATCTTCCCACTTTTCTATTACTGTTTGTATTTTTTCTTAGCAAAGTCCGGAACATCTCCGATGACCACTAAGTCTCAAACTTTCAAACTGTGTTGCCAATCCGTGCACATGCTCCATCCTCGAGTCATGTCAACACTTAGGGCACTTGCCATCCTAGACAATCCTTTTCCACGTCGGGTCTCTTACCCTATCTATCTCAGCGAGCGGCTCTCTTGGTCCTTCTGCTCCTGACGGCCAGATACCATCTTCGGAACGTGTGATCTCCATCTGGTCAACACTAACCCGGTTACCTGAACTAGTGTTCGACGAACATGCCCAAACCCTTAGGGCATCAAACAAACCAATATTTTTCAGAACCACTTGTTTGTTATCATTGCAGCGTTCTCATCTTTCAAGTTCCCTCCGAGAAATCGTCTGCTTTGATACCACTTGTCATGGGCCGACTCTTTCGAGCCCTGCTTGGCCCGCGCGGCGCCGAATGTCTCCCGAAAGCCTTCAGCCAGCCCGACTCTCTCTTGAGTTAGCGGAAGCGTTCATCAAGTTGTTGGGACTGTGGACTAGACGAAGAGTGCAAAACACTCGGCACACCATTACTCAGGTTTTATCCCATTGTAGACTATCGGCAAGCCGTGACTATGATGCCCTGTCAGAACTTCGCCATTCCTTTAAGTGCCTATCTATTTCTATACGAAATCTGGGTGGGAGTAGACTTCCCTTGAGAGGAAGTCCTCAGCCGAAGCCAGTTGACGACTATATGTCATTAAGTAAGGCGGCCGACAATCACCCCACTCGACGATGAACATTCACTTGCTCACCCCCGCGTGACTCTACGCGGTTGTGGAATGCAGCATATGCGTCCACTGGTGGAATTGCCCCTAACCCACGCGCACCCCCTTGTGCATCCAAACACTACGCGTGGGGAACCCATTTGATTCCCCAACGACGGACTTGCACTTCCAAAGGGACTGTTCACCTTGATGCATTTATACGCTTCGTCGCTGCACCACCGCGCTGCACATTGCACGTGCATTGCTTTCTGCTTGACTCAGCGTCCGATTGAATCTCACATGCTTCCCGAGCTATGCCTAAGCTGGCCAAGCAGCATATCCATCTACTAGCTTGGTCGGGCCAGACATAGTCGACCGGCAACACTAAGAGCCTTTCATATAAATCAAAAGGTGTAAAATGACTTTACCATATGCAACATAACATCCATAAAAGCATGCCAATGGAACATAGGTTTTCTCCTTATATTTGGTTATTGATTAAACTCATGGTTCAAACCGTGGAATTGCAGCATGAATATAAAAATAACTAAAACAACCAAGTTTAATTTCCATTTCAGAAAGAAACTAGCAATCTGCTTCCATAGATACATCTGCATAGATGATCATGCCAACTGAACCATTAGGATGGCCTTTACAAGCTCCTTCGTTAGAGGATTGATGTATCCTACGACCATGTATCTTCCCTAGATTGAAATAGTCACATTTTTATTTGTTTCATAGTAGATAAAAGAACAACAATAAGTTGTTCGTCGTGCCAATGTCATTGAGATGTATGTCTTCACAAGGTGGAGTTTTAAGACTTGCATGTGGATATGTCAATCCATTATCCACATGTCTTCACCTTAGAAGCTTGTGGATTTGCTGGAGGATATTGTCATTAGGAAAAGAATTTCAACCACTGTTACTCCAATTCTCTTGCTTGTGTGTGATGTCCATACACAAGTTTGCTATCAATTTATAGGAAGCTCATAATTTCATAATTGTTTTTTGCATGCTTTGTCTCTCATCAGGAAAAGAAAACTTTCATACTAATACTTGACAAAAACCCTTGCAGTCAACGATAAAAGCCAAAAAACTATATCTATGAATGACGGTTTACAGGTATACAACTAAATATACAATTTATCTCATATATGTTCATGAAGAACAACTTATCAGGTTCTTTTCCCAGAACTTTCTTTTCCTAATGATGGTGATATATACCGCAGGATACGACTCCCCCGCGGGTAGCTCACCCGCTTCGCACTCTCGAGCGGGGGAGTGCTTCTTTTTTCCCATCGGGAGGGCCCGTCTGCACCTGTAAGACCCACCTCAGGTTTCTGAGGGGGACGGGGGAACCGCAGATGGAAACTTCCTGGGTCTTAAAAGCTTTAAAATATTCCTTAACAACCAGAATTCCACTCTCATGATCAAATTCCAATACAAAGTGAAGAAGGCAAAACCGTGATACTCTGCAATCTTGCTGATTTATGTTAAGAAATCCAAGTTTTCAAACAGAAGATCTAATTAAGGATAATAAACACATCTTAAACAGTACAAAGGGTCATAATTTGTCAAAGATTAATTTCTTAAGAATACAAAGGATAAGCAAGCAGTAGAAGTGCCAAAAAGTTCGGAACGTACACCTTACTTGTCTTGGAAAAAAAAACGGCATACCTAGAACATAAGAATCAGGTGGGAAGAAGTGGTTGTCTCTCATCAGATACAAAGCGATGGATGGTCTGAAAGCCAGAAATCGGAAGGTCAGCGATAGCACAAAATCATTAAAAAACTCAGCATCTTTCCACTACTTGGAAAACATAGTGAAGGCAAAGATCACTTACTTCTTCATTGGCCCCAGCAGCCATTTCTATGAAAGATGCATCCTTTGACCTGTAAATAACGTATGTCATGGTTTTGTCGACGAAATAATGCTTGAAAATCAACACTGCTGACACACTTCTCCTCAACCAGAATAATATATGTGGAGAAAATTTAGCCACAAAGATATTTACGTTGTTCCATAAGGATTTCAGATCTGACAGTGAGCTGAAAAGTCCAGAGCATAAAATTGGTTCTTAGAGTATGTAAGACCGAACTCAACATGGATTGTGTTTCCGAAGCAAATAGACAAGAAGTTGATTAACACTCGGGTTACTTTAACCAACATCGTGCAGACAGACGAATAAGCCAACGTTAGTAATTTTCGGATTCTTGTATGGGCATGCTTCTGTCAAAATGATTCTTTTCAAGTAAAGCCAACAGTATCACATTTTTAGTGATTGTGATGTCCACATTGATGATCGATGATTAATTTTTTTTTACAGACCTAACTCGAGAGAGCCAACCTAGATAATCACAAAGTTTATAATAACTAACCTATGATTGTGCTGAACCTCCATTATCTCGACAGATCCATTTTGCCCTTCCTTGACCTTGGAAAGTAGTGAAAAGAACTGAAAAAAAAGGAGAAACGGTGTCACATGCATTTCCATTGTAATAAATGATAAATAAATACATTAAAGAAATAAACTTACCTGATGCATTGATATGAAGACAATAGAGATTCCCAATATAAAGTTAATGGTCAAAGTATGACCAAATAATGCAGCAGATGCTATGCCAGTAAAGATAGTAGCAACAGTTGATGAATACTTCTTCAGAATGGTGTCTGTAATTGTTGCAATGTTAAATTACTGAATAAGCTTCAAACACCAAAAAAATGTTCAAAAGTTAAATAAATGGTTCATCTCAAGCACAAAATATTGGCTGCAACATATCATAAAAGATAACACAAGGCGCTCATAAAAGTCAACATCGAAAAGTAGTCTATTCCAAAAGGATGTGGTGCTGCGGATGAACGCACTAAATGCAAAGATTAACCACTAACATGAATATCTGTGTGATAGTCACCAACTCACCGGGTATGGGACCATGGGAGGGGTCCTTATGAGTGACCCACTAATGTCTATAAAATTATAAATAGTGTCGGGGGGCTGGTTTTAGGGATCATCATGTCATTAGAGTGTATTTGCCCCTCTGGGAGGGTAACCCTAATTAGGATTAGGGTTGTAATGCTCCAATGATATATACAACTAATCACGAAAATGAAATAGATATAGAGTTTTTTTCTTTATGTGTGTGTAGCAGAAGCAGAACAATCACGTATCTATGTAGTTCGGATGGCCTAATCTCTATTGCATACCGATATTTGCCTACATCAATAGTGCATACCACGATTTGTCCTAGTAGTTAATGTTGTCAATGAAAAGCACCTATTAATAAAAACTTTACTTTACATATATGTTGGAGATTCACGCTCTCAAGTCTTAGTCTCAACCACCACAAAGTTGTACAAGTATGTACAAACAAAAGTGCATAGGGAAAATGTATATGACATTGTCGCATTACTTCCCAACAAACCCCATCCTTTCAGCCACCCGATTTACGACCATCATCTGTTACATAGTGAGAACCTAATGAAGGCAGATAGTCGTATACTCATAGCATCAATGAAAATCATAACAAGATCTCCAATATATAATTTGAGTGTAGAGTTTATGTATTGTATTGATTGGTTAAAAATAATAATGAGTATCTCATTGAAAGCAAGCTCACTCCAACATCGGTGATAATACTCCAATCGTAGTTCAAAGGGGTCACTGTGTTTGGTTTGTTGATTTCTTTGGCATTCCAACAAAGCTGAGTCACACAATTAACTGATCACATCAGTTATAGTAGTAAAAGGAATTAAACAAATAAATAGATAGACAAGCAATTCACAGTAGCACGATTTTCAATGATGCATGCACATGCACCCGCCTCAGCTAGATCATATGATGCCATCTGTTAACGACTTTGTATGTCGATGGGAATGTTTCCATTTTTTCTCTTACTTTTTGTATCACAATAACACAATAGTTTGTATCTGTTCATGAAAAAAAAAGGATCAGTTACACAAACCTAAAAGTGTCTTAATTGCTAGTGAATAGTTAATGAACCACAAGGCAGAAACATCTACTATGGCAAGACCTGTATCAAACTTGTAGTGCTTGATAGTACCACTTACAATTCATGTTCTTTAGATAGATTTAGAAGAATAACAAAATATTTTGTACCATTGCTAAATGGTCGGAAAGTATTGGAGGACCTTTAAATGTACTCTAGTTTTTAAGGTAGATTCGTAAAAGAATAACAAAAATATTATTTTGTGTAGCATTGCAAAACAGTCAGAAAAAAAAGTCCGAACAAAAATTTCTGCTTCCATTAGAGGCATTTGCAATAGAGCCATTGTGTTAGTGTCTCGTAAAAATTTGTTCCAAAAAGTAGGCAGAGATTCATCAAACCATACATTTCCTCAATCCCCATCATGTGAACAAAAAAAAAATTCAAAAACGTCCTTTCCTGGAAGTCCATTAACTGATGTGGACCAAAAGATGTCCCGTTATTTGTTATCATGACATTTGTAATTAGTAATTTTAAATCTATTATTTTGTACTTGAGACTTTGTAAAAGAAAGATAAAAGCCTGTTGAAGCTAGAAACCATCTATTGCGTGTATGTGCATGCACAAATGCAAGATGTGTGTACATGTTTACATACTTATATATGTACATAAAGTTTTAAAAAATGAGGGGGCCCTATGCGTTCTTCCTGGCTCCTGCCAATCTATATGCAACAATTAAACAATGGTTGAAATGAAATACATAGGCGATAATAATACACTTGTAGAGGGTATCTTTCAACTCGAGCATAGTGCTTGCCAACGTTAACACATTACAAAGTAGCCGTGACCACAAGATTCGAGCTTCAAACCCCTTTTGTATGAGCACCCTACTTGATTGCGCTGCACTCCTTAATAGGCATATATGTTAATAGTTACTTTTCCTTTTTAGTATCAAACTTTTTTGTATGAACACCATACCCAGTTGCGCTACGCATATATTTTAGTAGTTACTTTTCTTTTTCAGTAACAAACTTTTTCATGACAATATATTGTTAACTGATGGATTTTTTGTGAAAGGTAATGCAGACAAGGCACACAACGCTCTTTTGAAAAAGCTAAAAAGTAATGCGGACAAGGAACAATAGGCACTTTGGGAAAGTTGAAAGTTATGGCGATAAGAAAACCAAGTGTATCGGATGCAAGATTGCTCATGCTCATGGCCAGTTTGCTTCTATGATATCGGGTGGGGTGCCATCGGTTCTAGTGCCGCGTCAAGGATCACATACCATTCTTTACATCGAAAGATTAAAGTTATTATTATGGTGTGTTTGATAGTATCAGATCAACTAAAATCTTCGGGATCAACCGTATCTGTGGTTAATTCACTTGTGATGAATATTGTAAAAGGCCGCGGTACCATCAATTGAAGTTCTAATCTTTTATATGTACGAAAATTTTAGGAGAGGCTATAATAAGGTGTGTTTGATAGATCGGATAACAAAATCCTTCGGCCAAAAGAGTAAATAGACATCCTTTTTAAGTGGTTAAAACCGAAGCCGGTTTGAGTGTGTGTATGTAAGGGGGTGCATTTCAGATGTGAGGTAAACCAACATCCGTTAGATTATTGAAGAGCTTGTTTAAAATAAACTTATGTATTAAATTTTAATTTATTCTAAATGTCATTATTTTCTAAAAAACAACAAAATTTGATTATTTCGATCCAAAGCACAAGCATGTGGGAGTTAAGAAATAATTTACTTATACCACCTTTCCACCAATGAAATACAGGTCCCCGATTTCTTTTTCTTGCAAAGATTTTTATAGTTTATAGCTTCATAAACATTTCTTTATTAAAATTGCCTGAAACTGTTAAGATTAAAAGCATTTGACATGGGAATTAATCATTTGGTCCGAGGAGTTGCTGACGTAGTAGAATACATGCATCCTGCATATGTTTTACGTGCCTGAGCCAAACCATTGAGAAGGAGTTACATGCACGGCTCTGCACAGGGTACGCAGCCTTTAAGGCATGTACTCTTGACCCACTTTTATGAGTACGTGTCACCAACTAATTACATGTTCTGTGTTGTCATATATTACTAAATACTAAAGTTTGTTATTTTTTAAATTATGAAATATCACAAACATTACTAAGAATGCACAAATACTCATATTACATGTCATTCAGTTTTAGTTGATAAAAAGTTCAAAAATGAGGTCTCTACAGATTTGCATTTTTAATTTGTGAAAAAATCTATTATAAAAGTTTATGAACTAATTCAGCGTACCACTGACCTAAGCTTCAGCCAATTCGAGTCCGAGTCATCTAAGTCCGAGTCATGGATTTGCTAACTATGTATCCAAGTCATACGTATTCAACCAACCAAGCATATTTTAATCATATTGGCATGCATCAAGAGCTCTTTTCTTGAGTAAATAAAATCCTAACCCCAAGAAAGTCATTCAAAATTAAAAGTTTTCCATAAAACCTTCTTCCTCATGCATAGCCCAGACCTGTTGTTGTTTTGATTTCGTGCGTCCCTTTTATGGACCATTATTACACTTCCATCGCATGTTTCCATGTTTTTTTTTCTGAAAAAGGGAGGAAAAAATCCTCCGTTGCTTTTCGAGGCACAGTGCTGCTGCCTTCGTTCCCGTGCACTTTACAGCAGGGACAGCTCCGGTTTTTTCTCTCAACGTCAGAATTGGTACTTCCCCCTTTTTAAAGGTTTTTGTTTTGATAGCTAAAGGCAAGATTCCGATGTGATCCTCAGCGTTACCTTTCAGTCGATCGTCTTCGCTCTTTTTTAATTGTTTGCTACCAATGATCGATCTCTATGTGTGCCGCATGCGGTCAAGATCCGGCGACATGTTATGCCTAAAGAGTGTGAAGATCTGTCTCTAGAGATCCTCTTCTGGCCTTGATCAAAAAGGCTAACTAGCTTTAGAACTTGCATACCAATTAAATAGGAAAGGTTATATATATATATATATATATATATATATATATATATATATATATATATATATATATATATATATATATATATATATATATAGAGGGAGAGAGAGAGAGAGAAAGAGACCATGAATAGTGATTTCATGCAGTTCTAGTTTTTTTCAATTTCAAAACATCCAAAAAACACAAAAAATTATTTCTTCAAAAGAAAGGAGGAGAAAAATAAGAAAGGGTAAGAAAAAAAATAAACCACCTAAGAATGAAAACACTATTCATGGTCCTGCATTGCTGCAGATTAAGAACATGGTTGCCCGATAGTGGCCTTGTAGAATATTGAAGTTATATGGTCCTGTAGTAGTTTTGACAAAAAGTGTTTAGCACCATGCAGGAACATGACAAAGAACAAAAGAGATTTTTTCTTTTTTCTTTTTTCCGCAAGTAATCAAATATCACATATGTGAACAAATTATGGAATGAGAATGCCACGAATAATAGGGAAAAGGAGCTCCACCTAAACTTAGCCGTCCAAATTGAAGATCCAAATCAAACCAACTTTCTAAAACTGAATCTGATATGTGTGTTTAAAAAATATAGGTGGATGCTCGTCGTAGGCTACTAAGTGTGACATTTTCTTTGTGCTTTTTGGTGCATGTAGAGTAGTAGCTTTATTGCAACCCAAGAAGAATGTCATCATTTTTCTAAGTTTTAAAACATCGGGTTACGCAGGTGACATAAACTTTGGACTCAAGCATCTGAATGTCAAATTCCCGCACCTTTGAGTATGGGCGTTCCAAGAATACCAAGGAAATTGAAATTTGCAGCATATATATCCAAAAAAAATAAATTTCTATACATGAAAAGAAAAAGGATCAGTTATGCAAACATAAAGCTATCTTAATTGCTACTGAATAGTCAATAAGCAAAAGGCAGAAACATCTACTCTGGCAAGAACAGTATCTAACTTGCAGAGCTTAGTAGTACCACGTACACACTTTAAAGATTGGCTCTCATACTAAGAGTGTGAGGACAGATCTCCACACTCTCTTTTAAAGTTTATGCTGCTTTGAGGGGAAAGATGTTAATTCGGGGCAGATTTGCGAGTAGATTAAGTTGCACTGTAAGAGGGTTTTTACTTGTTTTGTGTGTGAGAGCCAATTTTTACTGTAAAAGCTTTAAACCATTTCATTTTTACTTTATAATCTTTTTAAAGGCATGACTTTAAAAGACCTAGCATCGCAATGATGCAGTTGAGTGCCGAGTGCAACGTGATAATCGGCTTAAACTTGTTTGCAATTGTCATAAGAAGCCGATTGTTGTGGAGATCTTGTTGCTAAAACACGATTTAGTTGGTATACATGATTATGTCGTTCGTGCACTTGAATGGAGCTAAATGTTAGTGAGAAAAAGGGATTTGCCAAATGATTGAAGGCCAAAAAAAAAAGGAAAGAAAGAAAAACGATGGAGGATGCCAATGGTGAGTCTTGATAAGTTGATGAAGAAGAAGAAAAATTTGAGTGTCTCACCTTTGATCTTCCTTTCTTAGTGTAACATCAAAAGTTGCCAACTTTAGGGTCTGGAAAATAGGCTAATAGAAGCAAATAGAGAGGTGAGACAAAATTTGTAATTTGACCTTATACTAAATCATGCGTGTATATGTATTAAAAGGTGGATCCTTCCAACCAGGAGGGATCCCTCATTTTTAGTCTCATGTCTGTATATATATATATATATATATATATCCCCCAGCCATCTTGAGCTCCCTCTAATTACGGTCATCCGATCTATTGTCTTGGGAGGGTGTGATTAGGCGAATAGCTCAATGGCTGGATTTCTCCATCCAAATCTGAATGGAAAAGTCTATAAATCCTCTATCATATATAAGCAAGGGCAAACAGCTTCTAGAGAAAGCTTTTCACAATGTAAAGTGACTTTTTTGGAATTTTATTTGTTCACTTAAGGAGGATTGAGGAAATGTATTGTTGGGATGAATCTGAAAATATTCACGAGACACTAACGCAATGCCTTTATTACAAATGCCTCTAAAGTCTCTAAAGGAAGTAGATCTTTTTGTTCGGACTTCTGCTCCAATACTTTCAGACTGTTTGGTAATGGTAGAAAATATTTCGCTCAATCTACCCAAAAAATTGAAGCTGAAACACTATGTTATGGCTTTTCATCTAAGGGCAGAGGTAGAGGCAGAGCCAAGGGAGGGCCGGTAGGGGCCCTGTCTCCCTTTCATTTTTTTTTTAAATTTACATATAAATTTTATTTATCTTATATAATTCAAATGATACTTCCGTCCTTGTTAAAATTTTGAAAACTATAATGCAGTCCCATCATTAAAATTTCTAGTTCCGCTACAAAGTGTTCAAAATAATAAGGAAAGGGCTAAACTACATTTTTTCATGGCCTCATCATAATAAGACTTGCAGGTGCTTTCACGTGGTTAACTCCCAACATGAAGACACGCTTTGGCCTCTTAACATCCAGCGTTTAAGAAGCGGTTTATATGTAATCCTCTCGCTGCCCAAAAAAGTGGATTATATGTGAGAAACATGTCGCTTCACTAAAAAAGGATGGAACTAAAAGGAGCCAGGTTTATGTCTTCAAATTTTGGGATTGGATGCTTTTCTTTATCTTGCACTCTTCCACTTGTTCTTAGACTTGAGGCCTAACTAGTATGCACCTTGTTTTGCTCCTTCTTGTGATTTCTAAGGGAGGGGCGCTATGAAAGTTCTAGAACTGTTACGTGGGCCAAATTAAAATTTTTAGAAACGTTAAACGATGAAGTTTAATTTTTCTAAAATTGAAGGAGGATGAGAGGGTTTGGCTAGGCATGAAAATGTGTCATATAGTTTGATAATGCAAATTTCCAAAGTGGAAATCTCAAGTGTAGAACATGGACCATGATTCCTAATTCCAACAAGTCTTTTGGATTTTAATGTGGACTACCCCCCTTCTACACCCGCACACACACGCACCCATGCATGGTGCCGGTGATGGCAGCTCTTTACCAGAAAATGGGTGGAGGGAAAGGGGTAAAGCACGGGGACTCCTTCTTGTATTTGTTCAAGGCTTGTTGGGTTGCTAGTAACAGCAAGAGAGGTAGAGGAGTAAAAAATAGATAGACAGACCTAGTTTGATGTCTAAAGTCACTATTCTTGGATTATATATATCTATGTATAGAGAGTAAAAAACAGATAGATAAATCCCCAAGGAGGTTGGTGCAACTGCATGAGCAGGGCTGCTAGGTGGTCAATTTCCATTTCGATTTCTTGTACCATTTGAAAGAACAATCGACACAAGAGAGAGAGAGAGGGGATGATGAAAAATCAATAGGAACAAGAGAGAGAGAGAGAGGAGGTGAAACACAATAAAATACCAAATCTCTTGCGTTGTTATTTGCAAGAGTCTTTCTTCTCTTTATATAGTGCAACGTGTGGTCTAAGTTTGGTAATACAACAATGATACACCATGTAATCTAAGTATGGTAATACAACAATGATACAACGTTCATGAGGTTTGAATTCAAAAAATTTATTTCCTTAGTTGACTCGCTCCTCAATTTGACGATTCTTCTTGCCAACTTTAGTAGATATCAATCTCCATTGATTTCTCTTTGACAGCGAGGAGATTATTTCCTTAGTTGACTTGCTCCTCAATTTGACGATTCTTCTTGCCAACTTTAGTGGATATCAATCTCCATTGATTTCTCTTTGACAACGAGGAGATTATTTCCTTAGTTGACTCGCTCCTCAATTTGACGATTCTTCTTGCCAACTTTAGTGGATATCAATCTCCATTGATTTCTCCTTGACAACGAGGAGAATCTTTCACACGCTCCCTCAAGCTGAGCATGGCAGGGACAATGCTCAGCTTGTCTCTAAATTTTTTGAACTTAGTAGATCCAAGAGGTTTGGTCAGTCCATCTGCTATTTGCTCGGATGATCTGATAAACTGTATTGAGATATTTCCCTTTGATACGTGATCTCACACAAAGTGGAAATAAACTTCGATGTGCTTTGTTCGAGCATGAAAAACCAGGTTGGCTGCTAAGTATAATGCACCTATATTGTCACACCACAATATTGGAGTTCCAGTGCATGATATGCCCAATTCAATCAGTAGAGCTTTTAGCCATAGGAGTTCTACAGCAGCACATGCGAGAGATTTATATTCAGCTTTTGTACTTGAACGAGCTACGGTTCGTTGCTTCTTAGATGCCCAGGAGATAAGATTATTACCCAAGAATGTTACACATCCACCTATTGATTTTTTGTCTTCAGTACTTCCAGCCCAATCAGCATCGGCAAATGCGCTTAAGTGAAGATGATCTGATTTTTGAATGCATTGTCCAAGCTGGCTTGTGCCCTATTAATATCTGAGAATTCGCTTGATGAGCCTCCAATGGCATCCAGACGTGTGAGGGTGAGATATTGTAACGCTCCCACCACGCTCCGATAGAGAGTAGGATCCGAGAATGGAGCGCTAGATCCCAAAACATGGCCAGTTGACATAGGTGTTTGGGCAAGGTTGGCATTGGTCATGTTAGCTTTTTGTAATACATTGTTAAGATAGGTTCCTTGCTGAAGAAACAAATAGTTGGACTGTCGAGTCACCTCTATCCCAAGAAAATATGACAAATCAAAGTCCTTGACTGAAAATGATGCCCTAAGTTTGGCGAGAGTTTGATCTATGAGCGCATTTGACGATCCGGTGATGATAACATCATCAACATAAACTAAGATATATATCCTTTCACATCCTTGGTGAAAAATAAAGATAGATGCATATGATTGAGATACCTGAAATCCAATGTCACTGAGAAAGGTACTCAGGCGTTGATACCATGCTCGAGGGGCCTGCTTCAATCCATACAACGCTTTGTTGAGTTTGCAAACATGAGACGAAAAACGTGGATCTTCAAACCCTTCTGGTTGGATGATGTAAACGTCTTCATGGAGAAAGCCATTTAGGAATGCATTATCAAAGTCGAACTAGCGAAGAGACCATGCATGTTGTACAACGATGGTGAGAATGAAGCGAATTGTGGTGGGCTTAACTGTGGGACTGAAAGTTTCCAAATAATCTACCCGGGCTTCTTGTAAGAATCCTCGAGCAACCAGACGTGCCTTGTACCTTGAAATGGAACCATCAGCCGTGCGTTTAATCTTGTATATCCATTTCGTATCAATAATATTATACTCTGGTCGTCGTGGGACAAGATTCCAGGTTTGATTTTTATGCAGCGCATGTATTTCTTGTTGCATAGCGTTAATCCAATGAGTAACGCTGCTGGCTTCCTTGAATGTAGTTGGCTCCTGTTCAACTCCCATCTTTGTTTGAGCGGAGAACGTTTTGGGTTTGAGAGAGCCTGTCATAGACCGAGTGACCATTTGATGTGTATGAGATGACGTACCTGTTATAGAACCAATAACCATTCTAGGCGAGTGTGTGAATGGTTGTTGAGTAAGGGTGATGATGTCTTGGCTTCCCCTTGTGGATGGTTGATCTGGAACAACAGCCATATGTGGTACGTCAGATTGAGTTTGGATTGCTTCGGTGTGAGCCTCACTTGGTTGACCCTCTATATTGATTTCTGGAGGGATGACGATGCTTTCTGTATGAGAGTCACTTACTGTGGCTTGTCTTGGGTCTGTTGTATTGCACTCACTATGAAATTGTGATGCCCACTGTTGAAGATCAGCCTCTTGAAAAGAAATATCACTGGTGTTGCTGGAGCCTCTAGAATGCTCGTCAAAAATAACATGGCGAGAAAATATCATTCGCCTTGATTTGGGATCTAGACATACATAGCCCTTGTGTCGACTCCCATATCCAATAAAAATGCATGGAGTTGTCTTTGGTTGAAACTTGTTGTCATTACTCGACGTCAATAGTGGATAGCACTGGGATCCAAACACTCGAAGAAAGCTATAATCGGGAACTTGATTACATAGCATTTGAAATGGTGATTTCCGATCTAGTTTGAGAGTAGGCAGCCGATTGATGATATAGATCGCAGTTCTAAAGGCTTCCACCCAAAACCAATGATGAAGTTGAGCATCATGAAGCATACTTAATCCGGTTTCAACTACATGTCGATTTTTTCTTTCTACAATCCCGTTTTGTTCGGGTGTATAGGGGCATGAAAAACGGTGCATAATTCCTTGGTTTTCCAACTCGTTTTCAAGAATTTTATTGTAAAATTTTCTGCCATTGTCTGATTGAACAGTTTTGATGGTAGTTCCCAACTGGTTTTCCACAAGAGTTTCGAAATTGACGAAACACTGACATACGTCACTTTTATTTTTCAATGGAAACAACCATGTAAAGTGGGAATAGTTATCAACAATCAATAGAAAATACTTAAAACCATCTTTGGACTCCACCGGGGCTGGTCCCCAAACATCTATGTGAAGGAGTTCAAGAGGTTTAGCAGCATGAAAAAATGACAAGGGAAACGGTAACTTATGCGCCTTTCCAATTAGACAGTGTTCACACACCTTTTTCGGAATAGGGTTGCTTATTGAGATGTAACTGAGAGCATTAAGCAAAGATACTATGTTCCTATTAGCATGTCTGAGTCGCCGATGCCATTCCTCATACGACCCTCGAACCTTCTTTATTTGTTGAGCCACACACGCCTTCTTGATATCATCACTAGATCTAGTCTTTACTTGAACTGGGTAAAGACCATTACTAGTTTTCGGTGCTCAAAGAAGTATTGCTCCTGTCTTGTGGTCCTTGATTACAAATTCAGACGGAGTAAATTCAAAAATGCAATTGTTGTCAGATGTAAAATGACCCACAGAAATCAGATTGTGTGCTATCTTAGGAACATGCGAGCTATTTTTCAGCATAAAATCAGCCCCTTGAATATTAACTTGTAAGTCCCCTATGTGAGAAATAGGGAGGCACTTACCGTTTCCAACCATTACGGATTCGGAGCCTGAGTATGTTTGCTTGTTCTCCATATTTTCATCACTAGTGACAATATTGTTGGTTGCCCCTGTATCTGGATATCAGTATTCATCACATGATTCTTGTAACGTTAAGGCTGAAAATGCACGAGGATTAATATCCCAGCACGTCTTGGCTGTGTGACCCTTACGGCCACAATATTGGCACTCGATGATCTTCTTGGATGGTAGGGCGGCATGTTGATGGTTCAGCTGTGAGAGATTGTTTGGCTGAAAACCAGTCGTTTGATGATTATTGAATTGATTTTGGGGCAACTGAAAAGACTGGTTTCTACTATGGCCACCTCTTCCTTGATAATAGCCTCGACCGCGCCCACGTCCGTGGCCTCGAAAGGTATTGAAGGCTGTTATAGTAATTTGCTTTTCCATAGGTGACTCAACATCATGTTTCATAAGTTAAAGACGTGTTTCTTGATTCAATAAAAGATCATAAAGCTCTGCAAAACTAGGCAATTTTGTTGAGGACGTGACTACAGAGGTGATCAAACTTTCATACTTTGATGGAAGTCCATTAAGTACAATTTGAACTAAGTGTTCATTTGGCATATGACAGCCAGCCACATCAAGAGAATCAACTAAAAAATTAATTTTTTGTAAGTAAGAGGTCATATCCGAGTTACCTTTCTTGATGAACATCAGTTCTTTCTTCAATAACATGACTCGTAGTGGAGACGGCGAGCCATAGGAATCTTCCAGTGCTGTCCAGGCTTCTCACGCTGAGCGAGTCCTGATTATTTGACCGAGGACGGCTTAGAAAACAGTGGCTTTGATCCAACTCAAAACCAATTGATCTGATTTTCTCCATATGGCGAACTCAGGATTGAGTTCATCTTTGCCATCTCTCAGAATCGTTTCTGATGGAGCTTCACCAGATCCATCAACAAACTTCATCAAATCTTGAGACATCATCACAGACTCAAGTTGACTCCTCCACAGCAAATAGTTATCTCTGTTTAGCTTCATAGAGATGAGACTTGCAATTGACGAGGACGACGCCATGTGCTTAGTGGCAAGTGGCTCTGATACCATGAAAGAACAATCGACACAAGAGAGAGAGAGAGGAGATGATGAAAAATCAATAGGAACGAGAGAGAGAGAGAGGAGGTGAAGCACAATAGAATACCAAATCTCTTGCGATGTTATTTGCAAGAGTCTTTCTTCTCTTTATATAGTGCAACGTGTGGTCTAAGTATGTTAATACAACAATGATACAACATTCATGAGGTTTGAATTCAAAAAATTTATTTCCTTAGTTGACTCGCTCCTCAATTTGACGATTCTTCTTGCCAACTTTAGTGGATATCAATCTCCATTGATTTCTCCTTGACAACGAGGAAAATCTTTCACACCATTAACCAAATGTGCTGCAAAAAAAAAAGGTCATTAATATGCAAGTAGCACATAGGGAGGCAGCTTCAGCCTTCACTTATGAAGCTTGAGATTAGCCTCTCGGTCACTTGAAAAAATAAATGCCTCTCGCTCACTTGAAAAAATAGATAGATGATGCCAAGTGAATCTAAAATCACTATTCATGTATTTGATATACCTATGTATAGCTGAACGTTTCCAGTTTAATTGGTATACAATTTTTAAAGCTGGTTGGCCTTTTCGTACAGGGCCAGGGAGAGGATCCCTTGAGAGAAATCTTCACGTTGTTGAAGCCAAGAACGAAATTGAAGCAAATAAAATATCATCAGCTCCCGAACGCGGTAATTGGTAGTAAACAACTGAAAATGACTGAAGGCGATCGCCTGAAAAGTTGTGCACACGATCGCATCGAAATCTTGCCTTTAGCTATTATGCGTTTTGAAAAGCAGAACAAAACGAAAAGATGCAGAACCTGTGTTCCTCTATCGCCAATTCTGACGCTGAGAGCAAAAAAAAAATCGAAGCTGTCCGTGCTGTAAAGTGCACAGGGCAGCACAGTGCTTCGAAAAGAACGAAGGAATTTTCCGCTTGACTGACAAGAGAACGGTCAATTTCTTTTTCCTTTCTTCTCTATTAGAAAAAGGAATCGTGCAATGGAAGTGAGATATTGGAAACAAGGGATGCATGAGGTCGGAACAATAATTGGTGGCTCGGTTTCGAAGGTGGGGTAGTCAATAAGAAATAAAAAATATTTTTATTTTATTAAAAATATATATTTTATTATTAAAAATATATTTTATATTAAAAAATATTTTTATTATAATCAGGTCGGGTCAAACTGCGCCCGGGCTTGAGTTTTGGATATCGAGCTCAGGCCCAAGCTCAAATTTCAAGCATTGGGTCGGCTCGTGCCAGACTCTTATGGGGTGGGCCAGGCGGATGCCCAAGTTTAACTGAGTTAGCTATGAGATACCCAGAGCTTGGGCTTGAACCTTAAATTTGGGTGTTTGGTGCCCGAATCGATATGATAACTTATTTAAAATATTTTTTACTATATATATTTGTATTATAATTAATTTTAATTATATATTATATTGTATCTTTATATATTATATTATATTTTATTATGATCGAGCCAAGCTGGATCAGCTTGGGGGTCATCGACCGGACAAAGGCTATGGAGATGAGCGGCATGCCCAAACCAAAACCTACTCAGGCTCTATATTAAATGGTGCACTAATAATGCCATCAATTCCTCCCAAAAAATAAGAATCATACTATCACTAAATAATTTCATGACTACAATAATGATGCATCGTTCTCGTCCCATCAGTTAAGAACTTGCCCCTGCAGTTTAGCTTTGAGTAAGAAAGCAGCCATGCATGAGGAAAAAAGGATGTAAAGAGACTTTGACAATTTTGAATGGCTTTTTTGGAGTTAAATATTTTGTTTACTTAAAAAAAAAGAACTCTTTATGCACGCCAATATGAACAGAATGATTAGGAACGAAACTCTCACACTTTCTTAACACACCAAGAAAATAGAAATCATAAGAAAAAAGAGAAAAAACACACAGATTTTTTTTTTGTTCAGAGAACGTTTTTCTATGTCTATAGCTGCCATACAGAACACTTTCCACTTTCACATAAAATTACAGAGTAGAAGCCAACAACCTTATAAACATGGTATTAAAATTAAATCCGTAAAGAAAAAATTAGGGAAGACTATCAAGTATGGATCAAGCTCCATATTCTAACAAAAATATGCTGGGGTCGGCTGAACACATATATATAAATGGAATACAAAGTTGACAAATCTATACCTAGGATTCAGATGAGTTGAAGACTAGGTCATTGGGTTGAAGAGTTAACTTGGTGACTCTCCTGGATTATATCATCAATTTTTATAGTGCATTTTCTATAAATAGATGAAAACTGTAAATCTGTCGAGCCTTATTTTTAATTTTTTTTCATCAACTGAAAACTAAATAACATTTAATATGAGTATGCGATGTATGTTTACTATTGTGATATTTCACAATTTAAAAAATAACAAGTTTTAGTATCCAGCAACACAGACAAAAAAGAACGTGCAATTAGTTGATTATCCCAACTGACTCTACAACCTTGACTCGTGACCCTAAATCGATGATCCTAACCGGTTCGGGCTACTAGGGACTCGGATTTATGAGGTTACCAACTGTGATTCAATATGTAGCCAAGAGATTCGATCCTATGGATGATTTAAGAGCGTTACATGCCAACCTTAATTTTTTTTTTTTCAAAATATTGAAGTATTTTCAGTTTAGAATTATGCTTTATATAATTTTTGCATTTATTTTTTTTTTAGAAAAAGTAATAGGCAAGCACCCGATTCGGTCACAAACTGATTTTACAAACACCGGCTAAGGCACAACAGTGGCAAAGCAGGAAACTAGAAAGAAAAAAAATAAAAACAAGGTCAGGCCGTTGGTTGTAAACATTTTTTTATCGATGTTAAACGAAACTTATGCTCGTATTCTAGAACACGAGCAACTCCTGCGACCAAATTATTCCCACTTCAGATGCTTTTAACAGTTTTTAAAAACTTTACAAAAAACGTAGCAAGACATAAAAATCAGGTACCAAAGGAAAGGTCGTACAAACATGCAAATTTCTTGATTCACGTATGCTTGTTCTTAGGATCGAAATAATCAAATTTTGTTTGTTTTCCCAAAAATAGTGAATTTTGGAATAAATTAAATTTTAATAGGTAAGTTTTATTTAAAAAAAAAGAAACTTCTCAATATAATAAGGGGTGTTGGTTGATCTCAGACAAGAAATACACTCCCTATACACATCCACACACAAACAGACTCCATCAATATAAGGTTTTAGCCACTTACTGAGGATATGGGATCGTTCTTTTGGGGCGGCCGGCCGGCCGCGGTATTTTCACCTCCTACATGCACAAACACACACACACACAAACCAACTTCAGATCAATATAAGGTTATTTAATCTTCTAATAACAGTCTTTCCTAAAATTTTCATACATATAAAAGGATCTGCACTTGAATCCATGGCATTGCGGCCTTTTACAATATCATCACAAGTGAACTAACCATGGACACGAACAATGTTAGAGACTTTAGATCATCAGCTATATTATGTGCGAATATATTCGCCTTCCCTAAGATTTCATGTGAAGAAGGATATCTGGTCCCTGCGCCAGCATGGGCGATTCCTGCTCCAGATGACACTCGTTTTCCTTATCGCCGTAACTTTCAACTTTCCTAGAGGGCCTACTGTTCTTTCTCGGCGTTATATTTTAGCTTTTCCAAAAGACCCTATTCTTCATTCTAGCAGTACTGAGTTCATAACTTTTAAAAGCGCCTTGTGACAGTTCCTTGTCAGCATTACCCAACCCAAAAAGTCCATCAGTGCCAATATAATAGTGTCATGAAAAGTTTGATACTCAAAAAAGAAAAGTCAACATTAACATCATATGCCTTCAACAAGCATAGTGCAATCAGCCGGACAGAGGCTAATATTCAAAGGGTTCAAAATTCAAATTTGTGGTCATTGTGACACTTGAATGTGTTACTCATTTGGGTTACAAATGGTGGCAAACACAACATTTGAGTTGAATGATGTATTATATGTCTAACCAAGTCTCAAAGCAAGACATAACTTTAGAAACATAAGAATAATGGTATAGCTGTGGAAGTTGCTAGATGTAACTCTCCCTAAATAAACATTAAAATATATTAACTTCTGTTCTTGTCCCTTATGTGATTCATTTCAACCATTCTTTAATTGTTTCATATTGAGTGGCAGGAACCACGAAGAAGGAGGGTACAGACCCCCTCATTTTTTAAAAAACTCTATAACATACATACAAGTACACAAACATGTACGCACATGGGTGCATGTAGAAACACACACATAAGAAAAAACCAATATAGTTACTGGACCTCCATATACTATACTTTATGAGAATCATATAATCTATCAGTTCTAAGGAGATCAAATGGTGAAATTGAGTTGAAAATAGAGAATCAAAATTATTTTTAGGAGACCAAAATACCCTTCAATCAAGGTAAGGACTCTCTTATAAGGAAACTCATTTGTCTTTTCTTTTTCTTAAATTTCATCCCACTTTTGTCACACACAAATCATATTCCTTTAACAAAGACCTATCACCTTTATTTAAAAGAGTTTGAATCCCTTGAAACAAACGTTTGTTTTTTTTATCTTGTGGATTTATTCGTGTGTATTTGGATGGAAAATCCTCTACCTTCTCACAACATAATGCATCCGGCATTGTGTTTAATCATTTACACTTGATGCATAATGCATCGAGTGGTTGTAATTAGATAGTATATATATATATACACATATTCTTTCTATTAAAATTTTTGCCAAGATATCCATGCTCAAAATTGTTATATTACTGTCACTATGTTGTACTTATTTTAATTTTTTTACTTTTTAAGTGTTGGATATATAATAAAGATGCGATTTGATGGAGATTTGAGGCTTGAGATATTTTCTTGTGAAACCGCTGTGGAGTTGACAGGGAATCTAATCTTTGGCCAAGACAACTGACTGCTACCTTGAAGGGACAAGATTCCAACTGATATAAATGATGTGCATGTTTGTTAAGAACAACTTTATGTTTTTTAACACCTGCTTTTTGTATGCATGCGCTCAACACCTGCTTTATGGATGATATATTTTAAGGAGCATGTGTTGTTTAATTAATATATATATATATATATATATATATATATATATATATATATATCTCTATATATCTATATATATATATATATATATATATCCAACACCTGCTTTATGGATGATATATTTTAAGGAGCATGTGTTGTTTAATTAATATATATATATATATATATATATATATATATATATATATATATATAAATCAAATGCTTCTAATGAATCCATATGACAACATGAAAGACCAGCCAAACGTGAGAACTAAAGACGATTCATACAAAGGAAAATTATTAAAACTATTTAAGAGGATATTAACTACGCCCAAGCAATTAAACAGTGAGTTGAGTATCTCCAAGGACATGAGAAAAGGAAGGTGCAAGCCTAGATATTTAAAAGGGAGACAAGATGGAAGAAAGAAGAACTTGAGGAGTAGTTTCAGGGTTTGTCTATCCCAATTGTTGGGGCTAGTTTTTTGTGAGATAATGTAGTACAAAACTTGGATTGACATATTCTTGAGAGGGTTGGTGTAATAGTCAGATGGGGGCTAGTAGGTAGGTAGTTTCTGTTTTGAACTCTTGTAGCATCAACCTTCTATGCAGCAAAAGGGGGCTACCTATATGCAAATTGAAATATGATAGAAGCAATATTCTGTAACACTAAAAGCAGTCCAAGACCTGAGTATGATGAAAGAGAAGTGGCTTCAGCGTTCACTTGGGTGGCAGGATTAGGCTCATGTTCACCTAGAATGACTTATAGATGAAGTTATGCTTGCTCATTTTAGATTATGATAGAGGCAACTAAAGGGTTATTTGGCAACAACAACAACATATTATTATCTCATGTATATGCACCAAATTATACTCCAATGCTTTAAAAAAGGTTCATGGACTACCTAGGCAGTATCCCAGTTACAAAGCACCTCCTCAAGCACTTTCTCTTTCTCGTGAAAATAAATTCTTTTCAATCTTATAACAAATTGAACTCATTCTTTTTCCTGCAGCGTGAAGGTTTGAAGCCAAGGGGGAACTGCATTAGCCGCATTAGCCAGTGGTGGAGCCGTGGCTAAGGGGCTTTGAAGTCTTACAAGTCTGACGGAGTCATCGCAACAACGTTATTTTTGTTTCACTTTTTCACTGAAACTTTTGATAGGCTGGTGTGAAGGGCGAAGAATCTTCACCACTTGCCATGACATCACAAACAAACTGATAACGTCATTTTTGTTTCACTTTTCCACTGAAACTTTTGATAGGCTGGTGTGAAGGGCCAAGAATCTTGGCCACTTGCCATGGCATCACAAAATGATAAGAATTCTAGTTGTGGATGCTAGAATTTGGACATCACTGTTATATCTTGGAGAAAAAACAAGCTAACAATTGGGAAAAAACAGGCCTGACATGTCCACATGAACAATCACCATCGCCGTCATCGTCTTCAGCAGGAGTCAGTATAATGATATCCACTTATCCAGAACCCACGTGATACCAACCAATGAGAGGCTACATATGTGCAAAGCCCAACGTGAACCCACCTGAATGCATGATGTACAGGTTATCGAACACATGTAAGAATATGGTTTTTCTTGACGCTGACTCTCCATGCATGACATGACAATACAAGGCAACAGACAAAAACATCTAAAATTGAAATCGAACTACTAATGCTCAATCATCTGACCCCTTAACTATTTCTACTAATGATCAATCTCCATGAAAATGAAAGGGGAAATTCAAAGGTATTAAATAAAAGAAACACCTACATCTACTAGTAATTTCATATCGGAAAGGATAGTTTAAGAACTGGTACAAGATATCAATGTGAAAATATTCCCTCTTTTTATTGAGAAAACAATAAAACATCTAATGGTTATTTTATCTAAAAAGTTACAAATGAAAAAGTTCCATCATAATCAATGTCATACTTTTGGGTGCCTTTTGTGAGTAATCGTGTTCTATATTTTGATGAAGGTAGGTCTTGTATTCTTCATGCTCTAGTTCTATTCAAATTCTTGTCTTAAGTAAGAGTTAGCTAGGTAATCAAAAGGTTTCATATGAAGCAACCTACTAGGGTCTTCCTAATCATATCTGATCTTTGAGGTGGTTCACTATGAAAAATTTGGCTAGGTTCAGTTTATCGAGAATTTCTACCAAGGGTACTTTGAGGGACATTTATAATCCTATCAGTATAGACCATAGGTTTTTGTGATGTTCCCTTTAAGGTAGATCATTTAATGATTCGAAAAAAAAAAATTATCGTGGTAAATTTACCACATTAAATTCTTCCTTGCAATCAAACAGAGCCTTAATGATTCTTGATGATTCGAGAGAAAAGTCATATCTATTTTCTTGCTCTTCTACATATTAATCGTCACAATAACTATTTGTAAATGATAAATGACGAAACAAACAAGAAAAAATAATTGATGTCATCATGAGGTGCTCATTTTTCAAACCTATTTTCATTTCCTAGGTGAGTTACATTTTTAGATGCATGTCCTTTTATCATTCTTAGCATTATAACATCCGACCTACCCTTTTCCGGGTTTCAGAAAAGTCGAAAACCAAGACAAACACAATCAAATAGCTTTCTAGAATGCTCTAAAATGCATGACGTGACATGTATTAGTGAGGCCATAAGCACATGACATCACTTAAAAAAGCGTAAACTTATTTTTTCTTAAATTTAGAGAATATGAAAAAATAGAAAAGAATCCAAAAATACGAGAAATAAGAAAAATCAAGAAAAATGCCATTCCTATGAAAAAACGAAAACCTATTATTTATAAACATAAAAAAGTAATGAATTAGCAGTTCTCGATTTCTGATCCAAGATGGCATGATCCATTAGTTTAATATAAAACTTTAGAGTTTAGACATCAGGCAACAAACAAACTTGTGAAGTGTAAAATTATAGAGTTTAGACATCAGGCAACAAACTTGTTAAGTATAAAATACGGAGCCACAAAAGACATAAGCATTAGCGACGGCCACAAAATGTTGATGAAACTAAAGCACACCTGTAATGGTTTTATCGACATTTTTTGTTTTTGTTGATGGAAAAGGTGTTGGCAAAAATCATGAGCGACACACTAAACAGGTGCGTCCCTGTAGGGCATCACAGGCGCGGCCGAGACGTAGGTAAATATTAACTATTAGTCTATTATGGACAATAGCTTCACCACTGGACGTCGATGAAAATGCTTATTACCGAGATTTGTCTCCAAACATTAGTAAAAGTCACCTTTCTCCGACAGTAGATTTTCCACGCGTCGCTGAGACCATCCTTTTTTTGTAATCTATGGTTCATCTTCTCCCTTGTCATCCTCTTCTTATGATGGTAATTAATTCTTCATCTTCCTCTGGCTATACAGCAGCAAGTTCTTCTTCAATCCATGTATCCGACTCATCAAAGTGCTCCAAGCTTGTGGGATTAATTTGTTTTCTAGCTTTCCTGTTGATGTTTTCTCCAGCTCCCTAAGCAAGTAGCAAAATAATCAACACATATGAAATAATTATATAATATATATTTGTATATTAACTTATAACTGTATATTAGTTTATTGCTCGTCTCTCAAATACGTATTAATTAAACATAAACAATGTCATGATATCTTTTTTATTTGAATATATTCCTCTCCTTGATGTGGAACTGTTCAAAAGCATCCGAACTCCTTTTGCATTTGCTTGCATGGCATGTCTGATTGAAAATTTTAATTGCATTAAGCAGTTCTCCAATATTTGCATATGAACAGAAAAATATGAGAAAACTAGAAATAGGAAAATAATTATAAGGGTGAAAGACTAAACAAAAAATTTCATTAGAATATACCTGGATTCACTGTTGTCATGTTTCAGATGATCGTGTCTGTTTGTTGTCATGTTACCTTGGCCATTATCATATATTTCCATCTCACTATAAATGATATCTTGCATGTCAACTTTGAACCATAGTCTCGCAAAACATGTTTTTTTTTTTGTAAGAAATACATTAAAACTCAAAAAATAAGTCAGCCGAATAGAGCAGCAAAAAAACGCCAATACAAAAAAAAAACGCGTTTACATGGTTTTTTTTTCCTTTTGTTCATGTTAGGCGTTTTTTTTTATGTTTTTTTAATATGAAACTGCATGTTTCCATTTTCTAGTTTTTACTTGTTGCTTATCTACTTATTTTGATGCTGCATTTTTAATATTTTAATTTTTTTAAAAAAATTCCCGCATTTTCCCCCTTTTTCTCAAGTTTGTCAGAAAAACCTCACTGTTTAAAACGCTAAGACGATGTTTGTCACTTTGAACTTTGAAGATTAGCGTCTCAGCACTGTCTAGTAGCCGTGTATTCACTTTATTCATTTTGGACGTGGCCGAATCCATCTGTGCAAGACATGGTGGCCACAATGAAGTCACCAGTCTGCCTCTTTACAATCTCCTAGATATGCTTACACAATCTTATTCCCTAGAGTTTTATCCATGGCTTCATATGTACCAATAACAAGTCTATCTTTGCTGCCAACCAATATCAGAACTTTCACCAAGGAGATGTTGATTTCAACGCTGATTTCAGTAGCTTGACTTCACACCTGATTCCCATAATAGGACATGACATCCACAACTTCTCTCTCTTTCTCTCTCTCTCTCTCTCTCTATATATATATATATATATATATCTATATATATATATATATATATATATATATATAGTCACAAAAGTTCTGAGAATGTAGCCAAAAAAGCAAAAAAAAAAAAAAGTCTTGCAATTTAAGTGTATGGTTTCTATTTCTTTTGTTTATTTTTTTAATTTTAAGAAAAGATTTTTCATTGCCTGTCAATAATTCTTTAAGATGGCTAGAAAAAACATCTTTCCAAATTTTGTATTACTTGTTGCATAAGCATCACTGTTTGAAGTTTTGAGTCCATCCTAAGAGAAGCAAAAGTTTTAAAAAAGCTTGCAAAACTTGTCTCAATTATTAGATCAATGATTATCCACACTGGCAACCGAAAGGAAGTTTGAACTCAACCTGCAAAGCCTACCATCCAGCTTCCTAAAGTAAATTTACTTGTGCCCAAATTTGTGAGTCGCCTATTGGAATAGACCTAACAAGCTGTTAGCAAATACTGTAAAAACTTGGGTTGATGTCGCTTTCTAACTTTTATCTTGGAAAATAGTTGAGCTTCATTTCTTTCTCATGGCTAGAAAATGGATTACTGTTTGACTTGTATGAAGGAAAATTATTTATATGTTGCACAATGCAGCCATCTGTGTGCATAATTTTGTCAATTCTATGTGAGTCCTTTGAAATGGTTTATTCTTATTGGTTGATGGACATTAGATTGCAGGAGTAAGTTTGTATATTATCACTACTTTTCTGCACCCATAACCTGGTTGTTTGAACTGTACGTGGTACTACTAAGCTCTGCAAGTTAGATACTGGTCTTGCCAGAGTAGATGTTTCTGCCTTTTGCTTATTGACTATTCAGTAGCAATTTAGATAGCTTTATGTTTGCATAACTGATCCTTTTTCTTTTCATGTATAGAAATTTATTTTTATTGGATATATATGCTGCAAATTTCAATTTCCTTGGTATTCTTGGAACACCCATACTCAAAGGTGCGGGAATTTGACATTCAGATGCTTGAGTCCAAAGTTTATGTCACCTGCGTAACCTGATGTTTTAAAACTTAGAAAAATGATGACATTCTTCTTGGGTTGCGATAAAGCTACTACTCTACATGCACCAAAAAGCACAAAGAAAATGTCACGCTTAGTAGCCTACGACAAGCGTCCACCTATATTTTTTAAACACACATATCAGATTCAGTTTTAGTAAGTTGGTTTGATTTGGGTCTTCAATTTGGACGGCTAAGTTTAGGTGGAGCTCCTTTTCCCTATTATTTGTGGCAGTCTCATTCCATAATCTCTTTTGTTCTTTGTCATGTTCCTGCATGGTGCTAAACACTTTTTGTCAAACTACTACAGGACCATATAACTTCAATATTCTACAAGACCACTATCGGGCTACCATGTTCTTAATCTGCAACAATGTAGCACAAGGCATTTTGTTTTCATTCTTTTTTAAATATGCAGGTTAGGTGGTCTATTTTTTTCTTACCCTTTCTTATTTTTCTCCTCCTTTCTTTTGAACAAATAATTTTTGTATTTTTTTGGATGTTTTGAAATCTAAAAAAACTAGAACTGCATAAATAATAATAGAAAAATTAGAACTGCTTGAAATATTGATAAAGATTCAAAATTATTTATAAAATAGAGAAGAACATGGGAAACATTCGCATAAATTATAAAGTATATGGAAGAGAGTGTTTTTTTTTTCAGTGGGGAATATATCACCCATTCGCTATTTATTTATGTTTGTCATGTTTTAAAGATATTGCAATATCTTCTCAATGACGACATTTGTATGAGTTCCTCCTGAAATGAGATTTGCCTTGTGTATCCTTTTTGATACGTTGCAGCCAATGTTTTGTGCTTGGGATGTACTATTTATTTAACTTTTGAATATTAATTTTTGGTGTTCGAATCTTATTCAGTAATTTAACAACATTGCAACGATTACAGACACCATTCTGAAGAAGTATTGATCGACTGTTGCTACTACCTTTACCGGCATAGCATCTGCGGCATTAATCGGTCATACTTTAACCATTAACTTTATATTGGGAATCTCTATTGTCTTCATGCCAATGCATCAGGTTGGTTTAATTCTTTAATTTATCTATTTATCTTTTTTTTTTTTGCAGTTCTTTTCACCACTGTCTAAGGTCAGAGAAGATCAAACACCAATCTGTGGAGATAATGGAGGTTCAGCAAAGTCATGGCTTAGTTATTATAAAGTTCGTGATCACCTGCAGGGTTGGTTCCCTTGAGTTAAGTCTGTAAAAAAATTAATCGTAGATCATCACGGTGGACATTACAATCACCAAAATATGATGCGTTGTCTGCTTTCCTTGAAAAGAACCATCTTGGTTGGAGCATTTCCATACAGGAACCTGGGTACATTAAAAGATAATATTCTACTGTTGTACATTTTTGCAAGTTCCGATGCTTGTTTGTGAAACTTCATATTCAGTGGGTAGCCCCCGTAGCCCCCAGACCACTTGAGTAAAGCATCAAAACCAAACCTCTTAAATTCAGGTTGAAAAATGTTTTAAACAAAATATGAACCTTGTAATGTGTTTATAAGCACTAATTTAATATAAAATGCTTTAGTTCAAGTCATTTTTTTTTTAAAGTTAAATCATTTTACTAGGGACACACACACACACACACATATGAGAGTTGGTAAAATTGAGACCATCTCTTCTAGACTTACTGAAATTAATTTATTTATTTTTAGTCTAACCTTATAGATATGATTTTAAGAGTGATTTGATGAGAAATATATATTAAGTTAGTTGTTGCTTACTTAAACAATGTTTTCTAATAATAAGAAAATGAACAACTCTTATAACGTCAAAATTTTGGTAGTACAATGATTAACTTTTTTACAAAAAAAAAAAACCTCAACTAAAGCATTTTATATTAAATTAGTGCTGATAAACACATTACAAGGTTCATGTTTTGTTTACTATATATGTATAGCACAATTCCATCCAATCTATTGTATTAAGCAGGTATAATTAAACACATAGCACAATGACTAGCTTTTCCATTTGAGTGGGTATGATTAAACAGATAGCCCAATAGCTTGTTTTTTCATTATATATATATATATATATATATATATATATATATATAAAGAGGTGGAGAGAGAAAGGGAATAGTAAACGAACGGACTGAAAATGGCCCCTGAAAAGTTATGGGAGAGTCACAACTTCAAACCCAGAGAATCTTGCTTTTAGCGCTGATGGCTTGAAATTCATCTTAAAAAAACAAAACAAAAGGAATAAAGGAGAGACTTGCGAACCTTCGAGAAAGCAAAGTTCTCTTGCTGTACGATTACTTTGAACAGAAAAAGTAGCAGAGTCCAAAGTCCCAAAAGTACATGGAAATGAACTAATGAAGCTTCACTGTGCTTCGAAAAGAACGGCGAACTTTCTATCTTGAACAGGCTTTCAACTTTCTTTTTCGATTAAAAAAAAAAAAGGAAAAGTCACAAGTACAAAATCATTGTCTTAAAATTACCAATTACAAATCTCATGATAACAAATGACGGGGCAGCTCTTGGTCCACATCAGTTAATGGACTTCCAAGAAAGAAAGTATTTGGCGTTTTTAAAATTTTGTTTTGTTCACGTAAGGGGATTGAAGAAATGTATGGCTTGATGAACATATTTCTAGGAGACATTAACACAATGCCTCTATTGCAAATGCTCCTAACGAAAGTAGAAATTTTTGTTCGGCCTTTTTCTCTAATACTTTCCTCCGACTGTTTAGCAATGGTATACAATATTTTGTTATTCTTTTATGAATCTACCCAAAAAAATGTTAGAGGTCCTCCAATACTTTTTGGACTGTTTAGCAATGGTAAATCTATCTAAAAAACTTAGGGAACATTTATGAAATAATTTTTCATAAAAAGAATACAAAATGTTCAAAAAAGGAAAAAAAAAAAAAGGCTAAAGTATCTTTTTCACAACCCATTATAATAATGGCTTGCAGGTCCTTTCAGTGGTCAACTTCCAACACAAAGACATGCTTTGCCCTCTTCACGTGCAGCCTCTTGCTCACCGGAAAAAAAGTGGTTCGAGGCATGTGACCTCACTAGCAATTTATGGACCTAAAATAGCCAGGTTTCAAGGCATATGCTTCCTCGTATTTTGGGATTGAATTCTTTTCCTTTTCTTTCTTTCTTCTTTCTACTCGTTGTTAGACTTGAGATCTGACTACCATATACCTTTGTTTTTTTCTCCTTCATTTATAAGGAATGGGGTGCACCAAAAATGAAACAGTGACCTCACATATAGTGGACATCAAACCTGAGCCATCGGCATCGAATCAGATGGCTCACATCATTTCTTACATCCCTCTCCCTCTCCCCTTCTTACTTTGACAGCTAACGGCTCCCCTTGCGGTCACCGGCAGATGTGCCGGCGATGTCAGATGATGGGTAGAGGGAAGGAGGAGGCACGAGGCCTCCTCTTCTCTTTGACGAAGGCCTGGTGGCTGCCAATGCCGACGGGGGAGGTAGAAGAGTAAAAAACAGATGGACAACCTTAGTTTGATATCCGGTGACTCAAAAATCACTATTCATGCACTATATATATATATATATATATATATATATATAGTTCGAACCTTTCCTATTTAATTGATATGCAAGTTCTAAAGCTAGGTAGGATTTAGAACAAGGCCAGGAAGAAGAAGATCCCTTGAGACAGATCTTCACACTCTTTAAGCCAACTGGGAGTGAAATTGCAGCAATTAACATCTCGTCGGTTCTTGACCACATGCGGCACATATAATATAAGAGATGGATCATTCGTAGTAAACAATTAAGAAAGACTGAGAATGATCGCCTGAAAAGTAATGCTGAGGATGACATCGGAATCTTTGTTAAAAGGGGAAAGTACTACTGCTCCATCTCCAATTATGACGTTGAGAGAAAAATAGGATCTGTCCCTGCTGTAAAGTGCATGCGAATGAAGGCAGCACTGTGCTTCGAAAAGAACGGAGGATTTTTTCCGTTTGGCTGACAACTAAAGACATGAACGATGAGTTCTTTCTCCTCCTTATTTGGAAAAAATGGAAACAGGCGGTGGAAGGGTAATAGTCTACGAATGGGACGCACGAAATCAAAACAACAGCGGGCGGTCGGGCAAGTGGCGGATGAAAACACAAAGTGGGCATCTAGCAGGATAATTAACCAAGCTTGTCCTTACCTTCTAAATTTGGGCATGATAAGTTATTTGGTCGCCCAATAACTTATTTAAAATATTATTTTCTTTAATGTATATTATAATTAATTATATTTATATATTATCTTATATTTTAACATATATACATATAGCAAATATTTCTGGGGCAAAAGAAATCAAGTTTTTTTTTTTTTTTGACCGAGTGGATCATAAGCCGCAAGCCGACTTGAAAAATAATATTTGTATTATCACTAATTGCAAATTTCAAGATGACGATAATGTTACAACGTCTTATGCATGTATTATACTAGTGACCAACTTCTGGGACCAAATTATTAATTCTCACTTCAAGTGTTTTTATTTTAACAGTTTTCTGGCAATTTTACGAAAAGAAAGGTTTATGAAGCTATAAACCCAAAAAAACTTTGCAAGATCGGGGACCCGTATTTCATTGGTGGAAAGGTGGTATAAGTAAATTATTTCCTAAATCCCACATGCTCGTGCTTTGGATCGAAATAATCAAATTTTGTTTGTTTTTTCTAAACTAATGAAATTTAGAATAAATTAAAATTCAATACATGAGTTTATTTCAAACAAGCTCTTCAATAATATAAGAGGATGTTGGTTTACCTCACATATGAAATACACCCCCTTCGTAATATACACACACAAACCGACATGGTATCAATGTAAGGTCTTAACCACTTAAAAAGGGATGTCTATAATAGTTACAAATAATGTCTTCGAGTATTAAACGGCGATATTTTTCTCGAGTATAATAAGGCGAGCTTCAAAAAATTAAAAAAATATGGTAAATTTTTTAAAAAATTTAAAAACTAAAAATAGGAAAAAAAATAAAATAAGTGAGAAAATAATAAAACAAAAATCACAAGATAAATAGCTTTA
The DNA here is from genome assembly GCF_008831285.2 of Nymphaea colorata. Classification (NCBI taxonomy): domain Eukaryota; kingdom Viridiplantae; phylum Streptophyta; class Magnoliopsida; order Nymphaeales; family Nymphaeaceae; genus Nymphaea; species Nymphaea colorata. The sequence goes on from NC_045140.1 coordinate 431,935, forward strand.
CAACAAATAAAAATAGAAAATGAAAAAATAATTGTTTGGCATTAAAAAGACTTAAAAAAATGAAAAGAGTGAAAAAAGAAGCATTAAAAATGTGTTTCTTTTTGTTTTTAATATTTAAAAAAAACATTTTTTTAAGTTTTAAACGGTCATTCAATTTATCCACAAAAAAAGACACTTTTTATGTAACTATGGTCCATATTCAAACATGCCTTCTTATAGCCTCTCCTAAAATTTTCATACATATAAAAGATTGGAACTTGAATTGATGGCATCACGACGACCTCATCATCATAAGTGAACTAACCACTGATGGGTGACCCAGAAGATTTTAATTGATCAGTTATATATGAGGCTATCAAACACACCCTAATAATAACTTCCTCTAAAATCTTCATGTAAAGAATGGTATCTGATCCTTCACGCAGCACTAAAACCGATGGCGCCCGACCCTTTACAGTATCATCACAAGCAAACTGGCCATGACCATGACCATGAGCGATCTTGCATCCGATACACTCATTTTTCTTATCGCCATAACTTTCAACTTTCCGAAAGTGCCTATTGTTCCTTGTCCGCATTACTTTTTAGCTTTTTCAAAAGAGCCTTGTGTGCCTTGTCCGCATTACCATTAGTACCAATATAATGTCATGAAAAAGTTTGATACTAAAAAGGAAAAGTAACCATTAACAAATATGTCTTCTAAGGAGTGTAGCACAACCGGGTAGGGTGCTCATACTTAAGGAGTTTGAAGCTCGAATCTTGTGGTCACAGCCACTTTGTAATGTGCACCCATCTGAGCCACAAACATTGACAAGCACTATGCTCGATTTGAAAGATACCCACTACAAGGTCATCCAGGTATCCAAGCTTAACTTAGATACATAATGATATAACCCAACCGGGTAGGGTACTCATAGTGTTTGAAGCTCGAATCTTGTGGTCACGGCCACTTTGTAATGTGTTACCCATCTAAGTCACAAACGTTGGCAAGCACTATGCTCGAGTTGAAAGATATCCACTACAAGGTCATCCAGGTCTCGAAGCTTAACTTGGATACCTAATGATATAACCCAATTGGGCAGGATGCTCATACTCAAGGCGTTTGAAGCTCGAATCTTGTGGTCACGGCCACTTTGTAATGTGTTACCCATCTAAGTCACAGACGTTGGCAAACACTATGCTTGAGTTGAAAGATACCCACTACAAGGTCATCCAAGTCTCGAAGCTTAACCTTGGATACATAATGATATAACCCAACCAGGTAGGGTGTTCATACTCAATGGGTTTGAAGCTTGAATCTTGTGGTCACGACCACTTTGTAATGTGTTACCCATCTAAGCCACAAATGTTGGCAAGCACTATGCTCGAGTTGAAAGATACCCACTACAAGGTCATCTAGGCCTTGAAGTTTAACCTTGGATACATAATGATATAACCCAACCAGGTAGGGTGCTCATACTCAAGGGGTTTGAAGCTCAAATCTTGTAGTCCTGGCCACTTTGTAATATATTACCAATCTAAGCGACAAATGTTGGCAAGCACTATGCTCAAGTTAAAGATACCCACTACTAGGTCATCCAGGACTTGAAGCTTAACCTTAGATACATAATGATATAACCTTTGGGGTTTTATGCTAGAGATAGTTTCTTCTAAGTAAATATTAATTGCATTCTTGTCGCCCATGTGTTTCATTTCAACCATTGTTTAATTGTGGCATACCAAGTGGCAAGAGCCAGGAAGAACACATTGGGCCCATGCCCCTCATTATTAAAAGCTTTATATACATCTCACATTTGCTCATGCACATACACACGCTACTAACTATGGGACCTTCATATACCATACTTAATGAGAATTTTTAAATATCAATTTTAAGGAGATTAAATAGTGAGAATAAGTTGAAAATTTAGAATCAAAATTGTTTTTTTAAGAGACCAAAATACCTTTCAAATGAGGCGAGAAGTCTCCTTTAAGAAAACTCATTTGTTTCTTTCTTTGTTTTTTTTTTTATTTCATCTATTTTTCTCATACACAAGTCATACTCCTTATCAATGACCCATCATCTCCATGTACAAGTGTTTCAATATTTTGAAGGTACAACTTGTGATTGTTATATTTAAATTTGAACAAAAAATCTTCTGTCCAATGCAATGACAGTGTGATTAATCATATCAACTGCATTGCATCAAACTGTTGGGCAGATCTCAAGATGATTAGAGGATTTTAACTATATATATATATATATATGTGGTTAAAAATTTCTCTAAGTTTTTGCCCAGATTTCCAGGCGCACCACTGTTATATCACCCTTGTATATCTTTTAAAGAACAAGTTTTTTTTTTTTTAAGCGTATATAATGAAGTTGTGATTTGATGATGATCTGAGGCTTCAGATATGTTCTTGTGGCACTTTTGTGGAGTTGACAGCGAACCTAAGCTTTGCCCAGGACAACCTACCGCACTCATCCTAATTAATTGATGTGGTGCGAGTGACAGCCGGGCCTGTCCCGTGAACCCTGTTAATCTTGCGTTGTTTCCAAGGCCTCATTCAAAGTTGTTTCCAAGGCCTCATTCAAAGATTTCAACGTCATGACTCGAGGCTTACCACTAGTGACTAAGCACGAATGATTTGGCCCGAGAAGTTTTCAGTAACTGTTAGGCGGAGTTTAGGATGTTTTTTAAGGACACAGGCCAAACAGTCTATGAGTCGGGGTTAATAGGAGCGACTGGTCAGGCCAAACTAAAAGAATTTGATTTTTTCAATATAAATATTTTTTTTTTGCGCTCACTCAGGCCATGCCCAAGCTAGTTTGAAGGGCCAAGGTTCCACAAGATGCATGTTTGTTAAGAAGAATATTGTGTTTCTGAAAGCATGCTCATACGCTGTAAACATCATGCCTTAATTTGTTTTTAGAAATAATGGAGCGATTATGTTCATAATTTATTGTTTGAGTTAAGAACATCATTCACTTTTTTCATAATGAGAACACGAAGTTTTTGGGTGATCTATTAAGAACATGTGTTGTTTCAAAGAACATAAAATCTTTGTTATCAAACGCTTCTAAAGAGTCCATATCACAGCATTAAAAAAACAGCCAAACAAGAGAACCAAGTCACACATGGTAAGAGGATTAATACAAAGAAAAATTATTGAAACGATTTAGGAAGAATATTAACTTGGGTGAGCAGGATGAGTATTTAATCATACACTTAAGAAGAGAGCTGAAACCCCCACCCAATTCTTCATCTACCTGAGGTACATGTGCTATTTTAGTGTTTTGGGGTGCCACCCCTACCATGCTCAATTTGTGTGGTGGTGGCCCACTTTTTGCAACAAAGAATTGACGTCTTAAGGTTCAAAAAACTGAAGCTCCAACCCTGTCCATTGTGTTAATCCCCTTGGGGACATTTAAGAGGAATATTAACTACTTCTAAGCAATTAACCAAAGAACTGAGTATATCGAAAGACATGAGAAAAGGAAGGTCCAAGCCTTAAGCTTTAAAAGGGAGACATGCTAAAAAAATAACTTGAAGAGTAGTTCCATGGTTTGTCTATCACAAATGGCAAGGTTAACATTTTATGAGATGTTCCCTTAGCTCAGGTAGCCTTTTATATTAATGTAGTAATGAAGTTGGGATTCATTAGTCCCTCAAAACTTAGGCACACGCATTCCCAAGAGGGTTGGCGCAACGGTTGGAGTATGAATTAGTAGGTAGTCAGTCTTTGTTTTGAACTCCTATGACGTCAACCCTCTCTGCTACAAAAAGATCATCAATATACAAATTGAAACATAGTGGAACATCACCTAAGGCACCAAAGCAGCCCCAGTCCTGGGTGGATGAAGGAGAGGATGAGAGGAAGGGGAAAGCTTCCGCTTTCAATGGGTGCTGGGATTAGGCTCCGCACACCCAAAATCACTTATCAATGAACTTATGCATGGCCATTTTAGAGTATGACAAAGACAACTTTTGCTTCCTTACAAAAGACAAACGAAAAAATAAGGACTTTTAAACAAGAAAACCAAAGAAGACTTCCACCAAAAGAAAAAAAAAATGGTTGTTCCTCTTTCTAGTTTTTACTTATATGAATAACTTTTGCTAATGGATGTTTAACACCCAAAGAAATTGGTATATATAGTACGCATACTCTCAATCATCATGAGTGTATATGCTTCTGTGCGGTCTCAAATCAAGTTGCATGAAATTCACTCTAAAAACTATAAACTATAGGTTAGATTCCTATGAATTTAGTGCACAAAACAATGTGCAACAAATGTTTAAGAAAGGTTCATGGACTGCCTAGGCAGTGTTTCAGTTGCCAAACACTTCCAAAAGCACTTTCTCTTGAATGTTTGAAGCCAAAATGAAATTTGCATTAGCGAGCTGCAGAGTTATTTTGGCTGAGGGGCATTTGAGTCACCGGCACTCTATCTCATTTTAAAGTCATTTCAACGTCATTTTTTTTTTTTAAATGAAACTTTTGGTAGACTGATGTGAGCCGCCTAAGTATCTTGGCCACCCGCCTAAGTATCTCGGCCGCTAGCCATGACATCAGAAGATGACAAGGATCCTTTGTTGTGGATGCTAGAAATTGGACGTCACTGTTATATCTTGCAGAAAAAACAAGCTAAAAAGTAGGAAAAAAACAGGCCCGACATGCCCACCTGAACAATCACCATCGCTGCCATCGTCGTCAACAGGACTCACTGTAAGGATATCCGTTTTATCTAAAAACCACGTGATATCAACCAATGAGGCGCTTCATATGAGCAAAGCCCAACGTGAGCCCACCTGAATGCATGATATACCAGTTAATGAAGAACACATATAAGAAAATGCTTTTACTGGACGTTGAATCTCCATGCATTCCAAATAAAAGGCAAAAGACAAAAACATCTAAAATTGAAAAGGAAGTACTAATGCTCAATCATTAACTTCTGACCCCTTAACTATTTCTACTTAGATTCATTGGTGCCGTGCATCTTTTTGTTAATGATCAATCACCATGAGAATGAAAAGGGGAAAGACAAAAGGTATAAAATAAATGAAGCACCTACATCTACTGGAATCTAATACTTTCATAGTGGAAAAGATAGTCTTTTAGTGGAATATATATGTATAATAGGTACATACCTGACCTTTACACACCAAACTTTGACCGGAATAATATGAGCTGTTAATTTCTAAGAGATCAGATGGTAAAACTTAAACTGTAAATACAGAAGTTAAACTATTTTTTTAGGAGTTTGACATTACTTTTTGTAGAACTTGGGTAGACATGGGGTTGGATTGGAATCCTTTTTGTGAATGATCCTTGTGGTGTAGAATCATGTGGACATTCCATTTTTTGTTTGCACATACTTTTTAATAAAATAGTTGGGGGGCTATCCACCACCCAGCCTTTGTGCGGAAGAGTTCCAATTGTGCTTCAAAGGAGAGAAATAAAGAGAGGAAAAGTTATTGATTTTTCCTAAATGAAATCCCGGTGTTTTTCAGGGGTATTTTGCATTTAAAAAAAAAAAAGTTGGCTTTTATCTTTATTACTTAATCTTTATCATATGATCTTTTCGAAATCAATGGCGGAGTTAATTCCCATCAAAAAAAGGGGAACCCTAGTCCAGTAACTACCTGCTTTTATATATATATATATATATGTGTGTGTGGGTGTGTGTTTTCAAGGTTTCTTCTACCCTCCAAATGGTGGAGACTCCTTGAATTGAGGAGGCTGGAAACCTTTTTGGAGCTTAGGTGGGATTTTAAATCACAAGGTACAAAGGTCATTGATTGCAATTGCTTTATGAATATTTTTTTCCATAGCAGTTCCACTTTATTACCCATATTTCATATTCATCCTGGTCTTTCAAGTTGTCAAATACATTTTCCAGTCGGCCTGCCTGAGGTTCGACACATTGAAAAAGGTTTTACCTTTTGGTCGAACGGCTAGATTCATGTGTGAATATTTAATCATAACTCATTATGTGATCTCCACATCCAAGAATCTAAGAATCAACATACAAAACATTTTCCTTTTTTTCTTTTTTCTTTTTTTAAAAAAAGAATTATTGAAGGAAGGATATATTTCCTGAAGATTTAAGAATCAAGGCCAAGTTAAAGTTTTGGCTTGAAGGAACCGTACTCGCTAATTGGAAAAATATCATCTTTATGTTGGGATACTAATTGTGGAAACATCATATTAGAGGTCAGTTTCATGAAAAAAGAATACTCATTGCATATGTTAGAAACTCACATGTTGTCTATTAGATCATGTTTGATGGACTGGAAGTTTACTGTAGAAGAGAAAATAAAATTCAAAAATTGGAATTCTTATCCCAGTTTGATCAAATCAGGGATGACAATCTTGACATTTGAAGTTGAATCCAGAATTTTTTGTCCCACCCCACGAGAAACTTCCGCTCTCATGATACTGCTTTCTGTTCTCTGCCCTCTCAACTCCACCACTCGCAACATCTTCCCGGTGCATGATAGTCGACTTTTCATTGATCGATTATGCTAGCTGTTTATCCTTCACATGCCTATCAAACAAAGAAACTTGTTTCCAGGAATACAAATCTTGATCTATCAAGCAAACAGAGATTTTGTTGCCATTTCACTAATTCGTGGAATTTTGTTTCTGAAACTTTATTCCAGTTCGAAGATTCTTGGCTGTCAATTATACCTGAAGGCACGTTTCAGGGTAAAAACGTCCTCCGCTCTATAACTAGTTTGATAAGCAATCCTCCAACTTCACCGTTTGGAAACAGCGCGATGTATCCATCCAAGGTTAAAAAAGAAGAGGGCAGATTCAAAATGTTCCAAAAGGGGACTGCTGCTTTTAGGATATAGCGGATAAGTTGGGGATCATTACAGAAAAAGGACTATTCGCTTGATAACTAAATTTGTCTTTCTCACTTAAATTGGACAGCACTATTCAATTCCTCATCATTATTACCACCAATGATACGACAGATTCCTCACTCTTTAAGGGGAAGGACAAAGTTTTGAAAACTCTAACCTCAAAAAGGTGAGTGCTTGGAGGAAAGCCAGTTCGGTTCGTGAAGATCCAATCAAATAATTTTCCTTGGACTTTTTATGTTTATCATTTGTTTGGATGGAGGTGCAATATCTTTTCAAGATTAAGTTCCTTACCCAGTTCTGTAAAATCTAGGTTTTATGAATTTCACGTTTTTTAATGAGTTCTAGAAACATTGTTTTTTATTTAAGTGACACATCCCCAAAACCTGATTTTTGAATAACTTAATGGAAACTAAGTTTTTCACTCCTTTTTATGAAACCAGGTTTTGTCAAAAGTGTGTTTTCTTCAAAACCCCAGTTTTGATGGCAACCAAACACTCTAAAAACCTAAAACTAGTTTTGAAATGTCACCCACACACCTCCTAAGCTACCTGAACCTAGTTTTGAAATGTCATTCAAACACCTCCTAAGCTTTAGCGATTCCCGTTTTCTTTTGGAAAAGTTACAGGCACAAAATTGCCACAAACAAAGAGGAAAGAGAAAAGCAGATTTAACGCGGTTTGGTGTAATAGACACCTGCATCCACGATGGGAAGCTCCAAGCATTGAAGCTATGGAGGATTGTATTGTTTCTTTATAGTTGAGCCATCGTGATCAACTCTTTGATTTGAAGAGTTGTTACAACAGAACTTTCTGCTTCTTTATCTACATCATTACAGTGTTTACAGTTTTTGGATAATTCTCATTCTTTATACTCCGACGCTAGAGATCATCCTTCGGATCTGTTGAAGCCTTCTTCCTTAACCGCTCTGTGCTTATCAAAAATTTCACGAACGTTGATTTGATTAAATAAATATCAGTTAACTTATATATTTCATCGTCGTATTTCAGGAGCCATAACGTGAGTGTGCAGCAGATGCTCATGTTCAATTTCCTAGCTCAGATTCTGTTGGTGCCACTTTCCATTGCGTGACTCCTGCTTCTCTTCCTCTGATTCAATCCTTCTGTCAGTCAGGAACACTTCCAAAACACTTGTTTATTCATTTATTCATTCATTCATTCATTCATACATTTCATTTTGTTTTGAGGATTAATCGGTCGCCAAGTGTTCAATCCGGCCCTTCGTGCGGTACTGAAAGTTGGCACGGAGTTATCGAAATTTCCCACCACTAAAATTCTGAACACCAAAATCCTAATCAAAAGAGGAAATTCCAGGTTTATACCATTCTTCTTCTTGTATACCATTTTGGAATAAATGGCAGGTCCTTAAAGCTTCTAACTCAAATCTAATTAATCTAATTTTTTGAGCTGGCCTACAAGTTGACAGCACCAAAACCAAGGCTCACACACACACACACACACACATATATATATATATATATATATATATATATATAAAGTGTGGTTGGTAGGTACCAGGCCACTCAAGTAAGAAATAAAAACTAGACTTCAAAAACTCATGTTAAAAAGGGTTTTAAATAGGTACCGGTCCACTTAAAGTAAGGAACAAAAATCAGACCTCTTAAATTCATGTTAAAAAGTGAAACAAAATATAAACCTTCTAATGCATTTATAAATTAATATAAATCACTCTTCAGTTCAAGTCATTTTTGTAAAAGAAAAAATTGTCTTCGTACTACCAAAATTTTGATGTTATAATGGCTGTTCATTTTTTTACTATTAAAAAACATTATTGTAAGTAAAAAAACAAATTTAATATATGCTTCTCATCAAATCACTCTTAACATCATATCTATGAGATTAGATTTCAAAAATAATTATTATTATTAATTTCAATAGGTCTGGTTTTGTCTTACCTAAATGATCATGCTTTTACCAACTTTCCTCTCTCTCTCTCTCTTTTATATATATATATATATATATATATATATATAAACTATGACAAGTGACATTCATGTGCAGAACAAAACAATGAATTACAAGCATACATCTTCATAGGTAGGGGGATCTCTTGGCAGTCATGAGAACACATCACCAGATTTAGTTGACCGTACATCATTTAGGGTTTGCCAAATCAATCCAATCACATATCTCTTTGACTAATAGCATCAGGAAACTGAAAACTTTAATTTATTCCCGCGCTCTAGTCCACAGAACAGTGACCATCTTGTGGATCCATGGATGGTCCCTTCGCCTATGTCTCAGCCACAAAGGTAGGGCACGGAAATTGAATTTCCGTGGTTGGCAATGGACATCCTGGTTTTCAGCCAACGTGATGCCTAGAAAAGTTGTCGTCCAGAAAAAAAACTGAAACAAGACAAAATGATTCTCAGCTCTGCAAAGCGAAGTAAATAAAAGCGAAGTAAAGTAAAAAAAAATCTCACGTCAGGTTTTCTTGAGTATAATATGACCGAAATTAAGAAAAATTAAAAAATACGACAATCTTTGAAAAAATTAAAAGCAACTAAAATTAGAAAAAAAATAAAATCAATGAGAAAATAATAAGATTTGCAATAAATAAACATTAAAAAATAAACGACAAGTAGTTTCGTGTATAAAAATGAAAAAAATTTAAAAAATGCGATGAAAAAAAGTGTTTTTTTTACTTTTTTTTTTTTGTTTTGGCGTTTTTTGTTAATGGTGTTCTTTTTTAAGTTTTAAATGGGTAACTTATTTATCGCCCTTTTTTTGCGTTTTTTTATTTCTATGGTGCAAAGGCATACCTTTATGCGGTATCTGCTATTGTAAGGACATGCATTCACCTTAACTTGCTGATGTGATTTATCAATCTCCAGACACCTTTGACCGTCTTTTGCAAGTTTGAATGCTGGAATAAATGAAAGAGGAGGTTGGTCCACTTGGGCATTACGGATAAACGGTGAAATTCAAAGAGGAGTTCCAAGGCCATCGCTATATATAGGGCCTTCTCTGGCTTGAACAAGTCATGCCTGGTCTGCTCTTGAAGACAGAGCATCCTTTTGCCCCTTTGCTTCATTGCATTCTCTTTCCGCAACTGTAATAGGACTGCCACCTGATAGAGGATCATCAGCAGTACTCAGTTGTAAAGGGGAAGAAAATGCGGAGAGAGAGAGACCCACTTGTTGTTGGTAGAGTTGTAGGTGATGTCTTAGATCCATTCAATAGGTCTATAGCTCTAAGAGTTTCATATAAATCGAGGGAAGTGACCAACGGTTGTGATTTCAGGCCTTCGGTTGTGGTTAACCAGCCAAGGGTTGCCATTGGAGGGGATGACCTGAGGGTCTTCTACACACTGGTACTGTCACCTTCAACATATCTACGTATCTTAACGTTCTTTCTGATCTCTAGTGCACCTTCATACTGCATGCGGTGCTGATATATTTTATGCTTCATTGATCTACTTCCTTCCTCAGATCATGGTTGATCCTGATGCGCCAAGTCCTAGCGACCCCACTCTCAGAGAATATTTGCACTGGTGGGCAGTCGTTATTTTCTTGTCTTTGGCACCAAAAATCTCTCTCTCGATTCTAATTTTGTCGTTGTATCTGCTTATTAGGATGGTAACCGACATTCCAGCAACCACTGGCACAGCGTTTGGTAAGCAACAGCAACACAGATTCCCTACACAACTGTAGTTGTAATATACAGCGGCTGCTGGTGTTCTAATCCAAATTTAAGAACGTAGCTGCCATTTTCTTCACTGCCCATGAAGTTTTACTTCCCTTTGTTTCAGGCCAAGAGATTGTCTGCTACGAGCAACCGAGGCCGACGGTCGGGATCCACCGCTTCATCTTCGTGTTGTTCCAGCAGCTAGGCCGCCAGACGGTGTTCGCGCCTTGCTGGCGCCAGAACTTCCGCACGAGGGCTTTCGCCGAGCAGTACAACCTGGGCTTGCCCGTGGCTGCTGTTTACTTCAACTGCCAGCGGGAGTCAGGTTGTGGGGGAAGAAGATGGTGATTACCTGCAACCGGCCGATAGCTTCTTAGCTTGGGCACCGCTCTGTTATGAAGCTTCTTATATCATGCATCTATTCCACTCTACATTCGGTAGAGCTTCAAGGACTCATTTTATTTGTAACCGTCGCAGGCGAGGTCTTCTTGCCCGGCTAATTTGCTTTGCTTTGCAGGAATTGAGATGAAAGGTCGATCGAGAGTCGTCCTGTGAATCTTCTTTCTGAATCGAACTATGATTGTAGTAAGACTACTATTGTGTGCAATAAAGCTAACTTTTGCCTTCATTTGGGAAGCCATGTTCGTACCTCAGTACAGCTTAGTTGGTGCCCCATGTGCTTGGATGGAGGACATTGGATCATGAGAGCCTTAGTTGAGCGAATGCCTCATGGATCCCACTCTTTAATTTAATACTTGGATCTTGGATCTGAGGGTCAAGTTATATGATGCAGCCCCACAAAGCCCCCGAGTGACTACCCAACCGATCTAGGTAGACTTGGGTGTTAAATATATATATTTAGTGCTTCGTAGAAAAAAAAAAAAAAAAAAAAAAAAAAAAAAAAAACTTTCTGACTCCACCCTTGATTGGTAGCCGTTCAAAATTCCTTGCATACTTTCAACAAGTGAATGATACTTTTGCCGTGAATGGTTTAGGAAATCTACACTATATTTTGAGAATTCAAGCTCAACGCAATGATTCGGGCCTCTTTTAAACCAACACCGGTATGCGATGGACATTTTGGGGACAACACAAATGCTGCCGCTCGTGTAAGCCAAAAGTCATGCCTATGGTCGCAAACGTTTCTAGATTGGGGAGTACATATGAAGCTTATTCAAATGTTGTATCATAGTTTGGTTGGAGCTCCACAATACTTAAACCTTTCTGTGACTAGATATTACCTATATTGTTAATTATGTTTTCCAATTTATTCATGTTCCCACCTCAATGCGGTGTTTCCAGTTAATCAAAAGAATTATTTGTTACATTGATGGCACTATTATCGCATGCATGAGATGCAGTTATATAAATCCAAACAACTATCTTTTTGAGCTTATTGAGAAGCCGATTGGGCAGGATGCATGCCCCGACACTAGTAGTTCTACAACATGCTATTATACTCTTTCATAACTCCAAATTACATTCATTGGACCTCTAAAAACCTGAATCTGGTTATATGTGTTATACGGATGCATGAATTTTCATGGGTCAGTATAGTTGAGGGTTAAAATACCTTTAGTTTACACTGAAAAAAAAAAAAAAAAACTTTTTGTAAAGACAAAATTAAAAATGAAAAAAAATAAAAAGATTATGGAAGACATTTCTTTTTAATAAATCACCAAAATATCATTCCCTCCTTTACTGCGTGTGCGTGGCCCACGCACCTTTCTCTCAACAAAAAGTTGCTGTGAAGATGGGTGTAGAGCCCCTGTGGCCATTGTCACTGAATTAACATGGCTGGCCTTTATTCTAAGAGTCAATGGACTTTTTCTATTGGAACCACCTCTTCTATTGTGTGGCAATTTATCTGCCTTGCAGGCCACCATCAAACCCACCAACACTCTTAATGAAGCATATTGAGCTTGACTTTGATTATGTAAGAGAAAGGTTGGTGCTTGGTGCTTTTGTCACTGAGTTTATTGCCTCAAGGATGACTGACATCAGTGGTTTACAATTCTCTGTCTCCCACAAGATCCGAGCTCGAGATTGAAGAGGAACGTTACCGCACAATCTATTGATGGCAGTCGCGAAAGAGATAATGATGGAGTTGGCAATTCTACTTAGCATAATCACAATCTTTGCTGGTCCTGATTTGGTCAATCAAGGAAGATTACACATTAAAGAAGTGAACCCAGGCATGCAAAACAGCATTGAAGCCTTATTAAAATTGAGCAAAGCTGTTACGATAAGGAAGGACAATTCAAATATGAATAAAAATGTAACATGTAATTGTCCACAAGAGCATTGTATAAATTGTGGAAACAAGGAAACCTCACGCCATTGAGTTTTAATTGTGAAAGAACATGGATGTAGGATTACCCGTCCGAACAACGTAAAAGTGCATTTTTCTCCTCTGGCTTATTTCTTTTCAAGAGGTGGTACACCATTACTAATTTTTACTACCGCATCAGTCTAGGGATGTCAACGGATCGGATTCGAATCGGATATATCTTTAACCATACGGATATTCATATATTCAGATTCGGATTCGGATTCGAATTCGAATAAAGCAAAGTCATATCCGAATCCAAAATCCGATTTTACAATCCGAATCCGATTTTTATATTTATATCTGAATCCGAATTTTGAACCGGATTTTGCCATTTTCAAGTATTAGATAGAGGATATTTGTCTAAAAATGAATCTGATCCGAATCCGTATCCGAATCCGATCCAATATTCATGTATATCCGAATCCGTTCGGATGTCATTTATTAAATCCGAATCCGATCCGATTTCTTAATCGGATATTAAATTTTTATCCATATTCGATTTTTTCAGATCGAATCGGTTGGATATCCGATTCAAATAGGATATATTGACATCCCTAGGCGGAAGCCCGGAGGGCTTAACGGCCAAGCAGTTGCCAAAGGCACGGCCGGGGCACCAATTAGTAAACCGAGCTCTGATGGTCTATTATATTGTTCCAAACTTTTATCTTAACGTCTGTACACTTAGGGGCTCGAAAAGACATGGTTTTGTGGCACATGATTCTTTTTAATGCAATTGGCTCATTTTATTTATAAGTTATGGTGGATGCAATTACTTTTATATGTTTTGAAGTAAAAATACCTTCTTATCATTAATTGACAGGAAAAATTGTTGATGGCATGGTTAAAAAATAAAGACGTGTTATGATGAATTGCGATGGGGATGAAAAGGAACAAGGTGCAGCATTCTGACAGATTAACAAACTCATACATGGTTAACACGTTGATAAACTTTCTTCTATATTGTTTTAAAGGTACTATGTTCTTGAAATATATTGCTTTGTCGAATACTCTAAATACGCGTGATGCTTTGCTTTATGCCTTTTATTTCATTATAAAAGAAGTTGAGATTAAGAATATTACACAATTTGTTTTGGACAATGCAACAAATTATAAAACTGTAAGTAACTTGTTGGTTGATCAATATGGGATATGTTTTTGGGACTCCATGTACTCATTGCCTGAATCTCATGCTCGAAACCCACATTAAAATTATAAATCTACATTTACTTGGAGTCATTTTTTGATGGGTCAGTTTTCCTTGGATTTTTTTGTTAGTCATTTGTTTGGATGGAGGTGCAATACCTTCTCGAGATTAAGCTTTAAAACTCCTCGTACGTAATTCCTGTTTCGTTTTTGGAAAAGTTAAAGACACAAATTTCATGAATAACTAACGTTGATTCGATTAAATAAATATCAGTTATATCATATATTTAATTGTCATATTTCAGGAGCCATAATGAGAGAGAGAATGAGCACAGTAACAGGTCACATTCTGTTGGTTCCACGTTTCATAGCATCTCCCATGCTCTTCTTCCTCTCTATACCAAAGGAATCCTTCAGTCAAACACTTCAAAGAGACTTGCTCATTAATTTAATTAATTCATTCATTCATTCATTCTGTTTCGAGAATTCAGCCCACGTTGCCATGTCATGAGGTTCAATCTGGCGGTTCGTCCGGTACTGAAGGTTGGCACAGAGTCATCGAAATTCCACACCACTAAAAATCTGCGCGCACCAGAATCCTAAGCAAAAGAGGAAATTCCATGTTTATAACTTTCTTCTTCATGTATGCCATTTTGGAATACATAGAAGGTCCTTAAAGCTTCTACGCACACAAATATTAACTACTAATTGATATGACAACAACTGACATTCATGCACAGTGAGAAATAATTCTTTACAGGCAAACATGTTCCATCGACAAGTACAGGTAAGACCAGTCATGTGAACAAATCACTCGATTTAGTTGAGAGTACACAATATACAGTTTCCCAAATCAATCCAATCACAACTTTCTGCTGTTTCTCAGAACGCTTAATAGACTAGTCTTTGACTGATTCAATGAGTACAAGAGAAAGGTGACAAAAAGAACTTCACCACCGTCCAATATTATCAGGAAACTAAAACTTAATTTACTCCCCGCTCTAGTCCACAGAACAGTCACCATCTTGTGGATCCATTGATGGTACCTTCGCATATTTGTCAGCCACAAAGACCGGACACAGTAATTGTGCGGAAATCGAATTTCAGTGGTTCGCAATGGAGATTCTGGTTTTCCGGGAGCCGGATGACTATAAAAGTTATCGTCCAGAAAAAATCTGAAATAAGAAAAACCGAGTCTCCACTGTGCAAGGGCATATTTTATGTGGTATATGCTCTTGTAAGGATATATGTTCAAGTTCATTTGCTGCTGTCATTTATTAATTTTAAGATGCCCTTGACCGTCTTTTGCAAGTTTGAATGCTAAAAGCAAGGAAAGAAGTGGTTGGTCCACTTGGGGATTACACATAAACATCGTAACTCAAAGAAGAGTTCCAAGGCAATCGCTATATATAGGCCCTTCTCCTGCCTTTAACAGTCATGCCTGGTCTGCTCTTACAGACGCAGCATTCTTTTGCCAACAGGACAAGATCTCCCTTCCTTTTCCTTCGTTGCATTCTCTTTCTGCAACTGCAATAGGACTGCCACCTGATAGAGGATCGGCAGTGGTCAGTTGCAAAGGGGGAGAAAATGCCAAGAGAGAGAGACCCACTTATTGTTGGTAGAGTTGTTGGGGATGTCTTAGATCCATTCAACAGGTCCGTAGCCCTAAGAGTTTCATATAGCTCGAGGGAAGTGGCCAACGGTTGTGAGTTCAGGCCTTCGGCTCTGGTTAACCAGCCAAGGGTTGCTATTGGGGGGGATGACCTGAGGGTCTTCTACACACTGGTAATGTCATCTTTCTACATATATATCTTCACGTTCTTTGTGCTCTAGTGCACCTTCAAACTGCAGTGCTGATGTATTTTATGCTTCACTGATCTACTTCTTCCCTCAGATCATGGTTGATCCTGATGCCCCCAGTCCTAGCGATCCCTGTCTCAGAGAATATTTGCACTGGTGCGCAGTCGTTATTTTGCTGTCTTTGACACTAAAATTTCTCTCTCTCTCTCTCTCTCTCTCTCTCTCGCTCTCGAGTCTGATTTTGCTGTTGTATCTGCTTATTAGGATGGTAACCGACATTCCAGCAACCACTGGCACAGTGTTTGGTAAGCAACAGCAACACAGATTCCCTACGCAACTATAGTTGTAATATACAGCAACTGCTGGTGTTATAATCCAAATTTAAGAACGTAGCTGCCATTTTCTTCACTACCCATGAAGGCTTACTTCCCTTTGTTTCAGGCCAAGAGGTCATCTGCTACGAGCCCCCGAGGCCGACGGTCGGGATCCACCGCTTCGTCTTCGTGCTGTTCCAGCAGCTCGGCCGCCAGACGGTGTTCGCGCCTTGCTGGCGGCAGAACTTCAACACGAGGGAGTTCGCCGAGCAGTACAACCTGGGCTTGCCCGTGGCTGCTGTTTATTTCAACTGCCAGCGCGAGTCAGGTTGTGGGGGAAGAAGAAGGTGATCATCACCTGCAACCTGCAGCTAGCTTCTTAGACATGAAGCCAGCTTCTTGATCGTCTGCTTAATCCGTCCTTTAGTCACTGCTACTGCTATTAGCTCAGCACCGCTCTGTTATGAAGCTTCTTATATCGTAGAAACAAGCATATATTCGACTGTACATTCAGTGGAGCAGTCGATATTCCACTGTACTTAGTCAAGGTCTTGTTGTCCTGCTAACTTGCTTTGTTTTCTTGTGGGGATTGAATGAAAGTTCGATCGGGAGTCTGTCCTGTTAATCTTCTTTCTGAATCGATCTTTGATTGTAGTAAGACTATTATTCTATGGTAAAAGCTAGCATTTGGCGAGCAAGTTCGTACCTGAGTACAGCATCTGTTGATGCCCCCTGTTCCTGGAGAATATATATATCGTGCCTCCGGATGTTTTCTTTTTCATTTTAACGCGGGATAAAATCACCAAAGCGCCAGTTATTGTGGAAATTCGCGTCACGCTACCTTAATGAAAATATCATAGTAATATTCGGACTCTCTTTGCACTCGGTTTAACACACAGTAAGCATAAAATTTTCCGGATTTAAACATCCCGGATATTTGCAATTGAATTTTATGCATATGGAATTATATATTATTCATGAAAATCACACAAGTAACCTTATTTTTTCCTACCAGTTGCTTGTATACTTTATAATTCGCTCTCACAAAGGAAGAAAGAGTGGTACTGTTAGTTTTAACTTTTGATTGTCTCAACTTATAATGAAATTTTTGCAAAAACATATAATAGTTTTGCTTTGGTGATATAACAAAAAAAAAAAAAAAAAACACGCTTGAATTGATTTTGATGATTGCATTTGAAGAACTTGTGCATACTACTTTTTACATTTATACGGGGGATCTTGAGTCCGCGAGTCTTAGGGCTAAATAATATTGTCAATATTGTTGAATCGAAATATAATTTTTTAAAATTTTTATATAGATTAACATTATAAGTAAAATATGATTTTTTGCCCATATGTTTCCTGTTAGGGCCCATAGGCCCTTCGAATTGCGATCCATTGAGCAGGGGTATTTTAGTCATTTTCAACTTATAACACACGATCCATAACGTTATGGGTCATAACATATAACCAATTTAGATCTATTTCATTCAATGATTTGTTTTGAGATAACTCAAGCCGTTAACTAAAAAAAAAAAAAAAAAACTGAAGTAGGTTTGCATTATTCCTTCTTCATAAGTTGTGTGCGCTTGCAAGAATATCTTCACTAATATTTTAAGTAGCGCTAAAAGAACACTACAAAACTAGCCTTTGTTTTGCTCCCACGTGAGAACGACCGGAAGCATGAGCTCCAAATTTTTCGGATCATGACTAAATGGGTGGTCCTCCGAATTAGGCTCCTCCGTCTTGTAATCTGGAAAAATTATCTTCTCTCTTTTCGCATTTCTGTTTCCAGAACTTGAAAGTTCCATATCTCTTGAAGTGGAATTGAACAGTGTTTAAAAAAACTTCAAACATCAAAAATATTTAGGTATATGAAGAGTTTTTCTTTTTTGAAAGAAGATGCAAGTTGGGGAACTTGTATCAAGTTTCAATCTTGTCATTTCGTTAGGAAAGTTTATTTATTCTCTTCAGAAAAAAGGCAATTTAACAAATATTAAATAGATGTCTTTTAATCGATGAGCATTAATTGGTTTCGACCGTATTGTGTTTTGGCGTAGGATAACAAACGTATTAAGTGATCATGATCAGATATACTGACTCAGGCCAAAAATGCACGCGATTCATGGTCGAATCAGTTTACTGAAGTCATGTAAGGTCTGGATGAGGTCTTGCACTCATCATATTTTATTGGATTTTTGGATGAATTTTTTAATCTGAATATAAATATGATATGAACCAGTGGTGGAGCCAGAAAAATTGGTTAGAGGAATACTCGTTTAGAAATACTCACACGCAGAATGCACCTATATGTTATGTTTGTTTGGACATATATAAGGGCGGAGGGAAGGGGGTGCTGTAGGGGTCTCGGTCTCCCTTAAAATTTAAAAACTTTAAAAACTTATATAAAAATGTAAAAAATTTTAGTCTAATATATATAAAAATTTTAAACATTTATATTTCAACCCCAATTAATATTTTGAATCTATAATTTGACCCTTTGACAAAAAAAAAAAATCTGGCTCTGCCCTTGGACATGTATTGTGATTAACTGTTGAAGCAAAAGAGAAACAGATAGGATCCATTTGCCGAAGAGTTGAGCAAATGATAAACATATCATATCTAATTTTGAACCGCTTCTAATTTGAAAGTATTGGAAAAAAAAAAAAAGATAAATGTTTATATCGTAAACTAGCATTTATTGAGGATAGATGGACTCTGAACCCTCACAATTTCTAAAGTCAACAAGTTTCCTGGGCCTACAAACAAATTATATTGTTGTCAGCATTGACAGGTAGAATGGGACTATTTATTTTAGTCCAATCAGTCATTTCTCTTCCAACCTTATATTCTATGAAGTGAACTATTTTATCCCTGAATATTTTGTTTTTCTTTCAAATTGGGATTGATTAGAATACAAGAGTTATGAACTATATATATATATTTATTTATTTATTTATATTTATTTATTTATTTATTTAAAATGCCAATATAAAAATAAAAAAAAATTAAGCCCACATGTGACTCTGCCACTCCATGGAACCGGATGAGATATATTCAATTTATACGAGTCATCTCAATGCTAATAATGTAAAGATAAAGAAATTCTAAAGGGCTGATGTGGGCAATTGACCACACTGGACCATATGTGGCTCGCCACTCCATGGAACCGGGTGAGATATATTCAACTTACATGAACGATTGTGCCATCTAAGCTCTTGACAATATACATTTGCATTCAAACTTGAAAATTTCTTGAATCCGATTTCACTAAAGTCCATTTTTGGTTTAACAAAAAGGTTTTTACACACAATCTTTCAGTCTTTTCTCTCCTCTCATTCTCGATTGCAGGTACCTTTTAAAAGCAACAAAAAGAGTGCAAGTTAAACGCTGACATGCAACGAAAGTTAAGGATATTAAAACTTGAAAATGATCTAAGACTAGATTCTGAATCTCTGACCGCAAAACAGTTTGGCATTTTTTAAATTCGAACGGCCAATCTTTTTTCCAAGCATATGTGAAGCACCAACAGTTTAAACACCTCAGTCCGTCTCCAAGCACTGCATGAACATGAATATCGATCTAAGGGAAATCTAAATCTGAAGTTTAAATAGTTTGGTACTTTTTAATTTAAATCATTTACCAAGTCATTGTGTAAAACCAAAGATGAACAAGCTGATAAACATTGGTCTCTATCTTTCTATAGAATTATATATTACTTTCTGCCCAAGCTCCCAAGGGTTATGCATGGTTGCAGAGTTCATTCTTGCTTCTTGCTACTTTCTCAATTGCAGCAGAATGGCCGTTAATCTATGTAGGGGTGGACAACGCTACTCGAGCTCGACTCGTTAAAGCTCGGCTCGAACTAGTCATTTGCTTAATGAGTCGAGCTCGAGTTCATAAGTCAACTCGTTCAAATAATCGAGTTGAGTTCGAGCTCAACACGTAACTACCGAGTCGAGCTCAAGTCTTGATCGAGTTTGTCGAGTCTTAATCAAATCCATATATTTAAACAAGTTTGTTGAGCCTTAATCGAGTCAAGCTCGAGCTCAACACGTAACGATGAATATCAATTCTATTCAAACGAGTTTCTCGAGCGTTAATCCTCGAACTCAACACATAACAATGAATATGAATTCTATTCAAACGAGTTTGTCGATCCTTAATCAAGTTGAGCTCGAGCTCAACATAACTGTCGAGTCGAGCTCAAGCTGCTTCCGTCGATCTATTCTCGAGCCTGAGCCAAGTCAAGCTCGAGGTTTCATTAGTCGAGCTGAACTGGAGCTCAACTCGGTTAGTGTTCACCCTTTAAGTCTATGACGCCAACAACAGAAAAGAGAGAGAGAGAGAGAGCTTTGTGCTTGATTGGTAGCCACAGAGCTTTGTGCTTGATCGGTAGCCGATGAGTGTTGAGAGACCAACAGGGTCGCGAGAGGCAAGAGGAACACAGCAGGGAATGTGATTAAAGAGGGGCATGACTAAGGCCCACAAAGTGAAAACAATGTCTCAAAGTTGTGATAAATGATTAAACCATTGAATAAGGCGAGATTCGTAAGCTAAAAAAAAGTTTCAACCATTTATTATTATTAAAATTTACCAAATATGAGTTACACACTTACAAAAATGATTGTGACTAGTCGTCCAAGTCAAACAATTCCACTGTTCCAGCTATAATATATATATATATATATATATATATATATAGAGAGAGAGAGAGAGAGAGAGAGAGAGAGAGAAAAAGAAAGAGAAATGACACCATATTAACCCAAAAAGCAAAAAAATATATATATATAAAATAAAATAATGTTTTATGAGAAAATGGTAAAATAAATTTACTACATTTTCCCCCTTTTTTCATCATGGGTTCATAATTAAACTTCGATGACGTTATTTTCATCATCCAACATTAAAACATTATTTTTATCATTTTATCTAACTTTTTTAATTTATTTTATTTTACCAAACTGAGAAATTTTCCCAAGAAAAACTACTTTACCCAAAAATGCTTAACAAAAAAACTTTATCATTAAAACCCAAGAACGATGATACCATGTCTAGAAGCCCATGGCTAAATAGAGTGCACTACCCGTTGCTTTTGCTGCTGCTGCTATTAGAGAAGAAGAGTATAAAGAACTGAAACAATCTGCTGCTTTAAGAATCACAGGGTCCAAGTTAAAATACCCAGCGTGCTGGATAAAGAAATAAAATACAAATTCAGGGAAATATACCATTAAATCACCCGACCATGTGTTTTTTGTTCTGGTTCAAATTCAATTTCACTCTGGTGCAGGCGATGAAAACCATGTACCGCAACAGTCACAAGTGGGGAAGCATGTACAACCTCTGCAAAAGCATGTCAAATCTGAAAAGAGGCAGATTACGAACAGCCGAACCCCAGATAAACAGACCCTTCAATTGATGAAACCTCAAGAGTCAGTGATAGAAGCATCCAAGCACAAGCGTTGACAGGAGGGGGCCCAGAACTTCAGGTCTCAGTGTCAGCTGGCTGCGGCGGCAAAGCTGGAGGTTTCTGTGTGAGAAGTGGTTGCAGTGCCTTGACAACAATGCTCATATTCGGCCGAAATTCCGCTTCATACTGCACGCATAGTGCTGCCACGGCTGCTAGCTGCAATGCACCCAAAGGAACCAATAAAGCCAAAGACCGATTTATAATTCAAGCATAATTGACAGAACCAACCAAACTCCAGTGTTAACTATCTTCAATACCAAGCATGCAGCCAGGAGAAGTTTCGTAAATTATGCTATATATATATATATATATATATATATATATATATATATATATATAAAGAGAGGGAGAGAGAGAGAGAACCTTAGCAACTCCTTTTGGAGGGTAATCCGCCTTTAACTTCGGATCTAGGCATTGCTTAACCTTATCCTCACTAAGCCTGGGAGTTGCCTAACCCATGAAGCAAATCGCAAGTAAGCCTCTAGCAATGAAAGTACAATCATCTCATGATGAGATGAGACTTGAGATATACGTACCCAAGTGACAAGACTCTGCTGCCCTCTAGGCATTGTATGGTCAACTGGCTTCCTGCCAGTTAGAAGCTCAAGAAGAACGACGCCGAAGCTATACACATCACTTTTCTGAGTCAGCTGACCTGTCATAGCATACCTGGAATTGAATGCCAAGCACAGCAAAAAATTTTCAGTGTATCCATACACTTTAACGATATTATCAAAGCTATAGCTTGATTGCAACCTCAGAATACGTTTCTGATTATTAATTATGTCAGCAGCAAATATCCAAGTAAGAAAAAGTGAAGCACAAAAAAGAGCAGATAGTCCACCAACACAATTATGCTCTTAAACCTGGTGCAGTACGCAAGACTGTCAGCACTGCATTTCATAGAAGATAAAAAAACGAGTATTTTGAAGAATTACTCTGGTGCATGATAGCCAAATGTTCCTAATACTCGGGTTGAATGAAGACGAGCAGCCATATCAGGAGCCTGATTTAAAAGGTTAAAGTCGGCAATTTTGGCTTTGAAATCCTCAAATAGCAGAACATTGCTAGATCTGATATCCCGGTGTATTATAGAGGGCTGAACTTTCTCATGCAGATATTCAAGCCCCCTTGCTGCATCAACTGCAATTTTCACTCGCTGCATCCAGTCAAGTGTCGGACCAGGTTGTGCACCTTGTACTCCTTTTCTACCTGAAATTCAAGCAACAAGATCAGTCAGACCCATAAAAAGTAGTCCAAGACTCTAAAAAGGAGAAAAACAAGAGGCGATCTAGCATACCGTGCAAAATATCATGCAAGGAACCCATTGTGGCAAACTCATATGCTAGAACACGTAAATTTCCTTCTACACAATATCCCAGTAACTCAACAACATTTTCATGTTTCAATCTTGAGACTGCAGAAACCTGCAAAATAATGAATTGGTTGCTGTTCAATTAACAGTTATAATATCTTCCAACAAGAACCATGCAATGCAGGCTTTAGTATTTGTTCTCTCCAAAACAGCATTTTTATTTAAAATGTTTTTATAAATACAAAAAGACATACCTGAGTCAGAAACTCAGTGTTAGATTCAGGTTCATTTGAGACATCAAGCTTTTTAATTGCTGCAGCTTTTCCAGTATCTAATGTTGCAAAATAAACTCTGCCATACGACCCTTCACCAATTAAAGACTTAGATCCAAAACTGTCAGTCTTTTCTGTAAGTTCCTGTAAGGATAATGCAGGTACTTCAATTGGTGGCACTTTTTGTGGATCATCTCTAGCTGGTGCTGATGGCTTCGAACCTCGCATTCCTGAGACATGAAGACCAATAACAGAGGAAGCTCAGAGAAGCACAAATCAGTTAATAAACAAGATACTTAAGGGAATGGATTCAAACTAGTGAGAGTTCTATATTCATTTAACAAAATGATGCAAAGTAAATTAAATATCTCCTATTTCTTTCTCCAACAGGTTATTCCTCTTCCCACTCCTCAACCATATCAACTAGTGTACTGGGCTATAACCCTGTCATGGAAGCTGCATGTCCAGTGATTGAGAGATGAAACTTAAAAGAAGCAAGTTCGGGAGGCTAACAATGGGCTTATCAGGAAGCAAGTTTATGAAGCCTATGATATGACCAACCAGTGGACTCGTAAACTAAGTGACCTGACCACAAACTGCCCTACTCTTCATCAGTACTTCAGCAATTAGTCCTCCATATCAATGAACAGATTAGAATATAGAACAAATAAAAAAGCTAAACTTCTAGATGCTTAAAATAAACAAAATAATACTTTTTTGGGGTGCATAGGTGCTTCAGTCTACGGTCTAGATTGTCATCCAGTGCCTAGTTGTATTTTTTACCACAAAACTTGCAATTGCATTTTTATGGGTGATCTTCTCTTTGACAATATATTAAGATGAAATTTCCAAAAGAATGCATAAGGATTTAGCAACAATATAAAATGCACTTAAAGTTTCAGCATCGTTAAAAATACAAATAAGTTTTCCCATGGTAAATTAAAATATTTATTTCTATCAAATCAACTACTAAGTTAGAAAAAATTACCATCGTTTCTTGCAAAAAAGGATTTGAAAGTATATGCCCGACCTTGGGAATACATCTTAAGTTTACCTTACCAAACTTTCTAGCATTGATTAAGGAAAGGAAATTTTCAAAACACACCTAAAGAGTTGGCGAATAAAAAATACATCTTTTTGATAATTACTAAAAACACATCTACTTTGATACCATTAATCAAAAAACAATCTTTCGTCAAATAAGCCAAGGTTATTACTAACTTAGATTAGGGTTAATTTAAAATAGATTAAAACAAAATAAATATTGATTTAAGTATATTAGTTTGTATTATCATCTTTAACTCTACTAAATAATGTAAATACATGTATCCAGATTAGTTAATCTTTGATTGATAAAAGAGACCACTTATCTGGATTTTTTTTCTTTATTAATGTTAGAGGTATTCAAGAAAAACTTTATTACATTAATAAAGTTTCTTATATTCTTAAAGTTATTTTTAGAGGTAAAATATAATTTTCACTGACTTAACAAATATATTGCCAAAACATAATGATACAGTTCTTCTTAATTAACCATAGACAAATGTAGGTGTGTTTTAACATTATTGAAAAGTGAGGTGTGCTTTTAATTACTGCCATATCATTATGTGTGTGTTTCAAATTTTCTCCAATGCATCGTTGTAATGAATTTACACATGAACAGAGAAACCGACTTAGATATAGGTAAGCATGCACTAATATGATTGAGTATAGCTACATAAACTAATGCCATCATAATCACAAATATTTTGAAACCGTCAAGTTATTATCACTATTTCCAAATTAATCATACTATTGGCGAACTATTATCATTGATCATACTTTCAAAATGTTGCTGGAAGATAAATGTCAGAACATTATCATGATAATATCACAACGTTCTCCCTATGCACATCTCTAGTTAAAAAGGAGGCACCCACCTAGGCCGACGTAGGTGCTGGGCAGTAGCTTAGATGCCTATTCTAGTTAGATGCACTCTCATTCAATGTTGTAAAAAACGTATCATAAGCCGTATCGGTCTGGCTTTAAGATACGTTGTATCGTAAAATATTGTAACGTATCGTAACCGTATCGTTTTTTTTAATAAATCAGAAAAAATAGGAAAAAAATTCATAAAAATCAGTAAAAACAAGAATAATATGTTCTTCATAAAAAACACATACATTTATAAGTTATAAGGTCCATAAGTCTATGAGATACCACATCAAAAAACAAGTTTTAGATGTTATGTATTATATCACAAGATGACAATGAAATTGTGAAAATGTTCAATGTCAATACATATAAAATGAAAGCACTCTCGACTCTCATTCATAATCTTCATCATATTCATTCTCATCCTCATCTCCATCTTCTTCTTCATTTTCATCTTCACGATTTAAAAAAACCTCTTTCCTCCCAACGAGAATCAGCCACCCACGCACAAATCCATGGTTTAATCGATGATTTTATTTTGAAAATCGATGATTTAACAATGAAAATCGATAATTTCCCTCCACGGCGGCACAATCTCTAGGTTAAAAATGAAGAAGCGCCGGGTTTTTATAAAAAAACTCGAAAAGGGGGGTTCCAGCCCCCATTTTTTGAAATCAGCCCGTATCGTAAGATATGGGTTGTGTATCATAAGATACGGGGCGTGTATCGTATCGTATTTTATAAAAGATACGTATTGTATCGAACATATCGACCCCGTATCGTACGTATCGTACAACACAGCTCTCATTCACTCAAAGCTCATAGTGACCTGTAACTATTTGTCTGAAAAAGTGTGAACATATATTGTGTCCGCTTAAAGCCATACCCTTGTACCCACCATTTTCCTTGTAAAGGATGAGGAGGTAAAGGGTTTGGTTGTTGAAGTAAAAGGAATCAGACCAAATAAGAAGGAACTGATGAGAGAGCGGGGGAGAAAAAATACATTATGGCAAGAATGATGAAGAAATAATGCCAGACAGTCCAGTAAAAGAGCAAAATTTAAGTGGATTTGTAAACTTTCTGAAAACAAACATGCATTTCTTAAAATATCTATAAACTCCAAGAGCTTATTTAAATTTTTTGTTTCACATATACCATGTCGAAATCTACTTCGCATGCCATGAGTAACTATGTTGTCAAATATGCACCTAGGCTTGTGTCTAGGCCCCTAGGACTGGCTGGTGCCTAGGCTGCCTGTTCCTAAGCAACCTGCCACTTGAGAGCACCTAAGTCATCACATAAGACACCTAGGCAGTCAACAGCCTAAGTCTTCCTCTCTTCAATGGACTAAATTTTCTTTCTTCTTTTTTTCTTCTTTGCAGTTTGAGTCAGTTCATTTTCTTTTTCTTTTCTTCCTTCCCTTGTTCTTCTTCTTGTCACTTGCTCTTCTTCTCTTTTCTTCTCATTCTTTTTGACATTGCATGTGAGTTTGCATTAGAAGTATACATACATGTTGTGAGTGTGTATATCTGTACTTATCTATGTAGTTGCAGTTACAATTCTTATACCATCGTACTTCGAATAATTTTTTGTTGTTTTAAGTTTAAAATTGCTCGAACAAATGGGATTGACACATAGGCTGCAAAGAAGAGAATATGCAATTAGGACCAATAGGCTTCTACAATTGTCATTGGAATACGCAATTAGGACCAATAGGCTTCTACAATTGTCATTGGAATACGCAATTAGGACCAATAGGCTTCTACAATTGTCATTCTTTCGAGAAGATACTTTAAAGGAGAATGCACCCAAATAGCATAGTTAATGTATGAGGGAGGGAGGATGATGCTATCCTATTAGAAGGAAGCAGGAATCATCTAAAGTAGAAAGCCCACCAGTGAAAGAGGGTGTGCCAACTATAAGATATGAGTGGTACCTGGTTACCCTAAGGAATCAAAAACTTGGGAAGGGGTAGGAAAAGAAGATGTGGATTTGTTTTATCCTTCTTCAAAAGAGACAAAGGCGCAACCTGAACCAGCTAAGGAAGAAAATATTGTTCAGGGAAAAGTTGAATTTGATCACGATAAGGACTTGATTAATCATGCAAGGCTTTCTTGAAGTAAAGTAAGGAAACTAGTTCTGAATCTGACCACAACAAGAAGGAAAACATAAAGACTAGCTTTAAGAAGAATCCTAATGCAGAGGGAATTGTCGGTTCCTCAAATCAGCAGATGCTGCTGATGCCTACAACAACTAAGCAGGAATATTTGGCTCCCATAGTGATTGAGGATAGTCCAGAAAATCTTTCTCCATCTAAGGAAGTTTAGTCTCCTATTGAAGAAAGGAATGAATGGCTTACTCAAGTCAGTGAGAAGAACAGCCAAAAATGGGTCTTTCATATCCTTACAGTATTAAACCACAATGGACCTTGGTCTACCTCCATCTTGCATGAGAAATCAAATTCAGGGAGCCAATGGACAGAGTTGACGGTTCAGCAGAACTAAGAATGTCCAGCTCATGTACCCAACACTGCAACCCTCTCCAATCAGGTTTAGCCTGCCATCAAACCCTCAGGCGAGAAGCCAGTCACTTCGACTAGCAATGCCTGAAAATGGTATGATAATGAATACGAAGAGCAATCAATAAACGAGTACTAAGAGAGAAAAGGTTATGAAGCCTTTCCTTCAACCCAATGGCGATTGCCACTAGATCACAATCAACAGAATATGGGACTGGGTGTACTCCTGCTCTTGGCAGAAATGTTGGAAAACACAAGGGTAACCTCAATCAAATACAGTAGAAGCTACATCTCGATAGGATGCATGTCTCACATATTTATGCATTGATCTTCCTAATACCTTTTCTTGTTTATTAGAATTATAGTGGAAAACAGTTCACAACAAGCAATATTAACATAGAAGTTGTGATTATGCTGAGGACTTCTGTTCCCTTTAGTAATATTAAGCTTTTACTTAGGCTTTAAGTTTTAGAAATTAGAACTGGAAACTAACAATTGGTATTTGGGAAATCATAAGAAATTGCATTCTTTATAACATTGTAAAGCAGTGACGTTAGCTCATAAACTTACTTTCTTTTATGTGGTATAACCTTTAAGCCTTGACCATTCAATTTTATTAAATTTGTCTTTAAACTTCATTCTCATGTTGTGGAATGTTTCATGACTTAATCTATTAATATTTAATGCTATTGTGCATTAATCATTTGTTGTTACAAGTTGTTGAATGAGAAATGTTTAGTTTTGTTGTGACTTTTCAAAATTAATATTGCACTTTATTGATTTACCTTCCATCTGGAAAGGGGCTGCTCAATGTTTTTACTCGTGCGTAGTCCAGCCTAGGCTCTAGGCCCAACTCACGGCCTGGCTACGACCTAGCACTTTTGACGACATACATATGGACATACAAGATACACATTGATCGACACTGTAACTCTCCAAAAATACCGTGTCTATTCCATATTTGCACTAATATCAAGCACAATAAAAATCTTCTTGATTGCAAATGCTATAATTCATTACATGTACAGAACCTTGAGTGAACTGCATATGCTATAACTCATTACATGAATAAAATCTTGAGTGGAACTCCAATTTCACCCCCAAAAAAAGGCAAAATAATATATACTCAAGAACAAAAAAAATCAGTTCATAGCATTAGAATTTTGATATCTATTAAACCCAATTGCAAGTGTAGAGTTCTATATAATTTTATGTTCCATTTCATCCCTCAAACTTATTGACGTCGTTACTCAAATTACAAAGTCCTCGTGCAGAAGAATGAGTGCAAGATGACAAAATTAAGATAAGGTTGAAGAAAAGGAAAGGATTCTTATGCAGATATCAAGATGAAAAGGGGAAAAGGGGAAACATCAAATATATACTTATTAAATGTGTTCCTTGTTTTGCATATACCATACAAGCATAAGTCTTCCTATACATTAGATAATCAACCATGCTCCTAAAATTATGGCAACTCTCCTCTCCAACAATCTTGCACCCTAACCTTAAAAAGGGCAGCTTTATGAGCTAAAAAACTGAGCACATTGATTCCCACATTACTGCCCCATAGTTCAGCAAAGCCAGCAGGAATAACCTACCATCTGGAGCATCCCAGGGGCTTTTTAGTGGATCACCTTCATCCGGCTTGTATGGACCTTCTGTATAGCCAGTGCAACAAAGCCACCGCTTCATCCTGTATCTCCTCCTGATATGTCTTAATTCTTCAAGGTAGGAATGGTCCTGAGATGCGAAGAAGCAAATGAGAATGTTGCAGCAATAACTAGGACGCTACCCTTAATAACTGTTTCCAATGCAAAAGAACGACAAAGGCTGCCTTCTTGAAATCCCTATAAAAAGGTTGCTCAGATGAGCGCAGGCATGGCTATGAAACAAAATGATCTAAAACTAATAATGAAAAGGGAAAACAGAAAGTCTCTGATGGATTCTCATAAATCCTCACCAACACACCTCGACAACAAACAATATCTTCCATTTCACAGCCAAAACCCAAAAAGTCAAGGAAATCACGAATCAGTTTTAAAAGAGATGAGGACGAAGACAAAATGCAGAGTACGAGACCAATACTTCAACAATATAAGAAAGCAAAAAGACAATAAAACCCAGCTGGTAACCAAAAAGGTGATCAATGTTCTCTATGAGGATGGATGACCAATGTAAAGCCAGCATTGACGCCCACAATGTTTTTGTAGCTACAACTAATGTCCTAAACCAAAAGTTAATTAGGGAAGCGTCGAACACCACCAACCAATCCGTTCATAAACAATATCAAAAGCAAAGCTGTTATTCTGAATACCAAATTCTCCCTATATGTTTATGCAAGGGCTCAACAAGAAGAATCTCCAACACCCAGACCAAGCGCCACCACCAACCCCCACAACCCTACCCCCCCCCCCCCCAACACAACAAACACCTCCCACCCAACCTGGGGGCCCAAATTCACATCAAAACCAAACAATTTTAAAAAATTATCGAAGTACTAAACTGGACGCCAGTACCTGCTAAAGGAAGAAAATAGCGCAAACTCAATAGAATTAGCAAAATTTAATCAAATGACCATCAAAGGGACCAGATCCCGAGATGGGTAGGCAAGAAAAACGATAATTTTGAACGCCAACAAAAGAATAAACCAAAAAAAAAAATCCGACAGAAAAAAGAAAGGATAAAAGATGTCAAGAAAGAATATGATCCTTATGGCGAAAAAAAATAACCGCAAAATTTCAACAGAAGGATAGAAGAAAACTAGCGCTTTCCTTATTGCTAAAAAAAAGATATATATATATCGAACTGGCAGGGAAAGATGAAAGAGGCGATTCTTGCCTGCCCTTGAGGAGGAGGGAGAGGAATCCTTCGGTGACTTCGACGCTGATGGCCCTGATGGCTTGACGGAGGGCTAGCTCTGAGAGAGAAAGAGAGATATATATACGGGAAAAGATGGGGCGGGGGGCAGCAAAAACGTAACCGCGTGAAAGTTGAATAGTAGGAAAGGAGGGGCGGTGGGGAAGAGAATTATATAGTGACCTGTCTCTGTCCCCGTTAACGACATTTTGTCTGCTAGCTTTATGTTTTGTTCTCTGCCACATTACTAAGATGACGTTTTGTTTTTGCAATGTAAATCATCATTAGTTAATCTTCGTCCCTTTCGAGTTGGAAACTCTGTTTTGAAATTCTAAGCTTTCCCATCATGGTATCTTCCTAAATATTGCAGGTCAGAGAGCTCACCATATATTCAGGAAATGCTTCCCAAAAGAAATACTTGATAAAAAATGGCAGTTGACGTGTAGGAAATTGTACCAAAATTGTGAAATTAAAAGATCAAATTTTCAAGTTCTTTTCAAAGATCTTAATTAACTTGTCATGTTCTTTTTTCATGATAGTTATTATTTAGGTGGGGAGTCTGATCATTTCTTCATTTCAGATTTAAAATCCATGGATCTGATATCAATCTGACAGGCAAGATTCTCATGCAAAAAATCTACCGTAAAATCATTAAAATACATAGGTCAACAAACTAAGGATCTTAAGTCGGTCTTAAGATCCACAACTGAAATCATTAATGTTGTGTTTGTTTCAGATCTGATCTGAAATCCCTAGGATCTTAGATCTATGGATTTAAGATCGGACCCCTTCTCCCCAATCCGACCTTAAACACTTGGTTTTTAACTGTAGCATGCACATCCTGAGATGTGGATGTTCAAAATACACTTTTTTTATGCAGCATCGGATCTAAAGCTATGAAACTCAACGTAATTTATTTTTTGCATGAGAAAAGTCTGATTTAGGATCTGAAGTAGGAGGGTCTGATTTTGAACAAGGATCTCAAATCATAAGGATTTTAGATCATGGGCGATCAAATACCCAATGCTACTCCCATTGTAGGATTATGAGGACCGTACCCTCACCCCGAGAGCTATATATAAGTGAATGTAGTTATAATTCAAAACCTATAAATCCACCGCTAAATAGGTTCACTTGGATGTATCCATCCGTGAGATTTTAGAAGGATAAAAAAAATTTACAACCAAAAATTTTGAAAATTTATAAAATATAATCTTTTGTTTGCTCGTTGAAGGTATGAACTATGGAGATCTTGTTCATACGGTTAAAAATGCAGCTAAACTTTACAACTATACTTTTTTCGCTCAAAATTAAGTCCACTTTTTATACAAGTATACGATATGTTTTTCTTTCATAATTGCAGTCGGGTGAGTGACGGAAGTACATTTTCATTTTTACCTCACAAAAAAATATACATTTTTTCATTAAACAGAAGATAAAATATTATATATATATATATATATATTTGTGTGTGTGTGTGTGTGTGTGTTTTGTGTGTGTGTGTGTGTGTGTGTGTAGATCAGTAAATGTTGGCAGCAAGAGATATTGAATTACCTCTCAACTAACATGAGATTGACCAAATTTTTAAAACACAGAAAGAAGACTAACTTCAAGGTATTCGTGCCGGTTTGATTTATTAACGCACTTTAAGTTTGAATTAGCCAAGGTTAAACTGGCCGCAAAAATGTTTTTAGAAATAAAAGTTTAAAACAATTAGGTGAATATTTTTAATCATATAATCTAAAACCTCGTGTGCTTTTGGTAATCACAAAAAGTGTACTGAACGGTTTTCCTTTTCCAGCTATTTCTGATATTTTCGAATTCATTCTGGATCCAAATTTTATTTTTAGTTTTAAATGTGACTCAAATTCCATTTTGAATCCATTCCAGACCCAAATCCTATATTCATACCGTTTTTAATCCAAATCATATATCCAGATCGGATCTTAGCCCCTTTCTCTAGATTGAGATCCATATCCAAGTCCAGCCCTCTCTTTCGTTCCAAATCCAGACCCAAACCCAACCGTTTGTTTGACATCGCTTGCCTTTCCTGGTCATGATCCTAACTCTTGATTCATATCCAATGCCTTTAGGATCTAGATCCATACATAGATTCAAAATTTGGATCTCATATCCAGAACTAGATGAAAAAAAATCGTGCCCTAGATCGAAAATCTGGACCTTAAGCTACATACCCAAAATGAAGTTTTAGATCCAAACCATGACCCATTTCACACTAATGAAATAGCTTGTTCTTAAGGCTTTTGATAGTACTGCCTTTTTGACCAAAGGACTTGTTACCATGTCATTACTTCATGTTTGTTGTGTGTCCTCAAGCCAAAGCAAACGGGACGGGAGGCACTAATTGTTTTGTGGATTATGGCTTTCTCCCATGGTTCTGTACTTGTCCTAATCAGATGAAAAGAAGCTAAAAATTCAGTTAGTTTCAAATATTAATAAAGGTGCTTGGAATGCCAATGTATCTTGTCAAAACTTGTTTGATCGCAAAAGAGAGAAGGAAACATAAAAGCATTTGCTTTGACACTCGCTTAGCTGGAGGAGCACTTGTTTAAAAATACTCACATATGATGAGACACTTACATATATATATAAGGACAAATGTTTAATGATGCTTATTTAAAAATAAATAAATTTTAAGAGACTGTTGTGGGCAACTGCCCACACTAGTCACCATGTGGCTCTGTACTGCTAACAAGTATCAATTATAGCTCCTTTGATATTAGGCATTTCTTTCAAATGAACAGCAACAGCAAACAGATCCCATGTTTTCGGGCGCCCCTAACCTTAATTTTTTTAAAAAAAATATATATACCAAAAATTGTGGAGATTTTGAAAAAAAAAAATGAACAGTGGCCAGTGAAATTTTTGCTTACTTTGGTGTGATGTTTATATACATTGTTTTCTTTAGAGCGGGTTTCATTCTTTCTAACAAATAGTTTTACTTTTCAAAAGTTTTTTTTCTTTACGTGTTTTGTTAGTGGACTCAAGTCCATGATTATCTTATGGGTCTTTTTGGTGGTTGGAACATCCACACAATATTTCATTTGCCAAATAACTTTCTAAGAGTTGTTCCAAATAGTAATATTTTGTTATTATTCTATAGGTTTGCTCCAAAAAATGAGGCAAACATTTCTTAAACTGTTCAACGAATGAAACAATAACATAACATTATTGTTTTCAAACGTCTCATTAGAAATTGTTTGGTAATAGTAACACACTATTAATCGGAGACAAATTTATCAAACTCTACAATAAATTATTTCATGAATTTACTACATTTTTTTTTCCTGTGGTAGATTTATAAGGCAACAACACTATGTTATTATTTTCAAATCGCCTCCTAAGTTCTCTTGACCATTCGCATCCACCTCAATTTTTTTTTTAAATTCATATGTAAATTTTAGAAACTTTAATTCGACTCTAACTCTAAAGCACCGAAAGCAGGCCCTGATCAAGCAAACAGCTTTGTTATGTGAAATTAGATTAGCCATGATCAAGCGAGCAAGCTATAGAACAAAGAACTGATTCACGAACCATACAATCGTTCTTCTTTCTTTGCTACTGACCCTTCATTTGTTCAAAGCTCCGTTCACTGAGCTAGTTACCTGCTGGAGGTC
The DNA here is from genome assembly GCF_008831285.2 of Nymphaea colorata. Taxonomy (NCBI): domain Eukaryota; kingdom Viridiplantae; phylum Streptophyta; class Magnoliopsida; order Nymphaeales; family Nymphaeaceae; genus Nymphaea; species Nymphaea colorata. The sequence continues at coordinate 466,026 of NC_045140.1, forward strand.
CAAGGAGATCAAATATTTATTTTATTGTTGAACAGATCCACATCAAATCCATGGATTTCAAATCTGAAGTAATCAAACGCTTCCTAACGACAATGGAAGGACACATGGGAACACTCTCAAACTGTACTGAATGTCGCCTAAGTTCATTCTAAATAACGGCTCGCTCTCATTCCCTCCGTAGAAAGATCTGGACAGAAGGAAGAAAAAGCTACCCGAAAAGATGAGTCAGTGATGAGAAAAGAAAAAGAATGGGGTACAGTATTGGCATGATAATGTTGAGAGGGAGAGAGATCCTTACTTTTGCGAAATAGGAAGTTAAAGAGGGATTCAATTATCTATCTGAATCTAAATTCAATTAGTTAAAAAAACATATATCTGTCTATGAGACTGGAAGCTGACTCAAGTTCCACATTACCAACTCACATTCATCAAATTAAACTTTACACTGCATTAGATGATAAGATGGACGTCAAGAAGAAAACTTACATGTATATAGAAATTGATAGGTATGCGACCTATAATCATCTTGGTCGTTGATCATTTCAAGATGGAAGACTAGAAAAGGTTCATGAAAAAAAATAAGATAGGATGGGTAGGTTCTAGATCCATCAGTAAGAGTCTAGGCCTTCAAATATATATATATAATTTTTTGAATAAAATTTTGCCTTCAGCACAAAGATGATGCAAATGGGCCCCCTAGGGATGAGTCAATATAAGGGCTTGGCCATACTAAAAAATGAACTTCGCCTGCTCACAAAAAGCAATGTCATAATAATCAAGGCAGGTCTGAATAAGAATATGTGTTGTCATCAACCAAATACCAATGGCGGAGTTACATGTGGGCTGGTGTAGGCGTTGTTTATTTTCATTTTAACATTCTCAAATATCTCATCTCTAATATATATGAGTGCCGTTTAGAATACAAAAATTTGCAAATAAGTAATCCTTTATGAAATTTTTCTGGCTCCACCAATGGATGATTACCCATTGTACGAATGTTGTATATCAAGCTGGCTAGCTGTCATGTTAGCTAAGTAGCCAACATGGAGACTGGGGATACGTATGCAAACTCCTGATGTATGGAGCCCATAGAAATCTTTCATGTCCTCTTTGCATATATATATATATATATACATGATCCGGACTCTGCACATATATGCAGTCTTGTAAAGGAACAGCAAGATCGTAGAAAATCTCTGGATCGTTTACTCACAGCGATTTGAATAGAATATAAACTTGGTTGCCCACAGGAAGAACGAGAGGAGAAGGAACAATATCCGAGCTCCACCAGGTTTGACGCTCCTGTTCCGATCCCTTGCCTAGTAGAAGAGCCTCCGCTATAACATGAACATCATCTAGGACAGCTCCATAGATAGCGTCGAGAGTGACCGACTGGTCACGGAAGACATTGTAATTTCTTTCATGCTCACCAAATCTTCCAAACAATAAAGCGGGGGATCATGTGCCACAGGTCGAGCATCCTTTCTCGTTAAATAGAAATTTTTTATAAAGGGAGGCGAATTAAAGTTTTTAAAATTTGACACGGGCTGAAATATCATTTTTCAAAATTTTTATATAACATAAGTAAAATTTTCTAAAATTTACATATAAATTTAAAAAAAAAATAAGGTGGGGTCAGGGTCCATGTGCCCCCCCTCCTGGATCCACCCTTGCGCATATTGGTTCATTAAAGCCTTTGACGTCCATTCGTAGCTTATGTTCTTCTATTGGTTTCAACACAATTTATCTATTCTATGCTAACAGGGGTGAGCATGAGTCCTCGGGAGTGCTGGCACAACAAGGGTGAAGCTAGTAAGTCGCTGGTTTTTATTTTGAATACCAGAGCGTCAACTCTCTGTACTATAAAAGAAAGGTCGTCGATGTGCAAATTAAAAGAGACTTTGTACCTTATAAGAATGAAAAATTGGGTGAGAGTTTGACCTTCAATTAGTGATGGGTCTCTCCCTTTCACCCGAAATAGAGGAGCACATGAAAGGTACTAATTTTCACAACCCATTTGACCTTCAACTAGGTTGTTCATAGGAAGTATGAAGAAAACGGCTCTCATGTACTCATCACTTATTAAACATGATATATGTACTGCTTAATACGTTTTAGGAAAATAGTCGGGATGGAGAACGGTTTTCAGGAAAATACTCGGGAATGGATGATAATGGAAGGTGGTGCTACAGTACTGATACCATTTTCGGAATGCTTGTTAGATATTGTATTTATATATAATATTATATACATATATTATTTTCCGTACATATTTATATATGTACTTATATCTCTTATATATATTACATATATATAATATGCAAATATTATATATGCATGTAACATATATTTGTATAACACATATGTATTTGAATAATATGTACATATATGTCATATAATATGTACTTATAGCATAACTGCATAAATGATACTTGTATGTCCATGTACATACATGTATATGTCAAGGGTGAGCATGAGTAGATGTGCAAGTTAAAACAGACTTTCTACCTTATAAGAATGAAAAGTTGGGTGAGGGCTTCGACCTTCAACTAGTGATGGATCTCTCCCATTCACCCGAAATAGAGAAGCACATGAAATGTACTAATTTTCACAACCCATTTGACCTTCAACTTGGTTGTTCATAGGAAGTATGAAGAAAACAGCTCTCATGTACTCATCGCCTATTAAACATGATATACGTGCTGCTTAATATGTTTCAAATTTCTAAAATAATATCTATAGTTTTACATATAAATTGCAGAAAAATAAAGTTCACAGCTATAAATAAGAAAGAACAACACGTACCGATTCGAGGCATTTTTGGCTTGCGTGAAGAAAGGGTTCAAGTAAGAGGGGAATATACTTAATTAGATCCATCAAAGATAGGTTGCCTGTAATATGGCTTCCACCTTTGTGGGCAATTATGTAGTCTCCTATGTTCTAACTTATTCTGGGCGTGAGGGAGGTTATCCTACTACCCAAACGAGAGTCGAAGCTTCCTCCTTTTTCCTTCATAGTAAGAATAGTTGTATGCTTGTAGAGTCCACCCCCAGTTTTGGTACAGGAGCATAAACCTGCATGGGCTGAACTAGTAATGTGCCGCACTCGCATCCCATCCGCCCATTTGAGATATGCCCCTTGGAATGCCCTACCTTATTAGAAATACAAAATGTACAGATTCTTTACTACGACTTTATTTTTGTTAATGGTAACTTTTGAATGTCCATTGATTAGTTCAAGGTAGTGAATTTTTTATATTGCAACTCATGCTCTATTGTCTCTAGTCTAGTTTCCATAGGGGCAACAGAGATTTGGGGTTTTAGTCTTATATGTGAATGATGGGAAACAAACCTAATATCATGAAGCTTAGAGCAACGAGATAAAGTCAATTCAGTATTAAAGAAATAATGAGAAAAAGATATACCATTCATGGTTTGAAATATCATGTTAATATTAATGTTTGGGGGCTGGGGTGCATTATGTGTTGCATCTATGGTTCCACCTTTGGTGGTTATGCTCCTAAATCATAAAAGAGGGGGGTGGGTCATGCGTGCAAGTTGAAACACAGAGAAATCTCACCACCTAATACCGATGTAGCTCTAAACTCTGGTGGTAAGGGAAAGAATGAGAGCTTTGGATGGTGTGACCAAATGAGAGGCTTTAATCATAGTCACAAATAATGTTTCGGAGTTTTAAACAACGAAGTTTTTCTTACGTATAATAAAGCAAGCTTGAAAAAAAAGGAAAAATATGATAAATTTTAAAAAATAAAAAAAAAACTAAAAATGAAGGGAAAATAAAATAATTGAGAAACTAATAATATAAACATAAAAAAATAAGTAGATTTGCAACAAAAAAAAAAAGAAAATGAAAAAAAAAAACTGTTTGGCATTAAAAAAAAGTGAAAAATGAAAAAAGTGAAAAAAAGGCGTTAAAAACAAGTTTTTTAGTTTTTAACATTTTTTTCATAAAACATGTTTTTTTACTTTTAAACGGCATTTAATTTTGTCGCGTTTTTTACCTTAACAAGAAAAAACATGTCCAAAGGATATGTAAATAACAGGAAAGATGCATAAGCATCAGACAAAAAGATGATCAAGAACATTCTAGTACGCGAAGAGTTAACTGGGGACCTAACACAGTCCCCTAAAAACCAGCTACTCTCCCTGTAAAATTGAAAAAATTGCTGCCAACATCACCCATAGTCATATCTGTAATCTATTCCTCTCTATCTGAGCTTCTTCCTGCCCACTTTCTTCGGCACTTCACTGTTGTTTACTGTAACACCATTGCTTCTTTCCTCTAAAATTTTCCACCTCCTAGGCCATCGACGCCTTCCTTCCATCCTAGCATAGCTTCTTACCCATCCCCTGCTGTTAGCATAGCTCCCACAGTTGGCCTGGTTTTTTTAGTTTATCATTGATGTGGTGATCCCTCTTTAAATTGTATCCAATTCCTATCTTGTATCCGCTTTGTGTGTGTTATTTTGTTCTTATATGATTAGTTTTAGTATGTGTTAATCTGTCCTTACGTTTTGAATTTATTAAGCGACAGGTGGGCAGTCCTTCAAGAGTTAAATTAAACGATATCTCTAGAAACGTCTAACATCTCCACTGTTACAAGTTTGTCTCGTCAAAATCTTGAAAACAAATGTTAGGACCTACTTACACGATCTTGATGGCGACCATTTGTATTCAGTGGAGAAAAATGGCACCATATGCTCATATGATCTTATTGATCATGTTTAACTTCTGCTGCAGCCCATTTATGATCACCATCAGTGACCGCAACTTCTTGACAGTTCCGCAGAGCTTGTTTTATACATTCGATATTTACCAACCTAGCCACTCAGGAAAAAAAGAAAAGAATATCGGCAAATAAAAGCTTATATTTTAGTTCAAAAATAATTTGATATTTCGGAATTAATTTTAAAAATAAAAAAGTAAGACGACATAGACGGATGGCTGGCAACCAATATGCTACAAAAGTAGCAAATGATGCGGCACCTAGTGATCCACGTTGACGACAAGTCAATAAGCAAAAAGATCACGGCCCTTTCGACACGGACAGTCCTAGCAGTCGTTTTAGGGCAAAGATGAGATAAGGGTATTCTTTTTCAAATAAAGTGTTCAAAATTTCTTAAATCTGAAAGGCTCCTCCACGTATCCGGTTTTTGCTCGGAAGTGCGCGGATAGAAAATTGAAAAGGCGGGAAGGAGGACCGAGGAGCATCGGCCAAGGGCAGTCAAAACTTCGATCTTCGAGGAGTCTGCGTCACCCGAAGTTGACCGTAGTTTCCAAAATTGGGAAGAAACTGCAAGGCTTTCACCAGAACCTGCTTTCCCTGCGCCTCTCAGAAGCAAACAGGTTCGTTTCCAAAGGAGAAATAAGATCGAAAGAAAACGACAAACCAGTCGGCGGACATTGATTTTCCACTCTTCCCGTTACCTCCATCTCTAGAAAAATATTGAAACAAAGGGCCTGATCATCTTTTGTTCAGTATTTTAAGAGCCGTCGTCGTCGGTGATTTTGGAGAGCGTCTAAGGGATCAGGTTAGTGGAAAGAAAAAGAAATACGGAGAACTGCGTCCTTCCTTGCTCGATCAACGTTTGTCCGTCGCCGGGAGACCTAAAGCCCAGAAATGAAACCAAAAGCCAAGAGGTCTACGTAACGTAAGCAATTTCGATGGAACTTCTACAGCATAAAGTTCCGGCGGCGCCGACGCTAATCCACTCACTCAGCATTCGTGTTTCCGGCAGTCGATCTCTCGGAGTCTCTCCGGCGATCACAGGGCAAGTCGTCGGACCGATCTTCTTCACCCGTACTGAACGCTCGGGACTCTCTAGCACGGCGAACGAACCACGGTCGACTGCTCCGGCCGTTTCGGCGCGGATCAACGCCGGGAAAATTTTTCCCGCCCAAAAGGGGTCGAGCGAAGCGAAGAAAACGAGGGGAAAAGCCGAAAAAACGGGGCCGTCAGTCTTTTGCCCTTACCAGCAAACGTGCTCGAGACGGGACCGAAAGGGACAGGACCCGACGGGTTCACGTTTCGAGCTGCCCGGGTCAAGACCTTCCCTGTTACGCGTCACGTGGCAAAGCCGCTGGCTTAGTTAGGGCAAGCTCCGAACTTCGAAGGGTTCGCTCACTTGCAGAATACCCAAAATACCCTTTTGTGGGTCCCGGACAATCTGTTCGTGCTGGGTACCTTCCTGTTTTGGGGCCCTGGAGAAGCGAAAACCGCCAACCGTGGAATGGTGAACCATACGACACAAAAAATGTTTTTCTTTCCAACGAACGATATACCGCACCGACGCATTGTCCCGAACACACCGACGCTCTGGACTTTGGGGTCATCGTTGTCATTATCCTCCCATGCCATCCCTTGGAGTTACGTGTCGGTTGTCGGTCGCCATCCAGCCAAGCCAACGCTGTAAAGAAAGAATACCACCTCGCCTTCACCGATACGTATCGTATCGGCAGAGAAATAAGACAAGAAATAGGTAAAACCCAGAACTTGGGTAGCTGGCCAGAAGGCCTAAACTCCTTCTCGATCTCTTCCTTTGTCTTAGTCTTTGGTTGAACTCTATATATCATTGCTAGCAGACGCACTGCTGAAAGCCATGAAGGCACTCTAAAAGAATGAAGGGAACAAGATTATTCAAAAATGGCAGGATGGCTAAATCTTTATCCATCAAAGGTGTCGCTTTTTTCTTTTAATTTCTTGTTTTTATTGCTAATTATGTCAATCGTGTTCGTCGGATCTTACCATCTAATGGCATTAAAAACAATATCTTGGTCAGGTTCATGTAGCAAGTTTTAATGCTAAAATGCGGTTGGAAGGACTGTAAGAATTTCCATTTGCTAGCACTTCATTTATTGTTGCCACCATGCGCTTCAATCCAAACGATAAGGCCTTGCTTTGAATATTTTGAAGCGCTACGATCAAAAGCTTGATTGTTTTATTAGAAGATCGTAATCAAGTTCTGCACTATTGGTACCGTCCTCCCTAACTTTTCAATCATTAAAAAAAAGTATTGAACTGTTGGTTGGGGAGTAGGTCCAGCTTTAGCTTTAAGGTGCATTAGTACCGGTGAAATGTTTTCGCCATTTATTTCTCAATCTCCGCCGTTACTATTTTAAAAAATATATGTCGAACACCGTCACAATCTTAATATCTGAGCCCACTTGTACGTTACGTGTGCCATGGCCAAGTTCATTGCCATATATCATTGGATGCCGGATAGCTAACAGGTGGTTAAAATCCTAAAAGGATCATAAATACTTGTTAAAAGTCACCAATAATTAATATTTTACGGATATTTTTTTTAAGTTTTAGTCATCCAACAACACTATACCAAACAAACAGTACCGGCTTTATTATTGACAACTAAAAAGTGCATCTTTTTCAATAAGATAAACTAATATTAAAAAACTATGGAAATTACCTAATATGTAAAATATAAAAGTGAAATTAAATTACCTATCAAACAAGTAATAAACTTATTACCGCGTCGATCTATACATCCTGGAATGAAAAGTCAGTAAGAAATGAATCCTATTCCAATTAATCACTGAAAACAAAACTGAATTTGAAAAGGCAAAAAATAATGAAACAAAATTTAATTATTAAAAGACATTCCGATTGAAGTCGCAATCAACACAGAGTATACCGCAAAACATTCCAAAAGTAAATGTAATAAAGATTCACCTAATTATGTAACTACTCACCAATTCTAGAACAGGCCAAAGTTGTTAAAACTGCTATGCGGTCCAGATGGTAGCCAAACAAGGAGCTAGTTAGGGAGATTCCGCTCACGAATAAATTAAAATTAAACTACAACATGATTTTGATGTGATATACAAGAAAAAGAAAAAAAAAACAAACTAAAAATGAGAATATGCTTTAATAAAGCTAATAAGAATCTATGTTAAACTCTATTAACAAAAAATAGAAAAAAAATATTATGTTACTCTACAAATGGAGACAATTAGTGCAGTAAATAAATCTAAATCCTCTACCTAACTTGGATTGGTCCATAGTTATGTAGACAATCCTCCCTTTCTATCATGAGCTTACCATAGAAAACAACTTTCCAGCATTTTCATAGATAACCATGGTAGAACATCAATATTGAAGAGATCATACTTTGAAGTAATAACAAAGGAAAAAGTGATAGTAAAAGCACTCCTAGGAGTTGTTTGACAACAAATAACATGATGTTACTATGTATTTGTCCCACAAATTGGGACAGATTCATGATATAGTTTTTGAATTGTTCTATTAATTTGCCCTAAATGTTTGAGGTAGATACATAGAGCGTCTAACTTAAAGATTAGAGGTATTCATGGGACACTTGTTTAGACGGATTCATGAAACACTTGTTCAGTTAGAGAGAGAGAGAGAGTGAATGAAAAAAAAATAGAAAGAGAGGGAAAGAGAGAAGAATAAGAGAAAGGAGGAGAAAGAGAATCTGCCAGCACACCAAGGGAGGTTGTTTGGTGAAGTTGAAGGTGTCTAGCACAAACTAGAGCTAGGGACCTTCCTCAAGGGTTTTACGATTCAAAATTCACATTTCGACTAAATTCAGATCATGACATGCATGATTTTATGCAAAATTCTAGGGTTAGTGGTTATTTTTTATGTTTTATGCATTGACATATTTGATTTGGGGCAAAATGACTCTCTTTAGGTGTCTTTCTCAAGCCCCAGTTTTCTCCAAGGCCCCTCTGGGGCCAGTTTGATGTTTAAGGTAAATTCATAAAAGAGTCTAACAATGTTTTTGCGGTCAAACAACCTCTTAAAGGGCATTTAAAAATTCTGTGCTACATGAAATGCAGAGTTCCATAAACCTGGACATGTTTATAAGTACATTCATGGAACCCCGTATTCTAAAGATTACTAACACCCTCTTATAGATTCGAGCACCACTTTGCTAGTTTGTAACTATTGTCACGCTTCTAACAAAAACAAAGCAAACGGGAAAAGCAAAGCCCTCTCAAGAACCCACGTGAAGTTAAATTTCACTATTCAATGCCTAGAATAACCTAAGGCAAACCCCTTTCTGGTAGAGAGTTGGTTGTAAAGTATTGGAAGGAAAAGTGCAATATATACATCCAACCGTTCGGATGCACAGTGTTATTAATCTCCATGCATCCAATTGTGATGTCGGTAGTGACATCATATCCGTGCATCCAAAGTCCTGCCAATGACATTCTATCTACATGTTTCTGCCAAGAATATGCATCTTATGTTGTTCTGTTAGCTGTTCATCATATACTTTGGACTTTTAGACTTTGTTTTCTGGATTCCTTTGGTATCTTTTATCTTTTTGGACATTTTGGCAGGTTCTTTTTGTGTTTATGCTTTCTTTTGAGATGGCATTGCTTTCTATTATGATAGCACCACATTCCATTCATTTCACTTTGGACGTTATTTCCATTTCATTCCTTTAGCTTGGAATGGAATTGTGTTCCATCCATTTCGGTTGATTGGGAAGTGACAAGCAGCTGAAGAGCTTCACAAAGTGAAGTTTAATTTGGCTGTCTTGGCTTGTTTTGGCTTCAATGGAAGCTGAAATTAATTCAATATTTGGCCTTTTTGGGGAGTCAGGGAGAAGAGTTAAATAGTTATTTTGTTGCTTTAGCCACATTAACAGCATACCATAACCGTATTTTCAGGAAATTAAGTATTGCCATTTGAAGGATTCTTGTATATTATTTTACATTTTATAAGCTTTTTTTTTGGCATTTCGTGGAAGATGTGTGGTTTTGTTGATGAATTTAAATTGAGAGAGGTGGATTCGAAAAGACTTAGCAGAAGAAAAGAAAAAAATCAATGCTTAGTAGCCAAATTCCTTTCCCGGTTTGAGTGAGAACACGTGATGGGAATATGTTGTGTGAGGATTTGCACATGGTGCACATCATTATTTGTGCACACTGGAACATGTTCATTTATTTTTTCGTCCTTTGAGTTTTATTTACAAGAACAGAGCAAATACCAACACTGCTCTAGGAAACAGTAGTAATCCCGCTAATTTGTTGTTCTCAAGAAGATGGTGGCCTTGGAATTTGTTTGGCAACTTTTACCGTCATCGAAAAGTGGGAGGCGACGGTAAAAGAGGTACTGACTAACAAAGGACATTAATTAAAGGCGAGGTTGGACGATCAAAGAGCTCCTTGGCATTGAAATTAAAACCTGTTCTGCTTTCAAGGAGCGCTTCGGCTTTGAAATTGAAACCTGTTCTGCTTTTCACGTTAATCAGGCAAGGGACCCGCCAGCAGCCATGACCACATAGATGAGGTACTTCCGACAGCAGTCTAGACAAATGCAAGTAATTTATCCTCTTTCTTAGCCCTGTAAGGACGCCAAGATCCAGCAATGATCAGGTTAAAAGCAGACGGAGTCACAGAAGAATGGTAGATTGTTGTTAAAATAAAACATTACCAGCAATGATACGTATCGGCTGACATGCCGTATCGAGAAGCAGACCGCATTCATTCATTTACAACGCTCTCAGAAACTCTGCTTGGAAAAATGACTGCATACACGAAAGAGCTCCGATGGTATGTGCATTCCTTTCTAGGCAGCTTCCCATAAAAAGTGGAGGATGGGTAACCTGTTACATCTGGACCCATGAAGGGGAAATGACCAACGTAGCCATGGAATTGGTGTCTTCTTTAGTTTTCACATGGCAGAACGCAGGACTGTGAATAGCTGAAACAAGCGACTTTTCTTTTCTCTGCTGTGGAGTTGGCAGTCGCAGGCAGGCTGCCCATGTGCCGGTTGCGGGCCGCGGTCACTTACCAACTGCATCATTTCACCAGTTTTGCTAATTATTCCTTCATAAAATATATGACAATCTCTTGGCGGTTATAGTTTTGGTGGGTCATATTCCTTGCCTCTCCACTGAATTGGTTTGTTGGGCTGCAGTTGTATATGTCGAAGAGCCAGAGGGCAACAACTCAATCATGCAGGAAGTCACCTTTTCTTCTGCAACACCCATCATGTAGCTACATCGCTACAGCACCCATCATGTAACTACAGCTAGAGTCTTGATGATCAAGCAGAAGGGAAGCATCAGAGAGGTCTGCTTTCTCTCTCATTCAACCACCACACCCATTTTCTGGAAAACCTGAAACGGGTCTAGGTTTTCTCGATTTCTGCTTGAAGAACAGGACACTCTTATTGGCTGCCTTGGTTTTTGAAGGCAGTTAATATCCTGGGGAAAGAAAGAGACCAGCCTTTGTTTCATTTGGGATTTGGAAGAAGAAAGGAGAAAAGCTCATTTCTTGACCACCAACCTTGTTGCTTCCTGGTTCTCAAAAACTTATGTTCTTCTTCTGTTCTTAGCGGCCAAACATTTGAGAAGATATAAAGAGAGGGCCCTCTGGAAAAGGCTCTTGTCAATCACCAACACCCAAAAACTCTGACGGTTAAAGTTGCCGGGCTTCCGAGAAAAATGATTTCTTGGGTTTGTGGGCTTTCAGAGTGATGCACCTTTTGGTATCCAGACGGACTAATGGCGACCTTGGTTCCTGGAGTTCTTTTGAAGCTGCTTCAGCATATGAAAACAGATGTAAAGATAGCAGGTGAGCACAGATCGGTTCTTTTGCAGGTTATAAGCATCGTTCCTGCACTGGCCGGTGGAGAACTGTGGCCGAATCAGGGGTTCTATCTGAAGGTTTCTGATTCCTCCCATGCCACCTACGTTACCCTGCCTGATGAACATGATGATCTCATCCTGAGCGATAAGCTCCAATTGGGTCAGTTCATTCATGTGGAGAGGTTGGAGTTTGCATCCCCTGTACCCATCCTGAGAGGCGTTCGCCCCGTTCCCGGCAGGCATTCATGTGTGGGAAGTCCGGAAGATCTCACCGCAACTCAGTCTCTTTGCTTCCTCAGTCCATCTGGTTCTGATGGGGAGAAGAAGTCGAGCAATAGGTCGGACAAAAAAATCGGCGAGAATGGGCCTTGGCAGAAATCAAGGTCTGCGTCTATTTCTTCAACGGGGGCGAAAGACAACAAACCGGCATCGAAGCTCAATGGGGACTCGGGGAAGAAAACTTTCAGCCGATCAACGTCTCTTTCTCTGAAGTCGGTCGGTGGTTCCAATAAGAAGGAAGGCAACGGCTCTGTTCCATTGGCTCTCGCGGCGGCGAAATTGAAGCCGCTGAATGTCCGATCCATCCCTTCATCGCCGACGAGCTGCTTCTCGTTGCCGACTTCGTTCGAGAAGTTCTCTGCGGGAATTAAGGAGCAGCAGGACAAGATAAGGAGTTCCGTCTCTTCGATTCATTCTGTGGCTTCCAAGGGGTCGGCAGAGAAGACAGTTAGGCAAGGGCTGCTGAAGAAGGCAGCGTCCGTGTTAAGGGGAGGTCCAGCAGGCAAGGGCCTGAAGGCTGAGACTCCTGCATTATATTCGTTTAAAGGGATTGACTTGGGACAGAAGGCTCTCAGAAAGAGCTGGGAGGGAGTCATCGAACTCAAAGGCAGGGAAACCTTAGGCCCCAAAGCTGTAAAGAAGGAAACCAGACAGGATTCTCGTCCTTCTTCGGTGAGCTCTTTCCGCATGTCATTTTTTTCTGTTATATTCTTTTGCTCCGGTTCATAAATCTCTCTCTCTCTCTCTCTCTCTACACACACACACACACACACACACACACGCGTATGTGCACAAAAAAGATGCAGAGGCACACGCATGCACACATATATTCACAACCACATCTCACTAAGTTTAAATGCTTAGCAATTTCATGCGTTATGGTTGACGATGATGCGATCATTGATACCATTTCTGTATAGTCTTCATCAGATGCTTTTTGAGCTCTTGATCATTACAAGTAGGCTCCCTACCTTTATTTGGAATGAGCTATGTACAGGAAAGAATCTCACAGAAAAACCGAATCACCAGAGCTAGTCACTGCAACACTGTAACTCTAAACCAATAAAATCAAATCCATACAGAAAGCTCTATCAAAGAACCCAGTAAACTACTCTAACTAAACGAATCAAGCTATCATTTACCCAAAGTCATATCTTCCATCCAGAGCCCTCTCGTCCATCATCACCTGGCCCACTCCTGCTGCTAATTCAATCATTTAGTAGAAGAACACAGCCAGCATGTTCTTTGACGTTAGACCATCTCACATGCCAAAATCGCCTCCCTTTTAACAGACCTCTTAACCTCCTCATCCACCCTTTGTTGTTAGAAACTACCATTAGCTTGTCCTTCCTCCTACCACCAAACAAAAAGCCCCAGCATACCAAAGCTAAATCTGGACATTAAAGATGTTTAAACCTGCAGGATTTTATTTGGTTAGGTCTAACATCTTGTCAGCTATTTTCGCAATGCTGAAAAGTGTAGACTGAGGTGTATTCTATCATGTTTCTGGTTTCAAGACTATAGTAGATTTATCTCATTTACGTTGAAATTTCCTTCCCTTACATTTGTGAGTGCTTTTCCTGCCCTTATGTTCATCTCTTTTTACATTGTTTGCTTATCCTTATCATAGGTTTACCTGTTCTTTTGATTTGTCATTTCCAATCTTATACAGATCAAGCATGATGACAGATTCTATTGGAAGCTAATCCAAGATGCCTTTGCTAACTTGTGTCAGATGAATTATACTAGACTTTGCTTCATTTGTTGACTCTGCTCAATCTCGTTCTTTGACCATTTGGATTACTTTTTGAGAAGTGTTTTAGTATCAATGACCCTGTGTTTGATGCCCTTTTTTTTGTCCATATCTTGTTTTTTAAATAACTTTTGAAGGTTGCATTTTTTTTATGTCATATCCCCCTGACTATATATAATCATTTGGAAGGTATTTAACTTTTCTTGAAAAAATTAGGTTTCGTCGAAGAAATTGGCTGCAAATGGCAAATCCTCATCTAAGGAGGAAAATAGTGCTCCGCCATCCAAAAAAGCATCCACTGATAAAACTCCCCAGGCATCTACAGATAAAGCTCCAGCCACACCAGAAAAGTCAAGTAAGCCTAAGACAACTTTGGGAAAGAAAGTACCTGGAGAGGGCTGTAGTAGTACTAGTCCAGGAAACCTGGTTAAGATTGCCCTTAACAGTAGAAAGTTGGCAGAGAACAATATTTCCTGGGCTTCCCTTCCACTCTCTCTAGCAAAGCTTGGGAAGGTACAGTTCACTTGGTAGTCTTATCTGCTTTGCATGAAATCTTGAAGTTTCACTTAGTTATTTCCTTTTTACCATAAAAATTTTGCTTTCCACATTGTGTTATGAAACCACTGAAATTATATTTAATCTCATTGTTGCTTTGCAGGAGGTCATGAGATATAGAGATGCAGCACAACTAGCTGCTATTGAAGCCATGCAGGAAGCTTCTGCTGCAGATAGCTTAATTCGGTGCTTGAGGTAAATAGTTGCTTACTTACTACACTGTCTATGTTGGAACTAGCAGAATTTCAGGTTTTCATATTTAATGAAGTGCATTCACACGAGATGTGTTTGTTTCTCTAATACATATCCACATTGTACTTTGTATAAGACTACAACTATAACTTGTACACTGCCAATGATTTTCTCATCCAAATTTTAGGTTCTGTAGTTCTGGAATGATCCTCTTTCTTGCTACACACCCTCTAAATCTACTTTGGTTCTTTATAGGTTAGTTTTTCTCCATAGCTTACTTTGATATTTTGTCTGTTGATTCTTTACTCCATGATTCCACTGCAACTGCAAGAGAATGTGTGAAACCCAGGTGTTAAAAGTTTAAATTAAAACCATCTGCTCACTCAAACATATGTTAGTTAGAAAATAAGAACGAATCACAAGTATTTGAAAATCGGATTTGTAAATTTCAGAAAAATTATGAAAGGATTTGCTTTCAGTTGTTTCCCCTAAAACGATGTAGTAATTATCGAAAGAATTGCCTTTAGAGGGAACATAGTGAATGAGATAAAACAATAAAAACATTAGTAGGAAAACTGTTACAGCAGAAAATTTTAAAATATATCAAAAAATTATTTGTAATTGACATGTGGCATTCTCAAATTGGCAATGGAATCAAATCGGCCAATTTAGGTTGATTCTGATAACACTGGTTGTAATCTTAAAAATGCTTCAAAGAGCATTGTTATTACAAAGGATATGGCCTTCAATATAAACATCTCAGGAGAAGCCTAATAGCTGTTAGGACTTAGGACTTTAGGAGTGTCCAGCAGCTAGCTGACCTAGCCATCGGCTGCTCCCAGCATCTAGTAACCTAATTACATAAACATCCTTCGGACAAAAATATAATTATTGGATGCAAATATTTTCCTTTTTTTATGTAATTCTATTTTTGTCCGAAGGATGTTTATGTAATTAGGTTACTAGATGCTGGGAGCAGCCGATGGCTAGGTCAGCTAGCTGCTGGACACTCCTAAAGTCCTAAGTCCTAACAGCTATTAGGCTTCTCCTGAGATGTCTATATTGAAGGCCATATCAACCACTACTTTGAAGCTAGGTCACATTGGTGCTCCTAAACGGCTGCCGCACCCATGTCACACCCCTGTTGATGCTGGTGCTGGTGCTTCTCTGTCACAACACGTCTGGTACGGTTTGCTGAATCGGATCAAAATTGGCCAATTGAAATATGCAGCTAACAAAACTAGCTCTACTACAAAAAGTTCATACGTAAATATAGACAAATAAGGCTACTAAATAGTTAAATTAACTATATAACAAATTATATATACACATATTATATATGTATCCTCACTGCACCCACACTTAATTTTTTTTTGAAAAAATTCTGTATCTGCACCTGCACTAGTACCCACACACTGTACTCATATGACATAGCTTTGAAGGCCATGTGGTGGTAGATCCTTGAAAACATGAATCTCCATTCTATTGTGAAAAGAAAAATGTGTTGTCTACATGGTGAATAACCACATGTTTATGTGCGACATATTGAGATTCAGTCACCTTGTCAAAGAAGCTAAAAAAATTTGGTTCCCATGTGTCATTTGAATATCAGATAACAGACTTCTTACAAAATAGTTCCAGGAGTTTGAGACCCAAATCTATGTTCCTTCTAGGCAACCTTTCAGTAATTAGAAAGTAAACTTGGTATATATATATAAAACATAGATTTGGGTCCCAAACTCCTGGAACTATTTTGTGAAGAAGTCTGTTATCTGAGACTTAAATGACACATGGGAGCCAAATTCTTTTAGCTTCTTTGACATGGTGACTGCATCTCAATATGTCGCACATAAACATGTGGTTATTCACCATGTAGACAACACTTTTTTCTTTTTTTTCACAATAGAATGGAGATTCATGTTTTCAAGGATCTACCACCACATAGTCTTCAAAGCTATGTCATATGGGTACAGGATGCAGGTGCGGGTGCAGATACAGAATTTTTTTCTTTTTAAAAAAAAGTGTGGGTGCAGCGAGGATGTATACATATATAATGTGTATATATATCATTTGTGATATAGTTAAGCTAACTATTTAGTAGCCTTATTTGTCTATATTTACATATGAATTTTTTGTACTGGAGCTAGTTTGTCAGCTGCATATTTAAAATGGTCAATTTTGACCCGATTCAGCAAACTGTACCAGACGTGCTGTGTCAGAGAAGCACCAGCATGAACAGGGGTGCGAGTCTGTGACATGGATGCGGCAGCCGTTTAGGAGCACCCTTGCGACATCAATGCTCTGTATTTTGCTTTGTGAATGATAATTAGACTTTATGTCATTTCTTAGACTTTCATGACATTAACGAGCCACCTGGTAAAACACAGAAAACATGTAGTTGAGGGTCTGTTATTTATGCCTTTTCCCCCATCAAGATCAGATATGCATTAAAATCTATAAAGGAAGAAGATGAAAGAAGAACCTTTTGTTAGGAATCCCTTTGAGATATATCTATGATTTTCATTACTTTACTCCTGTGAACTGGTGTGGGATCATGCTAGAATTGGCTTGTTGTATGTACTAACGTGCAACGTTAGGCTGTTTGATTGGTAGATATGTCAATGCTCCTGTCACCAACTGATATTGAGTAGGATTCTGGGTATTCTTCAAGTTCATTTGGATTTTCCACTTTTGGTGTATACACCAACGTTAGGCTGTTTGATTGGTAGATATGTCAATGCTCCTGTCACCAACTGATATTGAGTAGGATTCTGGGTATTCTTCAAGTTCATTTGGATTTTCCACTTTTGGTGTATACACTTGCTTTTCATCTGCAAGACCAGATGTAGAGATTATGTTAGTAATGAACTTTGTTTAAAATAACAAGGATCTAGAAGGAGAATATGCTGCTTCTTCCCCCAAAAAGTATCTTATGTAGTTAAAACATGACATTTCAAACTGAATTTTGAGATCCTTCTCCACTTTTGGAATACCTAGTCTGTTGCTTCCTATAATACACATCGTCTACCTAGAAAAAAAAATGTCTTTGGAAAAGTTATTTTGGTGGCCAGTAGCTCAGTCAGCTCTATCCTCGATACATTATCATTCAGACTAACTATTACAAATTTGTTATCATCCTTTACACATAAGGGTCTTCTTTGAGGGAACTTATTTTACCTGAGTGACTGAGTCTGACCAGCTGTAACCTGCAGAGCTAAATTTAGTTGTTGAGCTAGTGACGGTATATCTGCTTTGTTCTTTTAGGCATATCTACCTGAATGCTTAGCCTACAACATGTTGGCCAGACCTTTTAAGAGTATGTGTCCTCATCCATGTTTCAGTGTGAAGACTAGCAAGCTTCTGCTTGCACCAAGTTCTGTTATATGGCCTCCTACTTTCAAACAAAGTCGTGTTGACCAGGCCCAAAGAATTGTAAATCTACTGTATCTAAGTCGACTAAATTGCCTGCCGGAATCCCATGCACTATATTATCTATGTCTTTGTCTTCCACCTTATTCAGTAATTTTTATTTACCTGCATAATTGGGACACTAACCTGATAATACAACAGCCTCCAACCTGATTACCTTGTTTTGATGATTGAAGTTCTATGTCCATAGGTTTCACCATGCTATTGTCTTTGTCCAAAGTGCAAACGGCACAATTGGACTTAAAGTTACACGTTAAGCATGATACATTCCCTGTAACCTTGTCTTGCATGTCCATGTTTTGCATCGGACATTTCAACCATTGAAAATTTCAACCTATCAGGAGTGAACGTTATCTTGCATGTCTACCTTTTGCATGTTTTAAACCAATGAAAATTTCAACCTATTAAGAGAGGGAAAAATTAAGATCATAAGTTTATGTTAACCAGTTTACACTTTACAGTAACCTGAATTGGCTCAAGGTTCAGAGACTGAGGTTCCGTCAAATAAAAGAAGTGGCAGAAGAAAAATTTTGATTGGAGCAACCTGGTTGTCAAGAACCTAAGAAACTATTTCACAGGGCATGGCTGCAGGCATGGGAAAAGGTGCAGATGCACTAAACAGGTTGTATGGGGTGGGGTGTGCATGTGTGTACCATGCACTCACATGTGTGTGTGACAGTAATTGACAACATATTAATTGCTAACTTCCTATTTAAAAACAAAATAGTGAATTCTTAACTTGACAAAAAGAGTTGTGTTTGTGGTGGGGTTCGAACATTGCTGCTGGAGCAGTTCTGCATAGTCTATGTTGGGGAGCTGAAAGGATTTCCTTGTTAAGCTGTGATTTTTTCTCTATTTTTAGCTTCAGTGATTGTTTTGATTGGTTAACATCATGCAATATTCTATTTGTTGAAGCAGACAACATGCTCAGATATGTCCATGATAATTTTAAAACTGATTTGGAATTCATTATTCACAATTCAAGAATACCATAGACTGGGAAAACTGTATGTTCGCAAATGGTAACTAATTCTTAGTATATATGGTGCATGAATGGACTTATATTTAGTGTCATTTAAATACCGTTCTCACAAATTGGTCTATTTCTGCAGTTAAATGTCCCAACGGAAAGGTTGTCCGTACTTTAAGACTTTTGAGTGGCATGGAATGTCCTTTGTTGTCGTCGTAGTTTCCAGAAGCAAGTGCATTAATTTCTGTTAGGCACAGTGGAAGATACTTTGGTATCTCTTTTGGGAAGGAAAAAATTGTTCCTAGTTTCTTCATACAGATGCATGCTTCCAGTTAGACATGCAGTCATGCGTGCCAGTCCTTGTATGATTGTCAGTACAGACTTTTGGTTCATTTTAATTTATTTTTTTGTCTAATTCATTGCAGTGTATATGCTGAACTGAACTCATCTGCTAAAGATGATGATCCACAACCTGCAGTTGAACAATATTTACAGCTCCATGAAGACCTTGGTAGGGTCAGTTTGATTGCTGAATCCTTATCTAAATCGGTTCCTTCACCTGAAAATCAAGAGTGTGACAAGGGAGATACAGAAGAAGCCCTGAAAATCTCATATGATCAACAAAAGCAAGCTACTTCCTGGGTTCAAGCTGCATTGGCCACAAATTTATCTCCTTTCTCTGTATATAGCCATCGTTCCACTGGATCTAGAGTGGCCCTAGTTCCTTCTGTTACGAAAAACAAACTAACCTCTTCTTCATCTGATCATCCTGTGGTGATTCTCGATAGCTCTGGAAAAGCTGCAGCGCAGAAGCCACAGAGCAAAGTTCGGTCTCCCACCACTTCCAAGACAACAATAGCAGGAGCACGGCGTGTTATCGATGGGTCAATAACAGCACAGAAAAACCAGCTCCCACCTCCAGCAGAATGGACTAAAGGATCTGGGTTGTCGGACACTGCTGACTTGGCAACAAAATTGAAAGCGACATCTCAAGAATGGTTCTTGGGTTTTGTTGAGAAATTTCTGGATGCAGATAGCACTGTCACCACTGGAAACCAGTCAGTTTCTACTTCTGGGGTGCCAGACAATGTTCACATTGTCAACATGCTATCACAACTTAAGAGAGTGAATGACTGGTTAGACGGAATCAGTTCTGGAAAGGAAAATGATGAGGCTTGTTCTTTGTCAGAAACCATTGAACACCTTAGGAAAAAGATATATGAGTATTTGCTTGTGCATGTGGAGTCCGCTGCAGCTGCACTTGGTAACCAGTCAACTCCAGCACCAGTGCAGCCGAGTAAGGTTTCAGACTCAAAGCCTGCAAGATGAGTTGTTGCTGCTTTCAAAGTTGTGATACTTGATTCCTGGGGTTGAGTTGCTGTTTTACTCTCCATCCTTGTTTATTTCCATTGCATGCACACCAGCTCTCTCGGTATGCACTTTACCAATTCATTGCTGCACATTAGCAGTCCAGCCAATTGCTTCTGTTATATTTCTGCATGCATGATGCTTGCATGATACGTCTGCTAAATGGTTCGTGTAGTTTGCAGTACTGATGCAAGAGATGGCTGATGCCACCCAGAGAAGAACCGCCATTACTAAATGTTAATGTACCCGGATAAATGGGGATAAAGGAAAGTTACTGCATCCCCATTTTTTCCTTTTCCTTAAAAGTCATCTTGTGAAGCTTCTCATAAGCTTGAGATGCAAAGATGGCAGGGTATTCTATTTGTATCATGGATGTGAAGTGGTCATATTGTGGTTAGTTGGATTAAATATCAAAATTAAGATGACATTTCGTTACTTTGTAAATTTGTTTTCACTTCATTTACATGTGGTTCCAGGCGACTTGTTTGCTTTCCTACGTCTCACCTCACGTCTACACTTCTGGCATCTCATGGCTTTTATCATCCCAGCAATTAAGGCTGCCAAGCTTGGCTTGTGTAAAATATCTAGATGCCAAAAATGAACTTTTATTTTTCTCTTTATAAAAAAACCAGCTTCTTTTTGTCCATGCCAGTCTGTCTTCCAATTTTATAGGATGTCTTCGAAGGGAGCGATAAAGCCTGGACTAATGCGCCACAATCATAGTTAGGTTGGCACTATGAATTCCTAACCGCTTTTTTAGCTGTTTCATGGCCTTGACTTCGCCTCGTATTCATCAAAATGACGCGATCTAACTTTTGTTATTTATTAAATAAATTATGTAGATTATATCCATCAAACGGTTTTTGTTCTTCTGATCATGAATTCAAATAGATTTGAACAATTCTAAATTCCCAAGGAAAGAGAAGCTACTGAACTTGGACAGAGTTTTACTCGATGCATTTTTAAGTTAATTATGACACTTATAAAGGACTAGTCAACTTATGCTTTTCACTGTAATTCAGATAATCTTTATTTTCACTTCCTGTTGATCCCACCAAACTTCGAATCGAGCAAGTTAATTATTTGAAGCGAATGGTGGATAATTCGTATCCGACTCTTGACACCAAGGTTGTGCCTAAAGCTTCAACTTTGCCAGTAGGGCTCCCATCCTCTCCTTTTGGGAGAGAAGGATCAGATCATGGTACCCAACGCTTTTCTTCCTTTTGGCACACTAGAATTTCCTCCATTTCACTATGAGAACCAGCTTTCATACTCAAACTCTCGTTGTGAAGAGGTGACAACCATCTTTCAAGCTTAAACTTTCGATGTGAAGAGGTGACACGTTCCCTTCAGAAATACTCCAAAGTGAAGATGATGCTGTGAACAGATGAAGTCAGGGTAGGGGCGCCGTTCAACTTTCCCTGAGTCTGACCTCTTCATGTACCAGAAAGAACCAGATCCATACCTAATGTGGTACCATCTAAAGTACCCCCTCCGACCCTTTCCACGAAATCCTTTTCATGTACAATTACCCAACTACCTTCATCAATGCGGTATTCTTCCCATGACTACTATTGATTGGACCCTTATACATGCTATCATGCACCATATTCGGCTCCATTGTCGTCTTCTTGCAAATAATTCGACTTGATTTCCCACCTCTCTTTCCGGAACCAACCACTATTTTTGCTCATATTCACAACGTTACTGTGACCGCCGATCTCACCAGGTGGCGACATGGTATGGAGATTCTAACTGTAGTTCTCCTTTGACAGCTTCTTCTCAATAAGATCAGCAACATCTTCAAACGTCGCTTCATCATTCAACCCAGGCATCTTTTTTCCTTTCCTACATGAGTAAGGCAAGGCTGGGCACGCTGCCGAGTACCCGGGCCGAGATGCCCAGGCTACTGCCTCGAAACAATTTGAGCTTTTAGATTCTTTAGTTATCACACCTTAATTTACGCCTTGAAATCTCTTACAAGGCTACTTCTTGTAAATCCTTCCTATATACATTCACAATGTTACCCTCCATATACTGATGTGGTGAGTATATATATTCACAAATAAATTATAGTATGTGTAGAACATCGTATGTGGCAACAATCTTTTTGCGCCACCGGATGAATTTTGAAAGGAGGGTAAAACTGACCGGCGCTAATTCAATGCATATACGACTGGAACCTGTGAAAAGCGTATCCCTGGTGAATACTAACATGTCAACTAGACATACTCGATAGTGTTTTGATGCACGTACGAAGAACCGTTTTGACCAAAGCGTGACTAATAAATCCATAGCCCGACCAAACATAGCGGAGTCATTTGATGTTGTGTGCCAGATGTCGGATGGTTAAAACTTAAAGGTTTATCGTTAAAAAACAGCCACTAATTAAACATTGGTCATAGTTTATGATGTAACGATGATGTAACCATGATTTATGGTGGCTTTAACAATGATTTATGGTCTGACGACCATTTTTAAAATTTTAACCAGGCAACCCTTTATGCCCTTAAATATAAAACTAGACAGAAGCAAAAGGGTATTCTTTGAGCACACATTACAATCTCACAATGCTCCCTTCAAGTTTCCAAGGATGAATCATGGGCATGTGCCGTTTTCCTGTAGCATTATAATGATGGAACTTCGATTTCCATGCTTGTCACCAATTGTCTTTTGCCTTGCGAATGACACTTAAAGCTTCAGCATCAGTTGCAGAGCTTGGAATGTTCAAAATTTGTCGAATTTCAGGACTATCTGTTCGCAGGAATGGGTTGCATGCCTTCTCTGTCCCCAAGGTTGTTGGTATCTGGAAAAAAAAGACAAAACAATTAAGGAAAGCTGGAATTCTCCTCAACCAACGGTATCACAAAGATAAGATTCAGTGCTTTGCCTAACAGGATCAGGACCCATATGAAGAGCCTAGTTCATAGCTGAATGTGAGCCCATATCCTAGCCCAGCACAACTCAATAGGCATTTGAGATATGTAGGTTAGGATCACCAGCACAATTTTCATCCCAGGCTCTCATATGGACAGAGGATGCCAGCCTGCAAAACTGCTATCATGACAAAAGGCCCCAGGCAGTTTGCACAATCAATGAAATAAAGATGAAAAGTTTTTGGCATCCTAGGAATATTTCATGAGCTAATAACAGAAAAATTTGATCAAACTGCAAGAAGACTGAAACTTTTTGATAGAGACATGTTTCTATCCTTTTAAAATCTAAGCAATTTTGCTTCCTACAACTATGTCTTAAACATCAAATGAATGCAAACTAGAAAGCTCTCTCAGACAACAAGCACACCAGAAATACAAACAGCAGTTCTTTCAAGGCAGATATTTTCCCTATCCCCCACTAGGTAACCAAGACTTATAAGTGATTCACTATAGAAAAATGACAAGCAATTGAGAAATTTACCGTCGGAATGCCTTTGTTACGGAGTTGAGAGACCTCGGCAGCATAGGCTTGAAGAGCTTCATTCTTGGGCTCTACTGAGAGTGCAAATTTTGCATTGCTCTACCATCATTACAACAACCATGTATTTTCAGACTTAGTGTTCCCCAAGCTAAGAAAGAAAAGGAAGAAAAGGAAAGAAATCCGCAGACGAAAAAGCAGAATGGATTACAGAAAAAACCATCATAACTGAGAGATACAAGGATAACCATGGTTACAGCATCTCGTGCATGCAGAAGTGGTGGGATCAGGGCATCAAAGTTATTGATCCCTAATTCATTTTTGTCCCCTTTTGTATATACCTCTATAATGAAAATGAAGTGACGGTCATGAATTAAGTCTCCCTAAGGCTACAAGATGGAATTCAGTTACCAAATTAGAGTAAACATATGAATGTCGAGCATTCAACTGGCTATCCCAGACACATGGTTCACATAGGCGCAAGTAGAAAAGACGTGTAACAAAATCTAAATGTGCATGCAGTTCCAACAGCAAAATCTAGCATTCTAGCTTCAGCAGGTAGGATGAAAATTCAGATGCCACTTTCAACGCCTTCCTTAGTTGTCAAGGCGACGCCTAGTCATGGACTAGTCATCAGTCCACATCCCACGCCTAAGTCCATCACTTAGGTGTGGGGTGTTTGTTTGGCGCCTAGGTTGGACTAGGCGTTCTGTTGCCTAGTCCATTTGGGATGCCTAATACATTTGGAAGGTGACTTATCACCTTCCATTTGGATAAACATGTGAATTAGTAAAGATAATATATTAGGAACTGATTAAGATAAACTTGGAAACAGTTTTTGAAATCTGAAAAGGCATGTTTATCCAAAAAAATACATTATATAGGCTGTATGAAGGGGCTAATATTTTCTACCTTCCATCATGCAAAAACTTCTGCCGCCTGATGCTGCTGCCAAAAACAGGTATACAACTAGTAACTAACTACTTGTTATATATTACTCATATAGATTAACCTGTGCTGCTGTGCATGATGTTTAGCTTAACCTGTGCTGCTGTGCATCATTTTTAGCTTAATCTGTGCTGCTGTGCATCATTTTTAGCTTAACCTGTGCCGCCTGCTGCTGCTGCCTTTTAGCTTAACCTGTCCTGCTTTGCATGATTTTTATTTGCTTAATCAAACAAATGCAGCTACTTTCTGTTAGTATGAATCATCAGAGTTCTAACCTGTGCTTATATTGAAGTGAGGCATACAATTTGATGCATTGAAGCGTAAGTTTCATGACTAAATGCTTAAAGTGCGTGTATGAATACAAAGTGAATAAAATTTAATAATTATGTAATATAACAAGTATGTCATTAGAGTCAGCCTATTAAACAAGTTTATATGCTAATATAACTGAAAAAATGTAACCGATAATTCACTTGTAGCAATCATATAACAAATAAAACTGCCAATATAATATATATATATATATATATATATATATATATATATATAAAATTAAATAATAGAATAAATGAAATAGGCATTTCAGTCTAAGAATTAGGTAGTTAAGTAATCAGGTATAGATTCATTAATGTACAATAAATACGCTCAGCAGCTGCCTCCAGTAGCCTTTATGCTTCTTGCATAGTTTGCGCTTAGCTTCCACAAAGCTTCTCCTTCTCTTTTGTACTTAAACGTGATTAAGAGGCTTGAAAGACTCACCATGCCTCATCATGGTCTCCTCAAAGCACTGATAAATCACATCCAGTGCTTCGTTTCAGCAAAGCACCCCTGCTTCTAGCAGCTACGAGAATGTAGTCCAGATTGTGACTGACAATGCTTCCAACTATGTGGAAGGAAGGTAAGATGTTGATGGATGAACCGGATTTGAAACACATGTTTTGGATGCCATGTGCAGCACATTGCTTGGATTTGATGTTAGAAGACATTGGAGAAATTCCAGATTTCAAAAGCACATTTACTAAAGCAAGGCAGTTGGTGGTCTTTATTTATGCACATGGCAAGACTCTAAACATGATGCGGTCTCATACACCTTCATAGGTCAGCTGTGACTCGATTTGCGACAAGATTTTTAACTTTGGAAAGTTTAGAAAAATGCAAAAAGGATCTATTATCATGTTCATATCTAATGAATGGTCAGAAACAAATTAGCTAAGACTACAATTGGAAAAATGGCAGATCGAACCATTTTGAGAAAGACATTTTGGAATGGTCCTTAAAGTTATGCACCCACTCGTAGAAGTACTTCGCATGGTTGATAGCGATGAAAGACCATCAATGGGTTACATATATGAGGCAATGGACCCGTGCAAAGGAGAAAATTAAGGTAAGTCACAAAATTAGGTTTTTCTATTTCTAAGTTATTAATTTACAGCGATGTCCCATAATGTTTTCGTTTCATGAAATTAGGTGCCTTTGAAAAATGAAGACTCCTCATATCAACCCATATGAGACATTGTTGACAAGAGATGGGAGGATCAATATAACATCGACCTTTACATGCAGCAGGGCTATACTTAAACTCTGGATTGTTCTATGATTATCCAGATATCCAATTATGAGATCAAAGATGGGCTCTTCAAGCATATTTCTTGAGGAAGTCCATTAGACCAGAGCAAGATTCATGACCAAATGGTAGCATATCGGAAAGCAAACTAGCAAAGGGACCATTTGGCATGGACATGGCAATTCAAAAGCAAAAAACACTTTTGCCAAGTATGTATACCTATATACAACACTTATACTTTATTGTAATTAATGTTTGTCACTTTGTATTTCTATCACTTACCATATCATTTGATTTGAGTGTATATTCCATTAGTTGATTGGTGGACATCTTATGGCATTGGATGTACTGAACTCCAAAAAATTTACCATACGAATGTTGGGCCTGACATGCAGTGCTTCTAATTGTGACCATAATTGGAGTACATTTGAACAGGTAATTATACCAAGACATTTGTTGTTATTTAAATATATTCATATGATTGAACGTTGCTCTTATGCAATGCTTCTTTGTATACAACTTCATAAGAAAAAGAGATAGATTGCAATTGCAACATAAGAAATTGAACGACTTAGTATATGTTTCATATAATTGGAGGCTGAAGGAATGATACGAAAAACGAAAAAGACTTAGAGCACAAATTGATCCAAGCATATTGAGAGAAGTGGATGACAATGAAGAATGGCCCAGTGATGATGAAAATGTATACAATGGGGATCTTTCTCTCACATGGGACCTTGTAGACAAAGCAAGCAGAGGATCCCAAGACAAGATGGCCCATCCACATGTTTAGATAAGCAAAAAAAAAAAAAAAAATCAAAGGGTGCATCTGGAAGCAAAGGCAAGACGAAATTTGCTGAAATACAATAACTTAAAGAAGAAGAAGAAACAATGTTTGAAGACACCAAGGAAGATGATGCGTCACTTGATTTAGATGATGATTCAGATGATGATGGCCTTGCATCATCTTTTTCCTCAGATCCCGAGGCTTGAGAATTTTAGCCTATTAGGATGTTTTGGTTTTTGAATTTCAATTCCGTAATAGATGTTTAAAAAATTATTTTGCCTATTGTATATAATTCTTCATTTGAATCTTAAGAAGCACGGTCTATGGTTTGGGCTAAGTTGCTAATTGATATGCTAACCATGTTTATTATTTACAATTTATGCTAATCATGTTTATTATTTACATTATTAGATATTATTATGTCTAGAGAAGTTGTTCCCGCTTCCCGACACTGAGGAACAATACATCTAACCTTCATAAGATATTGTTCCTGATACAGAAGAACAAGATGATCTACCACTACCAATGTAAGCCTAGGCAATGGGCCTGGGTACCTGGTACCCGGGCTGAAAAAACCAGCCCGGGCCAGCCGGATAATATATCGAGCCAGCCTGGTTCGGCCCGATTATTTTTTTTATTATTTTTTATTTAATAATAATATATATTTTATTATTAAAAACGTATTTTATATTCAAAATTTTTTATTTTATATTTAAAAAATAATTTTTTATTTTAATCGGGCCGGGCTGGGGCTTGGGTTTCGAGCATCGGGCCGACTCTTATGGGGTCGGGCCGGGCCAGCCCGATGCCCAGGTCTAGCTAGATGATCTACCAGAGATTGTTCCTGTCACTCAGGCACAAGAAGATCTGTCTTCGCTTGTAGTCCCAAACGCTCAGCAAGACGATGATGCTTATCAACCACGAAGGAAGTTGATGAAGACGAATGAAGAAAATATTCCACTTCAAATAGAAGAGCCTAGTGAAATCATAAAATCTTTCATGATGATTTGCATTCCATCTTATATAGATTAGGTTTAGTTTTTTTTTTTTTAAACTATCTTGTAATCGGTTAGAGACTTGCCTTATATTTCAAATTCAATGCATTAAACATTTTATTTTGCTGTTTTATAAGTTGATTTTAACTATTTCTAACTTGCTAACATGCTAACTTAACACATAAAACATAAATCTAACATTTTAGACTTACAAATAAATAAACAAAATTGCAGCGACTTTTGGACACCTTTTTAGGCTAGGCACGTCTAGGCAGCACCTGGCCGCCTTGACAACTAAGACGCCTTCACATGAAGGCTTCAAGCAAAAGCATTACTACTACATGAGATGAATTTGGATGTAAAGTTGTGATGGAAAATTTACCAATGTATACTCATGACCGCAGAATATTCTTGTATCATCTGGGAATGCCACGAGTTTGGCTAGAGATGAGAGCATCTGCAGGAGCAAAGCACTAGAAGTATTAGAGATTGTCCAAAATAAGAGCAAGGAGTTGGAAAAGTTAAAAAAACTCTTCATTGTTGTGAATGATGCATTTCACTAATTATACTATCTATACATTTTTGAACTGTTGTCCTGTACATCCTACAGTAACAGGTCCAAGTTCTTGGGGTTTTTCATGGTCAGCCATAAGAAGTCCAATATCACCATAAAGCACAGCTTCAAATTTCTAAACAATGTCATCACCAGAAAACTAAGGAAAATGTCTACATATAAAATCTTAAAGTAAAGGTCTGCTCTACATATAGAAATGACAGGACCTGTGCTGCATTTCCTTCAAAAAGTTTTCCGCAAGATAAGCTGAAGAGAGTGTCTCCCGAAAATATTGCTTTGGATCCCGGAAAATAAAAACAGATATGACCTGAATATAAGAAGTTAGAAAACCTTTTACATAAGAGCAGAATATGTGGATACTGATTAGAAGACGCATTCACAACCTGGCAAGAACACATTTGGCAAGATTTTTCAGCATAAGAAATATCACCTGAATTACCTACTCATGATTGATGAAATAATATACTTCCTCATAAAGAGACAGGTTTTATGTACTGCAGCAGAAATTGTACCATCTAGTTGCATGAAAAAAAAAATTAACTTGTCGCTAAACCTTTTTCTCGATGTACTTCGACCTATTACTAATCCATCTCATGTAGTTTAAAATTTAAAATTCATTGCCTATTTGACCTCATTTGAATGCAAATTTCATCTAAATGTTTGAGTACAGATTCCATGATCGTCTAAATGCATATTATCAACTATATCTCACAGGCTAAACAACGAGGGCCCTAATCAAGGTCAAGTGGCGAACTTGCTAGTCGAGCAAGACCTAGTCAGCCAATGTGACATGGTGGCCAACCCCATATCATGACGATGCTCAAGAGTCTCTAGATATATTTTCTTTTAATTCTACAACTAGAAGGAAAATAAGATATGTTATGTGGAAGCGGTAAGGTAGATTTTGGACATGGTCCACATACACACACACATGCAAATTTTCATGGTGAGTCATGTTATAGTTGTTCGGATAAGCTCCATGTGTGTGTGCGTGCATATGTGTTTCTGTATATTTCTCTATATATGCTTCTTTCCCAGCCCATGTTGATCTTCTACATGTGTTTTTTCATCTGCATCCTCGCTCCTATCACATGCTGCCCACTAATCCACATCTTTTTGCATTAAGTCAAATTATTTGCTATTGTTCTATATAGAAGCTTGTGTGAGTTCATATGAAGTTCTGAACTCATGAGCTAAACTACTACCATTTCAAGCTCAAATTAGGCTCATTTGATATAACAATCACCAAATCAGACTGCCAATCTTGCAAGCTCAATGAAGAAGAAAGAAGTTAAGAACTGAAGACCCTCCCTTTATTTATATATGCAGACAAAAAAATGAGCAACTGCTAGGATTCAGCATATCTATTTATGCAGTGTATGGAAGAGGAAAATTGCAAACTTTTGCTGTAAAGCACCCTGCCATTTCTTTTTCTGTGTTTTTGTGGTTTTTGGTCAATGGCTTAGAAAATGTTTTCCACAACCATGTACCATACAGCCTTGTGGATGCTTTAAAATATTGGATATTCCATTTATTGAAAAAGAGAATTTCTATACTAAGTCACATGGATGCATGTATAGCAGTTAGCTTTGGACAAATCAATGTCATTTTATGTATAATATTATATATACATATATGTATGTATGTATGGACTATGGATAGTCCACACTCCATTGTAACTAAAGATGGAAAAATGGAAGCCTTAAAAAAGAATGGCTGGGATCTGAATCTGATCCAGATCTGAACCATGAAGCACGATACACTATAAGTGTTCATGTTCCCTAAATTGTTGTACCAACACTGGTATGTCAGCCAGGCAGGGTTACCCATGTGACTTAGTCACTGCATCGTTGGTTGCTGGTGCAAAGATTCACAGGTGTTGAGTAGATAACACCCGATGCTCTTAATTAGTTAGATCTGAATGAGATTTCCTTTTTAATGTGAGACTGGATGCATGTGGTGAACCCAAGAAGATGTGAGCAACTGAACATAGAGAACAGGTAAGTATAAGAAACAGTAAATCCAACTTCATCAAACTCAGGCACGATCTCACTTCATTACATGACCAAAGCAAAAAAGCAACTTTCAGAAACACAGATGTTCCCAGCCTGTAATATTCTCTGTATTTGCGTCTTCATCACATGTTATATTGAGTATTTTGTGAGATTCAAGGATTCACCTCGTGTATGACCAGGGGTCTCTATGACCAGAGCCTTATGCCCTGCAAACATCCACGTCTCACCATCACTTAGTGCAATATCTATTCCAGGGATACGATCCTTGTCTATTCGTGAGCCAATCACCTTACAGAAAATCAGAATCAATGGGAAAACAGATCTAGCAGCAACCAAATTTCAAATGAAGAGCAAGGACAAATAGCATTCTTACAAGCATAATAAAAGTACAAACACCTTAAAGAACCATTCTAGAGGAAGGGAGCTGACCCAACCTTCATTTGTATAAAGTATCATAGTCACAAATATTGACAGCTTTTCAAAAATGTAAGTTCCATGGAAAGTTCACAAAAACCAATATATTCAAAGAATGTGATAATTACAAAGTAGCACTTGTAAACCAAAGCATCCCAACTTTAATGAATATTATCTATTATTAATGTGATGTAGTAATTTATAATTTTATACTGTGTAATATTTTATATTTTTCTTCATACATCATATGTACTTTACATTCTAACTGTTTCAATATTTTGCAGATTTTCCCCACAGAATATACTCTCTACCTGTGTGTGTGTGTGTGTGTGTGCATGCACATGTGTGCATGAGTGCTCTTCATAATCATATAGACATAAAGAAGGCATTTGAATATGATTGATATATACATGTTTTCACAGGTAGACAGCACATTAACTAAGAGAATGTTTTAATTTATATAACCTTACACAAGTTTCAAACCTTCAGACGTTAAGATATTTCATGCATTAGGACGAATATTGACATTTTTCTCGAGAAACATAAAAGTAAATGGGAAAATTAAGAAAACGAGAAAATATGAAAAGAAATTGCAAACAGTTTGAAGAAGACACCGAAATAAATATGTCGCCTTTTTTTTTTGCATTTCCTTTTTCAGAAAAAAATGTCCTTGAATACATTTTTTCATGTCTCTTTTAACATTTTTAATAACTATTTTCAATGTTGATCAATGCTTTTGTAAAAAGATTAGTAGAACATTCAATGTTTTGCAATTTTCTATTTTTTTTTTTTATTTTTAAATTTTTAAAGTCCCCAAGATTTTCCCAAGATAAACGAACTTCCTAATTAATACCTGAGAAGTTCCTCGCTGATGAAAACCTGAGAACACTATTGTGACAATGATTTCATGTAACCTATTCTAATGGATTACAAATCTGACAGAGACTATAACATATTAAGAAAGCCCCCAACATACCCATATTCTTCTTACATGGAAACAAGACCCCAGTAGGGAAAGTTAGGATGCATAATCAGAAACATAAGCAGAAAGAAAAGCATTTTAGATGCACAAAGAGAAGAATAACAGAAAAAGGACAAAGCAGAAGTTGGGTTGCTTTGAACGCAAATGGATAACATTATGAATTACAAGATTTGTCTTACTAGAAGCCAAGGTCAGATCATTTTTCCAATGACTTGTTTCCTGAAGTGGGTCGCGCATACCCAAGATGTGTCCATCATAAGATAACACTGTCAAACATTTTTAGATAACTACAGAAGAAAAATCAGTTACATTTATCTACTTAATAATAAGAAGGCTTTCATTCGAAGGCTTAACATATACCATGAAACTTAAATCCATCTGGAATGGAAAAAGGTAACAATTACAAATACACCAATTGCAGTCCTACTGTTTTTGGATAGATTATGTAAGCTTCCACTAGAAACACCAAATGAAGGTCACCCAAGATAAGGAAGAATAACTCAGTAGGAGGATAGTTCATACCATTGCACCATACTTGGCTTTTAACTCCATATTCCCACCAGTATGATCATAATGATGATGAGTATTCAGGATGTAATTCAATTTCTTCCTTTTCCTATTCAGCACATCTACCACAGGGACAGATTCAGATGGATCCACAACTCCAATGGTGTCTGTCTTTGTATCACGAAGCAAATATGCATAATTATCTTTGAGGCATGGTATCTGCACAGAAAAAAAAAAGATGATGCTACTTTGAGGAAAAGAAATCCTAAAAACAGCTAAAATAATATTGTTAGGTACAGAAGGACATTTTACACATTCAGATTATCACCAGACACTTGACAAGAGAGATTATTCTCTCTTCATTTCTTTTCTTTTCTTTGACAAGCATAAACTAGATTTAATCAAATCATCCACAGGCATCCTATGTGTAGTCATCATGTAAATACCAGGCCTAAAAATGAATCCACTTCGCACCTCAAAAGGCCATACAAGATAAGATCCAAGATAGTATGGAACAAAGGAACATATCACTACCACTGTATCTCAATTTGCCGTTCTCACAAAATGTTGGAATCCACTCATCTTAAGAAACACATGACCAAATTGGATATAGTAACAAAGATAAACAAACAAAATCCAGTAATTTGGCTGGGTTTAGCAGTAGCTCTAGCTAATGGGACTTTCTTTTGGAATTGGACACCATCTTGGATTCTTTTAAACTGTATAAAAATGAAACTTAACAGTTCCGTAAGGTGAAACCCACTGAAAAGCACCTCCAACGGTGAGTAAGCAACCATACCACCATAATGTATTTTTACCATGAAATAAGTTGGAAATATTTGATATAAAAACACCTTTTTAAAATCTGTACAAGTAACATCTGCAATCAGATTCTGGTTCAGACTCAGAAAATGGTTCAAGCCAGACTCAAGTTAACTCGTTAGAGCAGTGTGAATGGAATGAAATACACTTTTTATCACTATTGAATGTTATAACATTGCAAATGCTCGAATAATAAAAGAAGCTCCATTAACACAAAAAGGGATGTGATCCAATAGGAAGCACAAATCCTTAACAGAGTGCATGGAGGACATGATGCAATTGCAAACCCAGTTTTTATACCAGAAACTGGGTCCTGTGTAGAGACATTGGTTTCTTTCTCTAGTAAATCAGCACAAATTTCAGATTGAAAAGCTTCTACAACCCCCACACTAATGGCCTGTTTGGATAGAGGAAAAGGGAAAGAAAGGGAGGAAAGGGTAGTCAATCATGTGTTTGGTTGGTTAATGAAGGAGGGGAAGGAAAGGAAAATAAAAAAACATGTTTGGTTGCAAAGGAAATAAAAGGAAATGAAGGGAAAGGAAATGATAACGCAATGTAAATCCAATCCCTCCAAAATTGGAGGTATTGGGATGGAAAGGAAAATGGTTGCTCATTTCCTTTCTTTTCCTTTCTATCAAACAAGCTTTATCATCTTCTCTTTCCTTCCATTTCCTTTCCTCTCCTTTCCCTCTCCTTTCCCTTCCTCTTCCTCTTCCTCTTCCTTTCCTTTCCATCCTTCCCTTTCCTTCTATTTCCCTCCATCTAAACAAAGATGTAAGGGTTTATCAGGGACAGGGGTCCATGACCCAGTTTTTCCTCGTGCTTGTTAACTAAATTTGGCTTCCATTTGCTTGATATAATTGTGGATAATACAGATTACCTGTTGTAATCACTCCAATTTTGACCACTCTTTTCCTTAAATGCATCTTTAGTTCTAGAAACTTGAACTGCAACTTCAAACTTGAATTAACTTGGTTAAATTCCTCGAGTTTGCTGAAACAAAGTCAGACAACACCCTCAAGTCCATGAAAGCTCAAGATGAAAAGCTTTTAAAATTCACCCCTCTCAGAAAAAAAAAAAACAATTTTTGTTTTTTGAAAGCTTAAAATACTTCAAGTTCGCAAAAAATATTGCCTAGTACATGCAGAACATAGTTTGTCTACAGCGGCACATAATAGCTACAGCACACTGACATCACACATTTTTTGGAACTATTCCCTTAGAAAGCAGCAATGCGTAGCTAGTTATTGCGGCTGCATGGTACAATCGTGCATTGGCAGTGCCCATTTTAGAAAAGATTCTCTTTGAAATGGTGGCTGTGTCGTGGTGCATGGCATTTTTGCAGCAGTACATACTATTAATATGCAAAGTCAACACCCATTTTGGTAAGGTTCCTTCCAAAATTTTAAAGGCAGTTACAGCACATAAAGTTTTTATAGTGACACACAGTATTGCGCACCCATTTAAGGAAGTATCCTTCAATAGCACATAGGTTGCATAGTAATAAACAGTACTCTCAAGCTGAAGCATATAATTGCTTAAGAGTGATGCAAAGTCTGAAAATGTCTTAACAGACATTTTGCAGGGCCCATTTTAGGAAAAATCTTGTAATGGAACACAATCCACAGACTCCACAATATGGCAGTCCTTATTGTCAGGCAATTTATCTTGCCTCCTAACTCTAAAACACTATCAATATTGTTTTCCAAAATCAACTGTATATATGGAATTCTAAAGGATTCAAATCTACCAGATGCCGGATGGCTAAAAAATAAAAATTCGTCCCTGAAAGCACCATATACCGTTGTTAAAAGTACCATGAACTGTTACTGTGGCAACTCTATTTTAATGACAGATTTTTAATTTTTAACTATTCGGCAATATCCAGCATCTGGCAGCTATCCATGTCATACTGCCACCTAACTGTTTCCTTACTGCTTCCCCAAGATTGAACTTAAAAGTTTCCATTTTAAACTTACACACAACATAACCATATGATACAGCTCTGTAACTATTTCCCTACTGCTTCCTCAGTTTGTACTTAAAATCTACCTTTACAAACTTAGGTTTTCCTTTTCAAGTATCTTGCTTCCCACTACCATGTCCTAGACTGCTGCCTTCCACAAGATTATCTGTTTAGATATTTTTCTCCATTTCCTCCATAATAATTGCATATATAAATATAAAAGTGTTAATAAAAATCATTACAGCTTTAGCTAGGTAATTAATGTGTCTGAAACCATTGATGCCAATATTTTTTAGAATAAAATCAGACAATAAAAAGAATTATTTGAACATGAGCTACCTTAAATTGCACCTTAATGGACCATAAACAAATACTGCAGCAGCATATCATTTCATCTAGAATGCCATAATGCGGCATTATGAAAAATTTCCACAAAAAGCTAACTCCTTTTATGCTCCTGCTGGAATTACACATTGAGTAAAGTGTAAAGTGTAAACCAATGGTTAACTCTAGAATTTTCCAAGGGCACTAAAGTTGAGATTTGATGCAGGCTATGAAAAAGAAGATAATGCAATAAGATGTTAGTGTCTGTAAAGGGCAGGACGGAACAAACCAGCTCGATTTGCAGCATAGGGTCCACAGTAGGCATGCTGCAGAAAAATTGTACAGCCCTGTAAGAACGGCTGTTTCCACGCAAGGTTTTGATGTGTCTCCCATAGACATGTCCAAAATTGCCAGAAAAAAGAGATCGCCCCACATCTCGGCACAGGAAAAGACTTCTCACAGCCTAAACAAATGACAATCTGTGGCATCTTCAGGCATAAAGAAAGACAGAGATAGAACATTCTCAAACTCAAACGACCTAACCGTACAAATCATGAAGCCAGACAGCAGAATCATCTAATTCTACAACTACCGCAGGAAACGGAGGAGAAACAATGAGCTCAATAAAATAAGCAACAGAAAAGTAGCAGAGGTCAATCGGAGCAGAAAACAACAAGCAAGGGGCCTAAATAAGCAACAGCTAACAAAACAGAATCCCAAAATTCACGTGGAGAACAAAATAAGGATAACATAGGAACCGACAGAGGAAATCTTATATAAAAAAATAAAGGCTTTCGCTATATTAGAATCACCCCTTACAAGTATGCAACCTACCTAGTTGGAAAAAAAAAAAAAAGAAATTTAGAACTACACGGACCTAATTACGCAAATGACGATACATGGCCAACAGCAGCAGAAAGAATCGGATTCTTATTGCAAGGAGCATTCTAGATCGTTCCCTTCCACAAGAAAATTAAAACAAAAGAACTTCAACAAGCAATATCCCTAGGATCCACATATCCAACAAAGAAGATCAAAACATGGATCATACTCAGTCATTCCCTTAAAGCGAAATCCTGACTACGAGTTCTTTCATCGTATCAGACACCAGAAGGAGAAAATGGACGACGACAAGGTAAAAGGAGGAAAAGGCAAGACCGCTCACCGTTGAAGAAGGGAAGGAAAGGAAGGCCGGAGTCCTCGAGAACATGGCAGAGGACCCTCCAGTGTCACTGAGATGGCGAGCGATTGAATACAACTAAAAATGAGATTAAGTAAGAATGTCTTGTTCTTGTGAAAATGGCGGGGACGCAGGCGGAGCGGAGATTAAGCGTCACTTTCGAACTCCACCGAACTCGCCAACAGGCGCAAGTTATCCATTTGTCGACCCGAATGTTCGGCTTTGAGCAGTCGGGGACTACCACTGGTTCTGGTGGGCGATGTAGGGGGTTTGAATCGAACCTTGCCCTTTGCGGTAAATCTAATTTATCAGATGTTCAGGTGCTTGGATTCATACTTGGATCCTAGTGTAAATGAAGAAAAGTCCACACCAAAATTGAATCTGAATTTTAAATTCACTGAATCCAATCCGAATTCGACTTTTAAATTCATAGCTGAATCAGAGTCTGACTTTTAAATGCACAATTGAATCCAAACTGCATTATTATATGCAAAAACCGGCTTTCAAAATGTATGGGTATCAAATGTGGGATATTAATTTAAAATTAAATCCAACTTTGAATCCAGATCAGAATCTAATTGTACATTTATTTAAAATTGAATCCGACTCAGAATCTGATAAAATATTATTTCTTAAATCCAAATCCGATCTGGTTTCTTGATCAAACACGTTTTTGTTCTCCATATCCAACTGATTTAAGCAATTTAATCCGATATGCAATTCAAATCCAATCCTTTGACATTGAAAACAAGAGAGTTTTAAGATTGAAGGGGAATGAGACTTATAACTTGATTAGCATTAGGTGGAAATTTTGAGCAAAATGGATGCGGAGACTTTGGCCTTTAATATTTTCAACGAATATCTGGAATTAAGCTCAGAAGAAAGCGGATTATTATTATGATAAAATCGTAAACAAACCTATGTTTGCTTTTGGTAAATTAATTTTTAACATTAACAAAATTTAAAAAAAAACATCACACTGATTTGGATGTTTATAAAAGAAACTACCCAATTTGGATGTAGTAAATCAATATAATTGTGGAAGCTAATAAGCATAAAATTTGTTTATATTGAAGGTATGAAGTTTATTTTTATCCTATGAAAACCCAGCTTTATAAATTAGTGATAACCTAGGGTTGATGAACAGAAAGGTTATTTGTCAACACTGCAAGGAATAGGCTTTTTTTTTTCATAACATTGAGAAATTAGGTATCCTTTTAGTTATCATCAAATATCTTTCAGTGTATTTTTGAAAAAAAGAATTTCCAACAAAAGAAAATAAAAGCAATATAAAAAATGGATGAAAAGATAAATTTACAAAACCAAGCTATAACAATTTTAGAAATGGCTGCCCTCGTTTCACCAGAATCGGGTGTCAATTCTCCATCTTCCTATCTGAAATGCGAGCGGTCATCATTTCAATTTCGGTTTGAGATCATCAACAAGCAGAACCGCATAGTGGGCTCGGTGTGGGCAATTGCCCACACCGTCGCATAAAATTTCATATATAGATATATAAGGCGCCTGTCAAGCATTTACTTATTATTTTATACATGATATGCGGCCTTAGTGATCTTGCTTTACATTTAGTCAAGATTTTTGAATCAGTACTCAATAAAAAAATTTCTGGCACCGCCACCGTTTCAAAATATATATATTCCGCATTCTTACTCCTTACTTCTCACAACCACTTGCTTTTCAGCTTAACTCAACCTCGTGTGCTTCTGATGCAGTGGAAGAGATGACTTTTCCTCTAATCTACGATCAACGCCTAACTAATCTATGGAGAATCAAAAGGAATGCAAAAAATGAATTGTAAGAAAGAAAAAAGTACAAATAAACATTAGGGTTTTTATTAACTTAAACCCTTTTATATAGCCTAAAGACAGCTCCCTGGATATGGATCCAAAGCAAAATAGCAATAAATAAAAAAAAAAATTTAAAAAATGGAACTGGATCTCCTATGCTCCGCTTCTAAGCAGGGGGCAGAGCCAGAAATTTGTTTTTCATGGGACATTAAACATATGGTTAACAAATTTTCAATTGACTTATAAGGCAGTGACCCGGATCTCGTGAGGCTATCTATATAACCGGACCTAAATTCACTTAGTTTCAACACCAAAGTAAGATTTAAATGAGTAGGCTCCGTGGGGCGCACACGGAGCGCTCTAGGCCCCGCGGAGACCCCACCTCCGTCTGCCCCTGCTTCTAGGCGATTTCAACACCATTAGAGAGCCACAAGATAAGACCAGGAGACGCCTCGATGCTTAACATGTTGGGAGTTCAACAGATTGAAGAGTGATGCAGATTTAGTAGTTTTAATGACTCTCACCCCAGCCATAAAAGGCTTCAACAATGGCACGGGGAAGGTGCCGCTGAAAACCTTTCACTGGCATTATTCCAATGTCATAAAAAAGTGGACAATGGGATAAACACAGCGTCACTGAAAGCCTTTCAATGGCATTGTTTAAGTGGTCTCCATTTATGGTGTCCCAGAATTTTGACATTGAAATGAATTAATGTCAGCCAAAAACCTTTAGTGGCACATTCTAAACACCACTAAAGGTCATAAACGTTGTAGTAGAAGAGGTTAGGAGAGAACTTGCAAGAATGAAGTTCCAACTTCTACGGGGATACACCGAAGAGAGAAGCTAGAGCTGGATAAAGTACAAAAGCATAGAGACAAGTATAGGGTTTGAGACGCCGAGTATGAACTAGTGGTAATAAAAGAGCCAGAGACGCCATTAAAGGAAGAGGAAATTAAGCTACCAGGGACAAAAATCCTGAGCCATGTGGCTGCTAGATGGTGACAAAAATGTAGCATTTTTTCATGCCAAAGTGAAGAATCAACAAAAAAAAATTATGTATTTTAGCAGTTGAGGTGAATGGGCATAGGTATGACACCACATTTTGGCCGGGGTGATGAATTGATGGAAAAGGGGAACACTTTGGTGAGTAGGAATGTTCTGGCTCGACTCAAACCCACTCCGTTAAGCTCGACTCATAAGTTAGAGGAATCGAGTTCGAACTTAACTGATAACTCGAATTTGTAAACCGGTCGAGTTCGAGTTGGATGAACTCGACTCGATTAGACTCGTTTGACACTAATACTTATTTTCGTAATTTCAAAAACTTAAAATGGCTTAAATAAAAAAATAGAAATTTTAAGCATAAAATATATGTTAAAGGACACGACCTTAGCGGGTCAAGCTCGAGCTCAGCTCGCTCGTTGAACATCCGTAGGGATATTCAACGTTTTTGCCGTTAATATTCAAATTAGTAGTCGAGATGTTGTCTAGATGGTTGAAGAGATAAACCCAACTTGCCAAGTTTACATTGCCAAGCTTTGGGGTTATTAATTTGATTTCTCTTAGGATGTAATTTGTTGATGACATTATAGTTGGTAGCATGGTTAAAAAAAAAAAAAGTGTACGTAAAGTGCAAGAAATAAGTCAGTCATTCAAAACTATAAGAAAACCCCATTCAAAAAAAAAATCCAAGATGAAAAAATATGACAAAACATATTTCCTCCTTTTTTTTTTCATTTTAGGCAAAATTTCACGTTTTTTATGCCAAACTGTTTTCATTTTTCAGTTTTCACATTTCTCCTTTTTTTTTTCAAGCTCATCAATTATACCCAAAGAAAAAAGCACATAAAATGCAAGAAATAAGTCAATAATTCAAAACTTTAAGAAAACACCATTTAAAGAAAATGCTAAAACTAAAAAATACGACAAAATACATTTCCTCCCTTTTTTCCATTTTAGGCATTTTTTCACTAATGCCAAACTGTTTTCAGTTTTCACATTTCTCCCTTTTTTTTCAAGCTCACCATATTATGCTCCTAGAAAAAGCACATAAAATGCAAGACATAAGTGAGTCATTCAAAACTTTAAGAAAACCCCATTTAGAAAAAAAAAATCCAAAACTAAAAAATACGAGAAAACACATTTCCTCCTTTTTTTTCATTTTAGGCATTTTTTCACATTTTTTAATGCCAAACTGTTTTCATTTTTTAGATATCACATTTCTCCCTCTTTTTTTTTCAAGCTCACCAGATTATACCCCCAGAAAAAGCCCATAAAATGCAAGAAATAAGCCAGTCATTCAAAACTTTAAGAAAACCCCATTTTAAAAAAAAATGCCAAAACTAAAAAAATACGACAAAACACACTTCCCCCCTTTTTTTCATTTTAGGCATTTTTTTTTACATTTTTTTAATGTCAAACTGTTTTCATTTTTCAGTTTTCACATTTCTACATTTTTTTTCAAGATCATCATATTATACCCAAGAAAAACCTCACTATTTAAAACGT
This sequence comes from Nymphaea colorata, assembly GCF_008831285.2. Classification (NCBI taxonomy): domain Eukaryota; kingdom Viridiplantae; phylum Streptophyta; class Magnoliopsida; order Nymphaeales; family Nymphaeaceae; genus Nymphaea; species Nymphaea colorata. The sequence goes on from NC_045140.1 coordinate 506,982, forward strand.
GAAAACTTTTTTTTAGGACTATGGTTGGTACTAAAGCATATACAATTTTTTTGGCAAATGAGAAATTAGTGCTGGAAGAATTTGAGGTAAACATAGACATGAATACTAATGCTGAAAAAGTCAGTTTGTTTTTCCTTTCATGTAAAAGAAGCAATATTTGTGGAAATATAACTAATTTGCTGGGACGAAAGGAGGCCAAAGTTACCAACATCATACCTGGGACTGACATTATTCACAGGCAGGACGCGTGTAGGGCACTATTATGTATTGAAAGAGGGGATTTCTAGAGAGAGTATACATACTTCTCTCTTTAGACGACGGTGTTTGATTGAAGATGAACTACTTGCTGTAGGTCTTTGAACCTTTACAACTGATTTCTTCCTTTATTAGCTGGTCTTCTTTATGTAGACCGTGGCAGGAATGTGGAACAGTATTAGTGAATTTAAACAAACAATATGCGGCATCTAAAACCTTTTATATGAATGTTCCTTGGTTTGGATTGGTGAAGCCAAGGCATCGATTGTAGTTGGATAGTTGGGAAAAACGTGACTTGGTTAAGGATCGACCCGGTCACTGGGTCAGCGAGTTGACTCGTTGACTTAGTCGAGTATTCAATAACCATAATGTAAATCACTGCAGTTGAATCTACTGAGTCAGGGGCAAGTCAAGCCAAACCTTGACTCGTGTCCGGTCTTGTTGGTGATCCGAACTGACTCGAGCAATTCCTGAGTCAGCCCAGCCAGTTTGCCAACTATGAGATGGGAAATTGTGTGTCTTATGGTGAAGCAGGGCGGGCGGTTTGATGTAACCTAAAAACATTGTGGATAACACTGTGGAAGAGCTCTCTGATGTCATAATCCTAGTCACAAAAAATGTTTTTGGGTTTTAAACAGGGAGGTTTTTCTTAGACTTAATACAGCAAACTTGAAAAATACACGAAAATATAGTTAAATTTTAAAAATTTTAAAAAATCCTAAAAATTAGAGAAATACAAAGTAAGTGAGAAACTAATAATACAAACATAAAAAATAAGTAGATAAACAACAAATAAAAATTAGAAAACGAAGACAAGTAGTTTGACATTAAAAAATGAAAACAAAAACCTGAATATTTTTTTCATTTTGATATTTGAAAAGAATGTTTTTGTAAGGCTCAAATGATGACATATTTCTCACGTTCATTGTGACAAAAATGATTAGAAACAGATAATTCAGAACACAAATTCACACGTGTAGTTGAATGGTCATTAGTGAGTAGTGAACCATATACTTTGATATGGAATGGAAAGGATGTAAGATATTTTAGTCAAAATAGATATCTACATACCAAGAAATAAAGTTGAGAAAGGCAGTTGTGTTGAAGCACAAATTCATATGGAAGGGAGACAAATATCTACCTTAAAAAGACCGAAGCACCTTCTTGTTTCTCTTTGCCTCAGAGGTTATGAGCTCCTTGGGACCTAGATAGACAGCGGAACACCCGTCAGCTAAGCATCGTGCATCTACCGTTTGCAGTTCAAAAAGTAGCGTTCACAGAAATTAAACTGATGACCGATCAATCATCATTCTATCAGCTTGGCTAGTTACACTACATCGTCGAGAAAATGACGGTGTTGCAAGAGAAAAGCGATATGCTACTAACAAGGGATGAGAGATTATTAATGCCAAATACGACACATGAATTGGACATTGGGTTAAGGAGGTCATTTGGCAGCAGGGACACTTTGTGAGTGTCTCATTAAGTCTGCTTAAAAAAATTGGGTAGATTCACAAAACATTATAACTAATGTAATGCTTGTGATGATTTATGGAACACTCACAGAGTGTCCATACCCTCAAACAACCTAGTAATCGATTCTTATCTATTTGTGAGTTGTAATGTTTTGTCTATTGCTTGGAGACGTCTGCCAATACAGAATCTTATAAGACGATCTTCTCTTTACGAACTACACCTAAACATAGCTTTGTTTGTTGGGATTCTTTTCCATATAGGTGGAAACCATTGGCTTAAGTTGGTGGCTTAATTGGTTCCCGGATTTGTTTGTTTCATTTTGTTCTTTCTTGATTGATTGGTTTGACATGTTTCCTTTTGCAATAGAATAAAGGAGACTCTTGACTCACAACATGGTTGCATTTGCATTGAAACCGGTTTGATTTTATGGTCAACTGAGGAATGCCATGTCCCATGTCAATCATTTTTTAAACATTTATTTGTTTTTTTTTATTTTAAGTTACTTTTTTATACATTTTTCCATGTTTAGTGTTTCAAATGGAATTTTTAATATTTTTTGACTCAACACATGAATCGGCAAACCTGCATATGCACCGACTCAACAGCCTCGTCGATTCGATTCTTGAACCAATTTCAATAACGCGGCTAAAATCTTCTTGAATCCAACAAAGCTGAGTTAGGTTGACGGACTACAGCTAGGGTTGGGCCACCTTGGTTGGAACGCCTGCTCTTTGCCAAGTCAGCTACTGATCCAGGTTTCAACCTGATTTATATGTTCATCTATTTCTCAAAATTATGGGTTCAAGCTTGCTTCCAAGCAAGTTGGTCAAGTTTGGGCGTAGCTGGTTGGCAGGCACAGAGCCCGAACTTTTTTTTTTTTTTTAATGAAGCATTAAATATATAATTAACAAATTTTCAATTGGCTTTGCGGGGTTGCCCCATATAAGTGAATCCAGTTCCACGAAGATCCACATGTAAATTCAATGTTTTACCATGCCCCACGGAACCCCTAGATAGACCTATCTAGTTGTGAGTTCAACTTTCTTGAGCTCTACTTTTTTATACTACAAACAGTGGATGCACTGCCTGTCTCACTTTTTACCAAGCTTTAAAGCAACTCCATCCGTACCTCCAAACAAGTTGGTGAAGTATGAACACGATGAAGACGATGGGTTCCAACATTACTTGCATTGGATCTCAATTCTCAAGTGATCGATCAACATAAGTTTGCAAACATGATACCGATAATTTTTTGCTGTAAGTTCCAAAGATAGGATACATTTAAGACGAGTGGTAGAAGTCCGGCCGGAGAAAATGACGGCTCGCACTTTCTCTTGAATTCAATGCTTACCGAACTAAGGGGACCGGCCATAAATGGGTCGGACGTTTAATATTCGAAACCAAATTATTTGAAAAAATATGGACATTTATTTGAATCGTTTGGTTGGATTCTAACTATTTTAGCATCAATGTTTGTTTTAGATCAATATCGAATAAAAATTGAAGATACCAAGCATTATCTACGAGTTGGGGTCTTGTTTAATATCTTCAATTTCGTTTGGAGTTTGATTAATGATTTCTTTGGAGTATGAATGCACAAGGAAGAGCTTTCGAGGTTTACGGCATTTTTGAGTGGTGGGTGGAAAGTGTGATAGTCGTCGTAGAGTGTCTTGCATTTACAATTGCAGTTCAAATTAATAGTTTCAATTTTATGAGAAACCGTTCAAATTAATAGTGTTTTATAGAAATCAAACTGATTGAACCTTTACGGTTCACCGACCTTGACAGATCATTATTAATAATTGGTAGATTTTCATCTAGGTAGGTTTGAGTCCAGGATTAATATCTTGGGTGCTATTTCAATCTATCTGGATCTCCTTTGATCATTTTTTTTCTTTTGTTTGCATTCAAACATAATTATTCTTCTTCTTGTTCTTTTCATTATTAAGAAGTCTAACTTTTTTTTTTTTCATTCCTTTTTCTCTCACTCCATTCAGCTGTCTCTGTCTCCCTCCATCCATCAAAGAAGCCGCTAAGTAAAAAAATCTTTTAATTTGACTGCCGACAGGATTGTCGGCACCCCAAACCAAAAGCTGTAATAACTTTTTTTCCATTTTTTTCTCTCTCAGCATTCAAACAAGCTCAGCCTGTCTCCTTTCCCTCCATCTGACGAGCCTGTCTCCTTTCCCTCCATCCGACTGTAAACAGTTGGCACTCCAAACAAATCCTCCAATTTAATTGCACACAGCGGCACCCCAAACCAGAAGCTGCCCACCGTCGCCTTTCCGCCGGGAATCATGCAGGTTCGGCCGGTCTACTATCCATCCTATATTTTGAATCCTAACTATGTTCGCATATTAGATACTACCCTTCGAGATGGAGAGCAGTCGCCCGGTGCTTGCATGACGAGTAAGGAGAAGCTAGACATTGCTAGGCAGCTCTCTCGGCTTCGCGTCGACGTCATAGAAGCTGGTTTCCCAAGTGCCTCTAAGGATGATTTCGAAGCCGTCCGAACCATTGCCCGTGAGGTCGGGAACGCAGTCACCGACGATGGCTACGTTCCGGTAATCTGTGGCCTGGCGCGCTGCAACAGGCCGGACATCGAGGCAACCTGGGACGCCGTCCGCCATGCTCTCCGCCCGCGCGTCCATGTCTTCATCGCTACGAGCGACATCCACCTCAAGTACAAGCTCAAAAAGTCGAGGGAGGAGGTGGTGGACATCGCCAGGAATATGGTCGCTTTCGCAAGGAGCCTTGGGTGCGAGGACGTCGAGTTTGGCACCGAAGATGCGGGAAGGTAAATTCCCTCTTACTATATGTAGATAAAATGCCGTCATTTGTGATCGTGGTTGTCGTTTCGAATCATTAGAACTGATGACAACTGTAAAATTTCGCCTGCTGGTCGGTTATACATACGATAACAGAATACGAAACAAATCAGTGTATCATGAGGAATAGGAGATAGCAATGCCATATATGTTTTCTGTCTTTCTTTAATGACAAGAGCTCTCAGCGGAGAGAACATGATCAGTGATGCCTCCACAGTCCACACGGCATCGTTCTTGAAAAGTTCAAGCATGACCCTTGTCTCAGGTTTTTCACCAGGTAGTTATGATCCAGCATCTCCAGAAGAAGATCCAAAATCTACCACAATTAAATTCTGGATGCCCAAAAAAAGGTCATGGGCAAAGGGTTCACGTTCAACAGCTAAACAAAGTATCTATTAGCATCACTTCAGTACACTCTGAAACAAATATGCTCCAAAATTAGATGCATCGATGAACCCTCTTGAGCCTCACACGGACAGTCTTTGCTAGAAAAAATAAATCAAACTCCTTTGCAGATCTTGTGTCAACATGTCATCTCATAATGTGGAACGGATCACTTTAGCCTTCGGGAGGGTCCAACACCCCAAAATATAGCTCGACCATGAAACTGCAGATACCTGAGTTCGCAGAGACCTGCAACCGAAGCAATGGAAAAGGAGAATCATTTGATTGTATTAACTTGACCTTTTCCTGTCATGCTATCTCTCTCAACCATTAGTTCACGATTTGGTTTATCTGTTCAATTTCTGAAGAAGCAGAAGTTTATGTTCTACAACACACCCAATTAGTTAAGGGAAAAAAACCTACCTTAGTAAAAAACCTTTGTGAATGGGATTGAAAAGTCTTCTATGGAACATGTGTTATGTGTGTGCAAGTCTGTATGTGCTTCATGACTATGCACGTGCACATGCATGCATTCCAAGGTACAGGATGAGTTTGTTTCTTTTAATTTCATTTTCACCTTATCCAGTGTCTATAGTCTTCTGCTCGTGGTTGATTTGTGTTTCTGTTGTGTCCTTCTGTTCAGATCTGATAGGGAGTTTCTTTATCTTGTCCTTGGAGAGGTCATCAAGGCTGGGGCAACGACCCTTAACATTCCTGACACAGTTGGCTACAATTTGCCCAATGAATATGGAAAGCTGATCTCTGATATTAAGAGCAACACCCCTGCAATTGAGAACGTGATTATTTCTACTCATTGCCATAACGATCTTGGCCTGGCTACAGCAAACACCTTAGCGGTACACAGTTTCTTGTGGTTGCCAGATAGAAGGCTTAAATTCATTGTGGAAATATATGATGCTCCTTTTGAACTAATAGCTTGAGTTATCCCAATCTAGGGTGCTTATGCTGGAGCAAGGCAATTAGAGGTTACTATTAATGGAATTGGTGAACGAGCTGGGAATGCTTCACTTGAAGAGGTGGGTTTTAATGATATATGCATATATATCGACCGGATGCATGATACAAATTATGTACTTGGGATTTCATTAACCATGTTTGCAAGGCTTGACATCCAGCCATCTAAGTTCACTTTAGTGGTTATTTCTTGTGAACTTTCACCATTGTACGAAGGTCCTTTTTGTGATAATATGCTGCTGATTTGAACTTTTTTGATCTTTGCATTTGTCTTGATGGCTTGGTGCAAAGATGCTGATATTGTAAATGGAAGAATGCTATCTTCATTTCTTTTTTGCTTTTCAAAATGATGGATCTCTTCGTACCGGAAAAAATAATTGAATTTCTAGGGCAGTCATTTTTCTAAGTGGATCTCTTTAGGTTTTCTCTTGGCTGCTTTTTTTGTTTATGCTTCTGTTGGTCTTACTCATAGGTGGTCATGACTTTAAGATGCCGAGGTAAAGAACAGTTGGGAGGACTTTATACTGGGATCAACACCAAACACATCATGATGGCTAGCAAGATGGTATGTTCAAAAAGATACTGGAAAGGGGAATTTCATTATGCTGATTCCTATGACATGAGATTTTTGCTGTGGTGTCAGTACAGGTTATGCAATATTCTGGTCTGACTGTTCAACCTCATAAGGCAATTGTTGGGGCCAATGCTTTCACTCATGAAAGTGGAATTCACCAGGCATGTGTAAAATCCTTGCACCACAAGTTAAAGCCTTAAGTTATTGACTTGTAGGATTTATGGTTTCAGGCTTTGAGCTATACTTATACTGCAGCGCAGAGTGGAATCAAACTGAATTTGATTCTGTATTTCTTTTCTTAAATTTATTAAGTGTTTGTCTACAAGAGAAGCTAGATCTGGATCCATGTATATTTGGTTAGTAGTTTTACTCAATTCCCTTAGTTCATTGACCTATATGGGTGTGGCAATTTTCAGTATTACCTAGGCCAGTGAAAGGATGTGTCCTGTTTGTATTTTGATGTGGATCGGATCCAACTAATGAGGGTCATGTTGTGTTAAAAAATCCCAACGTGTACCTGGGGCATTCTTGTTATGTTGGAACTTGGAAGTGAGTCCCATAGTCACAGAAAACGTGTTTTTTTTTTACTTTTCGTGTTTTTTTATTTTTTTCACTTTTTCCATTTTTTAATGTCAAGCAGTTTTTTTTTTTCATTTTTCATTTTTTATTTGTTGCAAATCTACTTATCTTTTTGATGTTTGTGTTATTAGTTTTTCACTTATTTCATTTTCCCCACTTTTAGTTTTCTTAAATTTTTAAAAATTTACTGTTTCCATTTTTTTTCCGTTTTTTTCAAGCTCGTTGTATTATACGTAAGAAAAACCTCGCCATTTAAAACTACAAAACGTTATTTGTGACTATGGTTGGAACATCTCATGTATTTTTATGTCTTGTGAATTCCTGATTAATGATTTAATGAGACTAGGGCATGCCCAGACAGTTTGAGGCTGCCTTGGTACTATCAAGGAGATCTCCTCTCCTGTCATCTCCGTTCTCAAGGTGAATAAAATCTGGACAAGAAGATCTGACAGCCATAACTGGAGCTGCATGAAGTTACATGTTCATTAGAACACCTGGATGTACTTTAGAAACCATTTGGAAGATCTGGAAATTAAAAATTATGTTTCTCATGTTGAAGGGCCAAGAAATTCACTTGTATGAGGTTCAAAACAAAAGTCAGGTCTCTCTCTCTCTCGCACATGCGCACACGTCTTTCATTTGCATCTGTCAATTCGAGGTCTGATTATCTGTGTCATCTTCATATTGGGGCACATAGTGGTACTCATAAAAGTAGATTCTTATTTTTTGCTTTGCCCGCTTACAGGATGGAATGCTGAAACACAAAGGTACATATGAAATAATGTCCCCTGAAGACATTGGATTGTCTCGATCTGATGAATCTGGTATTGTTTTGGGAAAGCTTAGGTATAATTCTTTTCTTTTTTTTTTGAATTATTATGGTATGGAACACATAAATAATTAACAACGTTTTGTAGTATTAGGGGTGCTGTTGTCTTTCTTCTATAGTTCTATGTATTTGATTTGCATGGCTTATAATCTCCTCTCTGCTTTATAGCTATATTCGATGTACTTTCCTCTTACCACCTTGCTCATCATAGTATTTTATGATTATGAAGTTCCATGGCTCTCTAATAACTGCGAGTTTCTTTGCAGATTCTCTTTGTAGAGATATAGCTCATGAATTAATGAATTCAGAAATCAGATACTACTGTGTTGAATCCACATGTATCTTGGATATCTGAAGTCATTCTTGCTTTTCCTAGACAAGATTTTCCAGAAGCAAGAAAACACTGAACTTAGAGATTAAAATGGGGAAGTAATGGATGTTGATATTAGTTTCTATTTTGCTAGTGGATTTACTTCTGGATTTTGGTCATACTCAGAGTCTCAGACTAGGTTACCTAGGCAGGCTTCCATGAACTAAGCACCTAAAGGTGGCAAATGGTTTAGTTGTTTAACAACTTAAAACATAATACTTTTGTCACGTTTAATGCAAGAGTGGCATGGATACGTCTTGCATAGTCCTTAAAAGTGGTTTTTTTTTTCCTCTTTTTGTTTTTTTTTTTTATGGACACGATTCCTAGACAGACTCCAGCCTCGTGAAACAGATACTTTTTTTATTGATAAAAGTTTCATTAGCAGTTGACATATACACTTTTAGTGCGGGGAAATTATGGATGATGATATTAGTGTCCATTTAGCTAAATGAGGCACCTTTGGATTCTGATCCTATTTAGACAAGCCTGCAGGCTTTTATAAACTATGCACCTCCAGGTGGCAGATGATTTATTCTATTCACTAATCAAAAGTTAAGACTAATAACTTTTGAGTACTATTGCATTCTATCCTTGTAAAGAGGCGTGTGATTTGTTTTTGATGTACATGATTCCTAAATTAACAGAAGGAACAGACATAAGCAGTTAGCATATATACTTATAAATTTTCGTGTCTGAATTTTGTAACCCCAACGTGGTTGGGCTTTGGCTATCACAAAGCACTTCGAGTCTAAATCTCATGGGCACCATCCTCTGCTGGAGATGAGGGTGCTAGTGATGGGGTTTTGTCCCTGGAGTGCAACTAAGTCTCGCTTCCTTGGTGTAGTTTCATTTTGTTAAAAAGAAAAACTGAAGAAAAAGAGTCTGAATGTTTACATGTTATGCTCCCTCTTTGTGTCCGTCTGTGCACAGTCATGTTGAGCATCCAGCACTTTTGTGTGGTCTCTTTTGCTTGGCTTACTGCTTGTGCCTCTATGTACACCTTGGAAGCCCCAACATTTGTTTGGTTGTTCAATTTGTGCGCTAAAAAGGGCTCACAGTAACTTCAAATTACCTTTTCAATTTGATTTTGAATGACCTGTCAATCCTTCAACAAAACTGTCCCTTTATAGAGCTGTCAAACTTTTTTGTTCCCACATATCTACAGCAGCCAGTTTTTATGCTTTGGTTTGGCCTAGCTTGTTTCACATTATAATGCTGCTTTGTGTGCTTTTCTAAAATTTCACTTTTTGTTTTAATTTTGGAATAGTGGGCGTCATGCTTTGAGGTCTAAACTTGTACAGGTATGCAAGTTATCTTTTTCACTTCCATCTTCTTTCTTCCTCTTATCACATTTGAAGGTTGTTTTGATCAGTTAATTAGTATATCTTGAACTTATAAGTTGTGGACTTCCTCCCCAGCTTGGTAAAGAATTAGATGGGAAAGAATTGGATGATGTCTTCTGGCGTTTCAAAACTATGGCTGAGAAGAAGAAGGTTTGTGCAAAAAGAGACAACTCTTTAGCATCTTTATCTTCATTCTTTCAGTTGAGTTCAATTTGGATATTTATCCCCAATTTTTTCATCAGTTCTATTGTCTCATCTCTACCTTAAGGGAAGTGTGGGCACGGAAAATGTGTTTGTCAGTATTTTGTGTACATAGAGATGCTTATGAAGCACAGATATAGTAATGGACCATATTTGCAAAATGTAAAATATACAAACAGATTTGTCACCATGACAGAAAGATGCATGCAATTTGAGACAGGAGCATGGACAAAATGAAGGCAAGGAGCCCACTTGCCCAGGAAACATGGGTTGCTACCTTAATGATACTGCCATACTGGATTGTAGTCTGGAAATAGCCCCGAGATTTTGAGAAAGACTATGTGGTTCTGGATATTTGACTTCTTACTATCCTGCTGGTTTATATTATTTTGGCAGTTGGGACACTCGGTAAGATTTTGACTAGGTTGTTACATAGATTACTTGATTACATGCACCATATATAGGTTTTTGTAAATACTTACATATCAAGTGCCTAAAAGATTCATCAATATTTGAAGCTCAAAAGATCATAATTCTGCATTAAAAGAAAACATTGTTCAAGTATTTATCCTTGGGAAACAGACTATAGCAAACATGGCTATGATGTTAGATTTAAAAAAATATTAAACAAAATTATGGATCTTGATTGTCATATTTCAATAGAGATAGTTTAGCTGGCAATACTCCAGTCACTCCTACACACACAGACACAGGCTACTGGCTGTTCTCTGACTATCGATCATTTTCTCTTCCAATGTACCAAACCAGGTACTTGTGTTCTGCTGATAGCAGAACTCTCTTAGCATACTTGCATATGTGCCTGGAATCAGAACATTCAACTACCAGTTTATATTGTTGGCGTGGCTTATTCCCGGTCCTCCCGGCATTAAGGATTGAAAGATGTGCTTTTTCTATTTGCATTGTATGTTGTTTTAAGAATTGAAAGATCAAACATGCATATAATACAATTCTTTTGAATTTTGTTCATTTTCTATGTTGGTAAAAAGTGATCATGTTCAACTATCCTTGATTTTGTATCATTTTGCTATTAGATATTATGCTCATTTTCTCTTTTCTTAGTCAAAGTAATCCCTTGTGTTAATTACAGCATCTAAGTGATGAAGATATAGAAGCATTAGTTTCTGATAAAATCTTCCAGCCTCAAACAATTTGGTCTCTGGAGAATGTACAGGTATAATACATTTTATCTTATCCCGTACTTTTCCCATCACAAGATGCTTGTTGCTTATGATTTCTATAATGCAGGTTACTTGTGGAACCTTGGGTCTTTCAACAGGAACTGTTAAATTAGTTGGACCTGATGGTGCAAGACATGTAGCATGTGCAGTTGGCACAGGCCCTGTAGATGCAACATATAAAGCTATTGATAGCATTGTACAGGTAGACTCAAAACTATTTCCTTTATTTGATCCATTCCCAATCACAATATGTTCTTTGTATACACCAAAAGAACTTTCTGTTGTTTATGGGATTTGATTTCTTGTGAAAATAGATAGTTATAAGATAAGAACTTTTTCATCAAGAGAAATGAGAATACTTTATTGGCAAGCAGAAAATTCAGGTTCACATTATGCACATATCGTCACCGTTTCCCACATTGGAACGTCTGACATTCTTGCCTTTCGTTTCTTCTCTCTTTATCTTCTTGCTGTGTATTGTTATTGGAGATTTCTCACACCTGTGGCTGTATATTTCCAACTTAATCTCAATTATGTTTTTACCTTTTTGACATTTGCATCAAGACTTTTGCCTCTCAACTGATTATAAGAGGGTATTTTATATCCAGATTCTATAGAAATAATTGCATTTGTCATATCCTAGAAATGGAATGAGGTTGGTACTACATGCATTACAGAATCATCTCCCAACTTCATTTTTTGCCTGTCCGATCATATGTTTGGGACTCGTTGTTTTGAAAACATGAAGCCGTATGAGGAAAAACTTTTGATTGAGTCCGAAACACTCAACCTGCCACTGGGTGTTCTACCACAAGACTTGTCACCTAGTTTCGCTCTTGTCTTTCTGCTAAAACTAACCATATGGTCTTACGCTAGCATTTGCAGGATCAAAAACAGGGAGCATAACATCATCCTCATTAACCTCATCCACGAGGGCTCACCATAGTCCATTTATGCTTCTTTCATATCTTTCCTAGCTTTTTTTTACTTTTAAAGCATTTGTCATGTACATAGATTTCCACTGCTGGCACTGATATTGATTTGTCAGTGCACAGAGCAACATTCTGATGTGCCTCGGCTAAATGGTGTTTTGGCTGAGCGACCCCTACTAATAAGCCTTTTCTTTGTGGTAGTTGCAACTTACAAATGATTTTCAGTTGATTATTTTCCTTCACCTATGTGCACCTTTGTCGCTGGGGGTTATTTGAAGTCAATCTTTAAAAGCAGTAGAAATCTATCGTAAAAAGTGGAAGGTTTTATATAGAGGTGGGCATTGGGCCGGGTACCGGACGGATACCTGGTACCCAGCCTGATCGGGCCTGGGTTTGGGCTGGTTAAAATGAAGAATATTTTTTTTAAATATAAAATAATATTTTTTGAATATAAAGTACATTTTTAATAATAACATATATATTATTAGTAAAATAAAAATAATATTAAAAACTTACCGAGTTGAATCGAGCCTCGTCAGGCCCAGGCTCGGGTTTTGATCATCGGGCCAGCCCAATATGCCCAGGCCTAGTTTTATACCTTTGGTGGTATAAATTGAAATCCCCTCTTTCTTCAACTGTAAATCAATATCTCATGTGTAAATCTAGCTTTAAATCAATGTTTTCTGCCCCTAGGTGGCAAGTTCTCCTCATACGTAACCTGTAAGCAGCCTTCAACAACTTGAGCTCAGGATAACTAGTAAATATACCAGAGGGTCGTGTTTGTAGGGTTGTCTTCCTTGGTGGGCTCCATGTGTCGTATAAAGTGGGTGGCATGCATTTCTCAGATTTATGAAGTGTGTTTTCTCGGTAAATGTTGATAATTCTTGTGTCCATCTGAACGTTACATATATTAAACCAGATGGGAAATAAAGGAATTTATATTTATACAGTGATATGTTTTTACTTGGTGGATATGAATCATGCTTGTCTTCTTCAGAGCTTGACAAGCAAAAATCCTAGTTTTACTTCTCTTTGTTCATTTACCTATGCTTTGTAAATATATGCGAGTTTCTGGTAAATGTGCCCAAAGTATATGTGAGCTTGATGATCTGCTTCTGCTTTCTGTTTTAAAATTTTGGTGCTGGACTCAATTATCAACTTAATCTCTGGTTTTTGAAGGTGCCAGTAACACTTCTAGAATACAGTCTAAATTCTGTCACCGAGGGTATTGATGCAATAGCCCATACACGGGTAGTTATACGTGGGGAGAACAGCCATACGGCTACACATGCCTTAAATGGGGAAACAATCCATCGCACTTTCAGGTTTGAGAGATATCTGCTAACTGGTGTTGACTTTTGTTAAATGCATTTGGCATGTTTTCACTTCTGAAAAATACTGTTCTGCTTCCTGGAATTAACTCTTGTTCGATGTTCAGATTGACTGAAAACTGTGTTTCTCTTTCAGTGGTTCAGGAGCCGAGATGGATGTTGTTGTATCTAGTGTTCGGGCATATGTGAGTGCTCTGAACAAGATGCTAGGTTTCAAGTCTGCTTCATCGAGAAAGACATTGAACAGCAGCCAAGAAATTGTTGGGAAGGAATCGCTTGCTTTTGTTGATTAACAATGAATGCTTGAAAATGGAAATTTGAGTGGGTGAAAACAGTTTGAAACGAAGAACGAAGTCATTGAGTCAAGGTCACATTAAGGAGATTGTTGTTCGTGGGCACATAAGTTCAAGATGTGATATGTGCCTGACCGTAGAATGTCCACCCTAAGGATATGCTTGTAGCAAACAACAAAGATTTGATTATTCAGTAGCAAATTGTTCTATTATTTCAAAATATTACCTATTTGCAAGCTAAATTTTCCATTGCATTGCGGTATACCAGAGACGGTGTTAACTTTTCTAGAGTAAAGAGTTTTTATGAGATATACATGGCATTAGAGAATATTATGTCTAGTAAATGAAATTCTGTATCTTATATAGTTTTTTATCATTTTGTATATGATATTATAGCATCAATATATTCCTAATTCGATGTTTAAGTTTCTTATTCTTCTAAAATTAGAAGTCAGGTTCAGGTAGGTCCGGTCGTGACTTGATTTGGAGTCACTCTAAGTCAGTTCTCTAAAATTAATAGGCATACAGCAACCACACATAATTCACCGCTTGGACCTTACACCACGCAATGATAAATTTAAGTATCTAAGGTTCCTCGAGAATTCACATATAAAGTCATTAATCTAAGTAAGAAACAAAAATCTTCCACGTTTCTTTAGCTGTTTGACTAAGCACTTCTTTATCATCCTTTGGAGGTGAAGGTGGCGGTGGCAGGGACTGCACTGATGGTTGTGGTGGATCATTTATCATTTTCTTATTTAGAGTTAGGAACTGTTATATCTTTCAAATTTTCAGTAGGTTGATCATTTTGTTCCTCAAAATCATGAATTGTTTAATCAGCATCATCTAAGCTTGCAATAGCTTCTTCTCTCATACATGAACATGTGGAGGTACGTAAGGGCAAACTTTGGTACCTGTGTCGTCATACCCGTACTCATGTTGCCGTACCTGACCCAAAGTGAGTACTTGGATACACTTGGGTACTTCTTATATCGAAAATGATTCAAACTCCTTAATTTTACTTTATTTAAAATTTTTCAACTCAGTTTTCATTTTGATTTTAAAGTTATTGTTCATTAACATGGAATATTTTTTTAATTTATATCATTTGTTTATTTAAATGTTACTTTCATTTTGACTTTTTTGATTATTTTGCATATATACATATATATACCTTGCCGTACCTTCGTATCTACATTTTCTAAAGTTGTCGTATCTGTACCCATAACTCCATACTCATACCCGAACCAAATTTGCATCCCCATGCTTTTGGGTGCATTTCATGAGCCAGTTCGGCTTTCTATCTCGTAGAACTGCCTTGTGATTTAAGTTGCATGTGAATGAATCACCTCTCCTACACAGGTTTTTCCCGGTAAAATGATGGATCACTTCTCTTACTTTTTTTATTTTCTCACTAGCCTATAGGAGAAGTATAGTCTTTTCATTTTTCATGCAGGTATAACCAGCATGCATGTTGATTATTCGATGTGTAGGATCTTACAAAATGATGTAAGGTTGTGGTCTAGCACACAATTTTGTTCTGAAGTCAGAAGTTATTTCCACTCCCATCATTGTAATGTTTATTGGATGGCATCCTAAATGTACTACTAGTTGAATTGGTGTTGCTTATTTGGTGTATTTGACTGTGTAGAATTGATCTGCACTAGGCTGTATATCTAGGAATAACCTGCCTCCCCCTATACCAGTTTGAGTGTTATTTATTTCTGGGAGAATTGACATCTTTATCAAATTTACTTGCGCTTTTTCTGGTTTGTGTAAGGTACTGGTATGATACTCCTGTTTTAGATGTGAAAAAATGATGTATTTCAATGAAGAAAACCAGATGGGAAGCCGTTTGGGAGACAGAGAATGAGAATCAGTACAATTTTTTTACCTCCAGCTATACATCTGTTCACATTTTTGTTCATTGAATTTTAAAGGGTCCACTCGTGGCAGTCAAATGAGATGGTTTGACGGAGAGTGCAGTCCAGCTTGCCCCGCTGGTGAATGCAAGGCTAGCAAGCATCACCCCTGTTGGTGTAGGATTTACGGTGTACCGACAAGCTAACCAAATCTACTGCTGGTCTCTAGTGTTTTGCATATGCAACTTTAATTTTTGAAACCCAAGCATGGGCCCAGCCCAATCCGGCAGAGTTAATTTTTTTTAATATAAAATAAAAAATTTTAAATATAAAATTATTTTTAATAATAAAATATATATCATTATTAAATAAAACCAATATAAAAAATAACTCGAGCTGAATAGGGCCTCGTTGGGCCGACCTGAGCTGGCCCAATACATTATTGTGTAAGCCTAAGACAGCTTTTTCAGGCCCAAACCCAGGCCCGATTGGGCTGAGTATGAGGTACCAGCCTAATGCCCAAGCTTAAAATTAATAGTGCTTTATAAAAATCAAACTGACCATAGAACTTTCATCGACCTGGACGGATCATCATTAATAATTGGTAGAATTTCATCTAGGTTTGAGTCAAAAATTAATAACCTAGGTGCGGATTCCAATCTATCTGGATCCGTGCTTTGACCAATCAATTTGGATCAGTATTTTTTGCGACCAACATCCAAATCCCTTTAGGAGCTCACGAGGAATTTATGTGGTATAAAAAACTAAATTACCTTAATCTAAATCGAGTTTAGATATCCGACGGCAAACTCAAATTTAGTTAATTATATCGAGACTCGACCCGTTTGCATCCCTCCGACTGGATTGGCGGCAAGATCCTTTCACTAATTAGATTCGGAACCAGAACTGTGACTGAGTCCGCTGACATCATTTTAACGCCCCCTTCAGTTCCCTCTCACTAGTAAGTACGAAAATCCTCCAACTTGGCTGCAGCCGCCCACGACAGAGCAGAGGAGGAGCGAACAGATTCCTATGGCTTCATTAGTTCTAAGCCATAACTTCAGCATCTGTAATAGGTCCTATTGTATCATTGGCACCCCAAACCAGAAGTTGCGCACCTCAGCATTCTGGCCGAGGATAGTAAGTTGCTGTGTTGGGCAATCCCAACTGGTCTACTACTTGTCGCACATTCTGGATCCCAACTACGTTCGTATGGGAAGCAATCGCCCAGCACCACCATGACCAGCAAGAAGAAGCTCGACATCGCTATACAGCTCTCCTAGCTTGGTGTCGACAACATAGAAGCTAGTTTCCAAACGGCGCAGCCATGCCTGGTCAGGTCCGCCAGGCCAAGCCTGGCCAGGACACAGCCCAAACCGAACACGCCCGGCCAGGACATGGTCGACTATGCCTAGCCTGGTCTGGCCAGGACATGTCCGTCCAGACCCGACCACGTCCGATTGGGCCACGGCCAGCCAAACCCTACGACAGCAGCCCAACCCAGCTCGGCCATGTCCGCCAAGCCACGCCCAGCTCAGCCCGGTCCACCAGGCCATGCCCAGATAGGTTCACCACGCTTGGCCAGGTATGCCAAGGCTGGCCTTGGCCGTCCAATCTAGCCCCACTAGGCATGGTATAGGCCATGGCCGCCCAGTCTGGCATTGGCCAGGTACGGTCTATGCCACGGCCCACCACACCCAGCCAGGTCCGGTGGGTCATGACGGGGACAAGGCCGGGCCATGGTCGACCATGTCAGCCCGGCCTGGCGAGGTCCTTCCTGGACAAGGCCGGCCAGGCCACGTGCGTAGATTCTAATCTATCCCGATTAGTGACCAATCTATTTGGAACAAATTTTTTTTTTTTGTGACCAACATCCAAAATCCCTTTAGCAACTCATAAAAAATTTTTATGGTATAAAAAACTAAATTACCTTAATCTAAATCAAGTATGGATGACCGACTCCAAACAAAAATTAGTTAATTATATTGAGACCCGACCCCTGTTTGCATCCCTCGAAGTAGATTGGCGGCGGGATTGAGTCCCCTCACATAATTTCATCGCCCTTTCAGTTCACTCTCACTGATAAGTACGAAAATCCTCCAACTTGGTTGTAACCACTGACAGCAGAGTAGAGGACTGAGCGGATTCCCATGGCTTCATTAGTCCTAAACCCAAACTTTAGCATCCATAATGAATCCTACCGTATCGTCGTTAACCCAAACTAGAAGTTGTGTGTCTCTGCCTTCCGGCTGAGGATTGTCCGCAGCTGTGATGGGTAGTCCATGTCGGTCTACTACCCGTCGGACATCCCGGATCCCAACTACGTTCGCATATTCGATATTATCTATCACGATCGGGAGCAGTTGCCTGGCACCACTATGACCAGCAAGGAGAAGCTCAACATCGCTATGCAGCTCTCTCGGTCCGCTACGCCACGACCTGGATGGGCCACACCAAGCCATTACACGACCGGCCATGCCTAGCCAGGTCCGGCAATTCTGGCCCAGGTACGTCCATGCCACTGCCGGCAAATACCGGCCAGGGCACGGTCGGGCTTGGCCATCCAAACCCGGCTATGTCCAACTGAGTCACGGCCGGCCATGCCTACCCTGGTCCAACCATGCTTAGTGTGGTGGCCAGGCCTTGGCTGTCCAATCTGGCTTTGGGTAGATCCGGTCCAAGCCACGGGAGGCCAGTACTGGGCATGACCGATTGGGCCATGGCAGCCCAACCTAGTCGGCCACGTCACGCTGAGTGACTGAGTCCGCTGACATCTTTTCATTGCCCCTTTAATTTCCTTTTGGCTGAAGATCGTCTGTTGTTGTTAGGCAGTCCCGACCGATCTACTAACCATCGCACATCCTGAATCCCAACAAGGTTCGCATATTCAATATTGTCCACCATAATGAGGACCAGTCACCCAGCCCTCCCATGACCAGCAAGGAAAAGCTCAACATCATAGAAGTTGGGCTCGACATCATAGAAGCTGGTTTGCCGATGGCCGACAGCCCAGCACGGCCAGGACACGGCAAACCAATAACAACCAAGTCTGGTTGGGCCACGGTCAGGCATGGTTGTCCAAAACCGACATGTCTGGCCGGGTGATGGTAGGCCAGACCCGTCCAGGACCGGCTGGGCCATTGTCGGCCAGACCCTGCCACGACAGCCTAGCCACGCCAGCCTAGCCACGCCACGATCGGCCACATCAGCCCATCTTGGCCATGCCTAGCCCTGCTGACAGACCACGCCCATCCACAGCAGCGGGGTGCGAAGTGACTGAGTCTGCTGACATCATTTCATCAGCCCCTTCAGTTCCCTCACACTGATGATGACTGCGAAAATCATCTAACTTGGCTGCAGCCGCTGACAACAGAGTAGAGAAGAAGCGAACATATTTTCATTGTTTCATAAGTCATAAACTCTAACTTTAGCATCCGTAATAAGCCATACTGTATCGTCGGAACCCCAAACCAATAGTTTCCAGTCTCTGCCTTTTGGCCGAAGATCGTCTGTTGTTGCACTGGGCAGTCTCGGCCGGTCTACTAACCATCACACATATCGGATTCGTTCTACGTTCGCATATTTAATACTACCCACCGCGTTTGGGAGCAGTCGTCCGACGCCACCATGATCATCCAGGAGAAGCTCGACATCGCTAGGCAGCTCTCCTGGCTTGGTGTGGACATCATATAAGGTAGTTTTCCAATGGGCCGACAGCCAAGTGCGTCCATGCCCTACCAAGTCCACTAGGCCATGGCCGGAACTGGCCACACCCAGCCAGGACATGGCCGGCCATGCCCAACTAATTCTGGCCAGGCTAAGACCCGAATTGTCCCTCCAATCTGGCCCGACCAAGTCCACTAAGGCACGACCCGGCTCATCCACATCGGCCATGTCCAGCCAAGCCATGGCCGTCCAATCTGTCTCAGACAAGTACTGTCCAGGCCACGGCCGGCCAGACCCAGCCCAGCACGGTCACGCCTGGCAGCCCAGCTCGGCTAGGTCCACCACGCCAGGCCAGGTCCGCTGGCCACAGCCAGCCAAGTCCGCTAGGGCAAGCCACGCCCAACCAGGTTCATCCAAGACATGGCCGGCCATGGCCAACCAACTTGGCCAGGCCACGCGAGCAAATTCCAATCTATTTGGATTAGGTTTTTTTTTTGTGACCAACATCTAAATCTCTTTAACAACTCATAAAGAATTTCTGTAGTATAAAAAACTAATTACCTTAATCTAAATCGAGTTTGGATGTCCGACTGCAAACTGAAATTTAGTTAATTATATCGAGACTCGACCCGTTTGCATCCCTCCGACTGGATTAACGGTAGGATCCGTTCACTAATTAGATTTAGAACCAGAACTAGCAAGGCAGTGGGATGCTGAGTGATTAAGTCATCTGACATCATTTCATCAACCCCAGTTCCCTCTTGTTGATCAGTACCAAAATCATCCAACTTAGCTGCAGATGCCAACAGTAGAGCAAAGAAAGAGCGAGCGGATTCCCATGGCTTCATTAGTCCTAAACCCTAACTTTAGCATCTGTAATGGGTCCTACCGTATCGTTGGCACCCCAAACTAGAAGTTGTGTGCCTCTACCTTCCAATCGATGATTGTTTGCTGCAGTGCTGGGTAGTCCCGATCGGTCTGCTAACCGTCGCACATCCGAGGTCCCAACTACGTTCTCATATTCGATACTATACACTGCGATGGGGAGCAGTTGCTCGGCATGATGATCACCAACAAGGAGAAGGTCGACATCGCTAGGAGTCTCTCCCGACTTGGTGTCGATATCATAGAAACATGTTTTCCAACAGCCGACAGACTAGCACAACCACACTCGACCAAGTCCACCAGGCCACGGCCTGGACCAGCCACGCCTAGCTAGGACACAGCCGGCCACGACCGGCCATGCCTAGCCATGTCTCGCTAGGACAAGGCTGGCATTGGCCGTCCAATCTGGCCCGGCCAGGTCTGCGAGGCCACGGCCCAATCCAGCTATGCCCGGTCAAGACACGGTCTGCCATGGCCAACCTAGTCCGGCCAGGCCAAGGTTGTTCAATCTGGGTCGCCCAGGTACGTTCCAGGCCACGACCGGCATGGCCGCCCATACCTGGCCTTGTCCGGTGGGGTCACGGCCAACCAGACCTGGTTGGGTTTAGCTGGGCCATGGTCGGCCAGGCCTTGCCACGGTAGCCCAACCCAACCCGGCCATGCCATAGCTGACCACGTTAACCCATCCCGACCATGCCTGGCAGCCTGGCCAGGTACGCCATGGCCGGCCACACCTAGCCAGATTCGTCCAGGACACGATAGACCATGGCCATCCAATTTGGCATGGTACAGGCCATGGCTGGCCATATTTCTGTCCAGATTCCCACCAGACCCTACCATGACAGTGCAGCCATGCCCGGCCGCCCACGGTAGCCAGCTAGCCATGCCACGACTGACCACGCCAGCCCTTGACTTGGTCATGAAAAGGATTAAAGGCCTATTTCACAACATAGTCCAAAAGCCCTGTGGATTATTTTGCCAAAGACCCAACTAAGCCCAAAGACCTTGACCACGTATAAAGGCGTGGTCGATATCACAACCACCATTTATGAGCTTTGGCCCGTTGAGGCCCCTAATGCGAGAGTGGTCTTCATTCCGCAAATGAAGAGTCAAAGTTATGTTTCACCTATCAGATCTTTGATAGTATGTTGTCATGTGCCCGCAGTGTCCATGTATGTACTTGTGTCTTCGTAGTAAGCCTGAAAAGATGCCAATACTCTAAAAAGCAGGTACAAGAAGCCCAACTTCAGCCCTCGAGGCATCCGAATTGACTACCAGAGTTTCTTCCGCGAACGATCAGTTTTGTTGTCCACTGCAATTGCCATGTTCATGACAGGTGCCACCATCGCCATAATCTGACTAGATATCTTGAACAGGAGCAGAGCAATTTGTCGTCTCCAGTCCCTGGACAGAGAGATTCGACCACGCCATGGCCGAGCTGGACTGCCATTGTCGGCTGGGTTAGGCTGGGCTGGGTTGTTGTGGTAGGGTCGGACCGGCCTGGCCCGATCGGACCTGGTCGGCCGTGGCTTGGACCATACCTGGCTGAGCTAGATTGGACGGACCTTGCTGGGCATGGCCGGCCGTGTACTGGCCGGGTGTGGCTGGGCCGGGCCGTGGCCTGGCAGAGCATAAAATAACAAGCAAGGAGAACATAGGAACCGACAAATAGAAAAAATGAAGAGGAAATCATATATAAAAGAATAAATAATTTCACGATATGAGAATCACCACTTACAAGTATGCAACCTACCTAGTCGGAAGAAAAAAAGGAAATTTAGAACTACTCGAACCTAATTACGTAAGTGGCAATACATGGCCAACAGCAAAAAGAATCGGATTCTTATTGCGATGAGCATTCTAGATTGTTTCCTTCCACAAGAAAATTAAGACGAAAGAACTTCAACAAGCAATATCCCTAGGATCCACATATCCAACAAAGAAGATCAAAACATGGATCATACTCAGTCACTCTCTTGAAAGCGAAATCTTGACTATGAGTTCGTACGATCCACATATCCAACAAAGAAGATCAAAACATGGATCATACTCGGTCACTCCCTTGAAAGCGAAATCTTGACTACGAGTTCGTTCATTGTATCAGACACAGAAGGAAAACAAGGACAACAACAAGGTAAAAGGAGGAAATGGCATCATTGTTCACCCTTGAAGAAGGGAAGGAAACTCGAAGGCCAGAGTCCTCGAGAACATGGCAGAGGATCCTCCAGTGTAGCTGAGATGACGAGCGATTGAGTACAACTAAAAATGAGATTACGTAAGAATGTCTTGTGAAAATGGCGGTGACGCAGGCAGAGCGAGATTAAGCGGCACTGTCATTAATGCTCACATGTTTTTTTTTTAACGATAGATTTTTTTAAACAATCCAACAACATCTACAACATAGAATTTCCTTTCTAAACTATATATGATAAGAATCAACAATACCTTATTCTTTTAGTGTTTAATTATTAGATATCATGTTTGTTGAAACGAGAATACAGTATTTTTAAAATGTAAATTCTTCACGCAGTTCTATTTTAAAACTACAATGTTTTTATTATTAAATGCTTCTTAAGAATTTTTGTGTCTAAAACCACAATTAGTTGAACCCTCTCCAGTACTACCATTCGTGAGGATGAGTTATTTTTGTTCAACTAGTCCCCACTTAGAGATGATCGAGAAAATAAGGACTGGTTGTCCTTTGAATTTGAGAAATGAGCTAGCCAGGTGCTCTGGGACAGATCGCACATTCTTTCCAATGTGAATAGGATGTCAACGATCGGATATCCATCTGAATTGCTTTCAAAAAATCGAATATGGTAAGCAATTTAACATCCGAATGAGAAAATCAGATTGAATTCGGATTTAAGAAATCACATCCGATCGGATATGGATTCAGATTCGGTTTTAAATAAATATCCGTTCGGATACTATCTTAACAAGTCTATCCGAATCTGAACTGTGAGTTGATATCCAAATTATAACTTGCTATCGAATCTGAACTGTGAGTTGATATCCGAATTATAACTTGCTATCGAATCCGAACCACAAGAGTTGATATCTGATTCCGAAGAGAGCTGATATCCAAATCTTGTAACCTAATATCTGAATCTGAACTGCAAAAATTGATATATGAATCCTATAGCTTAATATCTATTTTGAAGTTGCAACTTATGACAATGGTAGAATGTTTGGGCAAAAGGTATAGCCAAATACACTAATTTAGGTCATGGTACAAGAAGAATATAAATTATATATAAAAGTATTATCTAACTAAGAGCTAATGACTTCCATGGAATTGTATATAATAATAGCTCTATAGTTATCATATATAATATTTAACTTAAAATATTTAAAACTATATCATGTGAAACTAATTAATTAATAATTAATATTATCTTTAATTTTAAATGTTTTTTGTGTAATCAAGCAAACTATTATAGTTAAGGCATCAACTAAACATGTATTTATTTAATTGAAAATAATAAAAAAACTTCAATAAACAAATTTCAACAAAATGGGCAATTTTAAAAATATGAAAGTTAAACTCAAATAAATATATTTAATATGAAAAAACTGTTGAACTCATAAAAAGTTTTATTAATCAAATTATCAATTACTTATTTAATCAATCAAGTAAATTATTTTGTGTAATCATATAATTGTAAAAGTCTTAGGTATTTGATATATAACACAAAATTCACAAATTTAAAAACAAAAACCTTTAACTAGCAGGAAAACAACAAATTGTTTGATTTAATAAACTATTTGATATATGATCTTATTAAAGCTAAGGGAACTAACTCAAAGAGTTAGTGATGATGTGGAGCGAATGAAGGTCCGACATCATTGAACACTCTTTTTATGGATGTAACACAAATATTTTTAATTAACTCAATGAAATTAAAAAAATTCATTAAATAATGTCTTTGTTAAAAGAGAAATAATATGAATCACCTGATTTAATAATTCGCAATAAGTGATCATCATGAAATAATTATTTACTCATTTAAAATATGTTATTTAAAAATAGACAAATCAATGTTCAATATGCACACTTAGTATGAAAAAAATATGAAAGTCATATGAATAACTTGTGGAAAAAATATACAAACTATATGAAAACTTGTAGAAAAAGTGTGAGAACCACATGATAAACTTGTTTATTGAGAAAACTATTTGTCTAATTACTCAAACATATCATTTTCTTGAACATGCAACATTGTAAAAAATTTATTTAGTTGATAAACTAGTTGTTTGAGATAAGTATTAAAAAAATGAGACTTGATCAATGAATGTACGTGAAAATAATATAACATATCTTTAAATGACTTGAAGATATATAAACCAAATATGACAAATTATGAATATGAAAAACTTATTGAGAAAATTGATAAGCTAACAGTTAAAACATCTTAACCAACTAGGTCAAAATTAAGTAATAAATATTTTGTTCATAAAAAGAAAATATGAAAATCTAAAAGATCAAAATAAAATTATTTATTCAAAATTCGACAACATTATTTGTATGACAAGTGTGGCTTCCTTCTTCAATGTGGAAATGTTTTGTGTTTTGTTTGAGGGCTATAACCAGTAACCCCTCTATAAAAAAAGGTGGACGACATCAAAAGGTGAGGAAAAGAGAAAAAAAATGCGGCAAGAGCTGAGAGAAGCTGACTGAAGCCCAAAGGTAGAGGGGGTGAGACAAGGTGGCCATTGCATTGTTGTGAATAGTCTAGCTGGTATTGCTCTATTCTGGTTCACTGTTCTTTCGGTCATTCCTAATCACCTTTTAACTAAAGATTCATTTTTCATTGTATTTCTTTCTTGCTCTGGAGTTGGATAGGGAACGAGTGGAGTCTATGGGAGGTGTTTAGAGTCCTATGTTTAGAGTCAATGCATTATTATTTCGAGCAATGGGTTTGCAGAATGACACCTGATATAAACCAACTAAGCGCAAGGATTGTGTCCATATTATACACAACTTGCAATTGAAGAAAAAGTTGTCCACCTTACTAGCAGTGATGGGGAAATACACAACACAATGTAGACTTTTGTTTCCTCTCAAAGTTTTGTTTTGAGAATTAAAGGTTTTTGTTCCTTTCCCACCAATTACTTTCATTTGTATGTTATAACAGTTTAAGTGTATATCACTCTTGAGTTCTTCTAGAGAGATTCCATCAAGTTTCTTTGACAACCTCAAGCGGCAGAAGATTCAGTAAATTTTACGATTATGAAATGAGGCGTTCAAGGCTTCAGACTATATAATTTTTTGCAGATGCCTAGATATTTAATGGAAATGCATTAGGCAGTCTATGGGGTGGCTAGCCCTTTATACTTTGGGCGTTCTTTGTTTTTTTAAAAAAAAAGAACCATTGGTAATTAATGTCCTTGGAGGCGTGGATTATCTCGCTAGCCAGTCTTCAGTGGAACAAATGACAAGTTATTTTTACATGGTTAAAGTATTCTTGGACTGGATTATGTTATTGACTCATTGGGGCAGATGGTTTTCATATTTCGGTTATGTGATGTTTTCCTCAAATACATGATGCTTTGTTAGGCAGCACGTGCAGCTATTGTAGCGACAATGTCTTAGGAATTGCCTAGTGGGTCCTTTCTCAACAAATGGTGGAATTTGTTTAGCAGTTTAAAAGTTAGTTTGGATTTCAAATTTGAAAGTCTTTTGATCAGAATGGGATCTTTAAATATAAAATTTGGATTTGGATTGAAATCAGATATTGAATTAGAAAGTCGGATTCAAATTTTAATCGGATTTTAAATTGAAAAGACGGAATCGGATTTCGATTTGAATGTCGGTTTCAGATAGGAACCGGATTTGGTTCTAAAAGTCAGATGTGCATTTGGATTCGGAACCAAATTTTGATTTAAAAGTCAGATTTGGATCGGGACCAGACATGGTTTTAAAAGTCGGATTCAGATATTGTATAAATTTTTTTTCATTCACATTCGTATCGGAATTCGAATTCAAAAATATATGAAAAATCAGATATGATAAAGAGTATATTTGATCCAAATCCGATTGATCCAAATCCGATCTGTTGACATACTTAGGACATGTGTACTTACTTCATTGGGTTTGTATTGTGAAGGAGTTATAATATATATTATCCAAAACTTCTGTGGATTTTTGCAGAGATTTCAGGTTATGTTCGACAGTCAGACATTCATTCTCCACATGTAACTACTCAAGCAGCTGTGCCAAGGTCAATTTTTCGACCGTCGCCTAAAGATTTCAAGCAATTTATTCCTTTCTTCAATTTGTGCTTCTTCTTGTGAGGTGTCAAGGCTCATCCCAGTGTCACGGAAAATGGATTTGAAATGCCCTATTGTTTGCATTTTGGATGAGCAAATCTGAGTTTATAGCCCCGTAATTTTAAAGCCAAATTTGTCTTTCCATGCTGTCATAAAAGTTTCAATAAATGTCCCAGGGTTGCTGAATCCAACCTATGACACCAACTTCTGTTTAATCCACTGTGTATTACTTTCACTCTTAAAAGGCCACTACACATTCGCTCCTCCAACATGACCTGCTCAAATCTATTTCCTTTATCTTTAGTTTCTATTAAAGAAGAGTTTCTATTAAAGAGAGAAGAAGGAGCCAATAAGTGAAGCTGTTGTATCAAGCTTACACAAAGACACACACACACACACTGAGAAAAGAGATGGTTGGTTAAACTACTTTTTTTATTAAGATGCACCTTTCGGTATCTTCTTCTGTTATTTATTTGGTTACGTAAAGTCTATGTTTCCGGTGAGAGAGTGGCTCATCCCTACCACCTAGAATGGGGCCTGCTGCATTTGGGCCTTAGGCGATACCGGTCAACTTGAATGTCACACTCCACCACCTTAAAACGCAGCAGAATAATGTCCACAAAAATCAAACTAAAGACCTACTTTCTAACACGCTTCTAACCCAACCAACTACACTATGCCCCTTGAAACAATGTTAAAATCTACAACACGCTTTTAACCCAACCAGCTACGCCCCTTGAGACAATGTTAAAGTCTACGTTATTCTCATATACTTGTAGAAGAAGTTATGTAGGATCATCTACCATCGAATTGTACACAAAACAACCTATTATCAAAATTGAAGTGTCACGCCCTTGTATAAATAGTCGTCTTTGCAATTTCTGTTTTCCAGTCAGCCATGCCATTTTTTAATATGATTTTTTAACTTTAGGTTCCACCAAGCCAAATTGCATCATCATGCTTCTGCTGGTGAAATTACAATTCCATACCGTCCTAAACTGACCCTTCCTACTTATAAGCGCAGAAAAGAAAAAATAGTACTGTGTTAGACACAAAGAAAAAATTGGGATCCAAGTCTAAGGAAGTGCACTGATAGACACAGGTTCGAACCACCCAGCTGATCGTATCATTTAATTGGCTTGCCAGTCGTAGTTGCATGTGCAACACCACCAGAGACCAGCAGTAGTTCTGGTTAGCTTGTCAGTGCACCGTAAATCCTACACGACAGGTGTGATGCTTGCTAGGCTTGCATTCACCAGCGGGGCAACCTGGACTGCACTCTCCGTCAAACCATCTCATTTGACTGCCATCAGTGGACGCACTAAAATCCAATGAACAAAAATGTGAACAGATGTATACCTGCAGGTAAAGAAATTGTACTGATTCTCATTCTCCGTCTCCCAAACGGCTTCCCATCTGGTTTTCTTCATTGAAATATGCTTACATCATTTTTTCACATCTAAAATAGGAGTATCATACCAGTACCTTACACTAACCAGAAACAACAGAAGTAAATTTGATAAAGATGTCAATTCTCCCATAAATAAATAACACTCAAACTGGTATAGAGGGAGGCAGGTTATTCCTAGATGTACAGCCTAGTGCAGATCAATCCTGCACAGTCAAATACACCAAATAAGCAACACCAATTCAACTAATACTACATTTAGCATGCCATCCAATAAACATTACAATGATGGGAGTGGAAACAACTTATGACCTCGGAACAAAATTGTGTGCTAGACAAGCTAGACCACAACCTTACATCATTTCGTAAGATCCTACACATCGAATAATCAGCATGCATGTTGGTTATACCTGCATGAAAAATGAAAAGACTATAATTCCCCTATAGGCTAGTGAGAAAATAAAAAAGTAAGAGAAGTGATACATCCTTTTACCGGTAAAAATCTGTGTAGGAGAGGTGATTTATTCAATGCACCCAAAAGAATGGGGATGCAAATTTGTTATCTTAACTCACACAGGTATGGGTCCGACAACTTTAGAACATATAGCAGAATGTATATGTATATATGCAAAATAATCAAAAAAGTCAAAATGGAAGCAACATTTACACAAACAAGTGATATAAATTAAAAAAAAATTACATGTTCATGAACAATAACTCTAAAATCAAAATGAAAGCTGAGTTGAAAAAATTTAAACAAAGTAAAATTAAGCAGTTTGGATCATTTTCGATATAAGTACCCAACTGTATCCAAGTACCCACTTTTGGGTACGGGTACGGCAACATGGGTATGGGTACAGCGACACGGGTACGTGGACCTTATTGAAGTAGCCATGTCACTTAGGTTTGAGTGATTCTTAGGGCACTAACTTAAGAAAGCACATGCTACTTTGTTCTCTCTCTAGAACTTGAAGTTTCCTCCACACATAATTTCTCAACGTTTGTCTATGTAACTGTGTACATATAAAAATATATATATATGATGCATGCCTCCCTCTACCAGGCCCCCAGCATAGAGGGCATGCTCCTTGCTCAGTGTCTAATGCTCAACAATCGGACACTTTAACATCTTTTATTGTAAAAAATTAGAAAAAAAAAAAAGTGTGGGCCCAAAGGGAAGCCATTGCTGTGCCCCATGGCCAACTGGCGGTGCCAGCAGGAAGATGCGATGGCCACCCCTGGCCAGTGCAATTTTTTTTGAAATGGAGGCCGTTCCTCTCCCTTATGGTGCCATGATGTCGATCGAGATCTCCGCGATGCTTTTCTTTTTTTGTGGAAAGAATAGAGATCAAACTGCCCATGGTCGTCATGGTAACAGTGGAGCATCATAGGGTCTCACTTTTTCTATATAGTGTATATATGTCTACATGTACATATAGATAGAGAGGGAGATAGCCACTCGGGCCTCCCAGTCTAGCTTGCCATCTAGTTTGGCTTCCAACATTCTTATTTTATTTACAAAATCAAGCACATATTAATCATCTTTATGCCCAAGAAATATCTAAGAGATTCTGAAGTGTTTCTCAAGATGGGGCTTTAGTGCCTGAAATATCTTTCACACTGCTCCCTGTAAGTATAAGGTCATCCACATGTTGTTATTATTAACGTAGAGTTCTAGGCGGACTGAAGAGTTTTCAAGAAGAAATTACTGGATCATTCATACACCACTCCCAAAGTTTGCCCTTACGTACCTCCACATGTTGATGTATGAGAAGAAGCTATTGCAAGCTTAGATGATGCTGACAAAAAAATTAATGATTTTGAGGAACAAAATGATCAACCTACTGAAATTTAAAAGATATAACAGTTCCTAACTCTAAATAAGGAAATGATAAATGATCCACCACAACCATCACTGCAGTCCCTGCCACCACCATCTTCACCTCCAAAGTATGATAAAGAAGTGCTTAGTCAAACAGCGAAAGAAATGTGGAAGATTTTTGTTTCTTACTTAGATTAGTGACTTTATATGTGAATGCTCGAGGAACCTTAGATACTTAAATTTATCATTGTGTGGTGCAAGGTCCAAGCGGTGAATTATGTGTGGTTGACCTGATTCCTAATAATAGTTTATCTTTTATTATTTTTTTCACTTTAACTGTTGTTTCTGTGTGCCTATTAATTTCAGACAAGTGACTTAGACTAACTCAAAATCAAGTCATTACTGGACCTACCTGAACCTGACTTCTACTTTTACAAGAATAAGAAACTTAAACATCGAATTAGGAACATATTGATGCTATAGTATCATATACAAAACGATAAAAAACTATATAAAATACAGAATTTCATTTACTAGAGATAATATTCTCTAATGCCATGTATATCTCATAAAAACTCTTTACTCTAGAAAAGTTAACACCGTCTCTGGTAAACCGCAATGCAATGGAAAACACAGCTTGCAAATAGGTAATATTTTGAAGTAATAGAACAATTTGCTACTGAATAATCAAATCTTTGTTCTTTGCTATAAGCATATCCTTAGGGTGGACATTCTACGGTCACATCTTGTGCATGCTGGAGTACAGCCAAGCATATGTATAGTCCAGGGCACAAAAAAGTCAAAGATTGAACTTATGTGCCCACGAACAACAATCTCATTAATATGACCTTTTCCCAAGTATCCCAAAGGACTCAATGACTTCGTTCTTCATTTCAAATTGTTTTCACCCACTCAAATTTCCATTTTCAAGCATTCATTGTTAATCAACACAAGCAAGCGATACCTTCCCAACAATTTCTTGGCTGCTGTTCAATGTCTTTTTCGATGAAGCAGACTTGAAACCTAGCATCTTGTTCAGAGCACTCACATATGCCCGAACACTAGATACAACAACATCCATCTCAGCTCCTGAACCACTGAAACAGAAACACAGTTTTCAGTCAATCTGAAAATCAAACAAGAGTTAATTCCAGGAAGCAGAACAGTATTTTTCAGAAGTGAAAACATTGCAAATGCATTTAATAAAAGTCAACACCAGTTAGCAGATATCTCTCAAACCTGAAAGTGCGATGGATTGTTTCCCCAGTTAAGGCATGTGTAGCCGTATGGCTGTTCTCCCCACGTATAACTACCCGTGTATGGGCTATTGCATCAATACCCTCGGTGACAGAATTTAGACCGTATTCTAGAAGTGTTACCGGCACCTTCAAAGACCAGAGATTATGAATCCAGAACAAAAATTTTAAAACAGAAAGCAGAAGCAGATCATCAAGCTCACATATACTTTGGGCACATTTACCAGAAACTCACATATATTTGCAAAGCATAGATAAATGAACAAAGAGAAGTAAAACTAGGATTTTTGCTTGTCAAGCTCTGAAGAAGACATGCATGGCTCATATCCACCAAGTAAAAACATATCACTGTTTAAATATAAATTCCTTTATTTCCCATCTGGTTTAATATATGTAACGTTCATGTTGAATTAGAAGACTTTAAGTTTCTAGGTGGTTCTTTGCAATATTTAATAGTTAGGAGTTCTCTTTAAACATTCCTCTATTATCGGTTGATGTAATTTGTAAATCTCTCTTCTACCCTAATCTCTTTATTATGGAGATTAGGGTTAGTAAATGAATTAACGATTCTCTCACTAAGACTGCCGGCTGTAACATGGTATCAGAGCTGGCAATCTCCACCCTTCTCCGCCGGTGGCTGACGTGACTTTCCGGCGACCTCTTCTCCTCTTCTCTCTCCCATCTCTTCCCACTTCTTTTCTTCCTCTATCATTCCTTTCTCTCTTCTCTCTGCTGATCGGGAGATAGTGAAGCAGCGTGGAAGGGGAACCTAATCACACGTGAGAGGTATGTGTGATTAGGTCCCCAACGTGGATGTAGTGGAGCGTGAGCAACTGCGTGGGAGTTGCAGTGGAAAGTTGTAAGTCAGATCTAGGCTCATGGAAGAATAGCTGCACGTGGACCATATTATTATTCAAATCTGGGCTCGTGGAAGAGTAGCTACACGTGGACCATACTCTTATCAGATTTTTTTGGCTGACTATGGAAAAGTGGCTGCAAGTGGAGTAGCTGCACGTGGACCATACTCTTATCAGTTTTTTTTTTGGCTGACTGTGGAAAAGTGGCTGCAAGTTGGGTATACTTTTATCATATTGAATGTCTTTCTTATCTAGTGGACTGATTTGAACAGCAAGGTTTTTTTTTCTTATATGCATGCGTGGATTATAGAAAGCAATGATATTGATATGAAACCTGCTACGTAGAAGTCTGGTGGACTGTTTTGAACAGCAAGTTCATATATTTTTGTTCATTTATTGATTGTTGTGATTCGTGGACTGATTTACGGAACAACAAGTTCATAGATATTTTTTTAAGGACTGCTATTGATGCTGAAAAAAATTCTGCTGACTAAGTTTTCTCAAGTTGATTGTTGTGCGCTATACTCTTGATTTTATCAAAGTGCAACCAGATTGTGCAACCAGATTAAGGTCACATTGTCCAGTCTTGCACTATGGCTGATGAAGGCAAGACAGACATGCAGTATGAGCATAAGAACACAGGCAATCTCTTTTCTTATGGCTCTACTATAACGTTAGATGGATCTAACTATGAGATTTGGTCATGTGTGTTTATGATGTTTGTGATTGGACATCGGAAGGAGCATGTTATAGAAGAAGATGAGCCTGTGGTGAATAGTGGAAAATATAGTTCATGGAAAGAAGATAATAATATTGTCATGTCATGGACCATAAATAGTGTACAACCACAAATTACTTTTACTATTGCATATTATACCTTTGCCAAACAAATGTGAGATTTTTTAAAAGAAACGTACTCTAATGACAAGAATGTTAGCAAGATCTTGCAATTGGAGGAGGAATTACTTAATTTGCGACAGGGTGACCAAAGTCTTGCTTAGTACTTCGCTTCGATCAAGTCAATCTATGAAAGACTTAAAGCTTTGCGTCCTCCATGTCCCACATATCGCAAGACTCATGGTGAACAGTCTATGGTGGCAAAGTTTCTACAAGGTCTCTCTCCCGAATATGTAGTAACAAAGGCGCAGATGTTGACTGGAGCAGAAATTCCTGACCTAGCTGAAGCTTACAACAGACTCAGTCGTCTTGCTGTCACTCTTCCTCCGCCTTCCACTGATGCTATTGCCTCTGCCTTGGTAGCTTCAAGAGGCCGTGGATGTGGTTTCTCCAAGGAAAGGGACATAGGTCGAGGGTCAGGAGGAGGCCGTGGACGTAGTTTCTCCAAGGGGAGGGGCATAGGTCGAGAGTCAGGAGGAGGTCGTGGGAGATTTCAGTGCACCTACTGTGAGAAAATAGAGCATTTGAAAGACAGATGTTGGGATAAGCATGGTTGTCCTTTCGCTATACCCTGTTGCATAGCAGGTAAGAATTCATTACAGTCTCCTATTGGATTTGATATAGAGTTGTTTCTTCAAAAACACTTTGTGACCAAATATCTTGGTCAACTACGATATTTCTTGAGAATAGAGGTTACTCGCAACAGCGAAAGTGTAGTTCTCTCTCAACGGAAATATGTTATTGATTTATTGTAGGATACCGGAACGCTAGGAGCTAAACCAACCAATCTACCTATGAATCTACACATACATCTTAATGATGACCAATCAGAATTAGTGCATTATCGATCATACAGATCTCTTATTGGGAAGCTCATCTATGTTACTGTGACCAGACCAGATATTAGCTTTGTAGTGGGGAAGCTAAGTCAATTTATGGAAAGACCTAGGAAAGTTCATTGGGATGCAACTTCAATGGCAGTCAAATATTTGAAATCGTCTCCAGGCAAAGGACTTTTGTTCAAAAAATGTAAGACCTTGGAAGTGGAAGTCTATAGTGATGCTAACTATGCTGGCTCAATTGAAAATAAGAAGTCTACCACAGGATTCTATGTATTTGTGGGAGACAAAAAGCAAGGTGTGGTGTCAAGATCTAGTGAATCTGAATACAGAGTTATGGCTCAAACTGCGCTGAAATGACTTGAACTAAATCTATGCTATCTAGCCTAACCCATAAAGATGTATTGTGACAATCGAGCAGCCACATATATTACAAACAATCCAGTTTTTTATGAGAGAACTAAACATATTAAAGTGGATTGTCATTACATTCAGAATCTTGTTCAAAGAGGAACCATAGCCACTATTCATGTATCATCAGAAGATCAAGCTGCAGATGTCTTCACCAAAGCTCTTCCTATTGGTGATTTCTCTAGATGTTGTGACAAACTGAGCATGATTAATATGTATGATCCAACTTGAGAGGAGTGTTGAATTAGAAGACTTTAAGTTTGTAGGTGGTTCTTTGCAATATTTAATAGTTAGGAGTTCTCTTTAAACATTCCTCTATTTTCGGTTGATGTAATTTGTAAACCTCTCTTCTACCCCAATCTCTTTATTATGGAGATTAGGTTAGTAAATGAATTAACGATTCTCTCTCTTAGACTGCCAGCTGTAACAATTCAGATGGACACGAGAATTATCAACATTTACCAAGAAAACACACTTCATAAATCTGAAAAATGCATGCCACCCACTTTATACAAAACATGGAGCCCACCAAGGAAGACAACCCTACAAACACGACCCTCTAGTATATTTACTAGTTATCCTGAGCTCAATTTGTTGAACACTGCTTACAGGTTACATATGAGAACTTGCCACCTATGGGCAGAAAACATTGATTTAGAGCTAGATTTACACATGAGATATCGATTTACAGTTGAAGAAAGAGGGGATTTCAATTTACACCACCAAAGGTATAAAACTAGGTATGGGCATTGGGCTAGCCCAAATGCCCAAAACCCAAGCCCGGGCCCGGCCCGATGCCCGAAACCCAAGCCTAGGGCCTGGACTGGTTAAAATAAAGAATATTTTTTAAATAAGAATATAAAATACATTTTTAATAATAAAATATATATTATTAATAAAATAAAAATAATATTAAAAACTTATCGAGCCGAATCGAGCCCTGTCGGGCCGGTATTTTCGGGCCCAATCGGGCCAGGTACCCATCGGGTATCCAGCCCAATGCCCACCTCTATATAAAACCTTCCACTTTTACGATAGATTTCTACTGCTTTTAAAGATTGACTTCAAATAACCCCCAGTGACAAAGGTGCACATAGGTGAAGTTAAATAATCAACTGAAAATCATTTGTAAGTTGTAACTATCACAAAAAAAGGCTTATCAGTAGGGGTCGCTCAGCCAAAACACCATTTAGCCGAGGCACATCAGAATGTTGCTCCGTGCACTGACAAATCAATATCAGTGCCAGCATTAGAAATCTATGTACATGACTAATGCTTTAAAAGTAAAAAAAAAAAAAAAAAAACTAGAAAAGATATGAAAGAAGCATCAATGGACTATGGTGAGCCCTCGTCGATGAGGTTAATGAGAATGATGTTAAGCTCCCTGTTTTTTATCCTGCAAATGCTAGCGTAAGAACATATGGATATGGCTAGTTTTTAACAGAAAGACAAACAAGTCTTGTGGCAAAACACCCAGTGGCAGGTTGAGTGTTTCGGACTCAATCAAAAGTTTTTTTTTCCTCCTTATACTGCTTCATTTTTTCAAAACGAGTCCCAAACATATGATCAGACAGGCACAAAATGAAGTTGGGAGATGATTATTACCAACCTCATTCCATTTCTAGGATACGACAAATGCAATTATTTCTATAGAATTTGGATATAAAATACCCTCTTATAATCAGTTGAGAGGCAAAAGTCTTGATGCAGATGTCAAAGAGGGTAAAAACATAATTGAGATTAAGTTGGAAAGATACAGCCACAGGTGTGAGAAATGTCAAATAACAATTCACAGCAAGAAGATAAAGAGAGAAGAAACGAAAGGCAAGAATGTCAGACGTCCTAATGTGGGAAACGGTGACGATATGTGCATAATTTGAACTTGAATTTTCTGCTTGCCAATAAAGTATTCTCATTTCTCTTGATGAAAAAGTTCTTATCTTATAACTATCTATTTTCACAAGAAATGAAATCCCATAAACAACAGAAAGCTCTTTTGGTGTATACAAAGAACATATTGTGATTGGGAATGAATCAAATAAAGGAAATAGTTTTGAGCCTACCTGTACAATGCTATCAATAGCTTTATATGCTGCATCTACAGGGCCTGTGCCAACTGCACATGCTACATGTCTTGCACCATCAGGTCCAACTAATTTAACAGTTCCTGTTGAAAGACCCAAGGTTCC
The DNA here is from genome assembly GCF_008831285.2 of Nymphaea colorata. Classification (NCBI taxonomy): domain Eukaryota; kingdom Viridiplantae; phylum Streptophyta; class Magnoliopsida; order Nymphaeales; family Nymphaeaceae; genus Nymphaea; species Nymphaea colorata. The sequence continues at coordinate 542,916 of NC_045140.1, forward strand.
ACAAGTAACCTGCATTATAGAAATCATCAGCAACAAGCATCTTGTGATGGGAAAAGTACGGGATAAGATAAAATATATTATACCTGTACATTCTCCAGAGACCAAATTGTTTGAGGCTGGAAGATTTCATCAGAAACTAATGCTTCTATATCTTCATCACTTAGATGCTGTAATTAACACAAGGGTTTACTTTGACTAAGAAAAGAGAAAATAAGAATAATATCTAATAGCAAAATGATACAAAATCAAGGATAGTTGAACATGATCACTTTTTACGAAAATAGAAAATGAACAAAATTTGAAAGAATTGTATTATATGCATGTTTGATCTTTCAATTTTTACAACAACATACAATGCAAATATAAAAAGCACATCTTTCGATCCTCAATGCAGGAAGGACCAGGAATTAGCCATGCCAACAATATAAACTGGTAGTTGAATGTGCTGATTCCAGCAAATATGCAAGTATGCTAAGAGAGTTCTGCTGTCAGCAGAACACAAGTACCTGGTTTGGTACATTGGAAGAGAAAATGATTGATAGTCAGAGAACAGCCAGTAGCCCGTGTCTGTGTGCGTAGGAGTGACTGGAGCATTGCCAGCTAAACTATCTCTATTGAAATATGACAATCAAGATCCATAATTTTGTTTAATATTTTTTCAAATCTAACACCATAGCCATGTTTGCTAGAGTCTGTTTCCCAAGGATAAATACTTGAAAAAATTTTATTTTAATGCAGAATTATGATTTTTTGAGCTCCAAACATTGATGAATCTTTTAGGCACTTGACTTTTAAGTATTTATAAAAACCTATATATGCCGCATGTAATCAAGTAATCTACGTAACCTAGTCAAAATCTTACCGAGCGTCCCAACTGCCAAAATAATATAAACCAGCAGGATAGTAAGAAGTCAAATATCCAGAACCACAGTCTTTCTCAAAATCGCGGGGCTATTTCCAGACTACAATCCAGTGTGGCAGTATCATTAAGGTAGCAACCCATGTTTCCTGGGCAAGTGGGCTCCTTGCCTTCATTTTGTCCATGCTTCTGTCTCAAATTGCATGCATCTTTCTGTCATGGTGATAAACCTGTTTGTATATTTTACATTTTGCAAATATGGTCCATTACTGTATCTGTGCTTCATAAGCATCTCTATGTACACAAAATACTAACAAACACATTTTCCATGTCCACACTTCCCTTAAGGTAGAGATGAGACAATATAACTGATGAAAAAATTGGGGATAAATATCCAAATTGAACTCAATTGAAAAAATGAAGATAAAGATGCTAAAGAGTTGTCTCTTTTTGCACAAACCTTCTTCTTCTCAGCCACAGTTTTGAAACGCCAGAAGACATCATCCAATTCTTTCCCATCTAATTCTATACCAAGCTGGGGAGGAAGGCCACAACTTATAAGTTCAAGATATACTAATTAACTGCTCAAAACAACCTTCAAATGTGATAAGAGGAAGAAAGAAGATGGAAGTGAAAAAGATAACTTGCATACCTGTATAAGTTTAGACCTCAAAGCATGACGCCCACTATTCCAAAATTAAACAAAAAGTGAAATTTTAGAAAAGCACACAAAGCAGCATTATAATGAGTAACAAGCCAGGCCAAACCAAAGCATAAAAACTGGCAGCTGTAGATATGTGGGAACAAAAAAGTTTGACAGCTCTATAAAGGGACAGTTTTGTTGAAGGATTGACAGGTCATTTAAAATCAAATTGAAAAGGTAATTTGAAGTTACTGTGAGCCCTTTTTAGCACACAAATTGAACAACCAAACAAATGTAGGGGCTTCCAAGGTGTACATAGAGGCACCAATAGTAAGCCAAGCAAAAGAGACCACACAAAAGTGCTGGATGCTCAACATGACTGTGCACAGACGGACACAGAGAGGGAGCATAACACGTAAACATTCAGACTTTTTTCTTCAGTTTTTGTTTTTAACAAGATGAAACTACACCGAGGAAGTGAGACTTAGTCGCACTCCAGGTAGCACAAAACCCCATCACTAGCACCCTCATCTCCAGCAGTGCCCATGAGATTTAGACTTGAAGTGCGTTTGTGATAGCCAAAGCCCAACCACGTTGGGGTTACAAAATTCAGACACGAAGATTTGTAAGTATATATGCTAACTGCTTATGTCTGTTCCTTCTGTTAATTTAGGAATCGTGTACATCAAAAACAAAACACACGCCTCTTTACAAGGATAGAATGCAATAGTACTCAAAAGTTATTAGTAACATTTGATTAGTGAATAGAATAAATCATCTGCCACCTGGAGGTGCATAGTTCATAAAAGTCTGCAGGCTTGTCTAAATAGGATCAGAATCCAAAGGTGCTTCATTTAGCGAAATGGACACTAATATTATCATCCATAATTTCCCCGCACTAAAAGTGTATGTCAACTGCTAATGAAACTTTTATCAATAAAAAAAGTATCTGTTCCAGGAGGCTGGAGTCTGTCTAGGAATCGTGTCCATAAACAAAAAAACAAAAACAAAAAGAGGGAAAAAAAAACCACTTTTAAGGACTAAATGCAAGACGTTCTATCCATGCCACTCTTGCATTAAACGTGACAAAAGTATTATGTTTTAAGTAGTTAAACAACTAAACCATTTGCCACCTTTAGGTGCTTAGTTCATGGAAGCCTGCCCAGGTAACCTAGTCTGAGACTCTGAATATGACCAAAATCCAGAAGTAAATCCATTAGCAAAATAGAAACTAATATCAACATCCATTACTTCCCCATTTTAATCTCTAAGTTCAGTGTTTTCTTGCTTCTGGAAAATCTTGTATAGGAAAAACAAGAATGACTTCAGATATCCAAGATACAGTGGATTCAACACAGTAGTATCTGATTTCTGAATTCATTCATTCATGAGCTATATCTCTACAAAGAGAATCTGCAAAGAAGCTAGCAGTTATTGAGAGCCATGGAACTTCATAATCATAGAATACTATGATGAGCAAGGTGGTAAGAGGAAAGTACATTGAATATAGATATAAAGAAGAGAGGAGATTATAAGCCATGCAAATCAAATACATAGAAGAAAGACAACAGCACCCTTAATACTACAAAAAGTTGTTAACCATTTATCTGTGCATACCATAATAATTAAAAAAAAAAAGGAATTATACCTAAGCTTTCCCAGAACAATACCAGATTCATCAGATCGAGACAGTCCAATGTCTTCAGGGGACATTATTTCATATGTACCTTTGTGTTTCAGCATTCCATCCTGTAAGCGGACAAAGCAAAAAATAAGAATCTACTTTTATGAGTACCACTATGTGCCCCAATATGAAGATGACACAGATAATCAGACCTCAAATTGACAGAACCAAGAAACGAAAGATGTGTGCGCATCTGCAAAAGAGAGAGAGAGAGACTTGACTTTTTTCTTTTGACCTTCATACAAGTGAATTTCTTGGCCCATCAACATGAGAAACATAATTTTGAATTTCCAGATCTTCCGAATGGTTTCTAAAGTACATCCAGGTGTTCTAATAAACATGTAACTTCATGCAGCTCCACTTATGGCTGTTAGATCTTCTTGCCCAGATTTTATTCACCATGAGAAAGGAGATAACAGGAGAGGAGATCTCCTTGATAGTACCAAGGCAGCCTCAAACTGTCTGGGCAAGACCTAATCTCATTAAATCATTAATCAGGAATCCACAAGACTTAAAAATACATGAGATCTTCCAACATAACAAGAGTGCCCCCAGGTACACGTTGGGATTGTCTAACACAACATGACTCTCATTAGTTGGATACGATCTACATCAAAATAGAAACAGGAAACATCCATTCACTGGCCTAGGTAATACTGAAAATTGCCACACCATATCGGTCAATGAACTAAGGGAATTGAGTAAAGCTACTAACCAAATATACATGGATCCAGATCTAGCTTATCTTGTAGACAAACACTTAATAAATTTAAGAAAAGAAATACAGAATCAAATTCAGTTTGATTCCACTCTGCACTGCAGTATAAGTATAGCTCAAAGCCTCAAACCATAAATCCTACAAGTCAATAACTTAAGGCTTTAACTTGTGATGCAAGGATTTAACACATGCCTGGTGAATTCCACTTTCATGAGCGAAAGCATTGGCCCCAACAATTGCCTTATGAGGTTGAACAGTCAGACCAGAATATTGCATAACCTGTACTGACGCCACAGCAAAAATCTCATGTCATAGGAATCAGCATAATGAAATTTCCCTTTCCAGTATCTGTTTGAACATACCATCTTGCTAGCCATAGTGATGTGTTTGGTGTTGATCCCAGTATAAAGTCCTCCCAACTGTTCTTTACCTCGGCATCTTAAGGTCATAACCACCTATGAGTAAGACCAACAGAAGCATAAACAAAAAAAGCAGCCAAAAGAAAACCTAAATAGATCCACTTAGAAAAAAGACTGCCCTAGAAATTCAATTATTTTTTGTGGTACAAAGAGCTCCATCATTTTCAAAAGCAAAAAAGAAATGAAGATAGCATTCTTCCATTTACAATATCAGCATCTTTGCACCAAGCCATCAAGACAAATACAAAGATCAAAAAAGTTCAAATCAGCAGCATATTATCACAAAAAGGACCTTCGTACAATGGTGAAAGTTCACAAGAAATAACCACTAAAGTGAACTTAGATGCTTGGATGTCAAGCCTTGCAAACATGGTTAATGAAATCCCAAGTACATAATTTGTATCATGCATCCTGTCGATATATATGCATGTATCATTAAAACCCACCTCTTCAAGTGAAGCATTCCCAGCTCGTTCACCAATTCCATTAATAGTAACCTCTAATTGCCTTGCTCCAGCATAAGCACCCTAGATTAGGATAACTCAAGCTATTAGTTCAAAAGGAGCATCATATATTTCCACAATGAATTTAAGTCTTCTATCTGGCAACCATAAGAAACTGTGTACCGCTAAGGTGTTTGCTGTGGCCAGGCCAAGATCGTTTTGGCAATGAGTAGAAATAATCACATTGTCAATTGCAGGGGTGTTGCTCTTAATATCAGAGATCAGCTTTCCAAATTCATTGGGCAAATTGTAGCCAACTGTGTCAGGAATGTTAAGGGTCGTTGCCCCAGCCTTGATGACCTCACCAAGGACAAGATAAAGAAACTCCCTATCAGATCTGAACAGAAGGACATAACAGAAACACAAATCAACCGCGGGCAGAAGACTATAGACACTGGATAAGGTGAAAATGAAATTAAAAGAAATAAACTCATCCTGTACCTTGGAATGCATGCATGTGCACGTGCATAGTCATGAAGCACATACAGACTTGCACACACATGAAACATGTTCCATAGAAGACTTTTCAATCCCATTCACAAAGGTTTTTTACTAAGGTAGGTTTTTTTCCCTTAACTAATTGGGTGTGTTGTAGAACATAAACTTCTGCTTCTTTAGAAATTGAACAGATAAACCAAATCGTGAAGTAATGGTTGAGAGGGATAGCATGACAGGAAAAGGTCAAGTTAATACAAACAAAGTATGAGCTCCAGCAAATGTTACCCGCAAGAAGATCAACGTTACAAGAAAGAGACCTACAATAGAGAGAAGAGAGAGGTTCCAGCACTTTTACGAGAACAAAGGTCTCCTTATTCCCCAAGATCAATCTCTAATTCTAATTACTAAATGCCATTTTCTTGACGTAACTGGTAGTGGTTTTGGAAACTACAGAAGATGATTTGTAAGCTGGATAAGTTGCAAAAAATTCACGGATAGCTGCCTTTATGGGAACTTCGTTCTCAAATGAGGTTGCATTTGTTCAAACTTCAAACTTCAAAATAAGGTGCAAAATTATGCCTATACTCAAAGACATGACATGCCCAACAGTTTATCAAATGATTCTCCTTTTCTATTGCTTCGGTTGCAGGTCTCTGCGAGGTCGAGCTATATTTTGGGGTGTTGGACCCTCCCGAAGGCTAAAGTAATCCGTTCCACATTACGAGATGACATTTTGACACAAGATCTGCAAAGGAGTTTGATTTATTTTTCCTAGCAAAGACTGTCCGTGTGAGGCTCAAGAGGATTCGTTGATGCATCTAATTTTGGAGCATATTTCTTTCAGAGTGTACTCAAGTGATGCTCAGAGATACTTTGTTTAGCTGTTGAACGTGAACGCTTTGCCCATGACCTCTTTTTGGGCATCCAGAATTTAATTGTAGTAGATTTTCGACCTTCTTCTGGAGATGCTGGATCATAAGTACCTGGTGAAAAACCTGAGACAAGGGTCATGCTTGAACTTTTCAAGGACGATGCCGTGTGGAGGCATCACTGATCATATTCTCTCCGCTGAGCGCTCTTGTCATTAAAGAAAGACAGGGGCATATCTGGCATTGCTATCTCCTATTTCTCATGATACACTGATTTGTTCGTATTCTGTTATCGTATGTAGTTGATGATCTAACCGACCAGCAGGCGAAATTTTACAGCTGTCATCAGTTCTAATGATTCGAAATGAGAACCGCGATTACAAATGACGGCATTTTATCTACATATAGTAAGAGGGAATTTACCTTCCCGCATCTTCGGGGCTAAACTCGACGTCCTCGCACCCAAGGCTCCTTGCGAAAGCAACCATATTCCTGGCGATGTCCACCACCTCCTCCCTCGTCTTTTTGAGCTTGTACTTGAGGTGGATGTCGCTCGTAGCGATGAAGACATGGACGCGCGGGCGGAGAGCATGGCGGACGGCGTCCCAGGATGCCTCGATGTCCGGCCTGTTGCAGCGCGCCAGGCCGCAGATTACCGGAACGTAGCCATCGTCGGTGACTGCGTTACCGACCTCACGGGCAATGGTTCGGACGGCTTCGAAATCATCCTTAGAGGCAATTGGGAAACCAGCTTCTATGATGTCGACGCCAAGCCGGGAGAGCTGCCTAGCGATGTCGAGCTTCTCCTTGCTGGTCATGGTGGCGCCGGGCGACTGCTCCCCATCGCGGAGGGTAGTATCGAATATGCGAACATAGTTGGGATCCGGAATGTGCGATGGGTAGTAGACCGGCCGGGACTGCGCAGCTGAGCAGCGGACGATGCCCGGCCGGAAGGCGGCGGCGAGCAGCTTCTGGTTTGGGGTGCCAACGACCCTGTAGGACCCATTACGGATGCAGTTAGGGTTTATGACTAATGAAGCCATGCTCGCTCCTCCTCCTGCTCTGCCGTCGGCGTTATTGAAATTGGTTCAGCGAGGCTGCCTGCCCTGTCCCGGATAGACGAAGAGGAAGAAGGGAAAGAGGGAGGGGACAGAGGAGGACAAATAAGAAAGGAAGGCCGTTCTTTGGGGGTGGTGGAGATGCGTATGAAGTAACTAGATGGATCCAGCCGCCTCTACGAGAAGATCGAATCGGCGGAACGGACTTTTTGCTTACAGCGAAAGATGACTCCACTCCACTCCACTTTCCACCTCAAACAAACGCTTCGGCTGCCTCGCCTCACTTTGTTCGCTACAGGCTTTGCTCGTTCCGGGGAGCGAGTACTTTATTAGGGTACGTCATGAGCAAAGCCCACAAACCAAGGGCTTTGCGTGTGCTTGGTGGGCATTTTTATGATGAGTTCATCTTAGATGAACAAGAAGCCGTTGTTGACATGACCTTCAAGTGCTGATTGAGATTAGAGAAGCATTTTTGACGATTTTTTGAATGAGTATCATCAATAAAAATTGCAAATTGATGTCCTTTACAGTCCAAAAAATGAACTATAAGGAAGTCAAAGAAAAGCCAGTGTGCTTAAGAGACTGATAGGCAAAGGCAAAGCTTTGCGAGTGTGCTTATGAAAAATGATGAGCTAATATAGAACTGGTATGCACTTTTTTTTTGAAAGCAAGAATGACATACAATTTCAATTGTCCATCAAAATGACAAGCTAATATAAAAATGGTATGCACTTTTTTTGAAAACAAGAATGACATACCATTCTAATTGTCCATCAAACCTTGATGTCGTGAAAGTAAAAGTTGTTCCTGAAACTTGTGAAACTAGTGCCTCTTCTATGGTTTTGACCATTTCATTACAGTGCCTGGGCCCAGACCAACAGAGATACTATGGACATGCTTCTCTTCCATAGGCACCTAATCGGCACCTATGGATGTTTTTTGCCTAAAGAAAATGGTAGGGGGCAAACTAGTTTTCACGCTCTCCCCAGTTTTTCTCAGCTTTCCCCGGAGAGGGATGTGAGTGATAATGGCCCCGTGAGTGAGAAGATTAATACCCGACAGTGAATCACTCTGTTTCAAGCAAGAGTTGGATCGGATCTACTAATGAAATAGAAATTCTTTCAAGTAGACTAACGACGGAACTCGGTGCCTCTCTCACTTGATTGATTTGACGTGGTTTCCTTTCTCATTTTGGATTCCTTCCGTCGCGATTCACCGGGGGAATGAAAAGAGTTGTGAGTTAAGGTCAAGCGAGTTATTTCCTTCCGTTCTAGGAAGGTGGGTCAGCAAGGTATCGGTATTCCCTTTTCTATTGTTATGGCAGTCGATGTCTCGGTGGATTTCTGCTTCGATAGATGTCCTTCGCTTCGTCAACTCCGCGTTGCGGCTTTGCACCGTCGTCTGAGTCCAACATGGCTGTCTGTTTTCTTGTTTCTTTTTGTTTCGCGGTGAATAAACCTTGTCAAAACATGCAGGACCTTGCTTAATGAGCGAACCAAAAGCTAAGCCCAGATGGCCAGCAGGAAGTCTGCCTAAGGGTGGGCATCGAGCCGGCCCGATTCGGCCCGTCGGGCCGGTGCCTGGGCCCGGCCCGATAGCCTGGGTCTCTAGCAATGTCTAGCTTTGGTACACTAAGTGTTACCCCCTCTACCAATTCTTCCATGTTGGCACACTAACTACTTTGATGTCCATAGCACCACTTTCAGCTTCCTTTCTCTCAGTCACTGGACGTCACATAACGTCATTTTCACGAGCAAAGCCCACAAAGCACTCTTCACAAGAGGGTTTTGCTCCTACCTGAATCACTTCATAAGCTTCAGCAATTTCATTTAGAAACAGCAATTTGAAGTTGCAAATGCGTGCTTTGTGCAATTGAAAGGTAAAGGCGAGCACACATTTGAAGGATGTGCTTATGAAAAGCTTTTGGTTGTTTCGTTGTGTGGTAACTAGAAGTGAGAATACTCAACCAGGACATCAAGGTTTGATAGAAAATTACAATTGTATGTCATTAGTGTTTGACCCTTACCAATTGATGGAAAGTAAATGATCATTGGAATTGTATGCCGCTGACCATTACAAAAGAGTAAATCTCGTTTTGTCTGAAATTCATGCCATTCAAAGTTGCGAGTGCTTTGTGCAATTAAAAAGAGGGTTTTGTTCTGACGTGACGTGACTTTCAGCAATTTAAAGTGGTGAGTGCTTTTCTCAAACGAACGGGTAATTTTCAAAGTCAAGGTCGGCATACACGACTTTGCTTTGCATTTCATCAAAGTTGTTCATGAATCCAAAACGAAGCGGGTGTGCTTATGAAAAGTGATGAGTAGGACAAAATGGTATTCATTGGAAGCACTTTAAATGATTTCCTAAATCAGTGACCTTCAATATCATCAATAAAGGTATTGAATGAGTGCCCCCACCAAAAGAAATTTATGGCTTGGCTAGTGCTCACCTTCATTACCCTTTTGTATTACTACACCGTCGGGCCTTGTGCATTTACTATATGTTAACACTCGCGCAATTAGTCGAAAACTGGACTTGATCATCACCCCGGGAAGAAAGGAAGAAGCAGCACCCTCCCTTCCATGCCCATCGCAAGGTACACCAGGGAAATACGAAGTTCCGTTCCCAATAACTGCCGACGAAAAGACTGCATCTCGCCTCAAGCCTACTCTCTCATGGTCTACCTCATATTTCGCTATCCTCTCTTGAGCTCTGGCTAGTGTAGTGCTATTCTCTGGCTCTGCTATAGCCCGCTACTCAATCTCTCTAGCCTCTGCTAGCTCTCTCTGTAGTCTCTCAGTCTCCCACTGAGATGTCTCTAGTGTTAGGATGAACCTAGAGATCTCTGTCTCTGATCACCTGATCTCGAGTCTTGATCTCCCTCTAGCAGTGTCCAACTTGCTCCTGACTCACTACTAGTGGTCTCTAGCTGCAACTCGCTCTCCTCTGGTGATCTGGAGATCTGCTCTAGCTATCTCAAGCTCACTGATCGCAGCTGCTAGCCTCTTTTGGAGTTCTCCTGTCATGGTGGCCTGCATTCGGTCTTGGGAGTGTTGGTCAAGGTGGACTCTCTGAAGTCGACGAGACCTATCTATCGATTGTTTGACCACGATCCTCTGACTCCCGATGTCCGATTGGCTAAAGCGTTTCGTACAATCCTTCGAGCCATCTTCCTTTCTCTTGCTCCTGAATGTTAGGCCCTCCCTGGTGTGGTATTCCTGAGTCGGCCATAGAATCGAACCAGTTTCAATGCAAATGCAACCATGTTGTGGGTCAAGAGTCCCCTCCATTTTATTGCAAAAGGAAACATGCCAAACAATCAATCAAGAAAGGACAAAATGAAACAAACAAGTCCATGAACTAATTAAGCCACCAACATAAGCCAGTGGTTTCCAGCTATCTAGGAAAAAATCCCAACTAACAAAGCAAGTGCAGGTTGCAGTTCCTAAAGGGAAGGTTGTCTTCTAAGATTCTATATTGGTGGGCGTCTCCAAGCAATGGACACAACATTACAACTTACAAATAGACAGGAAATTGATTTTGCTTTCTTGTTCTAAAGCCAACAACCACTGGGTTGTTTGGCAGTCCAAGATTTTGCTTTCTTGTTCTAAAGCCAACAACCACTGAATTGTTTGGTAGCATGGACACTCTATGAGTGTTCCATGAATCGTCACAAGGATTACTTTAGATTCATTTTAAACATTAGTTATAGTGTTTTATGAATCTTCTCAAGTTTTTAAAACATGGGATACTCACAAAGTGTCCCTATTGCCAAATGACCTCCTTAACTAGATGTCCAATTCATGTGTCGCATTTGGCATTAATAATCTCTCCTCCCTTGCTAGATAGCATACCGCTTTTCTCTTGCAACACCATCATTTTACTAGGGACGTAGTGTAAGTGGCCAAGCTATGGTGATTGTTCGGTCATCAGTTCAATGTCTGTGAATGCTACTCTTTTGAACTGCAAACGGTAGATGCACGATACTTAGCTGACGAGTGTCCCACTGTCCATCTAGATCCCAAGCAGCTCATAACATCAGAAGCAAAGGGAAAAAGGAAGGAGCTTCGGCCTCTTCAAGGTATCTATCCCCCTTCCATATGAATTTGTGCTTCAACACAACTGCCTTTCTCAACTTTATTTCTTGGTATGTAGATATCTATTTTGACTAAAATATCTTACATCCTTTCCATTCCATATCAAAGTATATGGTTCACTACTCACTAATGACCATTCAACTACACGTGTGAATTTGTGCTCTCTGTTTGTAATCATTTTTGTCACAACAAACGTGAGAAATATGTCACCATTTGAACCTTACAAAAACGTTGTCTTTTCAAATACCAAAATGAAAAAAATATTCAGGTTTTTTTTTTCATTTTTTAATGTCAAACTACTTGTCTTCATTTTCTAATTTTTTTTTTGTTGTTTATCTATTTATTTTTTATATTTGTATTATTAGTTTCTCACTTACTCTTTATATTTCTCTGATTTTTAGGATTTTTTAAAAAAAATTAAATTTAACTATATTTTCCTGTATTTTTCAAGCTTGCAGTATTAAGCCTAAGAAAAACCGTCCTATTTAAAACCCAAAAACATTTTTTGTGACTAAGATTATGACATCAGAGCGCTCTTCCACATGTTATCCACAATTTTTTTAGGTTACATCAAACCACCATGCTTCACCATAAAACACACAGTTCCCATCTCATAGTTGGCAAACTCATTGGGCTGACTCAGGAATCGCCAGTTCGGATCCCCAACATGACCAGACACGAGTCAAAGTTTGGCTTGACTCGCCCTGACTCAGCAGATTCAGTGATTTACATTATGGTTATTAAATACTCGACTAAGTCAACAAATCAACTCGCTGATCCAGTGACCCAGTCCTCGATCCTTATCCAAGTCACGTTTTTACCAACTATGCCCCATCCCCAATTATCCAACTATAATCGATGCCTTGGCTTCACCAATCTAAACCAAGGAACACTCATATAAAAGGTTTTAAATGCCGCATATTGTTTGTTTAAATTCACTAATACTAATCCAACTGCCTCACACGGTCTACATAACGAAGACCAGCTAATAAGATGACAGCTCCCACCGATCCTCCCCTTAAAACCTACTGCATTCTATTTCTATAAAGGAAGAAATCAGTTGTAAAGGTTCAAAGATGCAGCAAGGAGTTCATGTTCAATCAAACACAAGAGAGAAGTATATATACTCTTCCATAATGCCAGTCGTCTAGAAATCCTCTCTTTCAGTACATCATAGTGTTCTACACTGCTACACGCAACCTGCCCGTGAATAATGGCAGTCCCAGGTATGATTTTGGTAATTTGGCCTCCTTTCATTTTCATCTCAGGCTAGGCACAGGCCGGCTGCCACCGGTACCCGGCCCGACTCGAGCCCAGGCTCAAAGGGACTTGGGTCTGCCCGACTCATTATCGGGCCGGTCTGTGGGCTCGATAAGCTTAATTCGGGCCAGATAATTTATTTTTTATTAATAAATATAATATTTTATTATAATTAATTATATTTATATATTATTTTATATTTAAAAATATATTTTAAAATTTAATCGGGCCAAACTCAGTTTTTCGAGTCACACTGGGCCTGCTCGGTTTTTGGATGTCGGGCCGACCTGATGCTCAGGTTTACTTTCATCCCCACAAATTAGTTGCACTAATTTCTCAATTCCCAAAAAAATTGTATATGCTTTACTATCAACCGTAGTCATAAAAAAAACGTTTTCACTTTTTAAATAGCGAGGTTTTCTTGAGTATAATATAATATGGTGACATTGAAAAAAAAAAGAAATGTGAAACTGAAAAATGGAAACAGTTTGGCATTAAAAAGTGTGAAAAAATGCCTAAAATGAAAAAAAAGGCAGGAAATGTGTTTTGTGGTATTTTTTAGTTTTGGCATTTTTTTAAAATGGGGTTCTCTTAAAGTTCTGAATGACTGACTTATTTCTTGCATTTTATGTGTTTTTTCTCGGAAACAAAACTCTTTTTTTAACCATGCTATCAACTATAATGTCATCAACAAAATACATCCTAAGAGAAATCAAATTAACAAGCCCAAAGCTTGGCAATATAAACTTGGCAAGTTGGGTTTCTCACTCACTTCAACCATCTGCACAACATCTCGACCACTAATTTGAATATTAACGGCAAAAACGGCTCACCTAGTTGAGTATCCCTAGGGATGTTCAACAAGAGAGCCGAGCTCGATGCGTTTTAGCTCATGTCCTTTAATATATATTTTATGCTTAAATTTTTTACTTTTTTATTTAAGCCATTTTGAGTTTTTGAAATTACAAAAAATAGGTATTAGTGTTAAAAGAGTCTAATTGAGTCGAGTTCATCCAACTCAAACTCGACTCGTTTACAAACTTGAGTTATCAGTTAAGCTTGAACTCTGCTCGTTTAACTTACGAGTCGATAGGGATGTCAATATATCTAATTTGAATCGGATATCCAACCGATCTTATCCGAAAAGATCGGATGTGAAAAAAAAAAAATATCCGATTAAGAAATCGGATCAGATTCGGATTTAATAAATGACATCCGATCAAATTTGGATTCGAGTTCAGATACACATAAATATCCGATTGGATTTTGATCGGATTCATGTTTAGACAAATATCCCGTAACGAATGCTACTAAACGTTGAAAATTGGCAAAATCTGGTTCAAAATTCAGATTCGGATTCAGATATAAATATAAAAATCGGATTAAAATAAGATTCAGATTGTAAAATCGGATTTCAGATTCGGATACGGATATGAATTTTCTTTATTCGAATTCGAATATGTAAATATATGAAAAAGCAGATATGATTAAGGATAAATCCGATCCGAATCCAATTTGTTGACATCCCTATGAGTCGAGCTCGAGTCAAACTTAATGGAGCTGAGTTTGAGTCGAGCCAGAACATTCCTACTCACCTAAGTGTCCCCCTTTTCCATCAATTCATCACCCCAGCCATGGATGCAAGGAAACACACCAGGTGATTTTGTATGGCTCTATCTAGGAGGAGAGCCCTGGCTAAATGTGGCGTCGTACCTATATAGGCCCATTCACCTCAACTGCTAAAATACATCTTTTTTCTTATGATTCTTCGCTTTGGCATGCAAATATGCTATATTTTTGTCACCATCTAGCAGCCACATGGCTCTGGATTTTTGTCTCTGGTAGCTTAATTTCCTCTTCCTTCAATGGCGTCTTGGCTCTTTTCTTGCCACTAGTTCATACTCGGCGTTATATACTTTTTTTCTCTATGCATTTGTACTTTATCCAGCTCTAGCTTCAGCGATGCTTCTCTCTTCCACATATCCCCGTAGCAGTGGGAATTTCATTCTTGCAAGTTCTCTCCTAACCTGTTCGACTACAAGATATATGACCTTTAGTGTTGTTTAGAATGAGCCACTAAAGGTTTTTGGCGGGGAAGAAACCATGTCACGGAAAACGCCAATGAAAGTGCCGACATTGGTTCATTTCGATGTCCAAATTCTGGGACACTCTATGAGTGTTCCATGAATCGTCACAAGGATTACTTTAGATTCATTTTAAACATTAGTTATAGTGTTTTATGAATCTTCTCAAGTTCAAGTTTTTAAAACAGATTCATGGGATACTCACAAAGTGTCCCTACTGCCAAATGACCTCCTTAACTAGATGTCCAATTCATGTGTCGTATTTAGCATTAATAATCTCTCCTCCCTTGCTAGATAGCATACCACTTTTCTCTTGCAACAGGATTTGTATCAGATTCATTTTTAAACAAATATCATGTATCTAATGCTATTAAATTTTGAAAATTGGCAAAATCCGGTTCAAAATTTGGATTCGGATATAAATATAAAAATCAGATTCGGATATGACTTTTTTTTTATTTGAATTCGAATCCAAAATCGATTTCGAATTTGTGAATATCTGAAAAAGCCGGACATGATTAAGGATATATGCGATCCAAATCGGATTCGTTGACATCCCTAGGCACCCCACAGAGCCTACTCATTGAAATCTTAATTTGGTGTTAGAAACTCACGTGAATTTGGGTCCAGTTATATAGATAGTCCCACGAGATTCATCACCCCCATAAGTCATTTGAAAATTTGTTAACCATATACTTAATGCTCCATTCAAAACAAATTTCTAGCTCTACCCATGCCTAGAAGCCGACATAGGAGTGAAGCATAGGAGATCCAGTTCCATTTTTTTTGTTTTCTTTTTTTTTTAAAAAAAAATATTGCTAATTAGAGGAAAAGTCATCTCCTCCACTGCATCAGAAGCACACGAGGTAGAGTTAAGCTGAAAAGCAAGTGGATGTGAGAAGTAAGGAGTAAGAATGTCATATATATGTTTGAAATGGTGGGGGTGCCAGAAGTTTTTTTATTGTGGAGTACTGATTCGTCACATATATCATATATAGATAAGTAAATGCTTGACAGGCGCCTTATATATCTATATTTGAAATTTTATGGGACGGTGTGGGCAATTGCCCACACCGAGCCCACTATGCGGTTCTGCTTGTTGATGATCTCAAACCGAAATTGAAATGATGACCGCTCGCATTCCAAATAGCATTGACATCCGATTCTGGTGAAACGAGGGCAGCCATGTCTAAAATTGTCATAGATTGGTTTTGTAAAATTTATCTTTTCATATTGATTTTATTGTCTTTTGTTGGAAATTATTTTTTTCAAAAATACACTAAAAAGGATATTTGGTGATAACTAAAAGGATACCTAATTTCTCAATGTTATGAAAAAAAAAAAAACTATTCCTTGCAGTGTTAAGAAATAACCTTTTTGTTCATCAAGCCTTGGTTATCATTAATTTAGAAAGCTGGGGTTTTGATAGGATAAAAATAAACTTCATATCTTCAATACAAACAAATTTTATGTCTATTAGCCTCCTCAATTATATTGATGATATTAAATTTACTACTTCCAAATTGGGTAGTTTCTTTTATAAACATCCAAACCAGTGTGATGCTTTTTTTTTAAAAAAAAATTGTTAATGTTAAAAAATAATTTACCAAAAGCAAACTTAGGTTTGTTTACGATTTTATCATAATAATAATCCGATTTCATCCTGAGCTTAATTCCACAGTTTCCAGATATTCGTTGGAAATATTAAACGCCAAAGTCTCCGCATCCATTTTGCTCAAAACTTCTTCATAATGCTAATCAAGTTATAAATCTCATTCCTCTTCAATCTTAAAACTCTCTTGTTTCCAATGTCAAAGGATTGGATTTGGATTGCTTATCCAATTAAATTGCTTAATCAATTGGATATGGGAAAAAAAAAACGTGTTTGATCAAGAAACCAGATCCGATCTGGATTTAAGAAATAATATTTGATCAGATTCTTATTGGGATTCAATTTTAAATAAATGTACAATTAGATTCTGATCCGGATTCAAAGTTGGATTTAATTTTAAATTAATATCCTACATTTGATATCCAACATTTTGAAAGTCGTTTTTTATATAATAATCCAGTTTGGATTCAATTGTGCATTTAAAAGTCAGACTCTGATTCAGTTGTAAATTTGAAAGCCGAATTCCGATTGGATTCAGTGAATTTAAGATTCAGATTCAAATGTGGTATGGACTTTTCTTCATTTACACTAAGATCCAAATATGAATCCAAGTACCTGAACATCTGATAAGTTAGATTACCGTAAAGAGCAACATTCGATTCATGACCACCAAATGGCCCAACATACAACGAGGGAGCTAGAAATTTTTTTTGAAGGGCCACTCATTCACAGATTTTCGAGACACTTATATATATACACGTAACAGAACAAATATTTTAAGATGTTAATGTGAAAATAAAGAAACATTGAGCGCTGGTGTGGGCAACTGCCCACACTATCCCTTTTTGAAGGGCCACTCGCTATAAGTAAGCTTTTCCTTCATCTCATTAATAACCAACGCATAAGTTCCGAGATATAAAGGGTAGACTAAAAAAAGGTGACATATGCAAGTAAGCTCCATCTTTTGCATAAGTTTCAAGAAATAAGAGGTAGACTCAAAAAAGGTGACATCCGCAAGTAAGTTCTCTCCCTCTCGTTAATAGCGAACGCATAAAAAGACCATAACCATCTTGTCCACCCAAACCCTAAAAGGTACATAGGGAGGAGATTAAGCTTCAGTATCAGCGAGCCAAAATATTATATTTCTCATTCTTCTAATTTGTAATACCATGGTTTCTGAAATCATCATCCAGGGGAAGGTAGACGTGCGGGCATGGGTGGGCAGCTGCCCACATAGTCCCACAATTTTTGTTTATTTTTAAATTGGTTCTCATCAACAATTTGTTTATTCATATATTACGTGCCGCTCAATTATTTGCTTAGTGTGCCTTCATCATTTTCTTACATCTAATATATTTTATGAACGAATGTCCCTTGGTTAAAAAATTTTTGCTGCGCCCCTCGTATCAAAATGTGTTGATGATTGGCTTTGCTGCCGGCATGGAAAAGGGAAAAAAAAAAACCCACAGCGGTATTGAGGGATACAAGGGATCGATCGGCATTTGATTTGATGCATGTCCTTCGTCAAGAAATTACTTCCTTACATTTATGATTAAATGGAGGCATACTCCATAAGACTTACCTTTAAATGCATTACGAGTTTGTGGGAAGTAAGTGAGACCAAAATGAGTCAAGTAAAAGCAATGTACTTAAAATGTGCAGTGTGTGGTGGTTCAAAGACTAAGCTTGTCAATGACATCAATTCGTTTGAAAGATGTAGTTTTGTCAGTAAGTTCCCATGCGTAGCATTAGGCTATGCATGGTAGTATGCGTGTGTTAGGATTAATTCTTTCGATGGATGTTTATGTTGTGTCCACAATCGCGTATAGTGGCACAAGATGAGCAAGTGAAAGCTCGTCATCGAGTAGACAATGATCGGCCACCTTGCTTAAAGACATCTAATCAACAACTGATTTCGACTTAGATTTTCTTTAAAAAAAAGTCTTTCTTCAAATGATGAATGATAGTGCTTGATAATGCTTCATAGTCATACCTTGCCGATGGTCTAATGTGAGATAATCATGAGTGATGGTTTGGTGAGTGTCTGACGGTCCTCGTCTAATCAATGATCAGAAAGATATAAAAATGCTTCCATTGCCGCTGGCCGATAGACTTGGCGCCAGGCAAGCCAAATAAATTGGAAAGAGTCGGTCAGTGACAAAGTGTGAGAAGCTTACTATTTACGTTAATTCATCAAATTTGAAGGATCAAATTAAGTTCTCTTTTTCTACTTTCTCTCTCTATCTCTCTTATATTTATATATATATATATATATATATATATATATATATATATATATATATATATATCCACGTTTCGTCACGTGGAGATGAGAGATAGGCCCATTGAAAGTCACGTTCACTCGTTGCTTGTCAAGTCTGTGTCATTTGGACCACGACTACGACTAGCTTTGTCTTTTCAGCTTGTTGAGGTGGTTTGTGACAGATGAAAAGTTTGTTATTGTTCCTATTTAACTCGTTTTAAGGTTTTATCTACGATATATGTAAGATATATATGTGGCCACTAAAAAAATGCATGGTTCTTACAGATTTCGCTTCGTCCCACTTCACGTGGAGACCATGTGGAGTGCACGGAACAGGCAGCGTCCATCATTTTCCCCGGGGAAAGGAACCAAGTCAATTTGGATCTCAGCTCGCTGGAATGCACGTTGTGTAGTTTTCCATCGTCTCAGTGATGGAGATGCACGTCAGGTTATCAACCCGCTTCACGTGCAGACCCATGTGGGCTGCACTGCACCAAACAGGCGGATCGGCTACAGGTTGGCTCACCTGGTAAAAAAGTCGACTCGACTCGGTGACTCGTTTTGGTTCGATTATAAATTTTATATAGATCACCTTTTTTATAAACAACATGTGATATGAATATTTATCTATATATACTTAGTACGTTTTGTGATATTTGACAATTTAAAATACGACAAACTTCAGTATTTAAGAACACGTACTTAATTGACGACCCTAAAAAAGAACCAATTGTTTGTCCGGAACTCGGCTCCGAGCGTGCCACGCCTTCCGTCGTCTCACCGTGACGCAGGCAAACGCCATCACGTGCCGACCCATGTGAACTGCATCGGACAGGCAACGTCCTCGGCCAAAAGAAGTAAGAACCAAGTCAAGTCTGGAACGACTCAGCTGCGCCTCTCGACCTGCCGTGATAACCATCTCGCGTCACACGGGCCAACCGCTTCACGTGCAGACCATGTGGACTCCGGGACAGGCAGTATTTCCGTCTTGCAAACAGACAAAAGACCCGAGCTTCGTCCTCCGCTCTGTCGATGTACCGTGCCTCGACGTTTTTCCTGGGCGGCTTGCGACCGCTAGGACAGTTCGGTACTGCCGAATCCTCATATTGTCACGCATCTCAGATTCTCACTGAAGGACAGAATTACTTCGAGACTCTGTTGTTTTTTTTTTATTCAATAATATTGATGCTGCATGAAATGCATTACATCAAATTATTTTTTAAATTCATATATTAAGTACTTTAATGCTCGTGTTAATAATGAATTGGCAATTGTAAGGAACTTTTACTCCAAGTTTCATGAAAGTCGGAGTCTAAAATTGTGTGGATTTAGAGTAGAAATTACAGCATATTCAAGAGGTTCAAGGGCAAAATTAATGACTCAAAATAGTGCTGCATATTCTTCGATTTCCATTATATGTATTTTCACCAAAATTTCAGTTTCAATTTGATCTAGCGAAGGTTTTAGTTCTAAGAAGAATAATACATTTTCAAGAAGGATCTATGAGTCGTTTGATAGTCAAAACACTCTACAATTTTTTTCATAATATGCGCCAAATATTAGAGAACATTCATGCAACACTAGAATTAGGTGTCCAAGAATTATTTGGCGAAAATCTATCCCAATCTTTGGTTGAAAGACTGAGAAGGATCATTTGGAAGTTGGAACACTATGTAACTGTTTCATAACTATCCCCCAAAGACGAGAGCATGTTCATAAGACATTAGAACTAAGTGTACGTGAATTTGCTCCAAATCTATCCCAATCTTTGAAACAGATTAATCAAACACTCATAAAAAGTATTTCATTTTCCAAATGACCCCGAAGTGACCACTGGCCGCAACTACTGTTACCGCTGCCACCCAGCAATGTGGTTGGAGCGGTGCATCGGAAATCTCACTGGAAAGTCTGAAGGGACTGTTCCGGGATCTAATTGTCAGGGGAAGGGAAACCAACCTTTCAAACTTAAGTCTTTGAATAGATTGTTCGATTTGTTTGTGTACCATTCATCACTTCTATTGTTCCTTAAAGCTTGATGTTGGTCTACAGAAGATTTGTGGACATGGTTTCAGTGATGATGTTTTAGGTCTGTTCTTGGTCATGCAATAGTTATATTTTCTAGTTTTGACATTCAGCGTTCAGTTCAGTTTTGTTCTGTTTTCCCAGCTTATTTAAGCTAGGGTACAAGATGTGCGGGTGTGAACTAGTACACTACAAAATTGTATACTTTTACTGATGCAAAAGCGTCAGTAGAAACCAGCCAGGTGTCAGTAAAAGCCTTACTGACGTAATCACATGAAGAAAAGCATCAGTCCAAATGTTGTTACTGATGCCTTTAGCGACGTACTGTGCAACATTAGTGAAGAAAAACTTTACCGACATGGTGACGATGTTAGAAGTATTGAAGAAAAATGTCATTGAAAACTGGTAATTAGGGTGTCAGCTGATATCATCTCTTATGATGTGGTCAGAGCGTTAGTGAAAATAAGTCGGAGAAAACTGCTGTTGATGTTGATCCTTGAGTTTTAGTGACGTGTAAATGGATGTCACTAGGGAAAAAATATTACTGACGCTTCCTTCTCTACCAAGATAATGAGAACAAGGAAGTACATTCACTGGCACACAATCCTAAGCAACAAAGGAAGTTTAGCTTCTCTGACTGATTAAATTATCTGTGAAAAGTGCCTGCATGTTGCAGCTGAAGTGAGTCTCATTACTGACGTTCAATAAAGTATGTCAGAGATGGCACAATATGAATAGATCCTTTTCTTGACATTAGCTAGATGAGCCAGCGAAAGTGCATTCATATACAAAACTTTCAATGACAAAGCAAAAATAGCACCAATAAATGTACATTCACTGGCATATGCGGTGTAGTGTGTTAGTAAAAATCCGACTTTCTTTGATGCATAAAAGAGTGGTCATCTATGAAGCCTCCATGGTAGCGTTAGAAAAGGCTGAACATCTATGAAGTTTAACTAAGCCACAATGGTAAAAAAATCATACTCAATTTTAGTTTAAGGGGCACTATAGTTGAAATTTCAAATTTTAAGAATCACTTATATATAAATATGAAAAAGTTAAGAGGGCTATCTGTATATAAATATGGCAGATTATGTAGGCTGGTGCGGGCAATTGCTTGTTAGAATGGTCCCGAACTTGTATAAACTTATCTATCTGGCACCACCCCACCGTACGCTGGGGAGACCCATAGCCGGACATTCTTTCCATCACAGCAACATTGAGAAAGTAGACAAATTGAAGCATTTACTCTTCAAACTCGAACATTGGTCAGCACACCTGTGGCAGAGCTAGATATGGACTGGTGTAGGCAGTTCTTGGGTGTTTTTTTTTTTTTACATCAACATCTTTTATAACACCTCAGAAGTTTAGTCCCGTATCAAAGGTTGTGAGGGATCTTCAGGCTTATAAAGGGAGACTTTAATGATATGATTGTCCTGGTTCCTAGTTTTTTTGGGGTTAAAACCGAAACTGCTAGGGGGTGGGTTGGGATCCGTCGAACCAGGAGCCCGAGCCCAGGAGTGGGTTGGGTTGTTATAGTGGTATCAGAGTCGGTTCAACACTTGGACCTGGGGTCCCACACGAGCGGACGCTTGTGCCTTAAGGGGGGTGGATTGTAACACCTCAGAAGTTTAGTCTCATATCAAATGTTGTAAGGGATCTTCAATGGCTTATAAAGAGAGGCCTTAATGAGATGATTGTCCTGGTTCCTAACCTTTTTAGGATTGAAACCGAAACTGCTAGGGGGCGGATTGGGATCCGTCGAAACCAGGAGGCTGAGTCCAGGAGTGAGTCAGGTTGTTATATCTTCAAACTATTTACTATGTTATATATCTGAGTGCCCCTTCGGATATGAAAATCAATGGATGAGTTTCCTTTAAAAAAAAAAATCTGGCTCCGCCACTGCAGCATAGCAACGTCGATCGGACGCCACTGGATATGTCAAATGCACACCGTTGGTAATAGAAAAACGGAAATATCAATTTTACTTGACAATATCTTCTCGCCAACCAACCACAGCGTTAGTTGCTAAATGTTTTAACGTTTAGCGTCTGCCTCTCCAATATATCTTCAGAACTAAAGAGTAACCTTTCATTACCCCCCTCCTCACTCTTCACTTTCTCAACGAGCAACCCCTTTTCTTTTTTATTCTTCTTACTTCCTTTCATCGCCTTGAGATCATTACTCATTCATGCTCCTTGAAACTTTGAGGAGCGAGTGTTGGAGCCGATGGTGAAACCAGGAACTTCGGACCAGGGAGGTTTTGTTAGGGAGTTGAACTATAGTTTCAAAATTTTAACATGCACTGAGATATAGTTTTTCAAAATTTATATATAAAAGCTAAATAATTGTAAACTTTCTTATACATTTTTGTTTTTTGTTTTTAATTTTGTGGGGAAGCCATGGCCTCTGGAACCCCCCAGTGGCTCCACTCCTGCTTCGGGGTAAAGGGTACTATTATTTTAAATTTTAAACCCTAAGGAGCACTAATATATATATATATATATAATGCAAACCAGACAAACTTTGCGGATTGGTGTGGGCCATTGCCCACAACAGCCCTGCCAAGTAATTGGTTTCATCTTTGTCTTTGTCCCACCAGGCTTATGACAATCTCAAAAACCTACGCCTGAAATATATAAAAAAAAAAATGATGAATCTAGAACCTTCCACAGGATAAGCTGCGTCTATATATGGAGCCATCTACGGCTTGACGGAAGGCACCGCCGCTACCATCTTCGTTCCGAGTGCTCAAAGTTGGTTCTCCTTATCGAAGAGAGGCCCTTCTACTTTAGTATGAATAAGAAAAATGCGTAGAGAGAGATGCTCTGGCTTGAGGGGAGGTGATATGAGGTGTCTGAGGCTCATTAGTTGCATTGATGAACATGGATTCAGCATGCATGCAATGGGTCTAAGACATCTCCTGCCATTCTTCGCAGAGCCAGGGGGTCTCTCTGTCTATTCATTTTTTGTTATTAGTGCTAAGCTTCAATTTCTGTGAGAGATGTCGAAGTTTGAGCCTGACGGCACTCCTGCTTATAGAATTACGTCCAAGTTGCTCACGAAAAGAAGGTAATCTTCCTGCTTTATGTGAAATTCAGTTGCCAAGGGAATATATATACATCTCGTGTTATGAATATGTAACTCTCTCTTAAGGGAATATATATACATCTCATGTTATGAATATATAACTCTCTCTTTCTCTCGTTGCATCGTTCATCTGGTTGGCCAGCGGCTGGTAGGAGGCCAGTCGCTTGTTTAAATCTCAAAAGCACATGTCTCGATGAAGTCTGTTAGCGAAAAAGCATATACCTCAACGAGCGTAGCATAATTGTGTTTCGATTCTCATGGGTGTTACTTTTTCTTGGACCGCAAAAGATGAAACATACTTCATCGAGTTGAAGGCGATCCATTGCCCGCCCAAACCCTGACATAGGGTAGGACTCCGAGGCAAAACGAAAAAGAGAAGAGGAAGGGCGCGGCCTTCAGGCTTCTCTTCAGGTAATGGATTGCAATATATCTGTGTAGTTATCCAGCACATCTCACCTTTTGGCCAGATTCAAGTAGTTTTTTGTGATGTAATTAACCAGACTGTAAATGTATGTTGATATTATTTGATGGTTGTGGTCAGGAACATAGGCAAGGGGCCCGGCAGGGGCCACCACACCCCCCTCACCCCCTCAAATTTTTCGAAATTTAAAATTTTACATGTAAATTTTTAAAAAATTTATATTTTGGCTTTTATTAAAATTTTAATTGCAACAAAAAATTTCTAACTCCACTATTGTTCATTTGTTCTACTTTTTTAAGATATGAGAAATATTTTTCAAAAATCAAAATTAATAGATTCAAAGAAATGTGAAATACCATGGAAATGGTCCGCACTTCACCTCACCATCAAAGTGGGCATGTAAAGAAAGGTGTGTGTGTTGAATAGCGGTTCCCGTTGAAATGAAATTTTTATGCTAGGTTCATCCACCTTCGAACAGTCACTATTTTGCAAAGGAGTACGATGGAACAGTCTTGTTCGTTCGACCCCACTCAGATGTCCATATGATTGAGGACAAGAAGAGAAAAAGGTTGTCCTCAAAAGTTATCCTTTTAGTGTGTTGACGTGTTCTTGTTTGACCCGGACCCCACTCACCTGTCACCAAATGAGGACAAGATGAGTAAAAGGTTGTCCTCAAAAAGTTATCCATTTTGTTTTCTCCTTGTACATTTTCATGTGAGTGACAAGAGAATCCACTCCGGATCTCAAGGCCGAAGTCTTTCATGTCTTAGGATGATGTCTCTGTTATGTTTCAACTTGCATATTAATACCTATCCATTTTAACTTTTTTGTACAATACAAAAAGTTATAGTCTCCAAAACATAAAATGGAAATTAGTCTCTCGCCAACCAACCATTCGAAGATGTCATAAAAGAGGTTTTTAGTATGTTTATATATGGATCGGTTCTTGTCTTTCTTTTTTTCTCTCTCCTCTCTTTCTCTCTCCTCCCTTTGGCAGATTTTTGGTGGTGGATTTGGATGTCTAGAATAAATATTTTTTTTTACGAGTGCAGTATACAATCATTTAGCTCTTGCATGCATGGTTTGGACTGAGATTTATCTCATCGTATGAGTTAACCACAGTTAGGATTTGATGAATTTGTTACCGCTTTCTACTGTTTCTACTTAATTTCTGTTTCAATCTTTGTTGTTCCTCAGCTGGTGGTATCTTTGTACATTGGCTTCAATTAATTAAATTCTGTCTTTCATCTTTGTGTCTCTCTCCACGCACGAGATCTTAACCTATAAAGGCCTTCATTGGATCTTCAAGGAAGCATTGAGCGGCAATCTTTTAGAACCAATTGGAAGGGTGAAGTGTTCTCTACTGTTATCTGCTGATTCTCTTTTTGCTAGTTATGCAGTAAACCCGATGAGTTAAGGTATATGCATGAGATTATCCCGATTTGCACAATCTAAAGAGGCCATGGAACTGCAACTTTCATGGTTTCTCTCAAAATTACTTGCTTTATTCGATCTTGAGACTTGTTCTTACGGCGTATTTTGGAAGGAGTAAATAGTTTAGTATGGTGTTTTCAGTTCATTCAAGTTCGTTGATGGTCAGGGAACTGGAGCGAGATTATGATCACATTCGTTATAGATCATTGTGTAGCTCAAGTGTTTTAAAACTTTTCTTTTGTTTTTCTTTTGACAGGCCTTGAAACTTGAGGGGTGTTTCTGATGGGTTAAGAAAGTATTGAATAATTTCTCACTTTATCGATTATTCAGGCTTTCATCTTTCCCAATGATCAAGAAATTAAGAAATTATTTGAATAATAAAACAAATTAGTCACACCAACTGCACAGGATTGCACGTTTTATCCAATTTGGCAGATGTGCATCATATAATTATGGGATCATATAGAAGTTGAGTTAGCAGATAGCATTTTCTTAGTTTGCAAAAACGACTTTAGATGTTAAGGTTTTGGTCTGCATTTCATTAACCAGCAAGTATTTAACTAACAATTTTAGCTGCTAAGGTTTTGGGCTAGAAAGCATGTCGAAAGGGCTTGTGTAAGATCATAATGCATGCATGAACGTCTCCAAAGAAAATGTTCACATCCTAACATACAAAAGTGCAGAACTAAAGAACAAAATTATTGTAGAGTAAATGAATTACAATCTACAAGAAGTGGCAAGTTCATCTGATATTTTATCAGATACATATGTTGGATTATAGCCATGAGTCGATGGTTGTTTTTCAAAGATGTTAACTTCAGAAAATCTGCGCGAATAATGCGAGGTGCGTGGCTTTATTTTGCCTAAAACTTTGTAAGAAAGTAGAATAGAAGCGCACGAAAACTATGTGCTAAATAAATGTGATAATGACTTGAGATTTGATAAAGTAATTTGTATATAATGCATGGTTTTATAAACCAATGTATTACCACATGAAGTTTTTATGAAGATGGTGGGCACTTTCAACTGCATCGGTGAGCCTTGAATCTTACAAGTCAAGCGCTCAATCGGATGGGTTTGGATTGACACCTCGTATCCATGGTTTTTAGTAAGGGATAAACTCGATGTACTGAACTGATTTTCATGGATGCAAAGGGTGCAAAAGGGAGAGCGAGAACGAGAGAGGGAGAGAGACCTGTTAATGGAGTCATCGTTGAGTCGATCTCCATTAATAAGTTGACTGTCAAAACCCCCATGAACCACCATTGATGTTGCCCTTTCTAATTTGGTTCTTTATTTTCTACGTTAAGAGGGATGCGTAGGGATTCGCATTCCTAACCTCTACGGGAAAGAGAAAGGCGGAGGAAGCTGTCAGAGGAGAGGTAAAGAGGGGAAGAGAAAGGAAGGACCACAATGGTTTGAAGCTAGAATTTTCATGCATGGGCCATGTTTCCTATGCTATTATCCTTGAAGAGGGAAGTGATTGTTTGGTCTGGTTTGGAAAACAATAAAGATGCAACAGCCAGTGCTCTGTGGCTTTTGTATTTGGCCTTCAAAACCTTGGAGATCTATCTATTAGTTGCAGAACTGCAAGGAAGCCATGGGTGTTCGTTGGCACAAGATTTAATGAAAAGCTGACTCTGCCTCTCCTATTTAGAGAAGCTATGAAGGAATGGATGACCTTTGCTTTTGAAAGGGTTTGGGTGTTGTCTAAGATATGGGTGTTGCTTTAATTTCCCTTTGCTTATTTGTGTAATTTGGTTGTTGTTGGCTCCATGTTGCAGAAATCTGTGGAGAGATGTTCACAGCGTGTGCTTGGTGAAGGCGTGGACGAGAGACCTTTCACGAAGGAGGTTGGCCTTCGAGTCGCTTTTAACAATCACCCTCTGTGTTTGTGTTTCTGGTTTGCTATCATTCAGTTAGCAGTGATCTGCTTTTCCTGCACGTTAAAGATTGCAACAGCTTTGAAAACTTTCCCTACCAACCAAGTGTGATATGACACCCTTGAATGGCTCTCCATGAACGCTGTTGAAGTTCTTTCTCTGCTGGATGGTCTATCGGGACACTGCCCACAGATTTTTCTGTGTATTATGTTTGTTGGTGAAGGCAGGTCAGTAATCTTTCATCTGCCTCTTCTCTCATTTTTGCAGATCCTGCTGCGCATTAGACTGAATCTAGTCATTTTGGACAGTAATCCACATGATTCAATTGTTCGTCTCCTTGGAAGTGTTATGCTCCTAATATTTTAAGTACTCGATTTTGTGTGAGAATCTTACTTCCTGTACAGGTCTTTATTTGCTCGTTTATCATGCTTTTGTACAGATTTTGTTTTTAATACAGTCGAAGTTGATTCTTCGCCACCTTCTATTAAAAAAAAAATGCATGAACAGAGATACTCTGGCTTGAAGGGTGAGTCGTAAGAGGTGTCTCATACCCTTTCACAATACCTATTACCTTGTGGCATTCATTTTCTCATTCTAGCTATTTTCAACATGACTTTTCTCACGTCCGTT
Organism: Nymphaea colorata; assembly: GCF_008831285.2. NCBI lineage: Eukaryota > Viridiplantae > Streptophyta > Magnoliopsida > Nymphaeales > Nymphaeaceae > Nymphaea > Nymphaea colorata. Next base: position 570,903 of record NC_045140.1, read on the forward strand.
TTGACAGTCTTTTCTTATTCATTCCAAGTTAAATTTCATGGATTCGACAAAAGGTTTGAAGTCATTTCCTAGCGTTCCTTCTAAAGACACAGGGTCATCCTATCTGTGCAATTTTTTTTCTTTCATTTATACTAAGCTTTGTATAAGAGAATTAGAAGTCCAAGGTACTACTGGAGAAATGTTGAAGTTGCTGGCAAAGAACGTAATCTTCCACCATTATTTGCCAAGGGAATCAAGTTTCATGTTATTGTTAATAATCATATACATCTGTCTCTCTCAAATTGGTATTCGCCAGTTAGTTTCATCCCATGCATGAATGAAATAATTTGAGTCATCCGATCTAATTTAACAAATTGGCGATTCATTTCATCGAAACGGTTTCCTCCCTCATCCCCGGACCTTTCTTCGGCACCTGAGTGAAAAGCGAAACACAAATTGATTAAAATGAAACACAAACTGAACACATCGGACACCAGCGCAACTTGTCCTTTTAGACCAACTTTGACACGGAACACATATTTTTGGAACGGGAACATATGTTCCGGTTACCAAACGTTGTCTGTGGTGCACGCAAATACGGTCTCTCGACATCGCTTCACTCTCTTCACGTTTCCGTACTCAAGGGGCACGTCGAAGCTTGTCACGGAGATCTCGCTCCCACCTTCCTGATTCTTGCTGGGGCAGAGCTCATCGAGAGAGAGAGATGCCTGTCTTTCCCTGCACCACGCTTGATCCTGCAGTCTCGCTTCTCCCCAATATCCCAGTGGCACTGCCTCCTGTTCGCTCACTTGTGCCTTCACTACCAACCTCAATTCTGAGAAGTGGGCAACCTGTTTTCGCACCTCTCTGCCCTCAACGGCTACTTTTCACTCCTCTCATTGAATCCGCCGCTTCTTGCCCATCATCTTCGCGCCGGAGTTACCCTGCCAAGAGCTGGGTCAATGCTGTCGGGAAGGGTACTGAAGCCTCCACGCCGAGTGCGAAGGTCTCTCCGGTGGAAGCTCTTCGAAGGCTTCTTAGTTCTCCTGGTGTACATCAGGGACCGGCTTGCTTCGACGCCCTTAGTGCGAAGCTTGTAGAGATGGCGGGATTCGATTACTGTTTCATGAGTGGTATGCTCTGATTCTCCTCTTTCTGAACATTATTTCTTCCTGTTCCGATCAGCAAACACTGGTCTCTGTTTGGCGCATGTTGAGCTCATTCCAGGCCCATATCCAGCTCACGTTCAGCATATCCTTTCTTTCTTTCTCTTTTTCTCCCTTTGCCAAGGAGACAGTAGGAGAAGGCTTTGGTGGAAGATAGAACAAGAGAGAGAGATAGGAAGAATGAAAAAGAGAGAACTGTTCAAGCAGCTCGAAAATGAAGCACTTTTTTAACAGATATCGTCAAACTGCTCTGCGATATGTATTTCGTAATTATGATTGCTTAATGGTTCATATGAGATTTGTTTGATTTTTATCACGGGTGGAAGTTAACAGGAACTAATAACAGAAACAATATTCATCGGACCAGTCTCAGGATACTGCTGAATCATGGTAGATGTAAATATGAAGTGGTGGTGGCAATGCTTGCCACTGAGTTGCGAAGAAAAATGAGTTACTTGTTTCTTATAAATTTTCCGTTACATTGGAGATTAATTTACTTCATGATTTTGAGGAAGACAACTATTTTTAAGTCATAGTTACATAGATGTTGTGAAATGTTGCTACAAGTCTTCCAGAGTTAATTTCCTTTAGATGTAATGATCTTGATAATCTAAACTAGCGAATGGATATTATATATCCGTACAGGATTTTCTGTTTCAGCTGCTAGGTTGGCATTGCCTGATGTTGGCCTCATCTCGTATGGAGAAATGGTTGATCAAGGATGTCAAATAACAAATGCTGTATCTATCCCCGTCATAGGAGATGGAGACAATGGATATGGAAACCATATGAGTGTCAAGAGAACAGTCAAAGGATTCATCAAAGCTGGATTTGCGGGGATTATACTTGAAGACCAGGTAGTCTGCTATTTCATTTTTTTTGTGTTTTTGTATTTGCTCTAATCTTATGTGAATTTGTGAGCCATCCTCTGTTTGTTGGTTCAGCTTTTGTACAGGAATTTTCTACCGATAAATGGTGGTTAGGGCCTGTTGGTCAGACAAATATCCAGCATATTTTTTGATGCTGGACCTGGTTATGTGTTATTCTGATGTTTGGTTATAATCATAGTAAATACAAATATTTTTGTTCTCACATAGTTGGTGTGGACTTGAACACAAATATATTATGGCTACTTTCGCCCATATCATGCTTGAATTATTCAAATTTATGAGTTTTCCCTAATTTGTTAATTTGGTCAAAGCAAATAAGAGACTCGGTGTTATCATTAATTCCTGAGAAACATACAAACAGGAGAAAGATTAAAATCTTCTCTTTTCTCTTGTTTTCTCACTAAATACACAACACATCTCAAGAGCATGAAAAACTAGAATTATTGGAGCCTTAAAAATGCGAAGTTGTGGAATATGAATTTCTAAATCTACAATCAAAGAGGCCCTTATAATTGTTAGACAAGATGTTGGAATTTCTTTTCAATCAATAACAAATGTGTTTATCATTTGCTTTTGGCAGATAAATAGTTTGGTTTGCTTGCTAGAAGAAATGTCTCTGAGAAACATATATTGTAACTCAATGGTGTTTGATGTGTAATATCCTGGAACCTTCTTTTGGTTCCTTGGCCAGGCAAGCTAGATCAGGACATTTGTTGTTGCGTATGTTGAAAATGCTGCTTTCATATGTCAGTCAGTTCTACATTAATTGGGATATCTGAGAACTGGAACCAAAGGCTTATTTTCTTTTGGTCAGTTTTTATCGGAGATTTAGAACTCGATTTGCTTCATGACCTTTATGCTTTCTTTCTTAGGCTACTGTGAAGAAAGTGAAGACTATTCAGTCAGTTGACCAGCTTGGAAGTAACAGAAAGTATAGAGGGAGATGATTAGCTGGATTTATGTTTGGATTATTTGTCAAAGGTTCATGAGTTTTGCTTTTGTTCCATTTCATGAAACACTTGGCATAGCAGAAACTCGGTTGTGTGGAACTTATCCTCAGTTGCAACTAGCATAAACATACTGCAGCATGCTTAAATAAAGTTATTGCAGTATCCCGTGTTATATGTTCCTCTTCCCAGGTCCATTCACTAAGGTTTGCAGATGCACCTATACTTCTGTTCATATGGAATAAGTAATAGTTCACAGTGAGCAAGTAAGGATTCTGTTTGATTGTTTATTGTTTTTTGGATTTGGATTGACAACATTCATTGCCTTGTTGATTACTTTTATCTACTCAGTTGTCATCATGGTGTAACTGAGAAACTGGGTATGTTATTGATTATGTGCTTGGTATATGAATCACTTCCAGTAATTTTGGTTGGGAACTTTGGTGCACAAGATGTTCATGTTTCTCAGCCATTTTTATTCCGTGGCATATGTTTCATAAGCTTTTTCCTGTCTCTCTCCTTTAAGGTCTCTCCAAAAGCATGTGGTCATACACAAGGGAGAAAAGTGGTTTCAAGAGAGGAGGCTGTTATGCGCATAAAAGCAGCTGTGGATGCCCGCAATGAAAGCGGATTGGATATAGTTATAGTGGCAAGGACCGACTCTCGGCAAGCAATCTCCTTAGAAGAGTCTCTCTGGAGGGCAAAAGCCTTTGGTGATGCTGGAGCAGATGTTCTCTTTATTGATGCACTTGCTTCCAAAGAAGAAATGATATCTTTCTGTGAGGTCTATCCTTTACTTCCAAAAATGGTAGGTATTCATTACATTATAAGGTATTTTACTCAGGTTTATATTGAATAAATGCCAAATTGTTTTTAGCTCAAGAACTAGATGGCAATATCTCTAGTGCTATCTTGAATATATTTGGGTGTCTGTTGACGCAGCACTATGGACCCCCATTTTGAGAACATGCCACATGTATCCAGATGTAGATGCAGGGAGTTAGAATTTATATAAATATCTGTGTAACATTTTTTGTATGCTTATGCTAATTATATACGTACCTATACCCTGTGCATTCATGCAAATGTTATTTTGTATATATACTAGAATGGCATGTAGTGTGATTAATATGTAAAGAACATTTATTTTTCTTTCTATTTATTTTTCTTTCTATTTCTGTTTCTCTCTTTTCTTTCTTGTTGTTTTTTGTGTTTTTCTGTTTAGTCAAATTTGGAGTTTGACCAACTGTGAACTAACTCTAATTGGAGCCCATGGAATCTAGCCAACTGCTAGTTCTGCCCTCTTGCTCTTGTATAATGGAGGGACTACTCCCTCTTGTAACCCCAATGCTTCCTAAGTATTTTTCATGAAATACAATTATTTCTTGTCATTTTTCTGTGCCTTACAGCACATTATTTGAGTCATTTGGTGATTGGCCTGGAGCTCCTCATTGCTTAAGTGTACTGTCATGTTCCTAGATCGTAATATCTATGGACTACTACACCTTGCCAAGTGTGTTTACATCACATGCCCTTTCCACATCCATATCCATGTGACAATTCGCAAAAAAATTGGCAAATGTGTGCCTCAACTCATTCTTTTTGTTTCATGCTTTTTATGTTTCAACTAGTTACATAGCACAAGAATGGTAAGTTATGTTTGCATAGAATTCCTAATCTCATATTTGTTGTCATGAAACCCGTGATCATTTTTTTCTCCTTAAAATTATTTGCCAATGGGATTTGTTGTTTTCAATCCTGTAAACAGATCATTTATCAATCATCTATGCCAACTTAAGCTTGAGAAGACAAGCATACAATGTGCAACTATGTCACATAGGTACGGGTATGGGTATGGACCATTTTTAAAAAACTTGGGTGCAGGGGTACGGCCGTACACACACATGCACATACATATATAGAAGTTAAAATGAAGAAAAAAGAGGGATGTGGGACTTTAAAATGAGGGTTTCGAAAATTTTAACGTTAAAATGGTTTAAGAAGTTAAAATGTAAAAATCGTTAACATTAAAATCGGACAAATTTGAACTTAGTCAACTTTGACCGAGTCTGAAAAATGTCAAAAATGACCTTAGGTGGGTTGACCGCACCCGGTACGGTCAACGCAGTACCCTGCCATACCCGTGTTGTACCCGTACCGTGCGGGTACTCCTTAGGAGGAGTACCTGTGTGACAGAGATGTGCAGCTACTATATTTGAGTATTTTTCAAAAGCAGTATAGATGCTCTAAGTTTTGTGTTTCCATGCATGATATCTTTAGTACAATTGTGTAGGCAAACATGCTTGAAGGTGGAGGCAAAACACCAATATTTACTCCTGTCGAACTTGATGAGATTGGATTCAAACTTGTGAGCTATCCACTTTCCTTGATTGGGGTATCGATTCGGGCAATGCAGGTGTGAGTTGATCAGTTCTTTGTGTTTCTATTTCTATTCTGGGGCCTTTTTCTTAACTGATCAAAACAGAAGCATGAGAAAGATGTTTATATCATACAGAATCTATTACATATTGGATATTTGTAAATTGTGAGGTATTTTGTATTTGTGCTCTGGTAATCAAGAATGTCTGCCACTGTCATAAGAGGTGACTTGATTGGTTTTTCTGTTATATGCTTTTAAAGGATGTGATCGAACTTGCTTAATGATTCACATTTTAGTAATCAAATGATCGATTGATCGTGAATAATGCCAAATCTGTTCTTTTGTTTCTCTACCAAATGGAAGCAAACTTAGTAGGATTGACCTTACAGAAAAGTTACAAGATCTGAAGCAATTGGTGGAGCACCTCAATTGCAGTGCTCTTCATTGTTGTGTTCCTAGTATTCATCACACAACAGGTAACCAGGGAATCGTGTTATACATGACCCTTTTAGTTACAGTTAGATTTCTCGATAACTAAGCTGCCATTATCTCATCCAAATACTATGCTTTAGGATGTTTTAGCTTGATATGTATTTCACAAGAACAACACGATCTACCACGCAAAATGCAGGTTCTCATGTCATTAGCATGACATCTTGACCTAGAGCTGACCCAAGTAACTGGTATGGTGAATTCTACCCAGCTATACATAACCATTGTCGGGTCAATATCCAAGGGGTAACAGTGGAAGTCCTGTTGTCAATTGTCATCACTGCAACAAGTTTGACCAAGTGCTGAACAAGTGTGTGGTCTGGCAAATTTCACCTAGCTCTGTAACCATCTTTGGTCTAATGTCCAAGAGGATACTTAAATCAAGACAAGCTTGTAAGTGGCTCAGGTATATATGGCCATCAAAGTTCTTAATACTTTTAATGTAAGACTACATTCTCAAGCAACTCTCACAGTTTAAAGATTACCATTTTTTTGCTCCAAAATACCATGATCATCTCAGGATCACTAAAGAAAAAAAACAAAAACAAAAATCTGCTATGTTTTTAATTTTATTGCCAAAAATATATTTATTGTGATATTATCAGGATATTTGCCCTTCTTTCAAAGCTGAATCTTTAAAATTTAAATGTGTGAACCCTCCTTTCTCCCTCTCTTGCTCTCTCTCTCTCTCTGTCTTCTGAAATTTAAAAGTTTAAAAGGAAACTATGAATCTTTTTTAATATTTTTTTTTGGTAAGGAAGTTAGTAAAGAAGTCTCAGTATTAGTAAAGAAGTCTCAGTATCATGAAAATTTTCCATTGTTTTTTGATATATTTTTTATTTTTTAAATTCCCATGATCTCTCAAGAAAATACAGTTTTAGAAGAACTTCCAAGAAAACTGTCCATAAAAGCTTGAGAACAATATCTCCGACAATGCATATGATTATCTGTCTTCATCTTTTACTCTATTAGTCCTAAAATATTATTTTTTTCATGCTGAACGAAAGGAAGGAAATGCTGCACTTTCTTTCAAGTAGATAGCTTGAACGCATTGTTCATCTTGCATCCTTTGGGTTCATCTTAAATTTGCTCTCCTTTCACTAGAGTATCCTTGCATTAGATTCTTGCTTCTTTTGTCTCAAATTATCAATATGTCGCTATTATTTATATGCTGCTATCTAACAATTGAAATTTTTGCAGGAAGCTCTTGGGGCAATAAAGAGTGGTCGTCTACCACCCCCTAGTTGTTTGCCAACATTTGAAGAAATCAAGGATACATTAGGATTTAATGCCTATTACGAAGAAGAAAGACAGTATTCCACTAATGATAGTCAGTATTCTGAAAAAGGTGAAGTTGTTGCAACATTTCTGTCCCATTTTTTTAACTTAATTTTGATTTTACTTTTACCCTGGCTGCTATACTGCAGGGTCTCAGCCAAGAATTGACAGTTCGTCTCAGCTCAACCTGCAGGAAGGAGGAGCTGAAGCGTTTCAAGAAGCTATTGTTGAAGTGGTAACCCCAGAGGTCTACAATGACTCTGAAGGTGATAATACTGGGGGTCAATTCTCTGGTATTTGGTCCCGTTCCTTGAGGATCAAGATCACAGGACGTGATGGTCTTGAGAAGCTTGATGTCAGGATCCCAGTAAGTATATTATCTTCCTGCACCAAGGCTACACTTACGTTCATATAAGATCCACTTTCCAATCCCTCTTGGTTTGTTGGGATAGAGCAGGCTGCGACTGCTATGGTAGATTCATACTCCATGGATCTCAGCTCCCTGTTCTAAGCTGAGCAAACCTCAACCCTTGGGGCAGGGGAATGGGCCACCGAGTTTACTGGAAGAACAAGGTCTCCCATCCTGGGTGTGATTTCCTCTTGTAAGAAGCAAACATAAAAAAAAAAAAAAGATCCATGATCCTCTTATTCTAGAGTGGCTGTTATAACTAGAATATCCGTTTTTTGAGCTGAATCCTATTTTCTTTTATCATGCAGGCTGGGTTCTTGGACGGAATTGCGAACATAATACCAGGTATCTCTTGTTTTGGCAGCACACTGTCACAATGGGTTAACGACTTTGTTAATTTTCCTCACAGGTAATCTGTTAATTTGATCTGTTTTTCTATCGCTGCAGGACTGGGGGGTGTTAATCTGAAGGCCATGTTAGATAAAGCAGTTGAGACAACAAATGGTGATTTAGAGAGGGGGGTGAAATTGCTAGATTTTATTGATCAAATGGGTGACAGAATTCAGGTTCTCTTGGAATAAGTTTCCTTCTTTTTGCGGGTTTCTCTGTCCATTATATTCAAACGTCTTAAAACTATTCATTAATGGGAAATTGCAGCTTTAAATATTTGGGCTTCTTTAATTGCTATTGTCCGTTGTGCCAATAGCAAGGAGCTGGGGTTATATATATATATATATATATATATACAGCAAAGAAACAGAAATTAACAAAAGAGGGGAGAATGTACAAAAAAGGGAGGCGCGAAGCGTTCAGAAACCAGTTAGAACCTGGAAGCACGGATAAAACACTGCGCCCCCTGCAATTACTGAAAACTTTTAGCAGAAACTTACTGCCTCTTCCTTTGCAGTTATCCAAATTCGTGCCTATTAACTGTCCCTCTGTATTGCTTTCGAATTCTTCCATTCTCAGGTGGGAAGGATTCATAATGAATTCTTATAAGGGATCTCCATCGATCCAACTCTGCCCATTTTGCAGGCCACTTCCTTCGTCCTTCTACTGCCCCTTTTAACCTCCTCAACCAGACTTTATTATTAGACAGCACTTTCAGCTCCCTTCTTTCTGCATAAAAGTTCCCAAGGAAGATGACTCAGTTTGCATCGTCTGCACCCAAAGTAGTTTCACTTCAATGAACACGAATCTCCCTGTCTCTCCCTGAAACACAACTGGATCCACTAATCTTCTTCCCGTGACTTTACCAGTCGCGATGAAGATTGTATTCTCCATATCATCTACCAACAGGTTTTTCTCTGCAGACAAGGCCTGTCTTGATTAACACTTCCAGAAGCCGTTTTTCCACTTTATTCCACCTCATCGAATTAAAGATTTCTCTACAATTCTGCCATAAGGACCATGGGATAGCTTTTCTATCTATTCTCTAGTCATTATCATGAAACAGCTTGTTCATGACTCCCCGTAATGTTCCTATAACAATGTGAAATACCACTTTCCAACATCTATTTAGCCATTTCTGTTTGAAATTGACTTGATTCCAAACCTGAAATTCCTCCCTCAGCCCCTGCCACAGTGTGCGCCTTCCTCCAAACTTGCTACTCGAGGTGTTCGAGACGTTGACTGCCACTTTGCATTTAATGAAGACACGGGCATTGTTCTTGTCTGCTTGATTACATAGAACACAACGGGCCACGCTTATACCCATTCTTTTAAGATGGTCCTGAGTTGGTAGCTTGCTTTCACAAGCCAATTAGACAAACCAGCAGGCTCTTGCTAGTACATTACAGTTCCATATGTTATATATCCATCTCCCAATGCAAAGCTTCTAAAATGTTGTCTGCCTTCATCAGCCGAGCTTCTTTAGAGTCCCATGCAAGTTTAACTTTCCTTTCAACATGGGTGAGATTATTGGAATGGTGAGATTATCAAGGACCTCTATTGTTGTGCTTATGATTGTAAAGATGCGGAGATCACTGCATTTGCAATCCGAGGAAGTTTGAAAAGAGACATGAATAGTAAAATAAAGTCGTCTATAAAGTTAGTTCAGGCGGGGATTAATATAGCAATCTCATCCAGATTTGGTGTTGGATTGAGAAGGAGAAAATCCCAATTGCTTCTTGGTAATTTTTCTTTTCAAATTGGATCTGGGAAGACAAATATCAGATTTGGAATTAATTTTGCATTGAGCCGCCTTACCCTGCGGTGAAGTTTGTTTCGACCATAAGCATAAAAATAATCTAAAACTGTATATTGTCTTCCTCAGTCAAATCTTGACATTTTTATCAAATTATTTCTTTCAACTTCTTAGCGATGTTCTTTTGAATTTATCAAGGGCTTTCAGTTTCTTGGAAATAAAGTATATACGTCCAGTTTAAAAGTCATCAAGAAAAGTAACGAAGAACAAAATGTGACATTGGTTATTTTATATATGATTATAAGATTATAATAATTTAGACATGACTTTAAGATTTGTGGAAATGATTTTATAGACAATTTACTATATATGCAAGGTTGGCAGTTCCCACATGATGGTTCGAATAAAATTTACAACGATCTTAATTTAATAAGTACTTTATCTTATTTAAATTTTGATGGCTTAACTTTCTACAGCAAATAACAATACTAGTCTCCAAGGTTGGTGCAATGGACAGAACTAGAACTAGTAAACAGCCAATTTTTCTTTGAAACACAGCAGGGGCGGCACTTTAAGGTACCAAAAGCAGACCCTATATCCTAGAGGAACAAGAGGTTGGATTGGTGGGTCTCCCTTGCTCACCCATATTTGTTGTTTGCCCTAACAATAACTTGTTGAAGATCACAATAATATCAAGTGTAATGCTGCATGACCACAAGAAAATTTGAAGCAATATTATACGAACACTGCTGAAAGCAATACTTATTTTTTACTTTGTGGGCAATCATGGGTTCTGGTTTGATATTAATCTTTATTTATTTGTCCATCTTAGTTTCCACATCACCCATGTCGTCATATTTATCTGTGTTCTAGATCCTATGCGCATCTCTTTCTTCCATCTCACACACATTACCATTCTTGTAATCATGCATATACTGTCTTCGAAAGCATATACGCATTATCTATTTTTTCCATATTAAAACTCATAAAAGGTCAATGCTGATTCAAGGGATCTCTTAAAGAAAGGGTGCAAGACTATATAACTTTTTCAAAATGCGGGCACAATTCTTAGGTAGGAACACCTGCCTTTGATCTCTCTAAGTTACAAAAGATAAGCAAATTGTTTATTTAAGCTCATCAATGACCATTTTATTGAGTCTGGAGGGAGGATTAAGACATTTTTTGTAAGCTTCCCTAACAGTCCAACGTGTCATTGTCATTAATAGAGAACTATCTTCTTCTCTCTGTTTTATTTTATTATTTTAGAATGCTGGAAGCAATTTGAACTTCTTGATTGGTTCCCACTTATTCATCCACTTAATTATAGAACGACAGAAAAAATACTAATGAAAATGTCCCCTCTTTTTTTTATGTGCGTGTGGATGGTAGAGCAACTGAACAGCGTTTACTCATTTCTCTCCTAATAAGTCTCTCAAAAAGTCACTCCACTTTGCACAAATCACATTATATGTTGTGTATTTTTTCCCTTCATGAATTTTGGATTTTTCTTCATTTTTTGTAAGATTTCAACATTTCGACTAAGTGAGGTAGAAGAAACAAATATCTTGAGAGTGACTGTTTTGTTCTTTTATGATGATGACTCTCATCTTGAGACGTAAACAACAAATTTTCAATAAAATAACCTTTGGTTTGGTTGCTTTTGTTGACTTGGCTCATCTTTTCAATCCCAGCAATAGCAAAAAATGGAGATGGATGTCAATTTTCAAATGGGCATCCATGAGCACAGCAAACATGTGAGATTTGAACCTGGATCTCCATACTTTCTCAGGTCGGCCAATGGCTAATCCATTGGCAACGATGCCCTGCAACTTGCAGGGGACAGAGAGATTCTTTCCTTATCCAGCTTGACAGTGACACGTACCGACAAGGTGAATGACAGAAAGAAGGCGTACCAGATACTTAGAACTACTCATATTCCAAGCAGCCAATTATTTCCTTTGAAATCAAATCAAACAAAAAGCAAGGTCCAAACACCATGCGATTTATAGGTCAGTGGGAGGCTAATCCCACTATCTGAGTGGAGGCCTAAGCCTCCCCTATTCTTATCATCCTTGGAAGATGTTCCCCTATTCTTATCATCCTTGGAAGTTTAGAGCTGCTTTTGGTGTATCAGATTGGTGTCGCCACTATATTTCAACTTGCATATCGATGTCATTCCTTTTGCAACATAGAAAATTGACATTAAAGAAGTTGTTAACCAACTTCCTCAAAGATTAGGTACACCATAAAATATCAATCCTCAGCTCAATCTGAATGCGGACTTGCATGATGATTTAATTATTCTCTGTTCTTGTCTGTGATTGCTGGCTAAAAATGAGCTGATCACATTTGGTGTACGACGTGAGCATTTGGATTTGGATGCAGAACTACTCGTCGGATATGACCACTTCTTTGTGGTCATCTATCAAATCTGTTCTCAAAAGGATTTTTATCTATCAAACCATATTCTCAAATAAAATTTCACCTTGCTGCTATCAATTGGTCTAACCGGACAGTTTATATTCTCCACCCTTGAAGATTTTAGAAATATTTTTATGATGAGAGAGATCGTATGACCGCATAATATGACTGAGGAGGGAGGATCAGTAACAAAGTTGGTATCAAAGAAGTCACATGGATTACGTCTGCATGACATTAGCTTACGATATTCATCACAGGAAACAAGATTTATCGTGCGTATGATTGCATGATATTATATCGGTTGGTACAGAAATGAAAGGCGTGGGTTGGAGAAAGAGATGCTTTGGTGGCGTATACTGCATAGTGAGAAAGCAAAGTGGCAGACGAAGCGGAAGCAACATAAGAATTTAGTGGTGGGTGGTTGTGGTTGCACACCTCTGATAGTCGAAAAATTTTGCAGCCTTCTTTAGTCGACTGCTTTTCCTTTTTCTTGCCCCAGTAATTGTTAAAAGGAGAACCTATGTTGACTGCTTTTCCTTTTTTCTTGCATGAACAAGAGAACTTTCCATGGAAGCAGAAAGCATGGTTTAAAGTATCCAATTTCCTCGGCCATTAGAAGGATCGTCTTTCTGCGAACAGTCTGTCTTTCCTCATAAATACTCTCTCTCTCTCTCTCTCTCTCTCTCTCTCTACATTGTCATCGGACGGTGAGGAGTAATAGTTTGTTGCCTTGGGAGTCGGGAGACCAACCTTGCGTTCTAAACCGTTGGCTTTTTGTTATTGGAGATGGAACTTGTCTTTCAAGACTGTCCCTCCAGGATTATTCCCTCCTTCCTCACTCTATAAGGAGTTTTCGGTTTTCGTCCACCTTCAGAAGTTGTCCATTCCGATTAACGTAGAGAATATAAGCTCATAAGGAATTTTTGCTTGTTCCTTCTGATCTATAGAGCTTATGTCCTTTCGCATTTGACTTCTTGATGCTTATTTATTGAGAGAGAGAGAGAGAGAGAGAGAGAGAGAGAGAGATGGATTGTTCGGAGTGGATGAAGGAGAAAGTGTATTGGTTCAGATCAAGGTTGACGTTGGTAGCTCTGATTCTGGGACAGATTGTTTCCCTGCTCATCACCTCCACGGGTTTCGCGTCTTCGGAACTTGCAAGAAAAGGTAACCCTCTCTCTCTCGCGCGCGCGCTTTCTCTTCCCCACCCATATTTATATGGCTTTAAATTGATTATTTTTTCCCCTTTCCTCCATGTGGGGTGTTAATAATACAAGGGATTAGTGCGCCGACGTCACAGTCGTTTTTCAACTACGTGCTTCTGGCAGTCATATACGGAGGCATTGTTCTACATCGAAGGAAAAGACTTCATGTAAAAAGCTTCCCCTTATCCTCCTCCTTCTGCTTCCTTCTTTCTTTCCTCCCTCCTTATCTTTTCTAATTGAGTTCGATATGCTGATTGTTCATGCATGCCGTTGGTGGTGTTATAATAGGACGTTCTGAGTACTGTTACTAAATTTTACGGGGGCATTGCCAGATTTGAGATGGGAAGTTGGTTGGTCATGCTGAATTTTTGTTGGTATCTTAAGGGGAACGACTCAATTCATTATTGTTTTAGACTCTGTACCATTATAAAATAAAATAAATGAATACCGGTATACGGGTCACATCTAGATGCATGCAGTTCTATCCCGCTGGTCTCTTGCTATATGCATACTCATCATGAATTGCGGGTTGAACTCCTTTCTTAAGAAAACATAGAATAGCAGTAACAAGCTAACAATGTGTTCTAAGCTTCCTCTTTGAATCCATCCGCTTCTTCCGCATTATTATGAGTCCATTGCATTCATCATCTTCACTTATAACAATAAGATGCTACCGGAGCCTTTCCTGTACACCTTGAAGCCTTTCTCATCCATGCAGGTCTAACAAGATTTTGTCTCCTTTTTGCAAAAGTATCCAACAATGTTGGTTTAATTTGTGTAAATTTAACTTTTTGTGATTTTCACATGGTAGTGTTTTCTGGCAATTTTTTTACTCATTTCAAGATTTTCAGAGCAAAATGTAACGGAAAGTCATGTTGAAATAAGATAGTTGGCTGTTCTGGGTTGTGATCCTGAAAGGAACATAAGGAAAAATTTGCTTATGGATCGTGTAAGCTGAATAATTCCTAAGCTTCATAGTCCCTATGTTATCAAAGGCTTGCCTAGGCCCTCAGGCTTGGCTGATGGCTAAGCTAACTGTTCTTAAGCAACTTGCCACTTGCTAATGCCTAGAAGGCTAGAACATTGCCTAGGATGCACTCAATACCCTAGGACTTCTTATTTCTTTATTATTATTTTTTCTTCTTTTGAGTTTTTTTTTATATATATTTTTCTTCTTCTGTTTTGTGCATTTTTTCCCCACTTTTTTGTTACTGCTTGCAATTTTGCTTTAAAAGTATATGTGCATGTATATGTGTGAGTGCATGCATGCACACTTATAGTTACAATTACAATTCACATATACTTTGAATATTAGTTTGCTATTTTAGGTTCTGAACTTCACTGTGCATATAAATTTATTGTCTTCTTATTACCTTTTTCTTCTTTATTAGAATTATAACAGAAAACAGTATTATGGCAAGCGATATTATCGTGAAAGATGTGGCTTTCCCTCTTTGTAAGGGGCACTGCCTAATGCACTTAGTCCTGCCTAGGTTGTAGGCTTATCTAACTATATAAGATCTTGCTAAAGCTTTTGACAATCTGTGTCTGTGTGTTGTATGAGTTAATATGGGCACTGTATATATTTTTTTGAACAATCTGGAATCCATGGTTATGTTAAGGATTTGTGTTCCATTTTTTTCTTTTTTCCTAATTAGATTAGTATTTTTTGGTTTTTAATTTAGGCTTTAGATATTAACATGAGACATTTAGTGGTTTTTATTTAGGAATGTGCATAACTATAACATTGACAAGCATTGATATTAAGTTGTAAACTTGCACTCTTTGTGCTACAAATTTTATTTGTTTTTCATTACATTTGATTTTCAACTTTTTTTGCTCTGGGATGATTGTGTTAGTGATGTTCTGCCTTTTAAGTTATTTTGCTGTTGCAAGTTGATAGTTATAGGTTCTCATTGAAAAATGTTTTTTATTTTGTTGTGAATTTTAACAATTAATGTTGAAAGGATGCTTCATGTGCTTTGTACGGCCTAGGCTTTACTCCTGATTGTGCACCTAGGCTTCAGCTAGTGCTTTTGACAGGATAGCTTGTAGATTGAGTTCCTTTGGCTGTTTATTAGTCTTAAGGTTGTACTTCTCTTGATTTCTGGTGTTATTTGACAATTATTTTTGCATCTTCCATTTTATGCAGGCCAAGTGGTATTACTATGTAATGCTTGCATTTGTTGATGTTGAAGCTAATTATCTTGGTGAGTTATTTAATTTTCTTGTGCAATTCAAGAATTCTTTCTTTGGAGCATAAGCAGTCAAAATTTACTTATCTTCTTTCCTTGTTTAACACCTTCCCAAACTTCATTTTTTGATGCCTTTTTTCTTTCCAACCTAGTGGTCAAGGCATACCAGTATACATCCCTAACAAGTGTCATGCTGCTGGATTGCTGGACAATTCCATGTGTCATATTCTTGACCTGGATGTTCTTAAAGACTCATTATGGCGTATTGAAATTTACTGGTGTGGCTATTTGTATCAGTGGACTTGTTATGGTTGTGTTTTCTGATGCCCATGCAAGTGATCGAGGAAGTAAGTAATTTTTTATGGATATATTCTTCTATGTTTGACGGCTGTTGATAAGTATTGCTTGTTCAATTAACTTACAACAGTTTGCAGATTTATGATTCTAAATATTTTCACATGTAAATTGCTAATTGTGGAGGCTGGGCAAGCTGGCGATATAAAATGCCACAAGCCTCAGAAGTAGAAAAAGAAAAATTCTTAAATAGGCAAATATGAAGAGAAATATGAAGGCAAGAATGATATAGCAATGAACTTGGGTGGAGATTTTGTCAAATTCACTGAATGAGGAAACATGATCGAGTATCCTTCATCCTTTAATAGCTGATGGGTGCTATTATGAAAAGAAGAACTTCATAATTAACACACAATAATAAATCAATCACACGTGCATTAACATGCCACATATGAAAAGAAAGGAAGTCTTTATAGGAGCCAAATGGATAGAGAATCATACCCAAGAAGGAGAAAATTCTCAAAATATATACAGCTCAAAGGCAGCTTGAGCTGGCTGTTGGCCCAGCTCCGATGGCTAACAATGGTTTTGGAGCTAGCCAATGCTCAGTCCTTGTCAAAGGTAAAAAATGACCAGAACTGGATTACAACAAAATACATAAATAAAGAAAATGCAGTAAAAGAAAAGAAATAGCAAACTTACATATTTAATTGTCATCGCCACAAGTCTCTTTTCTTGATTTCTTCTTAACAAACTTGCCGTTATTATTTCGCGAGTTGGAGGGAAGTGTTAAAGATGTATTATATTATTCAAATATGTTTCTTGTCACACTTGCATGTATGTGTATGACAAGTTAATAATGCACTTACTGCAGGTCCTGATTGCACATATGATACTTCTGTACACATATATGTATGCTCATATTAGATATGACAAGTCAGTGATGCATATATGCTATTTTATGCTTAGGTATCTGTATGGTAGGTTCACAATTCATGGATAGTGCTAAATTTTTAAAGTTATATAGATTAAGTTGGGTAAACTCATTATAAAATTAATAGGTGACAGTTTAAAACAGATTTTATTCTACTTGTCCAAATAACACAATGAAATGCAAGAGATTTTGTTATTGTCCGTTCAAATCAAACAGTGGATAGAAGAACAAACTGTCCAAGACTCCACTTCATTACCATCTTCAAGCACAAAGTGTACAGAACCAGGTCTTTGAATGTCTAACTGTTCTGCTTTCAAACCGCACCTAGCAGTCCTATCCTGATGTTCGGCTGAGCACTCTCTGAGATAGTGGATTATTGTATAAATGCCTACATTTATGTCCTTTATATGCTCAAAGTTCTTATTATATCTCATCTCTCGTAGGGAGAAATACAATTAACAGAGGCTTGTGCCTTATAAGCTACCATATCTTGAAATTAGTCGGTAGCTGCTATGGTATCTATGTTTGTTTTCTTCTTATATTATCGCTGAATTGTCTTTCTTCCAGTTCTGGTTTTTGTGTTTACATTGTTCATGGTTATACATAATAACTTTTTTTTTTCTGTCTCAATAATGTCCTGTTTATGATCTAGGAGGAAGCAATCCAATCAAAGGAGATCTGCTTGTTGTAGGTGGCTCCATGCTATATGGAATTAGCAATGTCAGTGAGGTATGGCTTTGTTTCCTTTTCCTTGCACTTTTGTTGTTCTTAGGTCTTTATGCGTATAATAATTCTTCTATTTTGATACTCTAAATGCTAGAATACAAATTTTAACTTTATATGTGAAAAGTTTCTTTCTTTGTCCTGCTTGTGTGCATGCATTCCTCTATATGTTTTGTATATGCTGAATCCTTAACTGTCACATAGGTACGTGTATGGGTGCTGGTCGGGGTGCAGATAATTTCCAAAAGACATGGGTACGGGCCCATATATATATATATATATATATATATATATATATATATATATATATTAATATATATATATATATTATTTATTTATTTATATAAAACAAAAAATAAGATTTTAAATAAACAGAACAATACATTCATGATTCAAAACCTGTAAATTATGAAGCAGAAACTAATGAACGAAGTATGAACTAGAATCCTAGAATGATGATTGGGAAATAAGCTCAGTTCTTCTAACATAGAAGGTTCAGCATACATGAGTCGTGACTGCAATGGCAGTCATGTATGCTGAACCTTGTTATAAACTCATATTATCTAGGAATTCAAAGAAAATATAAGCAAAACAACTTTTAAGAAACAAAATTATGCTTTGTCAATTTTGATCGAATCCAGAAAAGGATGGACATGGCCCTGGGTGTGTTGACTGCACCTCACATGGTCAGCACTCTGTTCGGGCCATGTCCGACATGATACAGTACCAGCACTCGTGTCGACATTGGTACTCCCCCGAAACGGGGTGTCCGTATTACATAGATCCTTAAGTTTGCAGACCCATTTCTTCCTGGAAACAGACTGCTTGAACTGAATGCATCTTGGTCCATGAGTTGCACATAATATTTATATTGAAAGTTGAACCTGAAAGTACATATTGACCTTGCTCGATTTCTCTTTCTATTCATTATCTAAAGAATAATTAATGAACTAAAAAAATGGTTAAACATATTTGGTGTTATTATCACTCAGCTACATGTACACCAACCAACCTTTTCTAGCATCTAGTTTTTCCTAATTCTCGAAAGGAAAAAGAGAAAAAGTCCAGCCTTCACAACTGTGGTATCAAAATAGAATATGGGATGAAGAAATGTCTGCAATATTATTAGTTGAATTAAAATAATGTCTGAAGGGAAAAGACCTCTTTGTACCCTTTTTCTTGTTCTGGAGATAGCATCTGGGTAGGCAATTTATAAAATCTTATCAGGGTTGTCTACTTGTCTTTATGAACCTTCAGAAAAAAGAAGCTTTTTCATTCAAGGAATTCTCAATTTAAAAGAGTTTGGTCTCCAAACTCTTTGACTGTTTTCATGTTAGTTATTAAAGTTTCACAGCCAGAGCTGTACGGATGTGTACTGACTACAGCTAGTGTCATGTGTGTGTGTGGGTGTGTGCATGTGTGTTTAAAAAAGCTTTATTGTAAGTCAAAAAACTGGTTGCCGTAAACTATAAAAGAAGGCTTTTTCTGTAAAAATGACAAAAAAAAAGATTAAGGTTGAACTTGAAAAATCTAGAATAACAAAAACACTAATAGTCCAATACCTTCTCTCCTTCTACTGTCTCTGGTCTGCTGACTGCTGGGGTGCTGCTGTCACCACTGCCAGGTATGTTCTTGCTCCACCTGCTTCTCCTTGCCAGCCATAGTTGTTTTGCCACACCAAGCTACAACATTACCCACGTCCATGTGACATAGTCTGAAATGTATGTGCACTTTTGGTGGAGATGAGTCCCCATCCTCATTTTGAATCTTTATCAATAACTCCACATGTTTTACACTGAAATATTGAATATCCAAGCCAGAGTTGAGTCCCTTCACAAAATCACTCATATCCATTTTCATTTTCAACCTTTACCTATGGTCCCTTTACCATGGAAAGCCAATTAGTGTTGTAAGTCGTGCTACTGTGACATACTGATACTTCCACTATGATGTCGAATTTCTTCCAAATGAAGTTTCTCACTGTTATGTTCCTAGTTCAGGATCCTTTTGGAGTGACAGCTATCTGTGGCACTGAAATTGTTGTTGTTCATGTTTTATCCCTTCATCAAACTTGTCTCCTAAGTTTCCTTTATCTTCATATCTTTCTTCCTTGTACTTATTTTATCCACAGATAATTTGCTTTTCTTTTTCCTTATTCTCTATGTGATAGATATTAAGTTGTGGCTAATAGTCATTTTCTGGTGACTCTCTTCCATTGCCTTAAACATCTTTTGCTGATTGTTACATGCCCCATTAAACGTATAGAAGACTTGCAATGTATTGGTATGGAACTTCTGATCTTTGTTATGCACTTGTAGACATTTATTTTACCTACTCTTGTGCAGGAGTTTCTAGTGAAGAATGCAGATAGAGTCGAGCTTATGGCGATGTTAGGCACATTTGGAGCTATAATCGGTGCATGCCAAATGTATCCTTGGATTTTAAGCTCTTTTGATGACTTCTAATGATATTTACTGTCAGTCTTGGAAATCACATTTTGCACATGAATGGTTCTTTATGTCCTAATCACAAACTCAAACACACGTCACCCCCCAATCCATGTTGGCCTGATACATCTTCAAACGATTTTAAGAGCTTCTGTTACACTTAAAGCTAACTGCTTTTATGGATTTGCAATTCCTCTTAGATGTGTGTGCTATATGCTACTGGATCATGAATAGTATAAAACTATAAATGTAGAAATTACATGAAAATTGGCATTTTGGAAGTTGCAGAATCCTTAAAGATGTATTGTGTTAAGAAATGAGAAGAATAAACCAGTTTATGGTTTGTATTTCAACATATTTACATCAGAAATTAAATTAAGTGCACAAGTGGACCTGCATATATTATATTTGATCATGATTTAACTTGCTTTTGACATCTGGATCTGTTCCATCCTGCCCTAAAACCATCAGTATCATCAGAACAACCAGGCCAAACACTCTCGTCTTAGAGAAAGATGCATCAAAAAGAAAACTTTAAATGCGCTGGAAAAATCACAATAACATGCCTTAGTTATAAAAAGTGAAAATTTTGAAGCAAGATGATTATGATACCAGCAAACAACAGACAGATATCCTCAGTTCAAACAAATTGAGGATCTAAGTAACGTGGAGCTTAAGTCCACATTACATAAAAACCATGGATTTAAGATCAGGTTGGGTTTCTTATTTTTGGGGGGGCGGGGCAGCGGGAAGGGGGGGGGGGGGGGGGGGGTATTCCGACCTTAAATCCATCGATCTGAGATCCTAGTGATCTCAGATCTCAGATCCGTGATGAAACGAACACACCTTAATTGGATTCTTATAGTTCATATCCAAAAAATGTGATTAAGATTTGGTTGATCTGCTTTCTGTGACAAATTTACAATGAACCCTGTAGTTATGTGTTTTAACACGAGCACGAAATGGTTTGTCCGTAGATGACTTTCACCAGTTCCTATGGGGTTTTACTCATTGTCCAGTTTGCTGGGGATATAAGACATCCACGTGCATTGCATTAAGCTTCAGTATGCTGGTAGTCACTAGCTAGATTCCTTGGATGAGTGTGACTAATATAAAATTTGAGATCCTTGACCTCTCAAATAGAATCATTCTAGAGCGCCATGAACTACAGTCAATTCATTGGACGGCTGGTGCTGTAAGTTTCTCTTTCCTGTGCTCCAGGCTAATTGTTCCCGTAGTTATGGAGATAGCATTCCTCCAAAATCGTTGATCACCCAAATTTTTGTTTCTTTACTAATCCTTTGATGTAGGATCTCCATGATTTGTTTTTATTTGAAATAAAGTTGAACTCTATTTCAGTTTACCCTTTTTTTTCTGCCTATGTCAGATGGGTGCGGGGTGTGCGTGCTGATGCAGGTGCCAGTGCGGCACATCTTAAAAAACTTGAGTGTGGGGGAGGTGCTATATGTATATATGTATATAAGGTTATATGCTTATATATTTTTGCTTGCTGAAAATTAAATTGTATACAAAGGTTATTGTAGTATTTGAAAAATAATATATATGAAATCTTCTTAGAATATTGGCAGTCTGGTCATCCTTTATGACAACCTGATGCTGTCCTTTTAAATGGAAGAGGGGGGAGGGGGGAGGGAGAGAGAGAAAGAGAAAGAGAGAGGAGGAAGAAAAATAGGAGGGAAATAAAAAGAAAGAGAGGAAAAAACAAAAAAGAAAGAAAGGGAGAGAAAGAAGAGAAAAAAAGAGAGAAAAAAGAAAAATGAGAGAAAAAGAGGCAGGAGTGAAGGGTACATGTCAGAGCTGCACCCACGTCACGTCGATGCAGCTGTGGCATCCCAAGCAAAGTGTCCATCTCCCTTAGCTTTCTGGTTCCTGCTTAATCTGCTTATGTGGGCTTTGACTTATTGTGACAAAGATCTCTTATTTGCGTATAACCTGTATACACACCATAAAACATATCAGTTGTCTGGCATCTCTTTCGTGAAAATGACTTGAAAATAGTCTCATGTATACTAGAATTGTAGTGAGTGGTGCCTATGTTTGCCTGGGTTTTCTACTATCATGTCTCCTGGTTTGTGTTTCTTTGGGTGCTAAACTGAAGCAGAGGATTGAGTGGGTTAGTATTCGTTAGGCCAGGAGCTTGCATAAGTTTTCAGTTAAGCTGTTACGAATAGTACCAGAAATCCATCTTTTGAGGTTATAGGTCCTTCATATGGTTATGGAAAATTTTCAAATTTAGTCAACAGTAATCTTGTCCTTTAATGAAGGGCAATTTTAGTATGATAGCAGTGATTTTACAAAGTGACTAGGAACACAAATGCATGAGTGCTTTTTCACAAATTTACTGCACATATCCAATGTTCATTTTGAGGAACATCAGAATCAACAAGTGAGTTGTGATTTTCAGTATGTAGGTAAGGATTTACGAGGATTTAAAAGTCAATGAGGTTCCAAGCTTTTTTCTAGCTTATAAACACCATCCACTCATACAGAAAAAAGGTGGTTCTTATGTGAATTCCTATTTTTGTTTGGCATGAAGATCACATTCATGCTGTTGTCATGAAAAAAGTACTTGAATGCATGAAGAACTTTCATCTTTTTATGGGGTCTGGATAAGGGTACAAATGTTAAGTCCTGTTATAGCCAACCCAAGGTCACTTTTGTCTAATATATCTTTTGGACAGTGGTGGGCAGTAGAAGGGACATATTTTTAAACATTCAAAAAGAAGATGATTGTTTTGGAAACTTAAAAAAGGACGGACTTGTAAAATGGCTAAAAATGTGGGGACTATTATGGAAATATGTGATGTGGGGACTACTATTTAGTATTTAGATATGTGTGTTCTATATGGACACTAATATTCATGTGGATGAAAAGAGATTATCATTCTCTTCAACTTCTAGTTCACCTTCCAACCCCTTTTTAAGATCATATGTTTTGGCATTCTTTAGCAAAAGGAACCAGATGAACAGATGGGAATTTCAAAGAACAGAATCAAATGAACTTTTGCATACGTGAAAGTATTAAAAATTTTTAATACATGTTTTTATGATATGAAAGTACTAAAAATTTGGAAACTTCAATCTATCATTAATTTCAAAATTCAAATCTTTATAAATCAAATTTGCATAAAAAAAATCTCAATTTGAAGGTCATTTTTGTAGTTTTTAATCATGAATAACCACAAACATGCTGCCAGCTCTTTGAAAGAAGGCTTGTACATAAAACTTTTTTGAAGAGCTTGGCACATATTCTGCCCATGGGATATCTACCGAGCTCGGGCATGACCCAATCCCGAGGCCTAGACCCAGCCCTGTAGACAAATGGATGGAGTCTGATAGAGCCTGACCCATCAATTTTTCACTCAGTCCTATCAAATTGTGTAGGTGAATGCATGACTTTTACCAGATATCTTAAAAGTAGTTACCACTCTACTTTCTGTGTGAGAATGATAACTTTTCTATACAGAAAAATAAAGAGAAATTACTAATAGCTATAAGAAGCAATAAAGTAGAAAGTCCTCTCCTGGGGATGTCTATTATTTAAGAAAAGTTAGGAATCAATGCAATAAAAAAATTAATAAAAGAAAAGGTCAGTGAATGATGTTCTACTTAATTTGCGCATGTTGGACAAACAGCAGCACATGATGGAAGTGAAGCCATTTTTAGGACAATCGAAGACTTGAAAGTAGACAATAAGACAAGATTTGCAGAGCAACCAAACTTGTAGCTCTAAAAATAGGAAGGAATGGAGGATCATTAGCTATAA
Source organism: Nymphaea colorata (assembly GCF_008831285.2). Taxonomy (NCBI): domain Eukaryota; kingdom Viridiplantae; phylum Streptophyta; class Magnoliopsida; order Nymphaeales; family Nymphaeaceae; genus Nymphaea; species Nymphaea colorata. Next base: position 594,593 of record NC_045140.1, read on the forward strand.
ACCCACCCTTGGATAGTTGAAAGGCTAAGCAACGATGATGAAGAAATCTCTTTGGCCTTTTTGGCACTCTCTGAAACTTGATATTTGTCTGCAACTGGAAGTGTTATTATGTATATAGTCAAAAGCAGGGCTTAGCACTCGTGCCTTGTCACACGGTTGGTGACTCAGCCTAATAAGACCACCTAGTAGTTCTGGACAAGGTAGTTCAATTAGGCTTTGACTAATCCACGATGTGTTTTTCATTTGAGTATGGTAAATATGGCTGCAGTCTAACATAACGGGTTTGGATCCTGTATCGAGTTCCAAGATCCAAACTTGCAATAGAAAAATCACAAATGAAGAGCACTAATAGCTCTGCGTCAATAACTGGACTGATTTCTTTTAACTTAGCTTTTTCTGTTTCTTAACCACTGTTTTATTGCAGGTACTTCCCTTTGTTGGATTTTCTTTGGCGATGTTCTTATTTTACACTTTGGTTCCCGTCTTGCTTAAGGTATGTTCCAGTGTCTAAAGTCTGTCAGCTGTGTTTGATATTCAACTTGTTAAATAGTCTATGCTTGTGTTAAAAACATATATTGGAACAGGCACTCCTGTTGGAACAAGGTGAACCATGGCTTGTGCTTCAGTTTCTGATACAAGCACTAATGCAGGAAATTTAGCTTTTATATATTCTTCTATCATCATGTTGAAGAGTTTCAATTTACATCTAGCAGTATATTATGAGCTTTTACAATCTTGTCTTCAAAATTTTAAAGGGACAACCTCACTTGAGTTAAAAATCATATGTTAGCACTTGGAACATTACTCATTTGAAATTGGTTGCCTGGTGTCAATATCTGATGCAGTAGATGGCACATTTTCTGGTATCCTGTTGTGTCATCACGGTGAAAATTCCAGTATATATTTTGCAATGTGATAAATGTTTTATGATGCATCAGCAGAACAAGCTTTTCTGCTTTTTGCTCTTTGTTTGTATTCTGGATGGATAAGACACACACACACACACACACACACATATATATATATATGACACATTGTTTAACCCTCTCCCTCAAACTTTTCCGGGTAAAAGCCAACAGTTTGCAACTTCTCTTGTAAGAAAACTACAATGTAGTTAGGGAAACGACTGAATGGAAAAATCTGCAACTTGATACTCTGCACTCTGCAGACACATGAGGTAGCTCAATATGGCCTTTCAAACAGTTTGAACGTGAACATGTTAGACCTTGATGTCCAGATTTGTTCTGAAAGAAGGAGAAGGCAAGAAGCAAGAGGGGATTTCTTCAACCATAAGATGGCAGCAAGAATGTTTAAGCATGCTCTTCATACCTATTGATATATTTCTCGATAAAGCTGAGATAAACAAAAAAGGGGACTTATTTTAATAATATCATGAAAAGAGTTACGTTTCCAATTAGATTCAGGTGTCTCTGCAGTGTGCTTGTGAAAAGTACTAAATTTTGTATGTCATGCTGGCCAATCGGTGACAATGCATCTTTGTCTTCGATGGATAGATTTTTCGACAATATAGCCCAAAATTAGAATGCTTCTCTTTTCTTTTTTTTTCATGCAGATAAGCGGGTCTACGATGCTCAACCTTTCTTTGCTGACATCAGATATGTGGGCTGTTCTAATTCGCATATTTGCTTATAAGGAGCAGGTTGGATTCTGCATCTTTTCTTCATATAAGCACATACGGCATTTAGCTGTCAGTTGCCTCGCTGTAACTTTCGGAGTTGCAATTTGCAGGTTGACTGGTTGTACTTTCTTGCTTTCTTTATGGTTGCTGTTGGACTCATATTATATTCCTGGTATGTTATTGTCCATTTCAAATATCTTTTTCTCTTAAGCATTATAGCGTTGAGGTAACTTTGTGATGAGTGAATGTTCCTTACAGGGCTTCTAGAAACAATGATAGAATAGGATCAGACGACGGCCAAAACAACCTCCAATGCAGTTTAAGAGACGAGGAAGATGCTTTTCAAAATGCAGAGGCGCGTGTCCCACAAAGCGCGGCCAACATATCAAAAAAATGAAGATCATGACATTTTTACCATGCAATCCTCTCTAAATGATTGCACGTCCGGATTCATTTTTCTTTATTTTTTATAATATTAATTTGTAGAGAACAGCAATGGCTTTAGAAATATATGAAAGGCAATAGCATTAAGAATTTAAGATTCTGCAAGTTCAGTCCACTTTCTAGGGAGATTGATTGTCATAGTTCAGAATATCTAATCAAACGGGGTTGGTTGCAAATACTGTACGGTAAGCATGAACCACGGGGTTTGTATCTTTAGGATTCTTATTGTTTTCCGTGAACTAGAGAATACCTGACCAGATTTGGAAGAAGACGATACAGGGAAGATTCGTCCATGTACAGTGTATAGCGGCATATATATATATATATATATATATATATATATATATAATGCAAGGATTTTCCCAATACTAAGACGTGGGTTTGGGATAATCAAAATGATCTACCCATTGAACACTTTTTTTTTTGTGCAGGCAGTGGTGGACGCAGAAATTCAGTTGAGGGGCGGTAATTCAAAAAATCTTGGACCTTTTGAATATATTGCAAAATGATTGAGGAACACCAAATGCAAATATAAACAAATATATACAAATAAAAGAATCTTGTGAGACTGTGTGAACAAACTGCCCACACGTGGCTCCGCTTTCAGTGCCGGAAAACCAACGGAACCTGGAGTACTTTTTCTGCATTTCTGACCAAGATTTATTGGGTTGCTTGCATTAATGGTAGAAAATATGCTCGTCAGAAATCAGCTAGAGAACACAGTTGGCACAGGATGAGATTTGTATCTGACTTTGCTGCCATTTAAAGTTCCCTCTCCTCTTCTGAATTGAAAATTTTTTGGTTGAAAACCGCATGGGGCAGAATGGATTCATCTTCGACGTGGAATTGAGCTAGATAAATAGTTGCTTATGGCACAAGTCGCTGGTTCCCATTGGTGGTGTATCTTAGGTCCAAAGATAAATGTTCCCAATTTCATGTGCTGATACACCAATTGCTCCATCAACTTTAGGTACACTTACACCAGATACAGAGTGAATCTGTTTTCATGGTCAGCTTTAGAATCTACAAGAGGGTCTAGGTCATAATTATGCAGTAAATTACAAGCAACACTTGACAAGCAAGGCATGAGAGGCTAGATTCTCACTTAAGGTGGAGCTTGAGATCTGATATGAAAACAGTTGTCACAACTCAAAATAGACATCTTTTTTCCTTTTGTTGGTAGGGGAAAACATATATAGAACATAGAAATTTCTAGTTCCATTGTAAACGAAGTATTTGTACGAAAAATTAAGTAGGATGCTACTCCTGGCTATACATACTTACAGAAAGACCAGTGTTAGGAATGCCCATTAAATCAATTAGAACCGATCAAGACAACGACCCACCGGACGAGCAATCCCTCGCTAATGAAGATCTGTAGACTTTTCTCCAAATTATCGCCCTCATTTGGCACCAGAAAAGTTACCCTGCTGAGTATGGCAAACAACCTAACAATAGATCCACAATGACATAAACACAAATAGATGTATGTTGCATCACATAACATGCTGTTGGCAACTGTTGCAACTAGCAGCATTCTGAAGGCAAGAGCTAAGCAAGGGCCAAAAGTATACACCACCACATTGATCAAAGCATCCAATAGTTTACCTGCATGAACTTAATCAAGTAACCAATCACAATTCACTTTTACAAAGGCACATCCTGTCAAACCACTGTTTATGGAGGAAAGACACCCTTTGGTGAAAGCAAAGAAATTTTGTTTGGGTTGGAAACCATTTGGGCCTTTTTAAATACTTCATCCTCTAAGCGAACTAAGCCACACACACAGGTGCCGCCAATGGAACGCGTGGCTGAGTTCCTTTAGTGGTGTATCTTGGGTATGAAGACAAGCTTCTCAATTCCATTTTGTGGCCGAGACATAAGTTGTTTCCTCGAGTTTAGATGCAGTTGCACCACATGGGAGTCGATTTTCTTTCATGGTTAGCTTTAGAGTCTACCGGAACATTTAGGTCCCAACTCAACTATAGTGCAAAAGATAAGGCAAGTAGCACTTGGCAAGCACAGCTTGGCAGAGGCTAAGACTCTGACTCAAGGTGGAATTTGATCTCCAACACAAAAACCAGTCACAACTAACAATATATGTCTGTTCTTTAGTAAAGGTTTCGTAAAAGCTTATATAAAATACACAAATTTTCATTGACAATATAAACGAAGTGTTTATACAAAATTGTCTAGTATGCTGACTTCTATCACACATACTTGCAAAACAAATGCCATAAGGCCAAACACTCCCTAACTAAACGACAAACTTCAGATCCTCCATTTGGCACCAGAGTTTGCAGCTAAAAGGGACCAATTATAGCAATAAATCTAAAAATACATCCACAATAGAGTAAACACAAACAGATGTATGTTGCATGACACAAAATACTGTTGGCATTGCCGCAACTGGCACCATTCTGCGGGTAAGAGCCACCCATAGGCCAAAGGTACACATCACCATACCGCCAAAGCATCCATCAGTCTACCTGCATGAATTTTAACACAGAACCAAACACAATTTGCATCTTGCTGAACAAATGTTATTCGGAAGAAATGGCTAAGTGAGCAAGAGGGCCAATTATGCTTCATCTTTTACCAAAGGAATTAACTCTACACGGTCATTCAAAATATGAAAGGACGTTCAAAATGGCTTCAGCCCTAATCACTGAATGCTTCAACTAATGTTGGTGGAAACTGCCAAAGAAAAAAAGTTGCAGAACCACAAGGTAAATAATTGAAAGCTAAATTTGAAATTGTTACATTATAGTTATTGATCCCCTCCCAATTGGTTGCCTTAGAGTTGGACAACTTTTGTACTGGTTTGCTTTTCAATTAAGAAAGAGCCACCACCTAATCTATCATAAATTCCTCTCATGAACCGTTAGTTTAAGAATGAGATATCCAATGAGGCAAAAATGGTAGAATCAATTAGCCTAATTGTTTATGGATTTTGGCCTCACAAGTGCCAAAAGAAGATTCACTAGAACATGCCCCTCAAGTCAAGACAGTATGCTCCATGGACCTCTTTCTCATATTCTTGCAGGTGCTTTAGATAACATCTCAAAAAACCTTCAAGGGACTGCTCGAATGAATCATTTACACGGTTATTGTAGATACAACTCCATCTTTCAGAAAGAATCCGCATCCTCATATGCATCATTTGGTGGTTTTGAGTTCTTTCGATGATGCCTTGGAAATAGCATTCGCTGGATTTTCTTCTCTGCAGAACTTTCAGATGTGGCCTGCAATGAAACAAGCCAGAGATATAGCAAGACAGCAGTTGTGCAACGTTAATGGAAATGAAATTTTGGATTTCTGTGTGAACTATTGCATTACAAAGTAAGAGAAGACAACTAAAGAAAATGCTTGTCATGTTTGATAATGAAACACATCAGGCCTAATTAAAATACTAAAACTAGAAAGATTACTGAAAGTATCTCCTCTCAACTAAGACTTACTGGAGTATTAAATGGAAAACGAAGTGTCTTGGTTTCAACTCCAGAATACACTCGTACATCCAGTCCAAGACTATCGACACCAATTATATTAGCTCCCTACATCAAATAAATGGAAAGATTACTTTATGATAAATGTTGGTATTATGAACTATGCAGAGTAACACAACAAGTTGATTCGTGTACAGTACAAACAACTATCACATACAAGAATTTTTTTTCTCCCTGCAGACTCCAGCAACTGAGTAGGCAAATACTGAGTTGGCTTAAAGGCCTTCACGTTGAAGAATGGTGCATATGTCCTTTAACATAAGCCCAAATAAGTAGACACTTTCTGGTGTACAAGGAAGAAGTGCAAGGTAAACACGCATTCTAGGTCAATATTTCCAACTTGTCCAAAAAAACTCAGTGGGTTCCCAACATCATTAAAAAAAAAAAAAGAAAAGAAAGAAAGAAAGAAAGGGAAGTCGCAATCAGAAATTCCTTCCTAAAAGAAAGCAGCAATCTCCTAAACATTGAGCTACCAGTATAAGCACTAGATCAGACTGGAAAAAACAGTCTTACAATACATAACATTTGTAACATCCTAATGATGTGCTTGTAATATCTAATCCAAGCATGAACTCCAGAAACTGATTTTTGTTCAACTATCATATTCCCATGCTTTTTCCTCTTTCTTTAACTACTGCTACTTATCTTTTGAGGGTTCAGACTCTCAGATCCTATCTGATGTGGCATGGGAAAGATGACGTGGCAATGCATAGACCCCATGCCCAAATTCATGCCTCGTCAAAGAGAGGATTTGGTATCATTAAAAGTAAGGAGTTCAGGTCCTATTTTTATGCAGGAGTTGCTTGGATATAAGAGCAGATCTTCTATGTTCTCAGATCAGTGTATCTAAGACCCAACGAATTTGAAAATAGCTCCCTGCTATCTGAGCTACAGGGCTATCACTCATAGGCTGACTGATGATATTACATAAGAAGCTTCAAAAGAATACCAACTCAGGCTCTAACAGAGGTAATATGTTCTACTGGACTACATGAATTATAAGAGGGTCACATGCTACACCAGGAAATAAAAAATCCTGAAGATTATTTGAAGGATAAAGCCAAATTATTGACGTGTGAAAATTAATGCCACCCCAAGCTCTAATAAAGGTATATGTTTTGCTGGATTAGAAGAAGTACAAGAGGCTTACATGCTACAGCAGGAAATAAAAAGATCCTGAAGACAGGATAAAGGAAAACTATCTATTTGCAGACATAATACCACATCAAGCTCTAACAAAAGGTAATATTTTTTACTATATTACAATAATTATAAGAGGCATACATGCTATAGCAGGAAATAGAAAGATCCTGAAAATTATTTAACGATAAAGGGAAATGATTAAGTTGTGAACAACGGATAACCAATCATTTGGACAAATCATGCTGGAAATATGAATATTTAGACTAAGACCTACAACTAAGCAACTTTTCTTGACAAAGAAGAATTGCTGAAAATTGATGCTGAAGCTAAATCATGCTCCAAAATGCATTTCATACCTCTACTTTCAAGCCTTTCTTTTTCCGGCAGAGAGTCCTCAGAGCAGCAGTACAATTCATTCCATACTCACTAAAGTGATCTATGATTGCTGAAGCAGAATGTACAAGGATGTCAGGTTCAGCTTCTTGAAAATCTTGCAAGCTAACCCCACGCTGCCACCAAATTATAGAGGGTCAACAAACTAAATGTAAAACATACAACCATCTATCTACACAAATATGCAGGGCTTTCCATAGAAAAGTGGCATCATTTGACATCACAAGCCAAACAAGGATCAAAATGCATAGGTTTCACCTCTGTCTGGCATTTCCCATAGTCATGAACAGGAAAACTTATCAAGATTTTACATTTATATTCCTTTCCTGTAAATGAAGTAGAGGTAGTTACCTGATTGCCATAGACATTAAAAAGCTGAATGTTGACAATCTCCAGCTTGTAAAGTGTGGAGCTAAACTGAGATCCACTGTCTTTCATATTCAGCCTCAAGAAATCACCATCTGCATTAAACAATCAATGGATCAGCTAAAGTACCTCACAGAGCCAATTTCTTTAGGATGTAGACAGAAACATTCACCTATTAAATCAGAAGTTGAAGTCACTTGCTCCAGTTCCTTATCTGATTCATCTGAGTGCAATAATTACACCGTAAAACATCCATCCACATCTTTAATTTTCTGATAAATCAATATTTGACAACCAGCAACTTGATTAATTAGGTCAAAGACTTCAAACTATTAAGGTCCATAAGCTACCTTTCCAATCTGATGAATGATCATCACCTTCTTCACCATAGAAGTACCTCCTTAAATAATATTCTTCATCTAATAAGGCAGGTCTTAGAAGACCAAGAATTGAAATCCCATTTGATGGATGGTCCATCATATCCCTATACTTGCTATCAACGGCCTACAAAATGAATAGCCATCTTCAAAAGTAAAACATCAAACCATCTTCAAAAGTAAAGGATCACACTAAGTAAAGTATCACACTATATGTTTATATGTGATTTCAGCAAAATTTCAGCAGAATTTTGAAAATATATATTGTCCAAAACGCACCAAGTTTGATCTTTCACCTTGCATATTTTGGAAACTATTTCATAGTCAGGAATTGACTACAGTGCAAGCAAATTTTTTGGTGAATTTTAGTTCCTTTAACAAACTCCATTTGGCTTATACATTAACAGGAAGTTCGGAAAGTCGGGTTTGGAACATAAAGAGTGAATAGTATGAAAAAATAAGCAATTTGTTTTTTCCCGAATGAGGAGCAGGCAGAATGTATTCTCCATAGTTATTCAGCTACATATAAACAGAGACCAAGAAGAGTTCTAAAGATGCAACCCTGTCCTTAGAATGCTAGGAAAAGGATGTGCCATTCCTGAAATTTCAGGAAAGAAAACAAACATCTTTTCAGGAACACATCCCATAGTGTCTCACATTTTATATTTTAGTCCTAAACTTGGCTCTGATAACTGTAACATCCCTGTCCGAAACTGACCTGACTGCTTAGTGTAATGAATTGCAACCGCTTCATAGTCAGATTTGGTCTGCACCCAAAAAAGCTACAAACTAGGACAACTAATAGTAGAAAACTGGGCATATAAACCTCTGAAGAACTTTCAAAATCATTAATATCGGATTATTCTCAAGTCCTTTCACATAAATGCTCTCTCTCTCTCTCTCTCTATCTCTAACATGTAATACAATCACAGTATATATGTCTACTTGCATATACATATGCATTTGTGGTTTTGTTTATGCAGAATATATAATAAATGGTTGTGTTTTCATATATGACAGTTAGTCTCATTTTATCCAACTGACTTAGGCTCGGATTGAATAGTTCTAACCTAGTTCTTTTAAGAATCTTGACCAACATGTGACCGATCTCCAATTTTGACAACTTACACTTGTACACAAAAATGAAGAAGCAACCCAATAAATGCCAATAGACTAGTACAATTGACACTTGGACACTCCCAGCAGTTAGATGTTTTATAATGATTATGCCCTTTCAGACAAAAACAAATTATAAGAAAAAGGAAATAAAACACATTATACACCTAATCGTACATCTTCAAAAACAAAGAGACATAGATATACACATCTATACAAATACATTTATAAATGTACACACACACACACACACAAAAATATCATTAACGGGTTTTAAACAGTAACATTTTTCTCAGGTATTTTTTTGGCAAACTTGAAAATCTCAGGAAAAATTCAGCAAGTCTCTTAAAAAAGAAAAGACCTAAAAATTAGGAAAAAAATAAAATAAATGAAGAACTAACAAAAAAAAACACATCTTGATAAAATCATAAAAATGATGTTTTAGTAATGATAGAAATGAAGACAAATAATTTAACTTAAGTTTTAAACTTGAGAAAAGAAACAAAAATAACGAGAAAAAAAGATCAAACATGAAAAAATCATTTTAGAGTTTTTTATAAAAAAGGGAAAAACAAGTTTTTTTTTTGTTTTGATTATTTTAATGTTTTAACCAAGTTTTTTCAAAAAAGACAGATTTTCTGTGACAATGGAACAAATATAACCCCAGCACCAAGTTCAAAGTTTCAAACATCAATGCAAGAATCCATCATATAACAGTTAGGTGTCTCAAGATGATGTATTTGATGACTTTTATGATCTCATTTTCAGCTATTTTGAGGTTGGAGGATTCTACCTTTGATTTCATGTAGATTTCCCCTTGAAACTCCTCTCAGATTTCATCCCCAATTTAATGAAAGATTTTCCTTTTGAATTTAACCTTAGATCATGATTCCTTTTGATGTTCTGCCACTACGAATGTCTCATCAAGTTATCACCAACTTTTGGACATGAGGGCTCCTATATGATGAATGAACAAATGGTTAAAGAAAAGCTAGAATCCTCCATGAGTTCATTTCCTATGCTTCAAAGGATGTGCACATTATTGTTTGGATAGGCTTCTTTCTCCAGCATTCTTAGAACTAAGAATCAGCAATGCCCATATAGACTACTTGAACATCTTCTCCCGACCTATGGCATGGCATGATCTTACCATGCCATCATGCATTTACACCCCCACCACCCTCCCCCCAACCCACACAAAAACACATTTTTTGGCAATAAAAGTCAGAACCCATGCCCAGCATCTTAGGGTAACACAGGCTGAGCACATCAACGCTTTGACATATTCGATAAAGTATAAACAATGAACCACCTGGATGAATATGAACCTCTGGAATAGTTTGATACTTGTCAAGCTCTTTGATATTTCATAAGAAATGGGTAAGAAAAAACAAGCAAATAGAAATGAAGATACAATGGCCTAATCCTTACGATGGCCATTCTAGAGAGAGAGAGGAGAGAGAAATAGCAGCGAGCTCTCTATCATTGTCATGGTCAAGTACCAAGACACACCTTTGTTACATGTCTTGCAAAATACATTGGATGAACCCAGTGCATAGAATCTGGATATCCCCAATCAGTTGAAGATGCTGGCGTATTTACCTCATCACTCTGTAAGGAGAACAGGCAGATAAGTAAGACTTCTTAAAATCAATTAAGATCCTGCAGTGTAAAGAGAAAAAAGCAGCTTGCAGACCTCCTCATGATCATCATCCTCGAAATATATTTCATCACCACTGCCAATGTCTGGTGATTCGTAAGCATCATCATTCAATCCCTTGTTAGCTTTATAAATTGGAATGTCCAATCCAATTAAAACGTTCTGATCAAACACACATAAAGAACATAAGCATATTATGTTTCCTTGGACAGTAAATAGCAGCTCCCGAAAACAGATGAGCTCCTTACCACAGGATTGCTAGCTTCACGATCTTGCATGATGTTTTCATAATCATAAATTTCAAAATACATATCTGCAAACAAAAAGAAGAGTTGCTAGTAACACTTCTATTTGAGTGCATGTGCACAGAGGTATGCATGTAGCTATTTCAACGTGAATGTATTCATGCATATTTTGTACCAGACCTCCATAAGCATCAATGGCATACTGATATTCAAACCATGAGGCATGACCATGTGGCTCACGGTGTACTATGCCTGGGAATACCAACAAAGCCCTGTTATTGGCCTGCAATATATTTACAATCATACGTGAATGATTACATAGAATGAGATTTTACTAGCTTGTAGTATGAAAACTAAATCTAAACATCTGGAATCGAGTTTGCATATTGACCTCAGCAACAGTCCTAGCTATTTCAGCATCTGTGAGCATCTTGTCCTTTCTCTTGCGCTCTTTCACGTCTTCAAGTGGGTGGTAGCCCATATTTCCCCCACAGTTGGAGGAATCAGGTATGGAATCTGAATAATCTGCAGCAACCCATACTTTTGAAAGACAAACATCATGTTCTATTGACGAGATGAAAGAGAAGGATCCACCATATAATGGATTTTTGCATCTGAAGCTGCATAAGAAAAAATCTTTGGTTAACACATATAAGCTATCTAAAATAAGCAGTATTTTGTTGGCGGAATGCAGCATCTGGTTATGAAAAGAGAACATAAAATTTACCAGACAACCTCATCCCATAAGTTTCTTGACTGAATGCATTATGAAAAAACCCTAATGAGAGTTTCAACTGAATGCTTTGAAAGGGAAGGTGTAAATGAGAAAAGAAGGAAGGTAAACCTCCAATTTTTCAATCTCTAGCCATCAATTTTAAGTACTTAATTAGTTTTAAGGACAGAGTTGTTAAAAAACTTAGACAAGACAAAAGGCCATTTCTAGTTTCCAAGATAGACAGGACCCAGAACTATAATCAGCTTGAAAAACTGATCTGAGTAATGTAAGAAATTAAAAAGTAACTAGTTAAACCTATCCGTGATTATCACGGTTTATTCACAACGTCCCTAACTTACTTGTTGAAAAATGACTGCTTAAAAGAATGATTCTAAGCTCTAGTACAATCCACATGTGTTACTCTCTGGAGCCTTCAGTCAAACAAATCTGCAAAAGCAGGGTCTCACAACGTACCGACTACACTTCATCATGTAGAAAAATTCAGACAAAGCCCGTAAGATCGTCAAAAACCAGTTATTAAATCGAAACATTGAAGGGAATGCGACGGGTGCTTAGAACCACACTCCGAAAAGCAAGTGCCACGGTCAAAATGTCACCATGGAAAGATAACGACCAACACAACTAACTATGTACCTTAAGCTACAGTGGTCATAAATCCTTCTGTTGTTTCCAATAATGTTTCTCTGGCTTTCGCAAGGACTTCTGATCCAAGCACTTACCGATCTAGCCGCCATTGGACAGCATTTATCGTGTGAGAGCAGTAATTGGAGCTACTTCCACCTAAAGTACAATAAAAAAGCAAAAGAATTGACTACCAAGAAACTTCAAACATGTTCAGACAGAAGAGTGTAAAAGCAAGAAAAGAAGAAAATGAGGGGAGTGCAAAAACCCGCTAAAGAAATAAGACTTTTTGTTCCTTAGCAAAATTATGGAAGATGGGCCTTCAAGAAACTTGGAAAGCCACCATGAGAATGCCGAAAACCTCGACGATCAAAAGTCCAAGATATGATCGCAAAGGCAGAACGATGAGTAGATTACGAAAACAAGTTGATGTTTTCTCTAGCCACCAATTTAAAACGCTATCTGGCTATGAACCAATCAATAAGGAGGAAAAGCCAATTTTCAGAAGGGTGGAAGAGAACAAAAAAGAATCTTTCAAGAACAGCATCATTACCCCACCCACTTTTTGCTCAACTGGGTATCGCTTCAATTTGCCTTCTATATAACGTGATCTCCTCTCAATCACCAAGAGAAAACGATGAGGGCGCAAAATTTGTGCAGAGGCCAGCCGCGGTGCAAGACCACGATCACAATGAATCGGTAATTGAGAGAGAGAGAGGGGGGAAAAAAAAAACTGCGAGAAAATGTCGCGCGCCGGGAACACCGTAAACGGAGGACCTAAAGAGAGTCGGATATTCGGTTCCCCTCCGGATCTCGGCATACGGTTCAATACTACAATTTCGAAAAGCCGCCTTAAACGATAATTTCACAATATATCGAAAAAGGTTATGGTTTCGTTTTGCCATGAGTCTCTCTCTCTCTCTCACTATATATATATATATATATATATATATATATATATATATATATATATATATATATATATATATATATATATATATATATATATATATATATATATATCTAAAAAAACCAACGAGAAAAAGATATTATGATAAAAATATATATCATCTTTTTCTCAAACCCTTATTTACCCAAACTAGATAGGAATCACATGGGTCATTGATTTCAAGAGATTGAATGGTAGATATAATTGAAAAAAAATAAAAACCAAGTTGTATTTTTAAGAAACAAGTTGCCCAATAAAAAATAATACATAAACTTGCCTACAAAGTTTTTTCTCCATTACACCTCTCCTTAAACCACATATTCCATGGTTACTGAGGGGGCGTTTGATATACCAATTTTAGAATCACAATGTTCAATTAAATGTAATTATTAGACAAACAAAGTATTTTGTTTCCAAAATTATGAAACTTTAACATAGAATTTTGATTCCGTTTCAGTTTAAAGATGAATCATGATTCTAGAATTTTCATTCTTGAATCAAAATTTCAAACCATCAAAAGCGCCCCAAATGCATGTTAGTTAGTATGTTGATTGATCATGTTGACACAAAAGGGATGCCCACACAACTCGAATTAGTGATCTGCTGCCTATACTTGCTGGGTCGCCAAGTCGGCACCTCACTTGTCGGACTGACCTAATAATTTCTTGTTTCTAGGCTTGAGTCGGGCCAAGTACCGGGTACTATTGGCGGCAGAACGGCTCAGTGCCTAAGCTCAGAATCAAATATGTGACCCGAAAGAAAAGTGGTTGCCGACGACTCGTATCAAACGGAGTTTTTATCCACTTCAGGTCCATCGGTGGACCTGATCCAAGACGAATGGATCCAAAAGGCAGTCTGGGTTGGAGGGAAAGTGAGCCCGCTACATGCATGACCCACATAATCTGGACGCAACACGTAATGGATCCTCCAATTAAAAGATTGGATCTACCGGAGATTTCATGATTGGGACCCACCCTCTCACCTGCGGAAATGGATTCCAGGTTCTAGGAATCGCTTGGCCGGCGGCACGTGATATGCACGTGCATGGCAGGATCCAAAAAGGCACAGCGGGTCTGGATACTAATGACTGATCCGAAATGTGAATAGGAATTTTAAGCAGCAATATCACGCCAAACGTGCTACGCTTCTTAGATTTCTTATCGACGGATCACTTTCTTTCCTTTTTAAAGCTTGTACTGTTAAGGCCATGGGAAGCTAATTTGAGATTGGATCTGATTTCAAATTTTTTGTATATTTAGAATTTCATATCTCTATGGATCCCGTGGAATCATGTATATTTCAGGTCCCTAATGACCATCACGTAACTTACCTGATGGGTTTTAAGAATGTGACATATAGAACCCTGTTGAGTAAACAAAGATGAGTAGTTCATTCTACTGTTCAACTAGAAGGCAGAAGCCCTCACCATTTCCTTCATCCTTCAGGACACTAAACTTACTTGTGATTTCTTAGGGCGACGTCCATGCAATGTTTCAATTTGTATATCGTTGTCCTCTTTTTTACAACACAAGAAGTTGATGTCCGGAAAATTTAAAACATAAACTGGCTGTCTATCTTGCCACGTGGGTTGTACCAACCCCTCAAAAATGTGTCTTACAATACTGAATTCTAAACAATCATATTAGGAATTGGGTCCAGTACAACAATAAAAGCGACATAGTTGTGCCTGACAAACATAGATGAGTCTGCACTGGTGCAAGTTCATTTAGTGAGTGACAATGAAATCCAGTCTTCCAGCCTTGTGAGGACAAGTCTAAGTCTTAGACTCGTGATAGACAGGCAAGGTTTTTAAGAAAAAAAAAAAGGTCGCTAGTTCACATCTTGATAGACAGGCAAGGTTTCCAACAATTTCACATCTTGGATATCTCCACTTTCTCTCTCTCTCTCTCGTCCACATGCGGCCAACACTATCAAAATAGGCTACGGATTTCAAGTCCCAAGAAAAACTGTCCCATTGGTGGGGAATTGATGGCTAATAGCAAAATCATTTCATGGGCAAGCGGCTTTTTATTTCATACCCTTTTAATATGAAAATTATTGCAGGTTTTACTGCTTGTAACGAAAAAGTTGGAAATTAAATAAGGTTGCAGTGAGATAGCATATAATATGGGACTTTTCTTGGTAAGATTTTCGGCTATTTCTTGTTTGATTCTGGCCCAACTTGTAATGTATTCTGCCGTATATCAAATATTGGCAAACTTTATAAGCACTTCATTTTGGCATCTCTACCGCGAGAATATGTACCATTTAAAATCTCCTGATGCTCAATGGACAGTTAATGAACTATTGTCTAAGTGTGTTAAGCAAGAGGAGTGAGAATGTGCATAATACACATATGGCTTCTCACCAAGACTCTAGCCAAGTTGGACCCAAATGAAAAGAAGTGCCAAAAAAAAATCATCAGATGAACATACTTTTCAAACCAAGCAATCTGGTCTGGCTCTCATAAAGTGCTTCATTTGTAAGAAGAATGGACATAGGAAGATGGATTGCATGAAATACAAGAGGAGAAGAAAGGTAATTTGTCATTCATTTCTCATGAATGTAATTTATTACATATTCTTGTGAATAACTGGTGGATTTACTTTGATGCTATGATACATATTGTTATACTTTGCAGGACTTTCTAAACAAAATGGTACCACAATGCATGAAAGAAATATATTTTCAGGAAACAAGATGCATTCATGTGTAAAGGTTGTTGGGACCTGCCAAGTCAAACTACTTGATACTGGTTTCATTTTGAAGCTTCATGATGTGTTTTTTGCACCCTCATATAGTAAAAATCTTGTATTTGTAACAAGGTTAGATATAATTGAATTTTGTATGAAAGTTGTAAATATCAAAATGCATATATTTAAATATTTTACTGAAATTGGTTTTACTTTTTTGTGTGATGGTTTATATGAATTAAATGTAGAGGCTCAAGAAATGTTGGTTTCTAAATTTACATTGATTGAAAATAAATGTAACATCATAAATGATAACTCTTATATGCTTTGGCATCGCAAACTAGGTCATATATCTAAAAAGAGAATAAAGGAACTTGTAAGTGAATGGTCCATATGTTGATTGCATAAAGACAAACCAAACCAACACATATAAAAAATGTGCTAAAAGAAGTGATAAGAGATTAGAAATAATCAATAGAGATGTTTGTAAATCATTCACTCTCTGTTATACTAGTAAAAGGTATTTTGTCACCTTTATTGACAACTATTCATGGTGTATATATTTCTACTTAATTTTTGTAAAATCAGACATATGTTAGGTTTTCAAAGAGTTTAAGAAAGAAATAAAGAAACAAACCAATGAAGTAATCAAGAGAGTCAAATGAGATAGAAGTGGTAAATATTATGGTAAATTTACTGAGGTAGGAAAAATGAAAGGGCCATTAACATGATTTCTAACAGAATATGGCATTATACCTCAATACACTATGTCTGGTAGTGCCTACCAGAATGACATAAATGAATAACATTTCATATGCATCAAAAGTTACCAGCTTGCAAGAAACAAAATGTTACTCTTTTTCATATGATAAAAATGAAGTTTATTGCATTATATAAGGCTACTTAGCAAGCAATATGAATAAAGAATATGACATTATACCTCAATACAATATGCCTGGTATACCAGAATGGCAATGAATAACATTTCATATGCATCAAAAGTTGCCAGCTTGCAAGAAACAAAATGTTACTCTTCCTCATATGATAAAAGTGGAGTTTATTGCATTATATCTTAGCAGACAATATAGATGAAGAGCTTTATTTCACAGCTTACCACTTAAAGTTTACTGTGATAATAAAAGTTGCGGTGTCTTTCTTTAAAAATAATAAAAATACAACTTCATGTAAGCATATAGAATTTTAGTACTTTGTTGTTAAAGAGATGATAGAGAATCATCTGGTGTGGACTTAGTACATCGCACTAAAGATATGGTAGCAGATCTTCTTACTAAAGCGCTAGTGTCTGGACCATGTTCTAAACATGTAACGAAGATGGGTCTGTTTGGTTCGATGTAAATACACCGAAGATGGGTCTGTTCGATTCGATGTAAATATACCATATATATAATATAGTGATCACATATAGTTTGTTGATTCTTATAGAGTTTGATTGTTTGTTTTAAAGTCTTTCTTTATTTCAAATGTAAAACAATAACTTAAATGACCGTGGGATGGATTTAAGGTCAATCCATTCATAAAATTTTACCCACACTCGTATTGATTAGGACTAGTGAGAGACTGTTGGGTTGTGACCCATCAGAATACTCCTCTATCAATGCAAAGGTACACGATTAAACCGACTCAATCGCTGTGTCCCGTGATGAAAGGGCCATGCTAAGGATTTCACCTCCTTGGGTAAGACGGTTCCCTTTCAGCCATCGTCACGAGTTGTCTGTATATCCTCATCTTACTGGTGATGGTTGAGGGGAGAAACCCTGTTACTGCTGCCGGTGTGACAACCACCGATACCACGGTGGTCCCAGTTTAGGTATATAGTCTTCTTATGCCATGAAAGCTCTGTTTTGTTTGCATCTATCCTTTGGTCACCCCAACAAGGGTTTCGAAGTTTTGTTTGTTTGAATGACACTTGAAACGTTTAGGGATTTTCTTTATTTATGAGTAAGATTTCTGAAGTTCTTTGTAGCCAGATTATGGTGAGATTTGAAAGGAAATTGGCAGGATGGGAATTGCAGTTGTTGTCATCTTAGCAGATGCCTCTTTTCTCATTAAGCACAATTTGCCTCATTTCTGGCGCATTAGATGCAAGTTCTCTGCTTTTTTATCTATCATAAATCAGTTGGAAACTTGCATGTGGCAGGGTCCTTGCTGGTAGGTCTTTAGGATCATAAGCAAAAGCATCACCTGCTTAGCTGGGAATGCATTCGTAAGCTAATGGAACAGGGTAGGGTAGGAATTAAGCTTATGAAGGGAATCTTGCTCTTCTTGCAAGCAGGATGTGTAGATTATATTATAACAATAACAACACAAACTGGGTATTTGGCTAGAGAAAAGATACTTGAAGAGGAACAAAAGTTTATGGATAGCTAAGAAGCCATGAAAGAGATATTGGGGCTGGAGAAGCTTAGGTGGTGGGTGCAGTCAAATTGCTGACAAATTCAGATGCATTACAGGAAATGGCAGGAGAACATCTTTATTGGAGGGACAAATAGCCAGACAATATTCTTGAGAAGCAGCTTACTGGAACTTAGATTCGGGGAATTTTTTCAAGGCCTAGGGCTGACTTATGCAAGGGCATGTGAGAAATATGGAGAGCAGGCTCACTTTGGCCTGGGCACAATTGATTCAGCTGTGCAATATAGTGTTGAGGACAACCAAGAAGCGATGATCTTGACCGGCCATGAAGTTAACCATCTAAAGGTGTAGCCGTGTAGGGTGTATGAAGGCCATTAAGAGTAGCTGGAAGAGGGATACTGGAAATAACCAGGGCCCTGCATGTGCTAACTGGTTTCTGCATGTGGATTCAATAGGAAGACTCTCTACCCATGATAGAAGTCCAAAATTTGTAGAGAGAATCAGGAACATAACCGTCAACTGTAATAAGTTATAAGGTGGCTGTTGGCGCATGGGACTAGGTTGGTAGGAGATTTGGCCGCTCGCACATTAAAAAACCATATGATTCTGCATTCATGTAGTGGATTATGTAGTGGGAAGATGATATACTTGCTACCTAGTGTGTGGTTTAATGTGGAAGTATGTAAGTTACGAAAGATCATGATGGATTATTGGGTCGTTAGTTAGAGTGAAGAGGTAAGTTCATTGTTGAAGATAAGAGGCATGTGAAGTATATTCTTGACAAATGCCAACTTCTCACAGTTAAATAGATTGTGCAGCATTGATGTTCAAGCCATTGACAAGGAAGGTGATCAGGAGTCCTTGCTGAACAAGAAGCCCAGTACCAGAATCCAACGAGCTGGATGAAAAACTCAGAAAACAGAAGGGAGAGGAGAAAGAGAGGTGGACACAATCAAGGGGTTGGAAGGTATAACAGGTTCGAGTTCAAGAGGCCAGATTGAGCAATTCAACATAGATCTATTGAGGGTGGGGAACAGATCAGAAGATGAAAGTACTGAAACGTCTAGGTTAGCTAGCTGGAAGGAATTTACAAGACATTGATATGATTCAATCATTCAAAGTGGCGGATGATCAAGAATAGTAGGACATTGCTACGTAGTCATTTCATATGGCCACTCAAATAGCAAGGAGCGGCAGAAGGGTGACGGTTCAGTCGTGTGCAGGGGGAGGAAAGGATCTTTGATGGAAGACAGTGAGGTTGATGACTCGTTGAGTCACAAGGAGCGTGCCTCAACTATTCGTAGTTGGGTAGTGTAGGCTAGCCGACCATAAACAGATGCGCTAAGGTTGTAGGGTCGGATTTGGTGGGAGGGCGTTGTCATCTGTGGTTGTATGACGTTGACGCCTAGTTCTAACCAAACCTTTACCGTATTTATCTTTCCATTCACATCTTCAAATTAATTCTTCCACTTCTTACTTTGCTCTTCGGGAATGGCAGGGAATGACTTCAGCTTTAACCTGAGTTACTGTTGATTCAAGATGTCATCTAATAACAGTGGATTATATTTTCTGTAACTGGAAAATTAGCTCCTGCATATGCTGAAGTGAGTAGTACTGCATTTTTACGGCTGCCCAATAAACTGAACAACGAAGTTAGTGTTGAAGTGTGGAGCCTGATCCTTGCTTAAAAAGGTTTCCTTAACTTTTTTTAGGGCATTCATGTAATCTTACGTTTTACAAGTTTACCCTAATCCCCCCATTGATGACGGAGGCAGTTTCCTTGTATTGTTCTATGTTTCAATAACACTGAAATTAAACCTGTATGCAGCCGTGGACTTAGGAAAACTTTGTCTCTGTAAAATTTTTGTGTCTTCTTCTTCCTAATTCTTCTTCGGCTTCTTCTCTTGGTGGAGAGAGAGAGCGCGAGAAAGAGAGAGGGTATCGTTCCTAACAGCTAAGACCCGGGTTTATACAAAAACAAAACATTCTATTGAATTTTGCTTTTCTTTTTCATAGAGAAAGTATACCATACACAGGAGCGGAGCCAAGGAGGAGCCCGCGGGGCTTGGTCCCCCTACCCTCCCTCTCACCTCGGCCTTGTCAAACTTTTGAAACCGATGTGCCAAGGAAGAGGCTAAGAATTATAATTCAAAATTCTTGGTTCCAAGCCCGGCACGTAACTCGACTTGCTTTAAGAACATCGTGACAGCTTAACGAGCAATGGTCCTCATGGAAAGTGGTTGCTTATGTCCGCACCTCCAACACAAAAAAATAAAAAATTGATGTGCTTTTTCTCCTGATGGCAAGAGCGATGATCTCATTTCCCAACACGCACATATATATATATATATATATATATATATATATATATATATATATAGAGAGAGAGAGAGAGAGAGAGAGAGAACCTCTCTCTTTTAGAGTCGAACTCTTCTTCCGTATCGCTGGACTTGGGAATGAAGCTCTTACTGCAGTCTTCTGCCATTAATGACGCCTCAAGGCAATATACATAATGGTGGAAGCTACTATGGGGAGAATTGATGTCCTTGCTGAAACTGAGGTTGTTCATTCTCTACATTAATCTCATTAAACGTCCTAGCTGTAAAAGTGACCACATGTTAAATAAAAAGAAAATTTTGATGGTGGCTTTTCTTTTTTCAGATAAGGTATACGCTCCGCTTAATGGCATGACAAGTAGAGCCAGCAGAACATGTGGTTCGCCTTTATTGAAGAAATGGGACATATCAACTATAACCCGCACGAAATAAAGACGCAATGAAGTGCAGGAATTTAGCAGTAATTTTTTCATCTTCTTCTTTTCTTAATAATGAGACACCTGCTGTGAACCAGACCACTTGCCGTGTTCATTCCATGAAATGGCAGTGGTGAAATACGGCATATACGTGGCCAGCTATCCTAACTTTGCGAGTATGCAAGTCTAATCTTGACATACATAACGGAGAGAAGAGGACGGTCAAATTATATGATAGGAGGCTAGTGGAATGGCATGCTCTGTTTGCTGCACAAAGCTTTCACTTTATAGCAACTCTACCATTGCAACACACACACACGCAAAATCTGAGGACAACGGGGTTGGATTTTACTATTTTAGTACATATTGTGTACATATATTGCAAATTGAAGACGAATAAAACCCACATTCCTTTCATTGAAGCCTAGACCAGGTGAAATATGAACAGCCATTATAGGGTTAATTTGATGCTCTCCAGGGTGCCTAAAAGCTTTGAATCTACCTCAGGAGGCTCAACGTTTCCGGGGTCTTGGTGGCTTCAACTTTGGAAGGTGGGCTCGTCGCCAATGAATGCACATACTTGCAGTTGGGGCAAGCAGGGGAGGACTTTGAGAGCATGACCAGAAGGTGGCATCTTGAGCATGCTATCGCCACCATGTTGCTGTTGCTGTTAGAACCTGCTGCCAGGTTCGAGTCCATGTGCATTTGATAGCTCTCACCACTATCACAAAGTGGTGACATGTTTAGCTCCAGGTCTAGTTTCTGGTTTTTGGGACAGCTCCAGCTCTTCTTTAGGGTATTCCTGTTTATGTAGTACATCCTCCCTGACTGCACAAGAGAACAAAAGAAGCACAGGGTATGAGTACCTTCAGCTAATTTTAGAATGAAACTACACATATTCTCAATGAGAAGGATAGCATCACTGCTTTTATCCGTTTCTTAAACGCGGTGCCGTGTATATGGTCGTGGTGAAGATGATGATGACCGCGATTACTGTGTGCGAATGTTGTAAAAAGTAACATAAAAGTAAAAGAGAGAGAAACTATTACCTCAAGGTCTAGGCACTGCTCCCAATCAACTGGTAAGGGATCTGTAAGATGAAGCTCAACGCTATTCTGGACTGCTTCCCAGCAGTTCTTCCTCTTCCTGCTTGAATTTGCTTCCGATTCTGAGGACAAAGAATTGGAGCTCCCATTTTGGAACTGCGGGGGTCCTAAGGAAAGGTCAGGTTGGTCATCAATGAGCCAAACCTTCTTCTTCTGTTTCTCTAGAAGTTGGGATATCATCGTTCCACTATACTGAAGAAGCTTATCGCTCGGCAGGAAAGGCACGAAGTCGGCACCGACAGAACTTCCAACTTGACTTGGGGAGTAACAGAAAAGCCGAACCAATTGCCTCATCCACCCACCGACATCTAGAGGAGAAAACCAACCAGGAAAAGGTAATACCTGAAGCAGTGGAGCGGAAGAAAGCGCAACTCAAAGGAACAATAACCAGATCGTTACTGTTTTAAATTGCAAGAAGGAAAGGAATCCCCAACTAAGGAATTTGAAAGGCAAGATGAGACGCAAGTAGAGCCAACCACCTAGAGCTGCTATTTAAATGAAGGCGTTCAAAGTTGAGGATCTCATTCCTTCATTTTCTGATTGTATGAGTCATGCATGAAGGCATGCGTTTTAAAGAGGGTTCTTTAATGATATTCAATCTCTTAAAGGTGAGCAGGCACAGCATTAAAAGTGGCAAGTGGAGCGGCTTTAAATATCTAAAATCCTACAAATTTAAGCATTCAAGATGATGCCATGGCCTTTTAAATTCTCTCTCGAAGCTGCAAACTACCAAGTGGCCAACATTGACGCACTCTAGCTGCTCCATTGATTGCTATAAAACCAGGAACTTCCTCTTGTGGGCATGAATTCATGATGGTGACTAAGCCCCAACTTCTTTTTTCTTCAGGATGAGGAATATCATGATTTAGGACTTTAAGATCTCAGTAGAAAACTAAACCTCGCTTCATATGCAGAAAATTTGAGTAAGCATAGACAGATATTAATGGGAAGGCGCCTAGGCTTCTCCGCCGATGCCAACCCCAGCAATAAATTGTGATTGCATGACATGCTTCTTGGACATGAGTCCATTTAATGATTCATTTCTTCCTCAAATATAAAAATCCATCTTTAAATATCCACCTGCACTTTTGTTTCTTCCTCACAGGGATTAAATAAAACAAGGGCAAATGGAAATGCTCTATGGGATATCTTCCCTTTCTCTTTCCTTTACTGCCAAACATTTTGGCAGGTAAGTGCAGCCTGCAGCAATTGGCTGTTCACTATGGCCTCTGATAAATTGCTCGCAATTCGGCAATAATAACTCTCTCACAGTTCATTATAACTATAATACCTGCAACCAAACACAGACAGTCACACACATATCGCCTAACTGGAAGGACCGCGTCAAATTATGAATCTTGCCCTGGGTAGGTGAGTCTTGTTTAAGACCTTCAAGTCCAAGGAGGTAAAGACTTCGATAACTGAGGTGGTGGTGCAAGGTAATACAATAGGAAGACTTCTATAAAGAGGAAAGGTAAACTTGTACCTCCCAATTTAGTAAATTCTAACATATCCAGAAAAACTCGCTGGTTTCTCTCATCATGAGAATATGCAAGAAGACTTGGTTCGGATACGAAGAGTTGCTAAGAAAAGAAGGAAAAAGCAAAGTACGCAAGTTAAGCCTGAAAAAGGAAATAATCTGCAGAGAATTGAAAAAAAAGCGGCCAACCGTAGACGGAATAAGGAAGGAACTCAACAAACTCTCTAGGGCCTAGGCAAGTAATGTCAACAAGGGTATCAACTATCACGGTTTCATGCAAGAGCCAGTAAGCAAAATGAAAGGCAAGAAGAGGGCATGATGTTAAGAATGAAACAAATTAGTCAAGAAACAGAAAGACGGTGGTGGGGAGTACGCGTGATCTAAGGCAGAGGGCTCTTCAAACCGTCCGGTAGACAGCATCAATAAATTGCAAAGAAGAAATAGAAGGTGCAACGGCCGTTTGGAGTCTCATGAATCCCATCAAGTCTTTAAGTACTTCCCATGAAAAATGTGCAGTGCAATCAAGAGCCAACCTACTGTCCTTTTGAGCTGCAGCTCCTTCTTAAATACAGAACCTCCCCTCTCTCTCTCTCTGCCACATTCAATATCTTCGAAGCCTGCCTACTCCTTCCACCATCTCCTTCTTCACCATCTTACTAAAACTGTTTGCGTCCTTTAAATGCACATTTACTTACTCCCTCTTGGGGTACATAGAATTAAGTGGGTGTTATTTCACCTCTCTCCCCCTTCAAAGCAGTGAGGTTCAGAATCATTGCGCAGGGGACAAGTTTGGGAATGGCTATTCGCATTCAATGCTCCGTTTATTTGTTTTATTTAATTTTGGCAGTGGTTCCTTGAAGCTTGCCAACCAAGTTAGATGCACAGATAGTCTTGTCTCAGGCATTAGATGGCTGGCACATTTAAGCTTGCCATATATGGAGGGGCGCCCACGTGGGATTCACTGCAGTTCTCTCATGTGTACAATTAATTCCTCCATGGCCACCCGCCAACATGAAATTATTTAATACATTACGGTATGTAAATGATTTATAAGATCTAAGTTGAAATAACAGCAGCGTAGAGTAATTGCTGCAATTTTCCTGCCCCATATTAGTTTCACATTTATGTCACTATTTCTTTTCTTTTCTTTTTTCCTTCTGAAACTCCAGACTTCGGGTTTTGTAACTCAGTTTCTTGAAGAGCCTGCATAATTGCATAAATGCGAGCCTTCACAGTTAAACCAGAAGGTGTTGGGATTTCAGTTGTCCCCAACCATGGAGCGGCCTTCATGGTTCACATCAAGGGTTTAAATTAAGGGTTAATGCACCATAAAGGACCATAAATTCACCTACTGAAACTAAAATTTCTTACACTATATATACACCTCGTGCAATGAATGCAGGGATATAGAAAAGAAAGACAAAGTGAAGCAGAGATAAGGGGTCCTTACTGTCGTCATTTTGGCTTGTGCTCATGAAAGGCAATGACCGACTGAGGACATGTACCCGTGATCTCAACCTCCATCGTTTGACATGGCTGCCTCTTATTAGCATTTTTCTTCATCTGGCCCTTCAATTTGCCCTAAGATCGGGTTATCGGCGCGCCAAGCTCTCCTCATGTCATCCTTGGCAGATCATTCTGCGTGTCCTAGATTCTACCCATCAATATAAGGATGTCACCGGCGGTCACAGAAGAACCGGGTGGTGGGTGATGCTCTGGCCTGACAAGCAGCCATGCTCATGCACAGGTATAGATATCGGTGCCATATATGGCTCTGGTTCGGTGGAGAAGTTATCAAGCCGGAGGCGATTACCAAGCACGAGAGACACATATGGGCCAAGGGCCCTGTGCTCCAGCAGCGCTCGGTAGCAGGGGCTGAGGTTGCTGACAAGATCGGGGATGTCAATAGTATAGAGTGTGAGAAGTTGCCTACACCAGCTCCAAAATTTTTCTTAATCTTATAATTGAAGGACCTACCTAGACTGATCTCCTTTGGCAGGGTCAGACCAAACTCGCTAGCTTCCACTGATAGCATCACTGCTGCAGTTGGTCTACTTGCCAACCATCATTGCCGAGGCAGTACTGATGGAATGTGCAGGGGCAGAGACAAATGTGGGCATGTATGGGCAATTGCCTACATAATTTCAAAAAATTTTCACATTTACATATTGGTTGACTCTAAATTTTTTGCATATTGGTCGAGAGAGATGAAGCCTAACAACCATGCAACCAAACAGAAACTGTTAAGCTAATGCAAACCTAGAAAGTAGCAAGGGTGCTCTTTGAAAACATAGTAAATGCTTTTGGTGGCATCCTCTTTCATGATATTGTGGGTAGAACTAGTGTCTACCAAGAGATCTACTTATTAGAAGCCTATCTTTCCCTTATTTTTCATGGAATTTAGGGTACTAATATGTTCTTGCTAAGGTGTGATTGGTCACCTCTACTTCTCCAACTTCTTTCGGTGGTGTTGTCTCCTCTTCTTCTTCAGAGGTCTCTTTATATGAGGATTCATCGTCTTCATCCTCATTGATTTTCACTAGAAATTTTGTAGGATATGTTTAAATTTGTAGCCTTTAAACCACTTTTATTGTAATGGTAATATTTTTTTTTTATCATTCTTCCTCTATTGCTTAGAGATATATTTGAAAGGGTGAGCAGAATTAAAAAAACTCTTGAAATGGGCAGAACTCAGCCTCGGGTGCAATGTTGGAAGTGGTTTTAAATGAACCTAGCTACTTTAAACTTTAAAGCACTCTTAAGTCGTTTGAAGTTGAGGACGAAGGACCTCAATTTATATTTCTTCTTAGAGTTCACCTTTGAAGGACCCATCAAGCTTCAGGCAAGTCATAATTATTGCATTCTAAGTCCTCAACACTGTTTATAAACTTTGCACAATGTAGAGGAGGATATCAAAGGACACCGCAAAACATAGGTTGCAGTTAGGGATGTCGAGAGATCGGATTTGAATCAGATGCATATTTTACCACATCCACTTTTTTGGATATCTACATACTCGAATTTGAATTCATATTCAAATTTGAATGAGGAAAAATCTATATCATATCTGAATTCGAGGCCAATATTAACTTAAATCCAAACCCAAATCCGAATATGATCGGTTGTCACTTCTTATATCTGAATCCGATCCAAATTCTTAATTGGATATCAAATTCCTTTCCTTTTTCAATTTTATTTTATGTGATCAAATGTGCGTAGTGCAAGGTGAAAGCCAGTTCTAGTCCATATTCTAGTGGTCGAATCCAGTATAAATCTAGTTCTAGTCGTGCTGGAGATCCATTCAAATCCTACCGTTCATACTATGTTGGTGATTTTGACTAATCTGAGGGGCCTCAGGGGTAGCTCGTGAAGCAGCGCAGACACCAATTCCAGTTCAGATGACTTGGTTTGATATGCCCAACATACCCGCAGGGTGGATATAGAGCTGCCCAACATAACTCTCTCTCTCTCTCTCTCTCTCTCTCTCTCTCTCTCTCTCTCTCTCTCTAGTTTTGCCATGGCCAAACCCTCGGCTGAAGGCATCAACATGTGGGGAGACCTCTCCACAAGTGAAGTTTGAACCATGCTCAGATCTTAGCTATGTGGATTTCACAGTTCTCGCAGATTTAAAATCTGCAGAACTCAGATCAGCCGTTTGTTTGTATCCACCGTTTGTTAGAACATCAGATCTCCTAACATATCCGACCCTTGGCTGGCCAGCAAATGGCCGCTAAAAGACAGAGAACCTCATAGGAGACATAATCTAGAGACCCTGTATACATAAAGCAATATGAGGACCCATTTTTGGTAGGACACTTTTGTGCTTTGAATTATTTTCAGTCTCTAATATAAGTATTCTCTAGAGAGGTAGCCAGCTTGTACTTTTAGAAAAACAAAGTACTTTATACATTATTATGTGCATGCCCCTACACGAGCATGAAATGCACAAAACCAGTGGTACACAAGTTCTTTACATAAACACTTAATCGAACATGAAATGCTATATTTTCAAGGGCTTGCCACTTGCCACAGACATGTAAGCATCACTTGGTTGGAGAGCTCGGCTTGGACTCTTCACTACACGTATTTTGTGATTGTGAGAGCGCCGTACGAATATCATTTGCAAGAAGAGCGGTACCCTTGTTCAAGCTTAACCTTCGCCTCATAAAACTCTGCAAAAGTGATTAATAAAATTAGTTCAGAGAATCCAAAAACAATTCCACGCAAAAAATATATCTATATTTTACCTCAGATGTCCACAAATGATCACGAGGTTTGCGAGGAATTACATGAAGGTGAGTCTGCAAGCTCCAACGGTTGGTCATTAGATTATTATGACAGAACAAGAGATCTTAATACATAAACAAAGTATCGAGGAGATCTATAACATAGGCAGTGGTCAGGTATTAACAAAGGAGTAGCAGGGCTATGTTCACTCACTACTCAGACACGTGAACATAGCACCAAGAGATAGATATCAATTATAAATTAAGCTAACTATATGGCACTTTAGAGGCCTATCTAACAGGAAAAAAACAAATCTAATAGAAAACCCACATGAAATATAACTTGTCCAGCAGCAGCTCCACTGTTAGCCACCAAGTTGAAGGAATCTGCAATATCACATAAATCTTGTTACAGCATAGTAATTGAAAGTAGCATCAAATATGCCAGTAATCAATGCAGAGGTGACATTAATTAGACTATATTATTCATACATTGACTATGTAAACCTCATCACCGAATAGGATTGACTGGTTTTTGGTTGTAGCAAAATGGACAAATGTGATCGAAAGCATGAAGCAATAGTCACCATATATGTCCTAAAGCCTAGAAAGTTCTGTTTCTATGGTTACCCTTCTATCACAAGTGGGTCCTTGTAACACTCATTTTTTCCAATTCTGAATAACACAGATAGCAGAAGGCCACAGACAGGTAACCTTTATTTCAACTGTTTTCCTTGGTAATGCAGGTCCTACATTGCTTGTCTGAACTTTTTTCTTCTTTCGTTCAGGGTGTCGAATCAAATTCAAATCTAAAAACATAAGAGAAACATGTATACCATGTATAGCAAATGCCAAAATCCATAGATTATAAAACAACTAGACTCGAGAGATAGTATCCCGTGATAAAATAACTGAAATTATCCAGAAGAGACCACAGTTAGTTTTCTGCAGGAGACGTCGCAAGTGAAAAGCAAATATGAGAGATGACGTGAAGAATGATTTTGCATCAACTTGAGCAGTTAAGAAGACAGTAGAAGTGCTTGTACAAGAAGAAAACACATTTACACATATAAACTAACCAAATCATCTTGATCACACAGAAGATTCAAGGATGACGACCTAACTTAGAACAAGGATTCGGCAAATAGGTCCCAGGCTCCAGCAATTCCGCAAAATCATGTGTTTGGCCAAACTCATGATTTAAAAAAGTAGGTCAGAGGAACACTATAGTGCTGTAACTTCTATTTGCTACATATAAAAATTTCAACTATAAGATTACAGTAAGTTTTAAGAATCCAAATGTCTTGTTAACAAGATAATTGTAGTAATTCTGTTGGCAATATTACTTGATAGTTTTGTTGCATTAAGTTTCAAAACTCAACTGAACACAGTTATCTATAGTATGCCTAGGATTTTTAGATACTAGGTGTACGTAAGTCAAATAGCTGACTACTTGCACAGACATCCCTTCTGGGGCATGGGTGAGACTTATTAAACCTGTTGTGTTATGTCATCAGCATTCCTTTTTCTCCTGAAAAAACCCATATATCTCGTGATTTATCTTGTGCCTTACCCATTTAGAAGTGCTTCAACAAGGACCCCAGGCTAATTATAGGCCCGACTTTGCTAACCAACTAAAATTACCAATCCACCATGTGCATGTGGTACAGAAAACCCATAAGACAGTACACCCAATGATTTTGGGTGCCTTTGATGGAGAAAATTAATAGTAAAGAGGAAGAAGAGAGATGAGACACAAGATCATAAACCCTACTTGATGACAAATATGGATGTCTACTTTGTAAAATTATATAAGAGTATAATAACTAATCAATGTCCTTATGAAAGTCAACATATGCAAAAATCAGTCTAGAAAAAAAAAATATTTGTGGTTAAGGATAGGATTCTTGCAGATTAATCAGTCAAAATCACTAATCAGATCCTGATTTAACTGGACAAAGAACAAAACCAGCAACAGTCATTGTTCCCCAGTTTCTTAATCAAAGTCATGCATGTGGCAGAAAAAATTGAGGGGAAAAGAAAATTCTACAGGCAGGTCATGAATTTGCAATGCCTTACACAGAGAAGAAATCTGTGAGACCAATAGTAATTCCAGATACAAGTGGCCATTCACAACCCCTACCACAGTGAGTAGCTTTCATAAGTGCACTGCTGAGGGCAGGAACCAGTGAACACATAGCTGCAACTACCTGCATGAGGGAATTGAAGGAAAAAACCAATGTAACAAAAAATCGCCAAAGATAAGCTATTGAATGACACTTAAGAAGTTTTTATTAGAAAACATTGCAGAAACAGCAAAAGTATCAATGCTAATAAGAAGGGAGGAGAAAAAAGAAAGAGAGCAAATAAATAGATCAGCAACTCCATGAAAGACTGCAACATTCAAACAAATTTGAGTACATCAAATTGCTTAATAGAAATAGCAAAATGAGATTAACATTAGCATGAGCCTCACACTACAGGTGGAAACCATGAAATGGTTGCATGAAAATTTTACCTATTCTGGGGATGTTTGTTTTCCCAAAAGCCAGTAGGGAGGCTAGAAGGTAAGCATTTAAAGTCTCTGTGAAACCGTTTTGAAGTAACAAAGGTAAGCATTTTAAACCTGCTACTTACGGTGCACAGCATTTCACCAAGGATCCAGGACTTTTAACATGAGGACTAGGTAAAAAATGTACTTGCATGATGAATACCTTGTGATCCTTACTACATCTATGCAACAGGGTTATCCAATCAGAAAGATAGGTTTTGTTTTAAGATTTTTTTTAGTTAAGCTAGTGGAAAGTCTATTACTTTACCAAGTCCTATGACATGCTATTTTCCAGTTTTTCACATACCAACTACTAATACATGCTTACAATATTGAATTAAAGTTTGTAGGACATCCAGTCCAAATATGAAAGCATGAAAATAACAAATGAATTCTCTTATGTTTAGAATTAGTAATGATTCAGATCACTGAGACCCCTATGTAACTCTAGATCTTCATGACAATCACTGAACCCACAATCACGAGTAAAGTTTAACCAGTTGCTTCCTGTAGCCTATGCTGTCAAAAGCACTAGGTGCAGCGTAGGCAGTGAGTTGAGTCTGGCATCCAACATTACTAGGTGAGACCAGGAGCCACCCAAAAAAGCAGTGAAAAAAATGAAAATATTAATTTTTTAAAAATAAAATGCAACATTAAGTTCCAAAATAAACAATAAGGCTGAAGTATTTCTCAATGAAAAAACCTACAATTATCTACTTATAAGAACAAAATGATTAAAATACAAGACGACCCTCAAATTTAAAAAATTTATCATATGAAAAGAAAAATGATTAGAAGCTTGGAAGAGCTAATTTAATAAAGTTGAACAATTAAAGTTTAAAAGCTATGGGGCATGTAAACAGCAAGTTTACAATTTAACATCACTGTTTTGTGATGTTTTAAAGCATGCAAAATCTTTGACTTTCCTAATAACCAACTTTTATATCTCTACCTCTAATTTTTCAAATTTAAATGCCTAATTACCAATTTTTCTTTTAAGAGGGAACATATGTCTTCAACATAATCAAAGCTTTCATGTTTCTTGCTTGTGGTAAACCATTCAAGCCTCCTAGGCATGGTGTATTTTTGACAACATTGCCTGTGGCAAGTCCTCTATGTAGAAATGAAAAGCAAAAGGAAATGGGCATGGCCAAACAATTAGAATAGAGATGGATAGCAGCAGTCCAAGTACCACTTTTGCATTCAACTGGAGTCTGGATCTTTAAGGACTGCTTGCTAATCCTGATAAGGATGTAGCTAATGGGGGAAATCTCATCCTTTCCTACATTCTAAAATCAAACAGGTTGATAGTTTTGTGAAGGAAAAAGGAAGTCGAAATAAAAAGTCGGTCCTAAGAGGGTCCCACGTTTCCTTCTTGAAAATTTCCTCTGCTGTGTCTAGAAAGAATTTTTTCATTACAAGAAACTTCTTGCCATCAGATGGCCTCTTCTATACAACCATGCAGCAGTTGGAACCACCATGAACTAGCTACCTACATATAGGAATTAAGCAGATAAAAGTCAAGCAAAACTGGATGAGCAGCCAATCAAGGCCTCCATAAATGAAAAGCACAAAATTTTCAGAAGCAGCTTCTCATGCTCAAAAGAGAGAAAGCAACTTATAAGAAGTTGAGGAACAATACAGTTTTTCATGATGACGGGTAATCACTTCTCAAGAGCAGTAGAAAACTAGTTTATGTTTGATATTCTTTGTGTTATTTTTCATGTCTCCTTGCCCTTATTCTCCAAAATATTGAACTGTAGATTATAGAGAATAAGCCAATGATTGCAAGGAAACTGCTTTCTTGAAGAAAATACACACCGCACAAGCTCAACAAAAACAATAGAATTGCCATAATTTTAACTGAATATACATGTGGGACACTTTGGTTTCTTGAAGCATATTCACCAGTATACCGACATTGAAAGTACTCTGAATATCAGTATTGATGAAGGCTAATAAGGACAAGAAATAGTCCAAAATTTTGAAGTATTTTCTGCATATATGCATGTACACACATAAAAGGTATTATCACAAAATTTTTGTGCCTATGAAAAGAGATTTTGAACGTTTTCTATCAAATTATATTGACACAACATATTTTCAGTCAATAATGGTTTTTTAGTATTTACATCCAATAAGTTTCATATAGCTTATAGAGTTTTGATATATGGTACAACTTCTAGAAACTTTTGCCCTTATGTAAATATCAGATCAAGAAGAATTCACATCTAAAAATACCTCAGTTAATGGAGATAGCACATGATCATTAAACCGTATGATTCAAAATTGAAAGTAAAGGATACTCCATTATACCAATTGTTTGCAGTCAATGTTAAAGTAGTGCGTACTAAAACCCAACACTTACTGAAGGAGGAGTTGCTTCTAAAGATGGAAAGTGGGCTTTTGGGATAATGAGAGAATGCCTGTACATGATACCAAGATTAGTTCACTGTGCGAAAGAAGTTTTTCTAAATCATATAATGAAAGAAGGCCAAAATGTGAAGTCGTTCCCACTGCTACTACTTGGCGACATGTTTGAGTTTCCACTTTCTTTATACCATGCATTTATAGTAACGCTATCACCTTGCCACAGGAAATTTGGCTAATCATTCATATAATAAGCTAAAATGCAAACACCTGATATGATTACTCTTGCTTATTTGTTAAGTGCAATGCTGTCTATATATGAAGTTATGAACTTACACTTACCATTACTGAAATATATATATATATTCTTTTTCATGTGTACATTGTCGTTCCTTTTTGTGTATTTTTGGGGTTTATTATTGTAACAAGTATAATGCCCAAAAAGCATTAGTCTTCGGTTGTTCTAGCTGTTGGAGTGTCCAACAGCCAGATATCTAGCTGCTGGGCACTCCCAACAATTAGAATAGTCGTCATTTTAAAATTAGGGATATAATAAAATGCCGTTACAGTTTTTGTGTGTATGTTGATTATATCCTTTTATCCTATTTTGTTTAGAGATGATGGGCGAGAAGTTGTTTTGTGGTTATGAATAGAAACTTTCTTATTTGCAACATGCAAGAGGAGTTCCATTCTTGAATGGTACCAAAGCTGTGGCTGTTTTGATAAGATCTATGTTGCTTCGGAATTTGTTCAAGAAGCCAGTTTCTTCTCTCTTGTGGTCTCTATTAGTCTTCTCCATTCTTATATCAGCATGGGAGACAAAGATAATGCCATTGTTCTTTACAAACATACCCACAATGAGAGCCTTAACCATGAAACATAGCATTCAAGAGAGAAGCCTGCGGAAATTTTGATGAACCCGAAGGGGAGCGTACTCTTCAATTTAGGAAGAAGGTAGCTCAATGGAGATAGAAGAATAGAAATAGTGGAAGATTATGAGAAAGGAGTTTGATCAATGACACAAAAAACATTCAAGTAGTGCCTCAGACCCTCAACGGAGTAGAATTGAGTATTTGTGTAAATACCAGGGTTGTCAAAAGCGCCAACGGGGCTTGGGATGCACCCAAGCAGTGGCGCTTCGGAAGTGCCATGCGAAACTCATCTGAAGGGCCAAAAAAAAAAAAGAGAAAAAGGGTTTCCTTTGCAACTAGAGATGCGCCTTCCCATTCAAAGAAAGTGCACTTCCTTTGAAGGGGAAGCAAGCTCCCTCTTTCAATGGAATTTAATCGGAATCAATATTCCCACTGCAATAAAGGAGACAAGTGTCTGGTCATTATCTTCATTTTACCAATTACGTAATCCGTTGCCAATGAGAAGTTATGACACAGCAGAAGTTATAAGCACAACAAAGCAACATAGTTTACTAGCATGAAGAAAAAACTGACTAGGGAGTGCAAATCGATTTGCCCTTGAAGTAAAGAAATTTAAGAATATAAATTTCCAAATAAAGAAAGAGGTTGCTCACCCACTGCATAAAGGGCTTGTGTCTAAAATGCATAAACTTACATCATCTTCATAAAGCTGCATAAAACGAAGGATGCCAAAGTAAGAAACCATTAAGACAATATTCATTTTCTATGAAAATCTAAACATCCTAAAGACTGTAAACCCTTGCAATATGTACGAAGAAGGATAAGTCTTGTTATAGACATTTTTCGTGAGATTTTAGCAGCAGTCAGAAAATCTATAGTGTCAATATAAAAATAATTAATTACTCAAAGAGTGTAAAAAATAGTTAAAAGTAGTTGAAAAACCGATAAATTCAACAGAGTTAGCAAACTACCAGAGTTTGAAAAGAAAACCATTTCACAAGTCACTGAAGCTGTCAGGCTGGAACATTAACACATAACTTACAGGCTTATTGCATGTTAGAGGCACTACACTATGATGCCAACGATTTTCAGACAATAACAAATCATGTTTAAATTGCTGAAGGTGTAGCATACAAATGAATGGAATTACACACGCAAACACTCTATAGTTCCTAAAATATGAGCGCCACCTCGAGTCGTGCAATCAATATAACCAGGTGGCTCATATGTGGACATGTTTGAACTGTGAAATACGAAATAAACTTTCAAAAAATGATACAACTACTTTTTGTATAAGCAGCTTCGAATCTCGAAAAAATAAAACTGTCAACTCTTCTTCTTTGTGTTGACAGCCTTTATGACCATTTAATGTAACAATATCGGATGGCTGAGGTCAACAGATATGGTGCTCATATTTTGGAAGCCCAATAGACAGCAGATACTCATAACTATTGGTCTCATAATGGTAACGTTGCTAATTATCAAACAAGAAACAGCTCTGCCGCGAAAAACTAAAAACAGACTTTCTTTAACTCAAACAGTGTTTTCATTCTACACTCTTTTAAAAACAAAAGCTCCATTGATATATGTTTTTGTGAATATAGATTACAAAACATAACGATTTAGGTAATCAAAATATTTAGTTAGCCAATTCCCACAACAGTTTGAGTAAAACGAAGGACCAGCTTGACAATATCGAACAAGGAAATTAATCTGCGAAAACGGAATGCACCTTAAAAGCAGGAGATTCGCCTCTAACAATCCTACAGAAAACGCAACTATTTTCAACATCATCCTTCCTTGATGTCCGACATTCCGAGTTCCCATCATCACCATATAAAGTGGGTGGAAGCTCATCCTTCAGTTCACGAGACCCAAGTTTGGAATCGCCAGAAAGATGTCGAAATTCGAGAGAAACTGGAGGTTGGTCTGAGAAGGAACAGATCGGATTGGTCTGCGTGAGATGGGAAAGAAGAATGGAAAGCCTCTGAGCAGCCATCGGACGCAGGGGAGGAGAGAGAGACTCTTCGAGTCCCAAGTCTTTGACCGTTGGCTATTGGGACATCATCCTGAACGAGGAACCTGAGTGGGATAAACGGGTCGGATGCAATCAGACCTCCGGAATCGCCCAACTTTTAATCCGAATTTTAAGCAGTAAATCCAACCCTCAAATTCCATCTGCATATTTTGTTAAAATTTGGCTTTGAGGAGAGTGGAAACTTAGTTTTGCCTGTTACAGGTGACGATCCCTAAGCTTGGTATTCGCTTTACCTGAGTTATTCTTCGGATGAATTTGATTCGGTCCTTTTAATATTGAAGTAAATATAATAAATATTGAATTTAATTAATTATACCAAATTTGTGAACATCAAGTCCTTAACTAAACGCAGATTGAAAACCAAATACCGATCTGAACAAGACAATTCAAACTCAAATATAAGACTTCGTTGTTACATAACAAAAAAATCTACCTGGAATGCCATACTTGTTAATTCGTTGAGTACAGTTTTACTTAACCAATACTAAGGCATGCAAATCATATTGAATCTTTTCAATCAATAACATTTTCCCTTCTAACAGTGCTATATTTGTGCTCTTTCACACATATGTTTCTTCAACATTTGTTCGTAGTAAATTAAGTTTCTCGGTGCAGATAACTTTATCATCACATACAATAAAAATAGGTTAATTCTGTATTCCTCTGTGAATTAGTTCAGGCTTGCAAGAAACTACAGAGGTCAGATCCATGTGAAATGGCTATTCCAATATCAAATTTGCAGCTACGGTGGAAAATTTATCAGTAACTCGATTGCCATGAGTTCCAAGTTCTTAAATTCCTCGATTGTTTATTTGAGACAACTGAAGCAAAAGGAGGCTCGGCTGGGTTCTCACTCCCTATCTCCCTCGCTAAAAGGTTTGAAGGTAGCTGGTCGGGCCTGCGATGCGCGATGCGTTGGTAATGTGTCTTAACTCAATACCCATGGGCATTACCCTTCTAACGCCACTGAGATTTCGGCTGAGGGATCGCGTTAAATGGCTCAAGTGGTCATCCCCGTCTTCCCTCTTCTCTTTTTGACAAATTTACAAGATCAATAAAAAATATATATATAAAAAGTGAGAGAGATACTGAATTCCTACTTCCCACATACATGGGAATCTGGCCGCTCTCTCTCACTTATTCGTCTTCTTTCCTTTCAAGGTATGTGTTTTCTAATTCAGACATTGGGCCTTGATTGGTCAGAACTCAATATTACCAGACGATTTCAGTGGCCACCCAACATGTAGCCATCTCCAATTTTAGCATGGATGAGGTGAAGTAAAATAGAAAAGATTTTGCGATGAAAAAAATAAGATCAGTAATCTTAAACTCACCACAAAAATATGGGTTGTGCAACCATGGTACCTTAAGGTCAGAATCTTGTAGCTTTCAAGATTTCATATCCATCCATATGGTTGGGTTTAGAAATAGTTAAAAAGGCAGGATGGCCTCTCCCATCATGCAAAACTCACAAGCTAAAGGAGGATTATTATGCATCCAATTTTCATTGTCTTGTCATAAGTGCGTTTTGTCCACGTTCACATTATCAACTGGAAGTACTGTTCACTTATACAGCAAACATAACGTCCAAATGGACATATCCTCCAGATAGATGCATCATTTCACACAAAAACTTACTGAAAATCAGCAACTATACAGTGGAACCGGGACAAAGCAACTGCTTTACTTAACCATGCATGTGCTGAACATCTTGAATACAAGTAGAAAGTGAGTTCTGGGGGTTGGGGAAGAGAGCCAAGT
Source organism: Nymphaea colorata (assembly GCF_008831285.2). Lineage (NCBI taxonomy): Eukaryota > Viridiplantae > Streptophyta > Magnoliopsida > Nymphaeales > Nymphaeaceae > Nymphaea > Nymphaea colorata. Next base: position 632,013 of record NC_045140.1, read on the forward strand.
AAAGGTCCACGTCTGCATGCCCACAAGCAGAAGTGAGCAGAAACAGCTTCGCAATACTGCATCCCTTTCATGATGAGTAAGATCACACAAGTATTCACATTTGGGTTGCACCATCTGGGTTCTTAACAGCCTCATAGACAGCTGAAAAGTCATTGTCACCCAGTCCCATGCTTCTTGCCCTTTTAAAAACCTGCAAAAGTCGATGTCACACACACTTTTCTTTTCAACTAATACTGAAAACTTTAACCTCCTTTCATTGCTCAGCAAGTCCAGCAGAACACATAAACAAACAGATAGACAGACAGAGAGGGAGAGAGAGACCTCGTTAGCTGCTGCAGCTACAGGCATTGAAACTGCATGTTCATCCCCAAGAGCAACAGCCAACCTCATATCCTTCTGCTGATGCTTCAGAGGGAAAGCTGGAGGGAAACTTCTCTGGATCATTGCAGGTCCCTTAAATTTGAACATGGGATTTGCCATGCCACCTAAATCCTGCATATTCTCATGCAGCGTCATCTCTCAAGGAAAAAAGTGCATTAGAAGGTCAAAATTGGATGTTTGCATTGATACCACAAAAGCAACTCTACGAAGAACGTCAGAATGTGTAGGATTTAAATCCAAGAGAGACTTAATTCCATAATCATCGACACATGTAACACCACACACATGAAGTAAAGAACTGGTAACTGGACTACGATGCCCTATACTAATGCTACAGTGGAGCAGGATTTGAGGACCTTTTTTGTCCCTCGAGCTTAACTGGCCCTTATAAGAGATTCAAAAGTTACAGTAGTTGAACCAGCACACAACCAACTGAATAAGATAGAGTCCATTTGAACATATAAAGATTCAGAAAGAACAACAAAAGACAAGTTAGAGGTTCCAGCAAGGGAAAATGACGGACAACAAGCTCTTATTCAAAATTAGCATGGAGTCAAGAGCTAGTTGACTTGAATTCGTAAAATTTTAGCTGCAGATGCACTTTTTGCCACTTTCATTCTTACTAGGCAAGTGCCAGCAGGTCTAACCATCAAAAGAACTTATGTCCTAAAAGTTTTTTGGGACAGATGTGGTAAATCAATGATAACCAACCAATGAACGAAATCAATCATTCACATTTATGAATTCATCAAAATTGAAATACAGAATAAACTTTTCAGTTTACAGAAAATGCTATCGTCAAAGTTTAGTAGATTCAACAACCTCACATTAATCTTGACAAACTGCATTGCATTTATAATGATACAATAGATCCTTGATCTCGACTGCACCATAATTTACCCTCCAACAAATTTGAAAGAACATTAAATTGTCAAGCTTGTCAGCCTTGAAGGTACTTCCACAATTTAAGAAAGCATATCAAAACATGCTTCAGGCTTCCAAAATAAAACTAGTTGAGTGTGCCATGTGCTGTATACATTTCAGCAAACATCCTTCTTGGAAAAGGTATACAGAACATCATGGAGAAAAAATTATTTTGTTTATATCCACATTCAAATATCCGGCACTCACCAGAACATCTAGCAAAGTTTGTTGGTCAAGTCCACTTCTATCTGCAAGAACCAAACCTTCTGAAAATGCACTCATCATACTGCAAAAAAATAACCATGGACACTTCATTGACTAATGACATAGAAGTTCATCATCAAGGAAGAAAGATAAATATGTATTTTGTATATCCATTTGAACTGGATTATGCTGAAATAGTTACAACTCAACATGTTGGCAAACGGCAAATCAAATAAGCCATGACAGTAGAACATCAAGAATTTCAAGATAGAAAGACATCATAATTGTTTTATGTTGGCCAAGACGTCATGGGGCCACAAAAATGTCTATATTTATAAGATAAATTTCATATTTTCTAGATTAGCGGCTGAGAGAAAAGGAGAAAAAGTTGTGAATTAATACTAGAATGAGAAAAATGCCTATATTGTTTTTCTCCTTTTTTTCTCAACCACCAATCTGGAAAAAAAAACACGGCTGAGACGGTTTCTTATGAGTTTAGTACATCTCTCTCTCTCTCTCTCTCTCTCCTATTCTCCTTTTTTTCTCAACCACCAATCCGGATAGAAAAAAGTCAAGGCTGAGACAGTTAGTACCTCTCTCTCTCTCTTATATATATGTATATATGTATATGTATACATATACACACACACAGACACATATCAATGTCAAAAACACTGTTCTCAGATTTTAGTTTACTTTCCTCAATAATCTAAAAAATAGAAAAAAGTTGTGAAAGTATGAGCTTTCCACAAATTTTCTTACAAAAGCATTCATAAAATTCGGAATATTTATCAAAATATTAAAGAAACTTCGAAAATTTTGAAGTACATTAAGGAAAATCTTCTGATATTTTTATTTTCAGTATTTTTGTTTTCAAAACACCAAGATCCGTTCATGTTTTTTTCCTCATTGTTGTGTTCTTTTGCATTAAAAGACCACAATATTTGTGATGATTGTGTGTGTTTGTGTCAGTAAGAGCCATCTGATCAATTTGACTGAAGGCTTTTAACGCAATCACATTAGAGGTGACTTTCTAGATCCAAACTACTAGTTATCACCCACTATCTTGAAAAGTTGTTTGTAATGTTCAATAAAGCTTGTTATGTGTGTAAATTTTACACTTACAGCTGTATGTAGAAAAGAAGAATTAGGTTTAGAAGTGATTATCCAAAAGGTCCTTTTTTGAATTATGCCCACCTCCACATAAAGGTTGGGCGGGTAGTTGGACTAGACTGTTGCAGTGGTGTCTGTGCTTATCAGCCATATATCATCTTTGTGGAACACTCCAGATCAAATGGAACGTCCTAAGAAGAGTCTGTGCCCATGTCCTGTACCCAGTACCCACAGAGTTTTATCTAGCTGTGACTAAACATGTGCAGTTGACCTTTGCCAAGAGCACAATGAAAAGCAATATATTACCATGGTAGGATACTATGTCTGCTTGCGTGGCCCTGTTAGTGTAAGGACAGCATTATGGCCATTTGTCATTGTGATGGATAAATTGCCTAGGTTTGCTCTATGAAATTTTATTTGTGGAGTTTTTATTTTTCACCATTCTCAAAGCGGCTGCCCCCACAACTGATAACTTTAAGATGGCAAGGTAACTACAGGGCAGACAAACACTAGCACCTCTAACACCTAGACGAAGTGTTTTGGGTCCAGGGAACCTTCTCTGAAAAAGAAGTTTTCATGCATGGTCCTCAAGTGCTTATTGAATTGATTCATTGTATATGTATAGTCATGGCCAATATGCCATGTTTTGGTCATACAAGATATTGGCTACTGAATTTATGTATATGATACAAATTAATATAGTCCAATTGATGTCTAAGATTTCTGTAAAATTATTCAAGAAAAGAAAAGAAAAAAAGAGGGTAACTTTTGGCTCTGAATGCATGCAGATGCAAGGCTCACAAATACAGTTATACCACCATACACAATGTTCAATAGCATTACAAATTTTTCAGAAATAAAAAATTAAAAAAACCAACATTAGTAGCTTTACAGGTCTGTTTTTCCAAAAGTAACAAGGAAACTAACATTACAAATGCTTTCATTCAACAAAAAGACATTGAATTTGGGGGGAAAAAAAATCAGATCGAAATCATGATCGAAAACAAAAATGTCATTTACAGGTTTCAAAGTGCCTTAAACCATAGGCGGAGAGATAAGTATCACTAGCAATGGCCCATTGCCTCTGTTGTGTGTATGTGTGTGCACACATGTGAGAGTGAGAGAAAGGGAGAGTTGAAAAGAAGAGGTCATTGTGATGCTTGGGTCAAGCTGGATCTAATTGAAATTGACCCAATATGTTATACATCAATTAGCGCCTCACTAATGGCAGTTTGTAATTTACATGTATTATATAAGAGTATTTACCCTAATCATTGCAATATGGTATAAGGATGTTTAATAGAGCTGCTGCCCATTATTTTTTGGATTTTTCCTGATTGCATTGCAGCCCCTTTCTAATGGGGCCTCACTCTCCTTATGAGTGATTTGGATGAATCGTAAATCGAACATGTATTATAGCCCGAGACAATGACAAAGAAGGGTCCTTGAAGCAACTTGACATCACTGCTATGTGAGTGTGTGCATGAGATGAGAGAGAGAGAGAGACAACCGAGCAACATTTTGTTGTTGGTGGTGATTGCCACTGAAGATAGTACAAAACATCAGAGGCCTAGGGAAGCAAAAGGAGAAGTTGAGAGAAGACAAAACATGAAAAAGCCTCAACAGTCCCCTGCCCATTTATACTCAACCCTCAAAAGGAGGCAAACTAGAGCTGCCAAGCCAGGTTTGGACAGAAAAGGGCACGGTGGGCAGATTGCACCTAACATGGTGTTGAACATTTCCTAAGCAAGTCTAAGCTACCACCTCTGTCCAGCCATGTCCTCAGGCATCTGTGGCTATTTAGCCATGTCCGTTAACATAAAACAGTTGCTATCTTTAGTTGCCCTATCTTAAATAATTATATCACGAGTGAGTACCTCTTTGTTTTAGTCAAGACCTAGCCTTTGCAAGTGAAGAATCATGAAAACGCTAGAAATATCCACATGCTAAAGAATGACAAACTAGTTCAACATTACTCAGTACCTACAGCAAGTTGCAGAAATTTCAGGAACCATGCTTCGCAACAAATACAAAGATAAACTCATAACATAGATTGTGCACACACACACACACATAGAACAGCATGGATCTGAGATCCGGTATTTGTTAAAGCTCAGAACTCTCTGACCTTGGATCCAAGGTAAACAACTGTAGCCATAAGGTGCAAAATCAAGGTTTGTTCAGTGGTTGTACACTTATTGAGTAGCCCAACTTTAACACCACAAATGTGTGAAGCAGGTACAGAAATATTCTTAGAGATGATTTTTAGAAATGTTCAAAGTCTTATAAACCATACCACATAACTAGTCCTAATTTGTTAATTTTTTAAAAGTGTGAACCTATGTTGTTAAAAGTGTTAGGTGAAGCCTAGGCGATGAGTAGAGCCTAGCATCTACATCTGCCTACGCTGGACTATGTGCTTTAAGTAGTATGAGCAAAGGAAAATATATAAATTAATAAAATGTAACACTAAATATTAACAGTATACACACACATACTTATACTTGGTCAGAATATTTCAAACAATACGCACACAAAACACCAAGTAAAATATATATATATATATATATATATATATATATATATATATATAGAGAGAGAGAGAGAGAGAGAGAGAGAAAGAGAGGGATTAGGATGACCCAATCCCAATTTGGGTTGGATTTTTCAACCCCTCTTCTCTCCCTCTTTCACTCTCTCCTCCTCTCTCATTGCTCTCTTTTCCTCTCTTCTCAATCCATGTGACCATCCCCATTCTCTCATTTAAGGAAGGTAGAGAGGGCAGGCAAGAAGGTAGGAAGAGAGAGAAATGAGGGAGGAAAAAGGAGTGGGGTGGAAGGACAGGAATGTCAGGTCCCAACAAGCCCAGTCCCCATATAATCAAAAAGCATTAGGCACAGTTAAGTCATTAAGTCTTTCACCCTAAAAATAATAATAATAATAATAATAATAAAATGCATGTTAATTGTTAGAATTAACAACGAAAGTTAAGCATTTTTCAATGAAAAATCTACAACTTCAACTTATAACAACAAACCAATTAAAGTACACGATAATGCAAACATTTCATGATATAACAACTAAAATAGATAAAAGTTTGAAATATCAACTTTAATGAAGTTAAACAACTCAAGATAGCACAAAATGAAACTTACAAGTAATACCAATGTTTTCAATGTTATGGAGCATGCAGGTCTTACTACTACCTGAACGTGAAATGCTAAATCTCTAATTCTATTTTCTACTAAAACACTAAAAAATATTAATCTAATTTGGAAAAAGAAAAAAAGGAACATAAAAAATCCTCAATATAATCTTAGTTCATGTTAACATTGCTTGCCATAAAATTGACTTTCATTATAAATCTTACAAACAAAAAAAGGTACTGAGGAGATAATACATACATATATATGTGAGTTGAAAACTTAAAATAACATAATATTTAAAGTCAACAGTGACGAATCATACCTGTAACTATAACCACAAGTCTACATAGCACACATACACATATACTTCTTAATGCAAGAACACATAAAAGTGAAAATTTTTGCACCAAAATAGAAGGAAAAATATCTCTCAAGAGAAGAAAAAGAAGACGAAGAAAGAAAAGGTTAACAAATAAGTACATTGTTAATTAAAACTAACCTGTTTAGTTCCTAGGTGGGTCTACTTGTTCTAGGCAGTGCTTTAAGCATTTCCAAGTGGCAGGTCAGCTAGGAGCGACTAGCCTAGGTGACCATCCAAGACTGGGAGTGTAAGCAAGCCAATTGCAAGCCTAGATGGCATTATAGATGCAAATCAAAGCTAACTGTAGCAGAAGTCAGTATCCACGATTTGGAACTCAGTCCATTTCAGACGAAGCCATTACAGTTGTACTCAACTTCAACGTACAGACCTGAGGTCCAACACGTGACGATGCATGTTCCTCAAGGGGGGTGTATTTTAACACCCAAAGGTTCCATTAGACATGGAAATGGCCCTGCAATAAATACTTCTAAAAATTTGCAGGGATTTACTATACTAACAACTGTCCTGGTTTGTAGCCTTTCTATAATACAGACTGATATTGCCCACTGGCAGGTTAGAATCCACCATACCAGGAATTCGGCTCTGTTTGGATCAAAAGCTTACTCACTAACAACTACTTTTATCTATTGTGCATAGGAGTACAAGATTCTACCTTCCCATTATCATATTGACAACAAGTTTCATTTTTGCACCATTTCCAACTTGACCGAGGAAGAATGACCTTTTCCCCATAACTTCAAAAGCAGGAAAAATTTCATCATATAATGCCTGCAAACCAGAAGTGTATTGCATAAGAAACTGTGAAGCAGATATCATACCATGATGTATACAAAAACCTAAATTAGTAAATAAAAAGAACATTATCTTAAGCAACATAAAGTTCTTAACAGTAATAGAATGCACTAAGACTACTTAGTCATCCTATTTTGAATATCCATTGCTCTTTTTGTCATCAATGATGTGGTTTAGTCTTTAGGACAATACAGAGTCGAGAACAGGGAAACTGATTCCCACATTACGCTCTCATTGTACACATAGTAAAAGGTTTAATAGAAGGGTTATGCTAAAAAGGTTTGAAGAACCAGTGTAGGTTGATTCTAATATATTTATGACGCTTGCAGCCTCATACTCTTGAATGGCTCAATGAAATTCAGTGCTCATGTCATTGCATCAAATCAAACTAAAGGCAAGCATAGCGTAGTGCATTTTCGCATAGGGTTTAGCTTTCAACCTCCATGCAGAACAAAATTTACCAGAAGGTTCACATTGATCAAGAGGCTTGCCACCTTGGACTCCTGAATTCCTTACAGAAATCAGTGTATCCATTAATTGCATTAAATCCAACTAAGAGTTCCAAAATTGTCATGGGCTCCTAGAAATGATGTGGAGGCTTTTCATATGTATTGCATAACGTAAATCACTATGGACAGGAGAACTGTCTGCTGAAACTGTAATAGACCTTCTCTCCAGCAGCAAGAATAATCAACTGCCCATCTTCGGCTGGCTTCTTGCTACCTGAGACCGGAGCTTCAAGAAATAGCCCACCTTTTTTAGTAATTGCCTGTGCATGTGAAATAGAAAAAGAGGAAGTCAAAAGCCAATGACAAAATTCAAGCATATGGTATACTCGAAAGGAAAAAGAAGAAAAAGTTTTCCAATCATACTCTGCCTTGAAGGGGAGAACAACCACAATTACAAATGGAAGAAAATATCTACACAGTGAAACCATCTGAATAATGGTCTCATTTGGAGAAAGTACATGGAAATTACTAACATATACACAAGCTCCTCACTGATTCTCAAAAACGCTTGACATCAGCTATTCATATGAAATTCTATTTCAATTATGGTTTCACCATGAATGGTGCATTGTCCTTTTTGATAATATAAGTGCTTCGGATTTCATTATTCATTCAAGTTTTCATCATACATAGAAAGTAAATATTTTTTGTTTATTACGTGTAAAAACAGTAAGTTACATCATGGATCTAGAACAATAGTAACTGCCCTTATGAAGGATGAATGAAACTTGATCATATTAGTATTAGTTTCTTTTAAAACTAAAAAATTGCTTAACTAAAATGAGTGATTGTTCTTTGTGTAACTGGTAGCAGGATAATGAGGTTTATAAACCCCATAAGGGGATTTTTCAACTATACTAATATAGAACTATTCTTAAGTACTCTCAAAAAGGGAGTGTTATAGGTTTTGTACCAAACCCAAGTGCAACAATCAGACCTGGTGTCCAACACGTGAAAGTTAAACATACTTTAGGCTTCGAAATCAGGGCAATGTTTCAAACTGCTACAGTAAACATATCGAATTCAGTTTGACGGTTTGAAACATTGTCACAGTCGTCGTTCTCAAGTTTTTCCTAGTGAGGTTCTTCTCAGGTATTAATCAAGAAGCTTGTTCTTCCTGGGAAAATAACAGCAATTCAAAAAAATCAAAATTATAACAAAATAATGGAAAATTTATGAAAGTTTGAATTTTCTATAAATTTTTTTATAAAACCATTCACCAAACCACAAAAAACAATAGCTATTAACGTATTAAAAGAAACATCAAGAATTTAAAGGATATTAAAACTTTTTCTTGAGAAGGGAAAAAACTTGATATTTTCGTTTTGGTCATTCCCTCAAAACATCACAATTTTTCATTTCATTTTTTTCCCATTTTTTGCATTTATTTGAAACATGGCAATATTTGTGACACAGGTTTGAAAATATCATTTCAAGTTTAAAATCCTTCAATAATCTGGAATTATTTATGCCAAAACCATTATTCAATCATGATAGAGGGAGTTCCCTGCTATGCCATAAAGGATGCAGCAAATCTTTGCACAGCATTTTAAAAAGGGTTCTTTGCAACCTTATTGAGCATTGTCCAGCCTGAGAGAGAGACACAGAGAGATGGAATCAACTCCTCCTTCTCCATCTTTTCCAGTGCCCCTGCCGAGCTGTGTGCATGTAGGGTTTTTCCTCAGCTAGAGGTGCATGGACCAACTGACGCCTTCATCAGCTAGAGCTATATGGACCAAACTACCTTTTCCTGGTTTACTCTACCTTAGATAGCTAGATTGGCCTTCATTCAGGTCAGCTGTATAGAGAGAAGAGCTAATCCTGTACGAGAATTAAGGGATTTTTGTTTCAGACAATATGACAAAGCCCAGAAGTATGAGGCTCTGAGCTGATTTTCATGCTGAGGTTTGAGCTGGAAGGCTTATTTGTTCCATGATTTAGATCTAAAAAATTGTATTTGGTGGCTGACGAGCTGCTGTGTTACCTAGTAAATTCTGTCTCATACAAGGGCCTTAACAGACACTATAATCTGTTTGGGGGTAATCAAAATAAACTTAGATATCTCAATTAATGTTGGCCCATCCAGTTTCAGGTCTGACCACAAACAGACTTGAGTCACCTCCTTACACATTGGAATAGTGTTAAAAGACAAAAAAAAAAATGAACAAACAATGTGAGGACGAATTTAGTTTTCCTACACGTACCAGATGGACGTGGCAAGGGCATTCACATGAAGGATTAATCTAAATCAGGCCAGTATGTGGGATCTGTAAGGGGGTTTAACACAATTGCAAATTATTCATCATGGGCAGCCATCAAATGAATCTACTAAAATAACCAGGTACCTCACTAATATTGGATGATGTATTCCCATCAACAGTTGACATATCAATATATCCTTTCCCTTGGCATATTTCTTCAAGAACACCATGCTTGTCAAACACTACCTACATATTCATCAGAAAAACTTCCTCGGTTAAAGCATCCTCATGCTTGAAGGGCATTAACGCTAGGTACCTTGGGCTCACCGAGTGGGAGGCAGAAGGATCTGATAACATTGCGATGGTGTATTTGCACCTTTTAATCACTGCTGCTGGGGTTTCTCCAACTGAAGCACCATGCTCTACGAGTTCATCACACTAGGGAATACAGAACATTGTCAGTCAAAGACTCAAGGAAGCTATAATAATTTAAATAATTAAAAAAAAAAACTTAACAGACATGAATACCAAATGACAAGTAAAATAAGCAGAAAGATGGATGTTTTTCAATATTCTGTTTAATATCATAGAAAGGTGCACCTTATCAATTTTTTAGGAAACCATGAAGTATCATATTTAAGAAACTGTATGAACTGGATAAACAAAACCATCACGTAAAATAAGACCAAGTAGCAGTATCATTCATATGAGTTTTCTTAGTGAAACACTGACGTAACCAATGAAATTTATATCAAACAATCAAAATATTGAAGTTGGAATTAAAGAAATGAGACGCCAATGAAAAAGAAACATATTTATAACCATGCATCAAGATATGCTACATCTGGAGGCTACAAGAAGATGTTGACAACTCATGCTTCAACAGAAAAGAAAGCTGCCAATAACATGAATCATCCTGCAGTAGTTTGGCTCATACATTCATAGGAAAGCTGTTCGTAATAATATTGAAAAATGAATCGGCTGCGAACACTTTGGTATAGAACCTCAATGGCACAATGCCATGTTCCCACGTTCCACCCAAACAAGCTCAACCGTCCAGCTCTTCACAGAGCAACTGCTCATCTCCACATCATTTCCGTCGCACTTGTCCCCTATACATGCTGTAGCTGTTAGGCGCGCAGGGGACTGTCGTTAAGGGTACTGGGTATGCATCATTTTCCACAGCCACTTACACCATTAAGCTTGAAATTATGAGAATATGATTTAAACTATAAATGCAAAACTCAAAGTAGACAGATCAACCATCTCGTTGTGATATATATATATATATATAGCAAATTAGAAGGTCTCACTGATGATCACCAGTTATTTCAGATATACATGTGAGACTTGCGACCTAAGGAGTTGAGTGAATGTGCAGTCAGGACCCAAATGGGGACGAGGAGGAGTCTGGAGCAAATATCGCGGTCTCTGGCATCCCCTTTCAAGGTGCTAACTCGGAAAGAAGGTCACGAGAGGAGAAATGAAATGTCAGGAAGCGGAATCGGGGCCAATGTGATTGGGCTTTGCCTCCAATGAAGAGATCAGAGTATATTTGAAAGCAAGCTTCAATTCTTTCTAGATAACCTAAAAATGAGCCATGAGTGAATTACAGAAACCTTACGCAAAGGGCTTTTCGGTCGATCATCATCTCTCGTTTTTTAGTACTACTACTACTGCAATGGGAAGTTGTGTCTTTCTGCCGCATACCACCACCCAGAGGGTCCTCTGAAAAACTAATAATCCACTAACCAGCTACCCAACAGACGAAATTGAGAAACAGTCGCCGACATTAAAAAGGAAAAATACACAGAGCTTAAAGGAGTGAATATGTAACTAGCACTCTTTTTTAGATAGAGCGAGAGAGACAGACCCTCGACAGTGTTCTGTTCCACACGGTCACCCTGAAGCCATGGCGAAGGAGGTTCATGGCCATGGCCTTCCCCATGATACCAAGTCCTAGAAATCCGATATCCATGAATCCGATTCCCTGTCTTTTCCGCGTTCCAGTCAAAAACAACACCGGCCTCTTCTGATCAACACCCCAAGTTCCCAACCTCACAGCTTTGCTTCTCCCCTCCTCTTCTTCTTCCAGGGACCCTTTCTTTATTTTTTATGGGCACTCTTCCTTTGTCCCACGTTGAGCGATTTTTTCCTCTTTCTTTATTCCCATTTTTGTGGACGGCCCAGGTCACAGGTGGTAGCTTCTTTTTTACAAAAAAAAAAAAAAAACCCTCAAGTCCAGCTGTTTCGGAATGTTCACGTGACGGCCTTCACCTCGTGCTCGTGGTCCTCTTTCATTTCTTCGAGTCCCGATCGGCTCCTTTGGAATGTTCACGTCTTAATTTTAACAGTGTGCTGCTGCAGCTCTAATGGCGGATGCTGTAAATGGTTCGAATTCATGACCATTCCGGTCTTCAATGCACTTAACTTAATCACATATTATCTAATTCAATTCACGTTCGAACACTGATTCAAATTTTTCTTTCAAACTCACATTCGAGTTCGGCTAACATATGATCGAGACAGAATATTCTGTAAGGATTTGAATTCGTTTATGAATGTGCACTGCATACCGAATTCAGATCCCACCGGAAACAGAATCAAGATATCTTAAGTTCTTAATCACGTTCGATTGGGGCGCAGATTTAGATCACATTTGAACCCAATTATTCTTTCTTTCAAACAACCCAAATCCATCTCCAACTCCTATGTAATTTGAAAAGTTCAACTCTAAAAACCAATTCACCCATAAAATTCAAAACGCATGAATTAGACGTAGAAGTTAAAGCATAAAGGAGACAAAATAAGTTTACCTTCAAGTTTTTATTACTCTCCCTTACCCACTGTCAAAAGAAAGCGTGGAAGAAATTTTGTCTACTCTATTTTGGTGTCTCACAAGCTCATCCTCGAAGAAAGCCAAGATTCCATAGATAAGGACGACTCGTATGGTCGCCATTGAGTTTCTTCAACCTCATTTCTTTTAGCCAATTTTCCCAACTCTTAATAGTAGGGGTGAACAACATAGTACTCGAGCTCGACTCGTGAACAAGTTTGAGCTAAGTCATTTGCATAAAGACTCCAGCTCGAACTCATGAATCGACTCGTTCAAATAATTGAGTCGAGTTCGAGTTAATTGAACTAGAATCGTTAAAGCTCTACTTGGCTAAAAAATGATGTAGTGATTTTTTAAATATCTGACTCATTTTTTTATTAAAAAATAAGTATATTAAAATTAATTAATTATGTAAGTTTTTACAAAAGCTCATACAATTTTGTCGAGCCTTCATCGAGTCGAGCTCGATTTATGGCAAAATAATGATTCATGTATTCAAACAAGTTTTTCGAGCCTTAATCGAGTCGAGCTTGAGCTACTTCTGTCAAGCTATTCTCAAGCTAGAGGTTTCATTAGTTAAACTGAGCTCGAGCTCGCTGACCTCGAGCTCGACTCGGCTTGTGTTCACCCCTACTTAGTAGTGGCATAGGGACGTGTAGGCTGGTGTGTGCAATTCAGCATAAAAAATTAGTTTATTTCAATATTAATATATTTTATTGTTTTCATATGAGTAGCCCTTGGAGATTAGAAGTTAAAATGTTAGATCTAATTGAGAATTTCTTCTTCTTTTTTTTAAAGAAACTTACTGCATATGAGAAACTTGAAATATAAAAGTAAACAATAATCTTTGGCCTGATATTATAATCCCATAAAGGTACTGATAGAAAGGTCTCAACTCACTATTTAAAAAATTAAAAGTTCATTAAGGTTCAAAAAAGGTTGACAAATGGAAAAGAGCATGTTTTAAAAAAAAACACAAATAAAATAATGTACCATAATATTAATTTTTTAAAATTTCAGGAACACTCAAGTCCAAAATGTTTTGTCAAGCTTTAAAAATAAATTAATGCGAATTTGCAAACAAAAAAAATATCTATATGAGTTACAGAAAACAAAAAGAAATATCCAACAAAAAAAATACTCAAAAGCTTGCAAAAAGACTTACACACAAAAAATCATGGCCAAAAAGATTAAAAAATAAGATTTTAATCAAAAAATAAAAAATGCCAATAATGATAACATCTATAAAAAGAAAATCAACACAAAATATAGAACGAATTAAGAGTCAAAATCCCTACGATCTTTTTGAATTTTTATAGCTTGAAAAAATTGTGTTTGAACTCTCAAATGTGTATTTAATAAAAGTGAAAAACAAAAGTAAAAATACTAATAAAACATAGCACAAAGTTTATGATCTAAAGTTCATAAAAATATGCAAATCCAAATGTTATGGATAAATAGAAAAAAGCAAAAAAAAACCTACATAAAAATATTAAAATATCATAAACTATTATTTTAAATAAAAATGATAAACAAATCTTGCATAATATAACATGAAATTTCTGGCGATGGATCATTGAGAAGAGCAGGTCGATGGAGTTGAATGGGCTGAGCGATCACGGAATCGATTCTGTCTCTCGTCGTCATGACACTGATGCCCCATGAAACCGCTGGCGAGATCAATTTTAAGAAACATACGGATCTCAAAAGGAACCATTCTTGATGAGATTGTACCTTCAGAGGCGAATCGCGCGATGGTGAGTAAGGTGGAAGGAACTGACGTCGAACTCCCAAGTTCGTCCATCTTCGTTTGATTGAATAATCGGAAGTTTGTACAGATGGACTTCATGGTTTGATTCAAGATTTTCAGGAAAATTAGGAGAAAGACGAGCGAGAGAGAGAGAGAGAGAGAGAGAGATTGAATTTGAGTTTGCAAAAAGAAACTTCCCCAGAAATCCCACTGTATGCCCGTTTATGGCGGTGGACATAAACGGGTCGGATCCTGTTCATTCCCGGCTTTCTCCAGCATTTATGATCAATGATCGATTTTTTAACCGTCAAAATGTAAGACAGATAAATCAATTAGAACCTCCTCAGTTCCATCAAGATCCAATCATACAAAATTTTGCATGTAATTCACATCGCTTCTTCCTAATGCATTATTTTCCTCGTCACTCTTACTTACATCCTAAAGAATTCAACTACCATTAGATCCAATTTTTTAGGAGTAATTTGTGTTGGTTTAATTCTGCAACTACTGTTTATTGGACATTTCCTGTCCAATTTTTTCAAGAAGAGAATTGTGTCAATTGCTGTTAAGCTTCCGTTTGCACAGAAACGTTAAACCGACCCACTTCATCTTCCCACTTACTGAAATTTATTTTTTGCCATTTTATGGTGATCCACAACACTCGAATTTGAATCAACGAATGCACCAATTCACCCGTTATTCCAGTTAAACTGAGCAGAAGAAAGAGAAGGTACATTGATAGTTAGCGGTTTCAATAACACAAAAATTCTTACGTCAAATGGTAACTTTTTCCAGTTTTACTATTCAAAAATGTACATTCAACTTACGAAAATACACATTGAAAGCCTTTAGTCTGGAAAAAGACAGAGCTTTCTCCACCCGTAATAAGAAGCATGACTAATAAAAGAACTGTACATCTCCACCTCATACTCATAGATCATTCCCGGAAAAGTTTCTTCAGATTTACACAAATAATATTTTATTAACTATAGAATATAAAAAAAATTAGACTGTCTAATCCTTATAAAATCCCAATTACGTGTTAAAATGATCACATCCAAGAGTATTTATGTGGTGAGACTCTCCAAGAGAAAAAAGATCCATCTTTCAATGTGGAGGATAGGATCTGTTCTTGTTCCAAAAGATGTCCAATTTTATGTTTTCTCAATACATCCAAAACAAGGATGTCAGGCACAAACCGAGCAAGAGAGGACAGATTTGGTTATCCTATTAAACATTCCACCTAATTTCTTGTCCCAAACAGAGCTGAGAAGTATCGACCTGCATTAAAAATTCCTTGTCTTTAACTGGAGATTGAAATTGTCCATCATGTCAGGTTAAGACAGAACAAAGTTAGTTGGGCACCCAAAAAAAATCTGAGTAACAAGCCTGAACTATGCTTGTTCATGTGTAAGCTTGCAGGTGCATGCACGTGCTAGAGGGTGCAAATACAGGAAAGTATGCTTGAGAAGATAGAAGATGGTCTATGCAAACTTTATGTATTTAGGCATATGCCAGAAAAGGCAAAATGCAATAACTAAGTCCACACTTTAAGATGCCCCATCATTACAAGGACTGGCAACAGTATTTTCTGAAGAGAACAAAGAGAAAAGAAAAGGATTTATCCAGAGTGGAAAGTAGTCAGACTCAGGATATCATCAATCACAAGAAAGTTACGAAGCTCCCAGCAGATTCAGGATGTCCTTCTGCAAAAATGGTAACATTACAGAAAAAAGAAAATCATGAGCTCCCTCTGTAGCGGTAAGTATGCGATCCAAACAAGAACCAACAATATGAAATGGCATGCAAACCTCGATCTTCATGGGAGATGTGGTTGGTGCATATCTCTCGACAACCTTTCCATCTTTGTTCACCAAGAACTTGGTGAAATTCCACTTGATGCCATCACCGAATATCCCACCTTTCTGTGTTTTAAGGAACTTATAGACTGGAGCTGCATTCTTGCCGTTCACTTCCACCTGTCGATATGTGAAACAAGAAAAAACCGTGCAATACAATCATCTATCAGATCCTTAAAGTAAGAACCTATATCAGGATTCATAATTGACTAGAGGTAGAAATTGGTCAATATGGTGCAACAATTATAGTCCACAAAAATAAAATGCACATGTGGAGGGAGATGAAAATTATGGTGGTTCTCAAGAGAATGCATTTTGTTTCATCCATAACAGCTCAGTAGGTGTTTAATATGGCAGGAGAAAAATTGGTGACTGTGGATTTCAGCATTTCAATCGAAGTTTTTCTAGCTAATAAATGTCTAAAGTCAAATGATGAACATGTTACATTGTTCCCCTTAATTTCAAACTCCTTGTTACCACGTACGAACTCATTGTGGAAGAAGGACGAGAGATTTTAAAATTTCAATTTTTCAAGCAAATGGTTCACTATATGAATGCCACACCAAAAGTAGCTCCTAGAATTACAGCCTCCGTTGATGAGATGACATGAAATAGAATGCTACTAGTCCTAATTACCTTGTCAAAGATGGGAAATTCAGCCTTGAACCTAGTACAAGCAACTTCAACGATCTCTTCATTGCTGCCTGGTTCTTGACCAGCAAACTGATTGCAGGGAAATGCCAAGATCTCAAATCCTAGAAAGAGCATATTGACAATGACATTAAATGATGCACTATATTTTGCAAAGGCCTAACAACCATGAAATGAAATGCCACATAAATAATAATAATCAGATAAAGGTCCTCAGCACAAGGCACCAACTCACCTTGGCCTTTATACTTCTCATACAGAACATTGAGTTCCTTGTAGTTTGAGTTTGTCAGTCCACTGCATGCATAAAAAGGACATTAATTAACCAGTACATCATTATAACTACAAGAGTCAGAGAGGAAATATCATATTACATTACTAGGAGTTGATCATTATCTTGTCTGAATCAGGTTGAAAGAAGTTGCCATGTAATACCATTGATACTATGAGACCTCAAAAAGGCAAAACCAATCACATTTTCAAAATGTAAAAGACCTAGTGGTTCAATTCAAGTATTTAGTCAGAGCAAAATGATCATAGTTCTTATATACATAATCCATTCACATTTTCAGCCTTTTCAGTATAAATATATGAATAAGTGATCCTGAAATACCACTTTTCTAACTTTAGAAACTACTGTTTTAACATTAAGACATTATCTTTTGTGTCATTGTTGAAAGGGGTTATGGTTTTGGTTAGCAGCAATTTATGTCACATGGATGCATCTATGTTTTCCTGAGAAGTCTCGGGCCCACACCCTGCAGCCATTGGCATGGGCTGCAATCCTTCAACAGCCACATGCAAAGTGTGCAGGGTATTGATCCTTATCAAATATCAAGATCATTCTAGGAAGACTAACTTTTAGAGAGCTAAGCAATAACTAACATTTTTTTTAAAAGACGGGAGAAGGAAAAGTAAAGGAAAACAAAGGGAAGAATCATGATACATTGGAAAAAGCACTAAACGAAAACACAATCTTTTCTTTGTGCTTTTTCCATAAAAAAATATTTTTAGAACATTTAAAATTTTTAACATACTTTAAGCTTCTTTTAACATGCTTTTTAATATTTTGAACTTTTAAAGTTTATGTAAATTAGCAGAAGATTTACTTTTTTGTATTTTCTGTTAACTTTTAATTTTTTGAATTCCTAAACTTTCCATGAAAAATAAATTCCCCATTGTGATTCAAAGATACTAATATAACCAGCCAGTGAATATTGTCAAACTTTAACTCTGCTGAATTATGCACTTACACTAATGTGTAAACTTTTAGAGCAAGTTTAATACCCTCGCATCAGATTACCATGCAAGCCAAGAATAAACGGGCACCCAGTCATTGACAAAAGAACTCCAATGGTAAGAGATATTTCAACAATATTTCATAGAGAAAGAACTACCATGTGCAATTGTTTGATGAAACTATTTGCTCAGAGCCTCTCTCTTAGAATTTCATGAGAATTTAGGGCACAATAAATGGTGACTCTCATGAATGTATTTGTATCATGAAGATAGAATCCATTATCTTTCTTAACAGGTACGAGTGAATATCTGACACATTGACAATGCACTTGCTGTGTTCATCAAGTTATAGAAACATTAGACAATTTAGTGCCGCTGAACTTAAGCTCCATGGCTGCAGAAGAAAGCATAAAATAGGACCAAGTATCAACTAATCTTCCCCAACTACAGCACTGAGGCTCTCTCACCATCACGTGACGAGAGTAATGAAGGAAAATGGAAGAATAAGGCCTGTGTCACACAGGTGCAGCAACAGGAACCTATACAATTCTGCTTATGGATGACCAACTTGACAGTTTGAAATATATATACACATACATACATGCGTGTGTACAAACAAAATCAAAACAATTTCATAAATAGTCAATTCCATTTGTCACCAAAATCAAAGCAAAATAATTCAGGTGTCGGAGATGCGAAAGGAGAAAGATAATAAAAGGGATGAGCGCCTAAGGTCAATTACCACATAGAAGCAACATTGACTATCAGAAGAACTTTTCCTCTGTAAGTGGCCAGGCTCACATCATTTCCTTTAATATCCTGTGCTCAGCATAAACCAACACAAGATAATAATAGTGAAATACTGTAGCAGAGAGACCAAGAATAGAAAGAACAACGAGCAAAATATGTTTAATTTATGTGGAGGTAGTTGAGCAAAAGATGTTGAACAGAATAATAGAGAAAATTGAATCTGTGGTGGGATCAGGTGACACTATAAATCATCACCCCCGGTCAACATAAATCAGGAACGGAGTACCCAATTCCCCATTCAGTGCAGTCTCATCATTTTTTGTTTAATAGAAAAAAACAAAAGAACTCAGAAATTTGCAGTTTTCCAGTAACACCTAATCCCGTGGTATAGATCTTGTCCAACTAGAAATCACACATATCGGAAGGAAAAGGATAAATGAGGCCACTGCCACATGCACATCTTTATTTTCCTCATGTGGATGTGGTAATAGCATAACCTGATCAACCAGTCAGGTATCGGTTTAATCATAAGGATGCCAGCTTCCACAAACTCGAACGCCATTTCCAGAAAAGAAGAGGAATGAAGAATTCTTGAGGCGATAGACAACAATTACGCAGAGAAATTCAATCCAAGACAACCTTTGCAAGAAGAAGTGATTCCGTTCCATACCTTCACTGTGAAATCATAAACGGAGCTGGGGGCTTGAGAGCTGTCTTCTGCCATCGTTGGGGATTTCTCTGACAGTGGAAGTACGAATAACGCTAGCACAATGGCGAAACCCAGGATGAGAACAGGAGCAACCCAATTCACAAACATATCTAGAAGAAACACAAAGATCGATTCACGCGACAAAAGCAGCAAGGCAGTAAAATATCAGGAGCAGAAGGGGAAGCCGCAGTTAATATGCAGCCAGTAGACCAACGAAAACGGTATAATATCCCCTCCAGCACAGATCAACGAAGACGGTATGATATTAAGCGTTAAAAGAAAAAGATTATGTTAAAAACTATCGCCCTTATCATTATCCAATGAGAAAAAGAATAATATAAAAAATGGTTTTGAAAAAAATGGCACCTCCGAATCCAAACCCAACGTCTGAACAGTAATAAGACAGAACAGTTTGAGGTCACAAAACAAAATAAGTTAACAGACCCACTTCAGTTTTTCGATCAAAAGGAGAGCTTGGATACCACAAGATCAAAACCAGCAATCCAGATATAGTGCATCCCTCTTGGGTTTCCCCAATAAAAAAAGAGTACACATAGAAGGTCTAATGACTAATCATTTAAAAATCAAACAGAGTAACAACGCGAACAAGTGACAGAAAAAAAACAAGGATAAAACAAGACAATATGCTGAAGGATAACACTTATGAAGATTACACTTGGAAGACAGAGAGAGAGAGAGTTGCTTACCACGATCTACAGATGGCAAGAAGGGGGGAAGAAAGGTCGCAGAGGATAGGATTTCTCTTTGATGCCTCCTTTTGTATGGGTCTGGCTTGTTCTAATTATGCCAACAAAGTTGTCTTTCTACGTATTGGTTGGTGTGTGGTTATGAATGCGATCGAACACGAAGAAGCTTTTATGGGGAGGAAAGGTGTGAACTATTAGGTAGGTTTGGTTGATGAAATTCGACGGAATTGTGGCAGAGGTTTCATGGGGAGGAGACGTGTTCATGGAAGAAAAGCCTCAGGGGCGGCGTCTGGAAGGGTGGTTGCCGGTGGACGAAGGGCAGGTACCTGCTTGGCCTCTGACATTAGAGTGTGAACAGAATCTATGGAACTGATGCTCTCATTCATTAATGGCGACACGCCATTTTTGCTGGCTTCCAGAAGTAACCTCAAGCATAGCCGGTTGAGCAACCTGTATACGTAGAAATCGTGCAGTTAATTCGATTTTATTGTGTTATTTTTTCTAGACTAATTGTAAATACTGAGGTTGTGATAATTTAATTGATAGCTTCATCGTATTTTATTCATGCAAGAGCAGCAAGACCTTGGAAACAAAGGAAGACTTCCGCTCCGGCGGCTTTTCAGGTGGTCGTGGGTTGTAAACTTCCTGTCCTCTCAAAAATGAAGAGAAAATCCAATTTAAGTGATTCAAAGGTCCAAGTCTACGAGAGAAGAAGATGGTAGCTTGAAATGTGAACGGAGGCAACGCTTTCATATTGGGATCCAGTAAAAGATTGTGAATGTCATTGCATCTTTTTATCTTGGGCTCCTTCAGTTGAATTTGATCGCATAAACGAGATAATTCCGGTCGCATTTCCGGTTCAAATAATTTTCTTAACCTTGAGATTTGAAATGCTGAAAAATATTGTGTTCGTAAATAGATCAGGTAATGCCAACTTGCAGATGTTATCACCTACACAGTAAAAAATAAAATAGAGAGATAACAATTGCGGAGTTAGAAATTTTGGTCGTAAGGAACATTAATTCAATAACTATAATGCTTTTAAGGGCACTTATATATATATAAACAATTAAATATGTTAAATTATTAATGCAAACATAAATAAAGTTTGTGATGTTGATGTGGTCAGCAGCTATCATGTGACTCCGTCAATGAAAGCGACAATTTACAAAGCTATACCTCAAATTTATCTTTATCTTCTCTGAAACAAAAAGCCCTCGCTCTTCATGAGAATAGAAGTTGTCGAATACATCCGTTAAAATTGGGTCGATACAAAGAAAATTAAAATTAGCATGACTCCCCTTTTATTCATTTCTCTTAAGAAACATTGATTTGATATTTAAAGAGGTTAATTTATAAACCGCTTTACTTTAATGTTGTTTGTTTAGAAGCGATTAATGTTTGACGATTTATTTAAAAATGTTGAGTGCGTATTTATCAACATAGAGATAACTAGTCTATTATTCGCTCATTATTAACTGAATTTTGATCATTTTTCTAAAATTTTATTGTTTGTTAAACGGATAGTCACAAATAACGTGTCAAAGTTTTAAACGGTAAGGTTTTCTCGGGTATAATACCGCAAGCTTGAAAAAAACAGGAAAAATATGATTAATTTTTAAAAATTTTAAAAAGCTAAAATAAAGAAAAAATAAAATAAGTGGGAAACTAATAACACAAACATCAAAAGATAAGTAGATTTGCAGCAAATAAAAAAATAAAATTAAAAACCGTTTAGCATTAAAAAACTGAAAAAAGTGAAAAAATTCATTAAAAAAGCATTAAAAACATGTTCTTTTCGTGAAAAAAAAGTGTTTTTTTTAAGTTTTAAACGGCTATTTAATTTATAGCATTTTTTGTTTTTTTACCAAAAAAAACATGTTTTATGTGGCTACTCACTTAAACCTCAACAAAAGGCAACAGTGGACCAAAGGTTTTGAAAAAGGCGAACCACCCTTTTGGCATATCCAGCTGGTCCCGGTGACCGTGACTGTTATTACTTGCAATTTTTTTATGAATGAAAGTGTTTTTCAGAATGTTTTGATGACATTCTAAATTTAGACTTTTGCAATAAAATATAATTTTGTTTCTAAAATGAAGTTTGAAGACAGTTCGAATTTAACAAAATTTAACAAAATTTTGTTTCTAAAAAAAATGTTTCAAACTTATGTCAGAAACTAAAACCAAGTTTTTACAAAATTTGGTTAGAGGAGAGTGTTATCCAAACACCCCCTTTAAAGATTATGATGCTTTCTTAATATATTTATTTGCCATTAAAAATTAAAAAATTAATAGAAATATACTTTTATGACATGGAAAAAATAATGCATATGCCATTTTCATGTAACAGTTTTGGGTTTACATTACTTTGAGTATAATTTACTTAAAGTTTTTAGTTCTTATTTGAATTTACTATGTATGGTAATAGCCTTTTTGAGAGTGGAAGGTTATATTGTACAAAGCTTCACTTTTGTCAAAAGCACGATGTCAAAAACCTATTATTGACTTCAAAAAAACCTATCACGTATCGCCTTTCTTGCCTTTGGAACTAAGGAAATAAAAAAAAAAAGTGTTTTAAAATCATTTAAGAGATATTTTTGTAAAACCTCATTTTAAGTGAAATTTTGACAAGAATAAACGCGCTAAGGGTTTTGGACGACATCTGAAAAATTATCAACTAGTATACGTTTAATATTAAAATATAACAAATATTAAAACTAAAACATCATAAAACATGAGATCAATAACTTTTATTTTATATGTTAATGGCCAGTTTGATTAGAAGATTGGACAAGATTAGATTTATAAGATGGATGTAGGCTGCCTTATAACTGATCCAATATGATAGACAGTTAAGAGAAAAATAAAAATAAATAGACGATGGACATTTTCATCATCTAATGTTAGTTTACATTTCTTTTCTTTTTTTCTTTCAATCATATATATATATATATATATATATATATATATATATATATATACACCGTCTCATCCAATATGATGGACAGTTAAGAGAAAAAGAAAAAGAAAAAAATTTTTGTCATCTAATGTTAGTTTAATTTTTTTTCTTCTTTTTCTCTCAATCATTTATCTGTTTTATATATATATTATGAAAATTAAATGGTGACTATAGCTTTTTAGAGTCACTCAACCATCTAATATACATCGTCCGATCTAATAAGAAAAAAATAAAAAGAAAAAAACTATGGACAATTTTGTTATCTAATTGAAATCATCCATGTGCTTTATATGGACAGTCTTGGTTAGATGGTAATGTGATTTCAGATAAAGAGAACGAGAGAAGAGGAGAGATACGAATTCGTTACAACTTATAGATGACAAGACAAACAATAAACACAAACAAAAGTGGTGAGTGAATCTAGACTTCTTCACATTAACAGTCACATCAGCGCCAAGGTTGAAAAGTCTTGCCTAAAAAGTACATTATTTTTCATGGTCTACTTATGCCAGTAAGAACACAAAAAACCACGATGTTCAAAGGAAACACCATCTCTTAGATCTGCAGATACGACGAGGTCCAAACAAAAGATCAGACACAAAAATGAATATATTTTTAATAATTTTCTAAAAAAAAAGTAGTTACCCAAATAACACCACATGCTTAAAAACCTAAAAAATTCACACAAAAGTCATATCTTTTGGACATATAAGGTGAGTTTGCGATACAAAAATAATAATAATCAGATCGATCATCTTGAAAGCTTATAAAATCTTATTTACATGTTCCTATAAAAGCATCACCGTTTTAAAAGTTAATAATGGTTTCCACGTTAATTAAGATTGCATCCATAGAGTAAACTGTATTCAGAACTCGGCATCTCCCTCTATCTTATTTCTCATTAAATGTTGGTTCATTGCTGAGTACTTAATTAGCAGACAGATTAGTCATCCTTGAATTGAACATATAATTACACAAAAATTTAGGGAGTGATCATAGTATTCACATATTATTGTTTTATTATTTGGTTACCTTGCAAATATAATTGGGCATTCCGGCTGGGCTCGGGTAAAAAATCGACTCTAAGCCCGGGCTTAGACCGGACTATTTACGTAATGGACCGGGGCAGTACCAGTCACAGATGCGAAATTAAGAATGTTAACTTCATGAACTATTAAGTAAATTTCGCATTATCACTATGTTTTTTTACGTTAGGGTAAACTGACAATCAAAATATCATGTCCTAGCCAGCCTATTTGTTACTGAGTTGGAAGAATGACTTAATTCAAGCTCTTATGGGGCTGTTTGACAGTGAGTATAGTAATAAACTGTTCTTTAATATGAAGAACAATGTGTGAGTGTTTCATAAATCTACCATAAATATTGAGACAAATTCATGGAATCCTTGTTCAAATAGTCTATCAATATATCTTAATATTTGGAAAAGATTCATGAAACAATGACAATGTTCCTTATGCCAAACAATTGATTTACAATAGTTGAAAGTATAATGTATGGTGGTTTTCTGTAGGTGGTAGATCGCTCTAGTTTGATAATTAAGGCTACGAATGTAGACAATCAGCAACTTACAAAAACAGCCAAACAATCACACACGATTTGAAGGCAAAACTCAAAAACAGCCAAACAAGCATACACAATTTGAAGGCACAACTGGTACAACATTGGTGGAGCCAAAAATTTCAGGTTAGTGGAGACTAACACATTTAACTTTTAATCTTTAAAGCTACTCATATCAAAACAAATAAAAAAATCCGGGAAGTTTCAATGTAGAAACAACACAATTTTTGTGGGTTGTTATAGATAATTGCACACACCAGCCTACACATGCCTCCAACAGTGTATTACGGATCTTTATGCGACCGGTTCCCGTTTCCAGCACAATTAAATCATGAAGAAGATTCTCATAGTAAAGAAGGACCATGAAACAACACTACCATACGTGCGCAAAACTGGTAAACAATCCCAATCATGTTTACTTATACTTAATGTCTAAACTCATTCTAATCCCAACATATGGATTTCTATTCACACTCGAATTCGGATGAAGAAAAATCTATGCCATATCTGAATTTGGGTTTATAACCTGAATCTGATTTTTAGATTAACGAATCAGAATCTGTTTTTCAAAAAAATCCAAACTATATATTGAGTATAATATATTTATTTAAAACTATATTTGATCCAAATTCAATTCCAAACCCAAACAGTGTTTACTTAAAACAGAATCTAGTCTGATGTCTTGTCTTATATTTGAATCTGATGCAAATTATTAATCGAATGTCGAAATTTGCTCTATATCCTACTTTTTGTGCAGTCCAGTTGGATATCCGTTCTAATGATTTACCCAATTGCATGAACAATTGCGGCTTTTCAGTCGGAGCTTAGAACCTTGCATGCCCGAGTCCCGAACCTGGCAGGGTACCCTGGCCGACTCAATACTATTTCTCAACACAACGCTCTGCACGAAGCAGAGCTACCGGGATTGGCAAAGGGAAAATCTATGAAGTAAAAAGGGCTTTTGAAAACTTTGGAGGCTTGAGCCTTTTAGCACGCCTTTTGAGTCAGAATCACAACAAAAGATTTAGGCCAAAAGACGCGAGAGGAGAGTTTGTTATGGACCAATCTCTAGGTCCGAACCCAGCTGAGACCGAGCAGGCCGAACCTAGTCACCAAGGGCGCTAAGCCTCGGATTTGTGGGCTCCATCTCTTTAGAGTCACTCGAACAAGTTGCAGTGGGAGGAGTGGGTGGAGCAACAAGGTTCTAGTGTGAGCCAGAAAAAGATATCCCTCAAGGCCAGTCTGTGCTAGTTGAAGGACTCACCGTGTTAGGCCAAGATGAACCTAATGCGAGTCCTAACCCTGCGGCCCTTGAGGCAGTCTAGGACCACTAATCCTAGGCAAATTGCTAGGCCACTCAGGTCTAGTCATGCACCAAAATCCGAAGTTTGGGCGGGTACCCGCACAAGGTCCCCACCTTGGGCTCACAAGGCTCAAGGGCGGTTCATTTTATGATGGGCACTAGGCCCCATTTTACACTTAGCGCATTTTACTTTTGCTTTCGGATTTGGGTTTGAGCTTGGAAATAGGAGCGGCTTTGTGCTCCATTGTAATTGGTTTGGGTAGAGGAACCGGTTCGATGCTTGTGAACCGCGTCCAATTAGGCTTGTATAAATACTTTTGGATCCATGTACAGAATATGTAATTTGAGTAATAGAAGTTCATTTTTCGAGTTTCACTCTCTCTTCTTGTGCTCTCTCCTTTCTCTCGCACTCCCCTACCCGAGGCATGTTTCCCTTTTCCCCTTCGCACTCCCTTCCCCGCATCTCCCTCTTGGTGATCGGCATCCTCCTTGGAAGCGGCTTCATCTTCTCCAAATTCTGAAGACTTAATCCTCTATCCTCCCCCCATATTCTACCTTCTTCCTTCCCCAACTCGGCCTAAGGAACTACGGCAAGGACTTCCCTCGACGCTCTGGCGACTAGCAGCACCTTGACCACGACTTCATCTGCACGGAATATCAAAGAAGATACCGGTGCTTTCATCCGAAACCCCACGGGTGTTGAGAAGCCGGATCCTCACCGGGAAGCTTGGAGAACTCGTCTCGGCGGACTTCTTCAAGATCGACTAATCAAAAAGGTTAGTCTACAAGATATCTAGAAAGATTGCAAAGGTTGTGTTGAGGATGTTCTTTTGAAAGTTTCGGCTTAAGGACTAGATCTCTCTCTCAGTATACCCAAGTGATAGGTCTTGGTTCCCACGGTGAAACCCACTTAAAACCCCCTCTTACACGGTTTAAAATCTTCTTATCTTGGGAATAACTCCTAAGAAGTTTGAAGCGATTCCAACCGGTGGAACCCCTTGAAAATCAATTTTAAGGCTCTCGGGTTCTTCCCTTTGGATTCACGGTACAGCAGCATAAACACCATGAAAAGTCGTACCTCTGGGCGTGTTTTGAATCAGCAAAATAACCTAAAAGAATCACAGTATCAAGAAGAATAACATATCTAAATTCGGGCTTCATCGGAGTACTACAAGTCAAGTTCGGCTCTTGGCTGGAATCCTGCAACTCCGGCGACTGGAGTACTCCTCGGAGAAGAAGACATCCATACCCTCAGCGTCATCAAAGTCCCAGTTTGAATTAGTAAGGGCAACGTGGTCAATTTCACATTTGAAGTCAGCCCTAGCCGCCAGCGCACAAGAGGAGATCCAAGCTCACTGGCAGCAAATCCGGTAAGTCTTCTCCTTGCCCTAGCTCGGATCAATCTCCTCCGTCTGATCTGCCACGTGTCCTCCATCCAGCCCCTTTCCATCTTCGTGTCAGCCACCTGTCCTCACCCGCAATCTTGGTCCCAGCTGCCAAATCCCCAAGATCTGATCGCTTCCTACATTTTTGGAAGCTCTTCCTTATCACTGATCTCCTTCCTTTTTGGTGTTCTTTTCTCTTAGCCAACCCTAAACCACAGCTCGCCTCCTCCCTCCATCACACCACGTGTCAACATTCACCAGCTCCACCTGCCATGTCATCTGCCACCTCATCAGCCACTTAACCAACCTTGTCCCACGCGTTGCCACGCGGCATCCACCTCAGCTCCACGAGGTTTCCCCTTCTACAATTTTGGAAACCTCTTGGCTCGTCCTTAGCCTTTCCTATTTCTTTTCCACGTCATCCTTAACTTGATTCCCTTGCCAAAACCGTCCTATCTCTCCACCCTCCATTCCCTACAAGTGTCATCATCCCGAAAGAGAAGAGATCTCAAGTGGCCCATGCCATAATCTTCAAGATCCATCGCCGATTCTTCCTCCTACACAATAGGAAAGAATCTGATTTCCCTTCCTTATCGCTAGACCTCGATCTAGCTCATCTCTTTAGTGGCTCTTTCATTAGCCACGTGTTACCTTGTTAAGCGCATTCCCACCTAGGCATAGGCAATTCTCGCACGCCACCTCACCTATCTGATTAGGCAACTCCCCACCGTTAGCCTCCCTTGTCCTAATTAGACAACTCCTACCTTGCGTGGCTACTTCCTTCATCTTAGGAAAGTCATTTGCCACCGCCCTCCTTTGCTAAACTCTAACCCTAGATGCCACTCGCCTAGCAAGTGGGCCCCATTGACCTTGAACCCTAGGCTTGACCGAGCTCGACCCTCTTGACCCGAACCTACCCAACCTAGTCAAACCCGGTTCAATTCTAACTCAACTTCGTCCACCTTAACCCTTAGTCCACCCTAAGCCTCTCTCTCCCGAGCCTACCCCTTAGCCAACTTATCCCCATCTTTCGCCTAGACCCTTAATTGCCTTATCCTACCCGAGCCCTTAACCTCCCTTAGCTAAACCCAGTCTATCATAGAGACCTACCCGACCTAACTCACACAAGCCTTAGTTAGGATTAGGTTCTCTCTCGGATAGACTAGCTTCTCGCTGAGCCTTTCCGACATCTCTCAGCCATGGCCTTCTCTTCCGTCGGCCATACCCGACGCGCGTGGCCGAGCCACCCAGGCGAAAGGCAGGTGCTGCTGCATCCTATCGGCAGTCCCCTCGGCATCAGTCCAGGCATCGGCGATAAGTGGTCGCTCTTCCACAGGCCGGCCCTTCTCACCCGACAGCCCAGCCCTCTTCTCAACAAACGCCTGCAAGCACCCGGCCGCGATCTCTCGGCGCTAGGCAGTAGGCGGCTGCCCTATCCGCGCCCGACACCTCGGCAGCAGGCAGCTGCGAAGAACCGATGCTCCTTGGCCCTTCTCGGTCAAGACTCCGGCACCCCTCGGCCCTCCTCTGTGAGTAGGGCTGAACACGAGCCGAGTCAAGCCCGAGCTCGGTCAGCTCGAACTCAGCTCGACTAAGTAAGACACGAGCTCGACTCGGCTCGAGCTCGAATATAGCTCGACTATCCTGGCACGAACTCGACTCGATAGTCAATTGTCGAACTCGACTCGATTAAGCTCGATAAGCTCGTTTACTGTCATCCATACTTGTTGAGCTCGAGCTCGACCGTGAGCTCGACTAAGGCTCAAATACGTGAGCTTGACTAAGGCTCGAATACGTGAGCTCGATTAATATTACTCATCCTTATCGAGCTCGTTTAAGGCTCGATTAACTTTCAGAAATGCCCTTCAAGGCTTCAAATGATCTGTGGCCTTCAAAATCAAATGCCCTTCAACAACGCCCTCATTTCCAACCATTTTATCATTTAAGTATCTTGAGCTATGCATATTGATACACATTTGAAAGGCTGATGTGTATATCCTTCATGGTATTACTGAAAGAAATTAAAATTGTAAACAGAACATATCAATAATAGAGACTATGGTAAATTATTCACAACATGTGCACAAACTGATAGTTGTTTGAAAAAGGTTATCAACACACATATTTTGACAACAATTTCATGCTGATGCAAATATAGACGAGCTGAACTGGGCATCTCAGAGGTTAAGATTTATCTCGACACCACATGTACCAAGCCTTAGGTTTACTTGCGGCAGAAGACAACAACAGTTGTACTGCTTGAGCTTCTCAAACTCAACAAGGATTCAAAATTTCCTTGAAGACACTCTTCATGCAAAGTCATCAGTTGCTCTGCCACCTACTCAAAAGCATGATAAATAATGACGAACATAAGAAACAGAAGTAGCACAAATCAAATTCGTTAATCAGATTGTGTAAAGGCCAATCAAAGATCATAGCTGGCTTCTGCAAGGCCAATCACATATTGACTTTGTAGTAATCAAAGCTAGAATAGGAATTCAAATTTATATAAAACAACTCTTTAATCAGATTGTGTAACAAAGCATATTGTACCATGCACACACAAATACAACAAATTTAAGCACACACAAATACAACAAATTTGAGCATTCTAGACTTATTTTCTTGACATGGTTATACAACGTAAATCTCAGGTTCAGTTCTGAGGATACAACATGTATGTACAAATGCACACACATATTAAAGTTCTGTCCAGAGTATGTTTATCAGTTTAACCAACATTCTTCCCCATACTCATACTTGAGCTATTAATGATGATGATCATCCTTCATGGGGAAAAAAAGGATGAAACTATTCTAGAGACTATAAGTAAAACTCCTTTCATGACAGCAATGATCATCGTTGAAATATGACAAATTTTTAGCTAAGATTTCATCATCAATGTAACTGAAAAAGATATTGTTGTCTGGTAAGCACAAGCATATCCTTTTGACAACCAAATTCCAGCTAAATTTGAGCCTCTTCTAGATGTTGCCTTTATTAAGACTTGGAAAAGGTTCTGATTGGAAGCCCTCCATTAATGTCATGGTTAGAATTATAGTGTGTATTCTGACCTTATATACATGCATCATGTGAAAATTGAGATTCTGTAGCAGGAAGCAACCACACTTTTTTACTGACTATGGTTTGTGTATCCAAATAAACAAGGGAACGCATTTATCCAAAAGCAAATAGAACGCTTCAGGACAAACACAAAAGCCTCTCTTGCTTGTGGCACATAATGGAGTAACACTCTCATTGATTAATTGTGATAGTAAACTTTCAAACAAGGAGCTTGGGAAAGGAAAAATAAATCAGTACTTACAGTAAGTATTGAAGCTGGAGTATGCAACGGTTCTATATTGTTTAAAACAAGAGTTAGAAGGCTTACAGTATGCTGCATGATTAAAAGAATTGATGTTTCATATTGGTAGCAGATAGCTATAGAGACTTGTGGTTTTTAAGTGAGATAAACTTGTTAAAGGAATTAAGATGAACTTTTCAATGGAACATTTATAAACTCATTGATGGGATTGGTGCCAAATAAATACAAGGATTTAACACCTAACTGCACATTGAGCTAAAGTGAAAAATGAATTGATGCAAAACGCTGAATAGAAAAATGTAGAAGGACGGACAATGTAGGTACATCAACTAATGCATGCACATGCTAGCAGTAGCAGAGCCACTTGTAGGCAGGTGAGGGCAGTTGCCCAAACCAGCCTATCAAAGTTTTTCTATTTTTACATCGGTGCTTTCAAAAGTTTGCTGTTATATATATATATATGGATGGCCCTTGAGATATGAGCATGTCTTTATTAGTGCCGCTCATGCCAAATTTTCTGGCCCTGCCATGGCATGCTAGCAACTAAACATCTTTTTTTCTTTCCCATTTTCTTATGTAGGCCCAACTCACATGAAAGAAAAAAGAGATTTCCATTAATGCACATTTTGATGGACATAAATTATCATTGGAACATCTTTCTGCGCTCATGCAAGTCCACTAGAGAGGCAAAAAGGAAGAGATAGGGAAGAAGTAGTGTGTACTTACAAAACAAGTGGACCCCAACGACCAAGGTTTTGCTTTATCCAAACCAAGAAGTCCTTCAAAATCTGCAGCATATGCTTTCGTATTTAGTTAGCCCAGCAGAAATAATATGAAGAACAGAAAGTGACAGCACAAACATATGAAATAAGAAAAAATCCTTCAAGAAAACTTTAAAAGAATCTTCCCTGCTTAAAAAACACTAAACTAACAGATCAACACAAAATTTACTCAAGGAAAAACTAACAAACAGAAAACAAAGCAGTTAAACACCACATGGTTCCCTGAGAAGAAGAAACATAGTACCCTAGTTAACCTTCAAACGTGGGTAAGATAATAGCCATGAAGCCCAGGTGATGGAATAAGCACCTACTGTTATTTGGCATATGAACTATGAAAAACGCGAAACTACAATGAAGATACCAATCCACTGTAAAGAATTATCGTCCTGATCCCACTGAAAAAAGGAGAAAATATGGGAAAAGGAAATCTGCGTAAATTATTTAAATTGCCTTTAAGACCATAGGAAGCCATAGTTCACTTTACAAATGCCTCTAATTCATCTAAAGAGTTGCCAGGACAAGGATCAACAGCAAAATGGCCATGGAGAGAATGCTAAAAAGTAAAAACACTGTAGAGCAAAAAGCAAGTAAGAATTCTGCTGATATGTGGACATTGCAATTCCAATTCACCATTTACATAGTCCATCAACATGATACAATATACAAGGCAATAATTCCTCTTCTTTCCCCACCCCATTCACGAAAAAGAAAGAAGCACTAATATCTAATTAAATCGTCATAAAAATGGTAGCAATACTATACAAACGCATCACTATGCAGCGAACACTTGCTGAGAAAATGTAAATTAACTTTATACAAAACAAAATAGCCAAATAGATCCAAATCAGATCTGGGTTCCAACGAAGCGAAAAAAAGTTAGACATCAGACCAAAAAATCATGGAAGGAGCCTCCATTCGCAAAAAAAGAGCGCTCCCACCTGTCATTCAACATTATTATACTCTACATCTATGAGCAAGTCTATGATAAGGGCATGAGTAAAAGCAGAATAAATGAGAAAAGGGTGCTTTAACGGTTAAATACACCCAGCCCAGCAAGAAGGAATGCTCCCACCTGATGAATGTGATCCAACAGACAACAAGCGCTCCAGCAAGAGATGATTCTTGCACGGAAGGTGAATGCAGCAGAAAAAAAACAAGAGGGCAGGCGAAGTGCTCCTCTTCGGTGCCCTAAAAAACAGAGGGCAATAGAGAGCGATGTGCTCCTCTTTGGTGACCTAAAAATACAGAGGGCAAAATGCGAGCGGTGTGCCCTGCGATGTTCCCTTCTAGCGACAACCGGTAAGAGCAAGACGACAGTACCTTTTGTCGAGTCCCTAGTTGGATGATCACTGGAAGAAATGAGCGAGGAGCAGAGGATAGCGGTGTGACGCCGACAATAGGGCAAGTGCTTGGCTTGGTGTGGCTATAGCCAGGGCCCATCAAATGAGGGTTTAGAGTCTTTAGAAATAGATAGAGCAACCAAGAAAGAGAGAGAGACAGAGACAGAGAGAGAGAGAGAGGGAGAGATGGACGGCAGAGCCACACCTAGAACTGGTCGAAAGAGGAGAAGGACGGCGCAGAAGCAGGTTGACGCCAGAGAAATGGGACACCGCCGGAGCAAGATGTGAGGCCTTTGAGTTGGATGTCACTGGAAAAGCGGAGAGCACATGCAGGGCGGCAGGAGCACATAACACAGGCAGAGAAGAGAAGGAGAAGTCAGAGAGAGGGAGAGTCGGAGTCGAAGAAAGGGAGAACGAAAAGAAACCCTAAACTTCTTTCCCGCCTAAGAAGTGAGAAGAAGTGAGTCTGAACCGGTTTTTTCAAAACCAGTTCATTAACTAATCGAGCCGAGTCGAGCTTTAACTAGTTCACTCAAGTGAACTCGAACTCGGCTCGATTAACTAATCGAGCTCGACTCGTCAACTCGAGCTCGACTCGTTTAACTTACGAGTCGAGCTTAAACGAGTTGAGCTCGAGTAGCTCGACTCGTTGTGCACCCCTATCTGTGGGTCCCAACTACAGGCGGCAGTCTTGTTCCAGCAAGCTACGTGGAGGCACTCCTCAGTCGGCCTTCTTGTACCGTAGCTGCGATACCCGGAGATAAGGTTTTCTCCCTGTGGTCTTCTCTCGTGAGCACCAAGCTAGCCTTTGCTGGTATACACTCTATTCCCCTTTGTAGCTCACGGGTGGTTGTTTTAGGTCCCTGTTAGTTTGCTTTTGTTCTTGCTTTAGCCCAGCTTCGGCCTTAGTCCCTGTTCGTGGTACCTCGGAAGCGCACACGTGAAAGACACGACCACAGGGGGCATGACCTTTCTATTTGGGAATCGGGCGTGGTTTGGACGTTAGATTGTGGTTTGTCGTGGTTTGTTGAGTGAGTTGCGAGTGTTTCATTGTATTGCTCACGTTTGTACTTGCCTCACAACCCCATAGTTCAATTGTAGTAGGATTGACTTAGATAGGTTTTGGGATACCCTACTTGTACTCCAGTCCTATTGAGTTTGCGTCGGGGTCCTGTCCGGCCGGGTAGACCATTTGTATTTAATTTGTTTAGGATTTTTGGGTTTTTAGATTTCCTCAAGAAGGTCTTGGGAACTATGATTCACAATTGGTTCGCGCTTTCTAGCCGCAACCGGTGTGGTCCTAACAGAGTCGGACCAGGAACCGTATCCATTGAATTGCTCCACCTCAGACTTTTGGAAGCGAACCTTCTGGGTGCGGACTGCGGTTCCTACTGACGCAGACGCCCACCGGGAAGCACTGACCAGAACAAAACGGTTTCCCGCTGACAGCCGTAGGGACCTTCTGCGCGCAGAGCTGACGGTGAGTGCCTGGAAGCAGGCAGAGGCATTCACAGGTTTTGGTCTTCGTCCACTTCCAATTTCTTCGCAGGAAAAAAGTGTGGGAAGAGGGAAAGAGAGAAAGAGAGAGATGGCGTTTAGATCGAGGGAGTTGTTCAACAAGCTCATCAGGAAGGTGGGTAGGTATAATTTGGCACCGGGCATGGAGTAGTCGCCCAAGAACTGCCTACTGGACAATAAATGCGTGATGGGTAGAGCCAAGAGGGGCCTCCACACTGGCCGTCACATCCAATTCGGCAACCAAGTCAGCGAAAATGGTGGAAATAAGTAATATTCATTTCTCGTTTCGTTTCGTTTTCCCCTTATGTTGTAAGAGTTTTGTGCTTCTGGATAGAAGTCTACGACAGGTCGCAATCTCGATTTTTGTCTCTTTTGTTCTATGCGTTTTAGTATTTGTTTTCCCTTTTGTAATTGTTACATAGAGAAAGTCTAGGTTCGCATTGGTTCTGTTTCCCCTCTGATAACTGATTCTTGCTAATTCTTGTTCACCCTTTTTTTCACTGAGTGGAAGGGGTTGGTCTTCGGGTGGAGATTTTTAGGGTTTAAGTTAACTGAGATGGCATGAGATTTGGAGTAAGATTGTGGTGTTTCAAACTCGGCATATGAGTTACTGTGTAATTACGCGGTTGGTTTACAAAAAACAATGAGAGTTGTTATAGGATGTATTCTAGGTTTTGAGAATACTAAGTGTTAAGACAAACCATACATTTCTGCGTGTTGGGCATACGTTGATGTGTTGGTAACTTAGGAAATAACTTGGTGGTGCTTGTGGTTCATGTTCTTTTGCATATGTCTTGATTGATTTCTTCACCTTTCATTTTAATAGCAGAATGTATCTTTATGGCTTCTGGATTTGCTGATGAGTATAAGAAGTTGGTTATGTGGGTGATGGTCGAGTTACAGTTAATATGTTTTATTTCAAGAAAGTGCAAATAACACATTCAGTTAATATCTGATACTGTCTTCTGGTTGCACTTCAGGACTTCAGGTTTTTGTTTTTGCTTCTATTGCGATTGTCAAGTCTAGTATATGCATGACTTTGATGACTTACAATTTTAGTAACTGGCTCTTCTTCTTGCAATGTCGAAGAACTGCAATTCTTATAGTTCTAGATATGGATATGAACATGTTTCAGATATAGTTAGCTGATTGCATTTTCCAAGCAGAGCTCAGGTGGGGGAGCAGAAAAGTTAATATATCCGAAAACTATTGGAAGGAGAATTGGTGGGCTGAGGATAATGGGGTTGCCAACATTGATTGGGAAAGGCCCGCCCTTGAAGTCAGGTAAATGACAAAGCAAGAGTTGATTGTAATGGTGCGGTTGAAACGGCCAGAGCACCCTGTGACGACAATTTTTGGTACACTAATGTGAATGTTGGTTTTGTTGTGAAGAGACAATGATTTCTGAAGAAGGGAAAAAAAGATTGAAGGTTGATCAATGTTGTAAAGCATAAACTGTCCATGAAGTCAATATGACTTAGACTGATAATTAATTAGATACATAACATGACATATAGTAATGTACAAAACATGAAGTTAAGTTTTGGAGTTTTACTCCAATAGTTTTGTTAGCTGATCACAGTTTCAAAGCATAGTACAGGTGGAGGAGCAGAAAAGCAAACATATCTGAAAACTACTGGGAGGAGAATTCGTAGGCTTGCCACCATTGATGGGAAAGGCCAGTGAGCCCTTAATATCAGGTAAATGACAAAGCAAGAATTGGTTGTAATGGTGAAGTTGAAATGGCCAGAGTTTTGTGTGATGGCTATTTTTAGCACACTAGTGTGAATGTTAACCTTGTTGTGAAGAGACGATGATGGTAAAAGATGCGGAATAAAAGACAGAAATTTGATCGATGTTGTGAAGTGCGTAAGGTAACCATGTAACCAGTAAGGCTCAGGCTGACATTATATTGCACAAGGTAGTGCTAGAAAACATGAATTCATTTTTTTAAAATATTAAAAACATGAAAACATTCAAAAAAAGTCCAACAAATCTTGGCTAGCCCTGAGTCATAGGGAGTTGGACCGTGAAAGAACTCTGTCGAAAACATAAAAGTTTGAAATAGAATTCCAACTACAAAAGAACTCTGTCCAATTTCAAATGGTGGGCATTATATTTAGATGGATGAAGAGTTTTCAGTTAAACCCAATAAAATAGTCAAATTCAAGTCGAGCTAGAAAATTTTGATTTAAAGGCACTAGTTATAAAATTTAAAATTTTTAAGTAGTACTTATATTAATGAGAAAAACTGCAATGAAATTCTAGTATTGAAATAAATACTTTTTTTCCCTTGTGTGGACAACTGTCCGGCCTCCGTCCCTGGTCAGACCCATATAGGATCTGGGGTATACCCTCGTTCTAGTTCTAGTCGGACTAGGAACCATATCCATTGAATTGCTCCACCTCACACTTCTCAGGCGAACCTTCTGGGTGCGGACTACAGTTCCTACTTCCTACAAACGCGGACACCAACCGGGAAGCACTGGCCAAAACAAAACGGTTCCCCGCTGACAGTCGTAGGGACCTTCTGCGCGCAGAGCTGAGGGTCAATGCCTAGAAGCAAGCGGAGGCATTCACAGGTTTTGGTCTTCGTTCACTTCCAACTTCTTCGAAGGAAAAGAGAGTGGGAAGAGGGAAAGAGAGAAAGAGAGAGATGGCGTTTAGATCGAGAGAGTTGTTCAAGAAGCTCATCAGGAAGGTGGGTCAGGATATTCTGGCATTGAGCGTCGAGGAGTCACTCAAGAAGTGCCTACCGGACGAGAAATGCATGATGGGTAGAGCCAAGAGGGGCCTCTACGCTGGCCTCCACATCCAATTCGGCAACCAAGTCAGCGAAGATGGTGGAAATAAGTCATACCCACTTCTAGTTTCGTTTCATTTTCCCCTTATGTTGTAAGAGTTTTGTGCTTATGGATAGAAGTCTACGACAGGTCGCAATCTCGATTTTGTTTCCCTTTATCATTAATTTTGATTGATCTTGTCGGGATTCTTTTCTTGAATTTCTCTAGAACGGTTGCCTTTCAACCTTATCGTTAACACTATAATCTTGGCAATGATAAACATGGGAAGCTAAATCTGATTTTTGTGGAAAGATTTTCTTTTCCCTTTATCATTAATTTTGATTGATCTTGCTGTGGTTCTTTTATTTCAACAATAAAATACTTGGACCCAAGCAACTAAAATAACCACTAAGCTCAAAACCGACGCAGTGTCCAGAATGCCAATGCCCGTCCATCACAAGCCTGAGGATGTCAATCTAGCAGCCACAAATTCTCAAGAACTACCTGTAGAGATAGAAGGAATGGTCAGAATTCCTCTGAGTATGAAAAAATCCAGCCATGAATGGAACATGACTCAACAAAGTAATATTTACTCTCGTCAAACAAATATGTATGAGACTTTATGGTCAACAACCGTAAGTCATCAAATCTGAACACATATTAGAGTTACGTCTTATTATAAAAAACAAGGTGTACACAACCTCCAAATATTCGTAGATATGGTCAGTGTGCCGAGCAACAACAGAAAACCCCATGGACACAACTCACATGCATAACAAAACATATCTTTACCGGGCGATCCAACCAATCGAGGGTAACCTACAGTGAAGCCTCCTGAGATATCCCATATCGCCGCTGCAATAGCAGGGTCCAACCACTGGTGTTACCCAAAGTGGTAGATCGGCCCCTCTAGGCACTCGGGTTGAGGGACCAGGAGACGCCTCGCTCTTCAACAAAAACAGAACACATTCCCAGGCCCTTGTGCCGCCCAATACCCTGTGGACCCTCCAGTGTAGACAGAGGAGTGTGCGATGACAGTGAGCTCACGCGCATCACTACCTCCTGGGACGAAATCAAACACTAGGCTAAAACACAAGCTCGTACTCGCATATAACAATGCATTCACCGTCTACGTTTCACCTACGAAATTCGAATGTGAGGGTTTATCATCACTAGACATAGTCTATCACCTCTCACAGAAACCACCCTCAGGCTGGTTTCCCAGACAAAAGAAATAAACCGTTTTCTAACTTAATTTAATGGCAACAAAGCAAAGTCGAATAGACATGCATCAATACAATACCAAAGTATATCACGTCCAAAAATCTTAAATAATAATATTATTATCATCATATAGAAACAAGAGATTTCAGAACCCATTATTTTGAAATTAAAAAAAAAAACTAAGGGTACCACTGAACTATAATGCAAAACATTACGTTTTTCAATCGAAATTGCAAACAAGTATAAGAAAACCCCCTTTTTGACAATTTGAGAAATTGAGGAGGTACTATTCGCAATTTGGTATGAAATCTCCGGTTTTTATTGAAAATAACTTTCGCAAGCTTCTTTCTGAAAAAGTTTTTAGCAAAAACGTTGCGGCATAGATTTTAAAAAATTATAACAGCTAATCCGAGAAATTTGCTAATAATATGGACCACCGATCTTTCTTCATTTCTCGCCCGCGTTTTCTCTCTCCTTGCGCGAGAGCTCCTCCCCCTTCTTCTTGTTCGTCTGGCTGTGGCTTCCCGATCTACTGACGCCCTCCGCCGCCGCCACCGTGCCTTCTCTGCTCTCGGTTTGCAGCACTACGCCTGTGACGAAGGTTACACCACCCGAGCCGTAGGGACCTTCTGCGCGCAGAGCTGAGGGTGAGTGCCTGGAAGCAGGCTGAGGCATTCATAGGTTTTGGTCTTCGTTCACTTCCAACTTCTTCAAAGGAAAAGAGAGTGGGAAGAGGGAAAGAGAGGAAGAGAGAGATGGCGTTTAGATCGAGGGAGTTGTTCAACAAGCTCATCAGGAAGGTGGGTCGGGATAATTTGGCGCCGGGCGTCGAGGAGTCGCTCAAGAAGTGCCTACCGGACAAGAAATGCGTGATGGGTAGAGCCAAGAGGGGCCTCTACGCTGGCCGCCACATCCAATTCGGTAACCAAGTCAGCGAAGATGGTGGAAATAAGTAATACCCACTTTTAGTTTCGTTTCTTTTTCCCCTTATGTTGTAAGAGTTTTGTGCTTGTGGATAGAAGTCTACGACAGGTCGCAATCTCGATTTCTGTCTCTTTTGTACCTAAATTTTTTAGAATGTGATGCTCAAGCACCCCCATCCGGCACCTATGTGACATAGTTTGAAATCATGTCATGTGAGCCACAATGTTCTGTGTTT
The DNA here is from genome assembly GCF_008831285.2 of Nymphaea colorata. Taxonomy (NCBI): domain Eukaryota; kingdom Viridiplantae; phylum Streptophyta; class Magnoliopsida; order Nymphaeales; family Nymphaeaceae; genus Nymphaea; species Nymphaea colorata. The sequence goes on from NC_045140.1 coordinate 671,519, forward strand.
TGTGTAGATCCTAAAAAGAAAACATTTTATTCATTTTTTTATCCCTCATCAGTATATTGGTAGAAATGTCCATATAAAGTTAACCTTCACATTAGTTGTGGCCCTAAAATATCTTGTTTTTATTAATTGAAGACAAACATAATCTAGTCATGGTCATTATTTCAAAATTGAAAAATGTTATTATCATGTGTAGGTAGTATTTAGGTTCTTGTAATGGTGAATATTGCTTCTCTGCTTTGCTTCATTACAGGACAAGGCGAACCTGGAAACCAAATGTGCAAGAGAAACGGCTTTTCAGTTACATCCATGACCGTCATATTCGTGTCAAGGTCACAACACATGCGCTTCGCTGCATTGACAAGGCTGGTGGCATTGATGAGTATTTACTGAATATACCTTACAAAAAGCTTGACAACGAGATGGCTTTGTTCTGGAAGGCTAGGATAGAAAAGATGTATGAAGAATTGGGAGCAATGGAAGTTGGTTTTTTCTCGCCTGAAGAGGAACAGAAACTGGAAGAAGGCTTTGAACAACTAAAAATTGCAAAAAGAGAGGCAAGAAGAGAAGCTCGGAGGTTGGCGAGCCAAGGGACAAAGAAGGGGACTTTAATTGAGGAAGGACAGAAAGACCGAACCATTAGTGATGGTGAAACTCATCCAGCTCAGCAATAGTCAGCTTCATGATTTTTGTCAAAGCTGCTATGGGTTCTTGAGGTACATTTTTGAACCTTGAAGATGTTCTGTGCTTGAAAATTTTTCAGGGAGAGTTCTTTCTACAATTGATGTGATGATGCCTTAGGAGATGTTCAGGATAAGAGGAAATGCTCCCTGCACAATTGAGCAGCTTTTAGATAATCCTGATTCTAAATGGACTTTTTCATATTTTCTTGAGTTAACTTATAAATTAGCTCAATTCCAGGAACATGCCATTGTAACTTTGCCAAATCGCAAGACCTGATGGGTGTGTGTCTTTAAATGAATGAAGATTTTATGGCTTTTACAGTTGTGATGTAAATACTTGCTACATGCGTCAAATATCTACCCTGCTTATCCATGTAAACATTGATAATTTTTAAACATGGACCGTGAAGTATTTCACATGCACGGGGTGTTCTGAGAGGCAGGCACATCAAAGACACGAGGTGGTTGTTTGAAAGACTTCAAGTTCTTGCCTGTGCATATCCAGTTTATCCGTGAACAGATGTTTCCTGTTCCTTGGGTTAATTCCTGAAACTGTTGTTTCTTGCTGCTCTTGACTGCTTAATTTTCGTAAGGTCTAGGATGAAGGTTGTCATCTGAAAAATAGGAAAAAAAGAATAAAAGATAAGAAAAGAGTTCGTGGAAGGAGACGGCTAACCAAGGATTAAATGGAGGGTGTAATCCTTCATCCCACTCACAATTCAACATCCCTCGCATATCAACTCGAGTTCAAGTGTGGATGGCTTGAATTTAAGCTCTTCACTGAAAAAACTTTGGAGGATAAAAATCGTTCTCAACTTTTCCCACAAACTATCAAGGTCAGAGTCGGTGTTCTCAACTTCAGTGGGTGGAGACCACTGGAGAACATTTATGGAAACATTTCTTTGCTTTGATCTTTTCATCGTTTCCCACCGAGCACTAACAGGCAGTGGCAGCATTCTTTGCTCACAGTCAATGACCTGCCGAAGCACTTCTAATTGTTTATTGCACTGCAAGTGAAAAAGCTTTTTGGACATTCCTTTGTTCATTATTCCTAACTGTAGAACTATATGCTTGTCTTCCATGTGACTTGTATGGCTTTCCTTGTTTCTTCACAGAGGAACTGTTGGCTGCACCGACATATGTAATTTTTCCTTGAACAGTCTGTGATTTGCCATCTGAAAGCTTTGGGCTAGAACTTTTTCCACCTTGGATTTGTGACCTATTTGAAAACTTGACATCTACTTTTCCTTCTTTGGTTGATTTTGTTTTTTTTCTGATGCTTTGGGATATTATAGAAGTTGTGGTCCTCAGATGAAGCTTCTATGACCTTCTGGTTATGAGCATCTTTAGAACCTAAAATCCAAAAGCAAGGACAATCATCTTGTGACTTTCGCAAAATGCTGCATTTCTGAGACTTTTTTACAAAGTGCCTCACTTCTGTCTCTGTCTTATACCTAAATAGATTTCAAACAGAGGGACACTCTGATTTTGTTCCAGCTCTGACTTTCCCTTGGATTACATCAGGGCTCAAGCAGGAAAATAACTTATGGCATGCCATTTTTCTAGAATTAGATGGCCTGAAATTAAAGGTAATAGAGTACTCTGCTGTGTGGATCATCAAAATATCTTTTTCAAAGTACATTTTATGCTTTCAGTTGGTTGGCAGCTGCTGCAGGAATTTAGAAGCCCAAAGATGAAACCGACAACTTGCAAGAAAAATTATAAATGAATTAGAAGTATACCTGGGAAATTCTCCATCATGGATGTGAAGCTGTCAGGTACAGAAGCATGGTCATCTTCATTATGTTGCTTAAGATCTCTACCCATAATAACATCATTATCTAGGTGTCTGCTTCGTTTCTAGTTTTGCTTGATAATGTACTTGTCAGCTTCAGCAGGCAGTTTGTTCTCATTTAGGTAGCAAGATATTCTATGGTCAATATTATGAGTAGACCCAATGTCACAGATCAGAAGATGTTATGGCACCATAGTTTGACCTTCAGACTGTTTCAACTCCATGAAGTTAGAGAAACTGACCAACTTATTATTAGTCATGTGAGTATTTTCTCCTGGAAAAGAGACTTCTACACATATTCCTCTCTCAAGAATTTGAGGTATTGCTTCCAGGTTTCTGCTACTTTGATAGAAACTTTTGCCTCCTCTGTCATCTTCAAGAACAACACAATCTGTATGCTTTCTCTTGTTCCTATTCTTAATATACAGATGGCCAAGTTGGTGAAGAGTTTCTTCTTCTTCTTCTTCTTCTTCATAGCAACCGGTCACTTCATGTTTCTGATCATCATAAACCGACTCAAAGCCATAGCTCACAAAGCGGTCCGGGCATTTCCGTTGGTGCTGAGATCGTCTTGGGCCAATAACATTATAATGTGATACATAGCTCTGTCCCTTATCAACAGAGTTGACATCCACTGGATGATTGCCATTGCCAATGCATCTTCCTCAAATGGCTCAAATTTGGGTTTCAGAATCCCACTACACCATTCGAAACTAATAACCATTACACTCTTACCATCATATGAACCCATAACCTTGTTTGATATCACATACATTGTCTTGTTTTTTTTAAGCTTCACATCAAAATCCAGACCTCAGAATAGAAATTACAACTAACCATGAAATCTCAGCTCTCCAATTTCCACTTGTCAGTTTACTGATACACAGTGACTGACAATCTTTAAAATGCTCTCTTTGAAACCTTTCTACTTTACATGGTCTTGTACGCAACTTTTTCAGTATAAAAAAGTCGCTGACAGTTTGCATTACTTTATTTCTTGCATATACACCGTGCTTGTAGGTCGATCTTGAGTTTTACGGAAATTCACAAAGTAACTGCATGTACATAGAAGAACTGCATGTTATTAATCTCTCTCTCTCTCTCTCTCTCTCTCTCTTTGCGTCTCTCTGTCTATAAATAGCTGGACTCTACTCTTATTTTTCTTGTAGAGTTGTTGAAGTTGTAGGCATACGAGAAGTGCTTGCTTAGAGATGGAGTGCAGCAGATTGGTGAAGGCTGAGGCTGTCCTTAGGTTCCTTGCAATTGTGTTGGCAACCGCTGTCTTGATTGACACAAACAAGGAAACAGAGATGGTCTTCGGCGTTATCAAATTTAATTAATGGCTTCAACTTTGTGACTAATCTTTCAGCCAGTGGTCCTATCGACTGGCACCCTCCTATGTAGCTTATTGCCACCTCCACCCATGAGGTTTACGTGGCTGAATACTGTGGATTACTCACAAAGCCATATTATTAGATACGTCCATATCCTTGACGCCCTCCATCGCAGTTTCTTCATCAGATAAGGAACTAATTGGTGATGAAAGTGAATTTACTGCCACCCTATGTCTATATATCAGTTTCCCGGTGAAAAAGCTGAGGACATGTACAGTGCGGGATGAGGGTCCCCTGCTCGGCCACTAAAGTGATAAAATAGTGCAATGGATTGTTTTCTGTCTTCCTTATACATGTACTGCTAAGTTGCACACACGCAAAAGATGACAGACGTTAAAATACTGATGGAGATGCTCTTTAATCTTTTCTGTTTTGCAAGTTTAGTTTTATCGATGTCATAACAATTAAATTAAATTAAAAGAGTTAACAGAGAAAAAGTTTGTTGCTAATCAATTAACATGAACTTCACTGCACATGCCAATTAGCAGCACCTTCTCAGCTCGACTTCAAGTAACTGGTTTTCATCAATGATTAACAGTTAAAATGTTGCTCTTCAGTTAGCTGTGAAGTCATATCAGAGCAAAAGAACAGGAGCGGCGTATATATAACACCAAGTCTTTGTAGAAACTGCAGCACTAAGAATATCTTACATAGCCATTTCCATGGTTGGCGTTGATGTGCGGCAGAGAAGTATTATGGCAAATCATCTGCTCAAATCAGGGGCAGAAGAGTTTTGACAGGAGCATATTAATAGAAAGCGTTTTGGGCCTTTTATCAGCGTTGCTTTGTAGGAGAGTTTTAGGCCTCTAAATTGCAGCAGTTAAATCCGTCACCGGAAAAAAGACCTCTCGTGCAATGGTTTTATATATATATATATATATATATATATATATATATATATATGTCGAGGCATATAAAATAAGGCTCATTATTAATAAAAAAAAGAAAAATGTTTTCGAACTTATGTCAGAAACTAAAACCAAGTTTTTACAAAATTGACAGTTTGGGTTTACAATAACCTTGAGTAGAATTTACTTAAAGTTTTTAGTTCTTATTTGAATTTACTATTTTTGCCGATAGCCTTACGAGAGTGTAAGATTATATTGTACAAAATTAATGTTTCACTTTTGTCGAAAGCACGAAGTCAAAAACCTATAATTGACTTCAAAAAACCTCTCACGTACCATCTTTGTTGTCTTTGGAACTAAGGAAAGAAAAAAAGAGTGTTTTTAAATCATTTAAGATATATTTTGTAAAACCTCTTTTTAAGTAAAATTTTGACAAGAATAAACACGATGACATTCTAATGGTTTTCCCTGAAATTTGGAAAAAATTATCAACTAGTGCACGTTTAATATAAAAACATAACAAATATTAAAACTACAACATCATAAAACATATATAGTTCTAAAACTATATTAGACATTCAAAACGTGAACTCAAATATTGTTTAATATGATTTATAAAGATCAATAACTTTTATTTTATATGTTGGTGGGCAGTTTAACTAGAAGATTGGACAAAATTTCTAACTTGGATGTAGGCTGCCTTATATTAAAACGCAAACAAAAGACTACGAGTACTCGTCACCAAAAAAAGGTTTAAATAATTCAAGACATATATATATATATATATATATATATATAGAATGATGACTATAGATTTTTAGAGTGACTCAACCATCTAATATACACCTTTCTATCCAATATAATAGACAGTTAAAAGAAAAATAAAAAGAAAAATGCGATGAACAATTTCATCATCTAATGTTAGTTTACATTTTTTTTTTCTAAATCATTCATGTGTATTTTATAAACAATCTTGGTTAGATGGGTATGTGATTTTAGATAACGAAAGTGAGAGAAAGAGAGATATACTGTAAACATAAAAAAAAAAAAAAAAAAAAAGGATGAACAGACAATCAATAAACACAAACAAAAGTGGTGAGTGAATCTAGACGTCTTCACAATAGCAGTCACATCAGGACGCAGGTTGAAAAGTTCTCCCTAATGGTACTATGTATGCCACTAAGAACACAAAAAACCATGATGTTCAAAGGGAACATCATCTCTTAGATCTGCAGATACGACGAGGTCCAAACAAAAGATCCGACACAAAAATCAATATATTTTGAAATAATTTTTTAGAAAAAAAGTAGTTACCCAAATAACACCACATACTTAAAAACCTAAAAAATTCACACAAAAGTAATATCTTTTGGACATATAAGGTGAGTTTGAGATAAAAATAATAATAATCAGATAGATCACTTTGAAATTTTATAAATTCTTATTTACACATTCCTATAAAAGCATTACCGTTTTCAAAAGTTAATAATGGTTTCCACGCTAATTAAGCTTGCATCCATAAAGTGAACTGTATTAAGTAAAAATGTTCAAAAATAAGGACCTAGTCATACAACTTTATATTCAGAACTTGGCATCTCCCTCTATCTTATTTCTCATTAAGTGCTGGTTCATTGTTGAACACTTACTTAGCAGACAGATTAGTCATCCTTGAGCATGTAATTACACAAAGATTTAGGGAGTGATCATAGTATTCACATATTATTGTTTTACTATTTGGTTGGCTTGCAAGTATAATTGCGCATTCGGGCTGGGCTCGGGTCAAAAATAGACTCTAAGCTCGGCTTAGACCGGACTATTTACTTAATGGACCGGGGCAGTACCAGTCACAGATGCGAAATTAAGAATGTTAAGTTCACGAGCCATTAAGTAAATTTCACATTATCACTATGTCAATCAAAATATCATGTCCTAGCAAGCCTATTTGTTACCGAGTTGGAAGAATGACTTAATTTAAGCCCTTAGCTTGGCAGTGAGTATAGTAATAAAATGTTTTTTAAGTGGTCTTTTGATACGAAGAAAAAAGTGTGAGTGTTTTATAAATCTATCATAAATATTGGAACTAATTCAATGAACCTCTTTTCAAATAGTTTACGAATATATCTTAATATTTGAGGAAGATTCATGAAACACTAAACAATATTCTTTTCGCCAAACAATTGATTTAAAATATCCGAAAGTGCAATAAAATTGTAATGTAATGTATTGGGAACGTCCTACTTTAATATAGAGGACCAATTTAAGCCTTCTGTGACTCTGTCTCTAAGCGGTAGATAGCCTTCTGTGACTCTGTCTTAGGCCGTGGCCCCACCTTAGCTAAAAAAAAATACATTAAAAAAATTGAAAATTTTTAGTTGTCTAATATATTTTTTATATTTTGATTTAGTTTGGCACTACCCAGATAAATTCATTGAATTGTTTGACCCAATCGAACGACCATTTTGGCCCGTTCCTGAAAAAAATTATAGCTTCACCCCTACACAAAGAAGTTTCTTATAACAAAGAAGGACCATGAAACAATACTAACTATACGTGCACAAAACTTACAATCTCAATTGTGTTTAGTTTAAACTCCTTCTAATCCCAATATATGTATATACACACACATATTGGGATTAAAATCCACACTTGAATATGGAGGAATAAAAATCGTTGCCATATCTGAATTCGGGTTTATAACCCGAATCTGATTTTTAGATTAACGAATCTGAATCTGTTTTTCAAACAGAATCCAAATTATATATTGAGTATAATATATTTATTTAAAATTGTACTTGATCCAAATTTAATTCCAAACCCGAACAATATTTACTTAATTTTGAACCTCATCTCATGTCTTGTCTTACATCCGAATCCGATTCAAAATATTAATCGAATGTCTAAATTTGTTTTATATCTTACTTTTTGTGCAGTCCAGTCGGATATCCGTTCTAGATAGGATTTATTCAATTGCATGAACAATTTCAGCTTTTCAGTCGGAGCTTAGAACCTCGCATGCCCGAGTCCTGAACCTAGCACGGTACTTTGATGGACTCAATACTATTTCTCAACCCAACGCCCCGCACGAAGCTGCCGGGATTGGCAAAGGGAAAATCGATGAAGTAAAAAGGGCTTTTGAAAACTTTTGAGGCTTGAGCCTTTTAGCACGCCTTTTGAATCAGAATCACAACAAAAGATTTAAGCGAAAAGACGCGAGAGAGAGAGAGGGAGAGATATCTTGGAGAGAGAAGGAGAGAACTATCTTGGTTTCTTGGAGAGAGAGAGGGAGAGGACTATCTTGGTCGCGTGGTACTGTTTGTGGGCTGTAGCACCATGACATCTCTTGGGCTGTGGCTGCCCATAGCAACAGCCCCTTCCTCCTCTTCCTCCCTTCACTCTATCGTCAAGCTTCATTCCTTCCTCTTGTTCAGACCTTTCGATACCACGCGCAGAAGGTGGGTGAGAAGAGCAGGGAGATGGTCGCAGGTGGACTGCTTTAATTCCATACATTCTGTAGGTACTCGATATGGCTTTCTTGTTTCCTACACCCCACTTTTTCCCTTGTAGTCTTAACTCTTCCTTTTTTCTCTTTTTTTGCTGACTCAAGCCGCTCCACACATCCATAAGGGGTGTTCTTTGCACATCTTGCGTTTTGGATGCTAGGCTGTTTTTTTCTTTGTAAATTTTCTATTACGAGATGGTGGTAGTGCCTTCTCCTTCTTGGTAATATAAATGGACCAAAAACTAAGGCAACTCATCTATTGGGTAGTGGAAACAACTCACAGGCCCCTTCGGTGGTTGCATCTGTTTTCCAACCATTCAAACACAGCCTAATTGCATTCTTATTGAGGCCGTGAAAGTCGATGGGTTCGTTTTATATTTCCTTTCTACAATTGCTTTTGTCTTCTCGCATGTCTGGTGACCAGGCCAAACAGAAATGTTAAGGGGAAAAAGTGGTAGAGAATATACTCCGCGGTGTAGTTATTCATGTTCAGAGGATGGAAAACTTGCTGGAAGCTTAAGGAGGCATGTTGATTAAGGTATACAGTGAGGATAAGGTTGAATCGCAAAACCTAGTCCCGTGAAATTAATTATTCACTTTCTTAACCTGGAATGGTCTATTCCTAATCGATGTTCTAAATTTTTCAGAATAGTCCCTTCTAGATGTCTGTTGGTTCATATACATTTTCCTTATGTTTTATCAATCTGAGGAAGTCCCTTTATGTTGCAAACTTCCCATAGATTGAAAAGGCAAGTTTCATATTTTATGATTGGAATCATTGGAGTACTAAACTTTATTTAACATTTATGGTTCTTTGTAGGAAAGAAAACTTTGTTGTATCCATGAGAGGAAATTGTGTGTACAAATGTTGGCAAATCATTGTTTAAATCTCATTATGATTAACACTATTATTCTTTCTTTAGGTGTTTATAGTATTGAAGCCAAAGTGAACAATGCTTTTCGATAAATTTTGTGACATTAAATAAATGACGACTATGAGGCTTTTTTACTAAGGAGAAAAGAGAATAAAATAAAGAGTGCACTACATGCTTCCAAAAGACCACGGTTGTTTGCATTCATATGTCTCCATTTTCTTTTCTGATTAGATGGAATATAATTTGGTAGCTAAAATTAATTTTTTGCTTTGTTATATGGATTTCTTTCACATAGAGTTGAAGCCAACTGGATGATGCTCTCTGCCAGAGTTCCAGTTGATTGTGTCAGTTGGAAAGTTGTTTATGATTACAACTACTGTTAGTTTAAAGCTGTACATATTTACATTCATCATGTTGTAAGTTATTTTCTTGTTACTGTTTTGACGTAGATGTTTGCATTTTAGCTAGCAAAACCAAGCAATGGGCTATTATTATTTTGAATAACTTGTTTGTGGTTTAGTAACAACGTTAGCATGTGTTACATGAAGGAAAATCAAGCTTTTGCTGGTATAAGCAGCTTTTGTTTAAGGTGTTTTGTTAGCTTGTGCTATGCATGATCGTGGTATGCTCTTTTACACTTCTGATTTACTAGCAGGTTATGTGTTCTTTTTGTAATGATAAAGTGGATCTCAGGATGCTATAGAAGACTGCAGTGTTTGGCTACAAATGGAAGAGAAAGAGAGAGTGGTGGATCAAGGATGTTTGGATCATCAGATGAGGAAGTCATTCCTCAAGTACCAACCCAGCTGCAGTCTGTTGTTGAAGGTTCTGGTGCAGTACTTGTATCAGAACCAAAGCCAATCCCTGACCTTGATTACCTACAGGTACTAAATGTTTCATGGCATGCTTCAGCAAAGAGTTCATGGATCTTAGAAACCATAATGTTTTGTGTGAAAAGAAGTCATTGTAAGTTGTAACTGCTGCCTCCTCTGCTTTGGATCATTACCTGGATGCTGAATCATTGGATTCGCAATGCATGGGGATAAAATGAACTTTGAGTAGCTTCCTGGCTTGGGATTATGCCTGCCATGGGTATCCTGTGTTCTTCATGGATCACGAAATAAAAAATCGCTGACTGCTGGTGCATCATTAACAAAATTTGGCCATGTTATGGTCCATACTCCAGAATGTATTTGGAACTGATTATGTGAATAATACAATGTAATTTAATAGAGAAGATGCAAATTGGTGGATTATTCAGATTGGACCAAAATTTAATCATAAAATCAGTAGGTTTTTCAACATCCAGATTTGCAGGTTTAAATGTCAAACGTTATCTGTCAATAATTGATAAACCATGATGAACTCTCACATACAATCCAATCTAATGCAAAGTGTATAAGTAACTTGATCGGATATGCATGTATGGATTTGGGGATCATTTCTAAGCCCATTTTGAAGGGTCTGTTAAACTGGTGCTAGGCTAGGTACAGTGCTCAAATGTGAAAAATACACACAAAATAAAACAGATGGACAAGCGTAACAAATTTGCTGAACCAATGGAAAATATGCACAGTTGAAAAAGGAACCAAAATATCAGTGGTATGAACTGTGAAGGCAGTTTTCAACATTTTGATAAGTGGCAAGCCATCTTCAAAATCATTTTGACCAGAATACAGTGCTCCCTTAATCACAACATAGTTGCTTAGAGGCCCTGACCGACCTCAGTGACCGGTTATTGGTAGGTGGTCTCCTTTGCGTTCTAAGCATTGCATGTTCCGGTCTTCTACTATTTGTAGTTAAGACTTAAGAGCATGCCTAAGGCCCTGCCCAGTGCATCTTTTTAATTGGTGTTGCTTTCAAAGTCAATGTTGAGTTTCTTCGTAAATCATGTTTTAACACATAAAACCTGGAAACATGTTAAAATGATATTCTTGTATCTCAAAAAGAAAAGGCATGAGCTGGTTTCTTGACCTGCTTGGCAGCCCAAACCCAGTCCAAGAATATGTCTTGTTGGAACTAAGCCTATAAAATCTGAACCGGTGTTTAGGTTGTTGTACCCATCCCTACCCACATGGTTAGGCATCAACCTTACAATCGCCTGTATGGTCTATAACCTGCTTTCAGTGTTTCACCACCATTTTTACTCCATTTAAGGGTGCAAACAAGCTGGATGTGAAACTGAACCTAGCTTGTATTAATCCCCCTCAAATTCTCCAAGAACATGTGGCCTGACCTCATCTTGAGCTCGTGCCAGTTATAAGTTCATTCCCTTCATAAGCTGGAATACATGTTCTCTTGCTGAATATCTTGGTAGCACCATGTCTTCCAAGTGTGTAAACCATGTCTTCCAAGTGTGTAACTTTGGAAAGAAAGTCTTACCTGTGTCATTGTCATTTAAATGCATTGCCTGTCTTCCAGCAGACTTTGTGTTGCAAAAGTACCTCCAATCAAAATCTTGAGGCTTGAATTGGAATTTGGAAGAGCTAAGACAAAGATGTGTTTGTATTGAAGGGTGGAAAATGGGGTTCTGGAAGAGAAAAAAAATGATTGCGATGAAAATGACTTCCAGGACCTTTGCTGCAGTAAGTGACTGTGACCACTTTTCTGATGCTGAAAGTGAGAAAGATCAACTGTTATCATGCATTTGTATCATATGATACTGTTTATGCATGCATCATGTGGTACTGGCTAATGTGTTTGGTAACTGAAAGGAGGCATGATACAGTCTCCTGTCTTTTGGGCTTGCATTTGGATACTGCAGTCTGATGCTTCATGTAGTATGATATTAGACTGGACCAATTATCTTGATCGACCAGTTATCTTGATCATCTATCATACATGGAGCAAACTGTTACATGCTGTTATATTTACCCTGATATTACTTGTAGTATTGAAAACGAGGTTCCTCTTTCATGGGTAAGCTTTTTGAAAATATAAGCAACATAGTATAACTAGTTTAATGTTTCGAGTCTCAATGATCTGTTACATCTAGATATATTCAGTCCTTTTCAAGATCGATTAAATTGTTATTAGTTCTGTACCTTCATAAAGTGGTCTTCCAATTTTATTTGGAAAATTGGTGTGATGCTTATCTTGTTTATGTAGGAACTACTAGCAATTCAACAGCAAGGACCAAGAGCCATTGGGTTTTTTGGGACAAGAAATATGGGTTTCATGCATCAGCAGCTTATTGAGATCTTGAGCTATGCAATGGTCATAACTGTATGTTGCTAAAGCTCTATAATTTTCCCTTGCCTTCCGGTCCTTTGCAGTTACATATAATCTCTAAAATTGGCATGTCCAATCCAGAAAAATCACATCTTCACCTCAGGGGCATCAGGTACTAATGCAGCAGTTATTAGAGGTGCACTAAGAGCAGAGAAGCCAGAGTTACTAACTGTAATCTTACCACAAAGTCTGAAGATGCAACCACCAGAGAGCCAGGAGTTGCTATCTAAGGTATGCAGTAACAAACTGTTTCCTGTATTCACCTAAGTTGCACACCATCTTCTTGTCTCGGTTATTTTTTCTTGCTGGTTATTGAAGAGATTAGTTGCGTACTGTAAGGTCATTCATGGACTTGCTCAATGCATCAAACATTCAGGTGTGTTGACTTATGAGCTGTTTCAGCTAATATTTATGAGCATTCCCTTTAGCTGCAAGAATTTGGTTGAAGGTGTATATGATATAACAGGAATGGTAAGGAGTTAAGAGTTATTTATGGTTGAATTGTGTATATTGTTGTGTATCAATAATCTTTAATGGATTTCAATAGTGATTCTTTAGCAGTAAAAAAGAGCTTAAAAGACACTCAGTGACACAGCGTTTTCCTTTTATCTGGTGGTTGCAAATTGCATTTCACTATGATGTCTCATTAGAGATTTCAATGGATTGGATATATCCAATTATCAATCCAAGTTTGAAATTGTTAACCGGATCTGGTAAAGGAAGTTAGATCCAATTACTAATCATATTCAGATTTGTTATGCAGTTCCATAACTGAATTCTAAACTGAGTGCACTATCCAACTTGGATTTGCTAAAGATCCGACCCAGTTACATATAAGTATTGGACCTTGTGCTTGTCAGATCCAGATTTGGTTTTAAAAAATGGAGTGTGAATCCAAATCCGAGCCCGATTAAGTCAAATTCAGTAAAGTTGGAAGTGACCTGAATCCAAACTGTTTACTATGTCATGGGGCTTGTTCTGATGGCACAAACACTTCATGGACATACTTAAGTGTTCATTCGTGGACACTTTTTTTGGCTGTCATTGTAGAAACTGATTAGGCTATTCTTGTGTTGCTAAGGTAGTTCATATCTCTAAATTTTAAAATTTTGAATTTTATGTACTTTATACAATGAATGTCTTATAATTTTTATGTACTTTATTTTAATCAGTGATAATAGTCTTATCTTCCAATTGATTTTTTATCTTTTCTGGACTTTATTTATATACAGGGGTTGAAAACACTAGGTGGGTCTATACAGTGGATGCCATAGACTGGCCTAGCAGGGGCCTAGGTTGTCCTACTCAACATAAAAAGGGGACAAGGATAAAGAAGAATGAAAAGAAAAAGAGGAAAATTGGTTATGCTGGTGATTTTCAAAACCTTTACGTAGTAAAGATAAAACAAAAAATTTTAATGCTTAGGGTTGAAATGGATATATATATATATATATATATATATATATATATATATATATGTTTTGCTTGGACTGGCTTGGTTCCTCAATCTAGACGTTTAGCGACTGGCCAGCTCATGGGCTTGCCTTGGTGTCACTTTGATCTCCAATGATTAGCCAAATGTAGGGTTGACCTGAAAACTTATTAGTCATTCACCAACTTGTAGGGACTACTCAAATTAGTTGGTCAATTCTCTCTACTGGTGATGTGGACATGGGCTAGATGACTGGCCACCATCCAGACCCAGTAGTCTACTGGTAGGGTGACTTATTTGACAAACAAGTTGGAAGATAAAGGATGTTTACGTTACTAAACTTCTATTCACTATTACAAAATTTCATTTACAAGCTAACAATACCTAGCAAAATTATTCCGAAGACAAATTATCTTCACGCTCTGGACAAAAGTAACTTTGGCAAAATTGACCATCATTTTGGATGAAAATATTTTTGGTGCGTTGTCTGCATTTGGTCCTTCTTTAACTTTGTACAACCTATGTAGATGCTATGACCACTCTTGTGAGTGTCTTGAGTCTTGACACTTGCCTAACACCCAAATAGTTGTGTCAATGTGATAAAGGTACAGGTTTAATTAGAAAAATGGAACACCTAGTCAATCACATGGTATAAAACCTTTTGAAAGATGGTAAATAGATATGCATGAACAAACAATCTTGAAATTGTTAAGCATGTAATAATGACCTTTAACAGTTTAACCCATATCGACCTCCATATTGAAAGAGGAGTAACAAGAAACTAGAGAGGAGCAAATCTTTAGTATGGACCCTACTTTGTGTTAATCATGTTTGCAACAAATCATTTATTAACTCTAGAATGCTTATGTCTCTCTTGATTTCATCTATGTACATGAGCTTGATGTGCAGCTGAACTTAAGCCTTACGTTCAGGTCACTTAACTGCTTTTGCAAGTTTTTGCTGCAATTATTTGCTTTCTTAATAAAAAAGCAGAAAAATTGGAAGCATTTAATCAAATTTTCTACCTCATCTTGCAAACTGTTACATAATAAATGCAAAATTAATTTTGTCTTCAACTGATTGTGGTGCTTAATTGGTGACCTCTTATCTTTTTTTTTTTTTTTTTTTTGCCCTTTTTTACAGGTCCAGAATGTAATTGAAAAGCCACAAAATGATCATTTGCCTTTACTTGAAGCAAGCCGGTTAGACTTCTCAATTTCAACTAATAATTTTTGCAATTGACAAGCTGAATGTATTGGCTTCTCATGGTTCCTGCATTCTGGATAATGCTCATGATAATTGTGTCTGTCTTTCTCATGTACACACACACATAAACACACCACCACCCCACACACAAACAGGAGTATGTGAATTTACAATTTTACATTCATGGGTGTTGATTGTGTTGTTTCTCACTTCGTAGCCTTTAAACACGGGAGGTTGAATTTGATAATGGTGTTCTAATAATGGGCATAAATGGCTTAAGTAATCCACTAATCCGGCTAGTCCATCTCTCATCATTTATCTTCTGGATTAGTAATAGTATTTTTTGTGGCCCTTGAACTGCTATACTATTCGTTTTGTCTTTTTCATCTTACAATATGAAGATTCTGGATTATCGACTTTAACTGTAGGGGTAACATTTCTAGTCACCATAACTGTCAGTTTTTTTTTTGTTCAATAAAAAAATGTGAAAATGTTCTTTTTTCCAGTTTAAATTGATAAATCCATTTGTCATGTTCTATTTTGTAGGGGACATTTATTAGTTATTTTATGCACATACTTTTATGAAACAAAGATCACTAAGCTGTTGTGCTCTAAACTATGATTCATAGTAAACCATTCTATGATTAAGATTGATACGCACATCTGCAGGAATAGATATGCACCACATACATCATCGACCATGCTGTCTTCTAGGACCAAAAATGACCTAAACAAAGGGGTGTAGATCAATGCATCCACAGATACACCAACGCATGCTTGTTAAACATGTGAACCATGAGAAACAATTGGCTGTTGATCAAGCTGATAAGATGACTTATAACCAGTCACAATGGGAGAAAGGGTACACTATTACTTGGAAAGTAAAAAAATTAATCTTTTACTTTTAATGTGGCAGGATGGAAACCATCTGAGCAGGTGGCTTACGATGGTCTTCATGAGCTTTTATGAGTGTAGTTCTCATGTACTACGAGCTCCCGTTTATCTGCCTATGTATACACATACATATGGCGCGCGGGTGGGGGGGGGGGGGAGAGAGAGAGAGAGAGATTTCCAGTATTAGTTGTACAAAATTCTGACAGTACCTTTTTAGCTTGCTCCTTGGCTATTTTGTGTTATTGTATGTGCCGCACAAACACACAAGACATGTTTTTCAAGTGCAAAGTCACATATGTTCAAACTTGTTGGTTGACCTCTTCTTTATGTTAGCAGGCTATGCAACATGGACATTCTATCGCATGTACAGCAAGTCATTTGCTTTGCTTTTCATGACAGCAAGCTTCTTATGGAAACATGTCAAGAAGCAAAAAATCTGCGGAAGATAGTTACCTTGTTTTATCTGGACTAGTTTGATTAGAAGATTATAAGAAGGACAGCAAGCAGTGAGGGTTCTATCCTTGGAAAGCTAATAGTCTTTCTGGTTAGCTGGTGCTCTATTCAAGGCTACTTGAATCATTTGGATTTTGCTATCATGTTCTCATTCTTTGCCATTGTCCACATTTCCCATTTATATTGCTTAATAAAGGTATACCTGTTCTTGTCGCTCTGGATCTCCTGACTCATAGGCATTGGCGTGCATGTAGAGAGAATTTTGATTCGTTGTTACTGCACATAGTGCATACATTTTACGACAACAAACCTATATGGACCGTGGAGCAACTTTAACTATGTCATGCTTTGAATCTTCATTTCTGGTTTAAAACCTGGAAAAGAGGCGCTATCCTGCTGATGCAAGACTCTCTCCAGCTTCCTGCTGGTGCATGCTGAAAGCTACGGGATGAAGTTGGCCTATTTACTGCATCAAGGGCGGGCCATTGCCATTGGCATTGGAAATGGGGAAAGCGAGCGACGGTGTATACTTTGTACTTATTAAAGGTAAAGAAGTGCAACATACAGGAACAGCACGGATGGATCACCTTCTTTTTCCTTAATCCTGTCCAATTGTTCTGATATCCTTTCATGCAAATTGTGTTGTTAAGCTTGTTTAATGCTCATTATATTCATATTAGCAATCTCAAGCCCATTTCATTTTTTTTGTTTTCGTTTTTTTTTTTCACTGCATAGGCATAAATTTATTTGCAATAAGGAACCGTTGGAATCAGACAGAGATCAAATTGTATGAGGAATCAAAATCTAAGATTTCATATTCTTTGAAATTAGGTCCTCATAAAATCAAATCCTCGCATCAGATGTTGGGTTTTTTTTTTTCGGACATTTAGATTTGGAAAATCTGACATCATTTGAGGTCAGAATTTTCAGGCATCTAGTTTTTTTTTTTTTCATTATACGCTTATTAGCTAGCTAACAAGTCTTTACCATTACATACACTTATGCGAATACATAAATATGCAAATCATGCCTACACAATTATGAAGGATATTGTTATTTCTCGGAAGTTAGGGTGCTATTGAACTAAACGCTGATTGGGTATCTGACAAAACCACCGTCAATTTGTCTATGAAACCTAAACAGATAACTGGATTGGAATTGCAATTGGAAATTCACATTGAGTTGGACTTTGATTTGCATGAGTATCTGAATCATTCATTCAGATGTTAACTTCATCACCCAAAGTGGGTTTTCAAATTCATACTCAAATGTTTGATTCCCTAGATATTGCTAGCGCAGCCAATGCCGATGAACCTGCAACTGACCAATGCTTGGAGAACTGATATCTTGCAATGTAGTTGCACAAAAATGTGCATCCTCAAAATACTAAATTCGCAGGTTTTTAAAATTTGAAGCGTATGGATGTGATCTGCCTATGGGTTTACTTGACTACAAAAATTCAGGAATCTGAAGCTGTCGATTTTCTTGGTTATAAAATCTTCTTTATTCATTGGGAACAAGTGATCTAAGAGTGAATAAGTTGTGAAGTTTGAATGCATGATTAATGGTTTTAAAGGGCTTCAATAATCGACTTCTCAAATGTAACGATGCACTTATCATGCTAATCTATATTTGAAGAAATCCTCGTCCCCAGGTGATCTGCTTATTATTTCAATTTCTTTTTGGTAGATCACCGGTAAAGAGTGGGGTTAGTGTGTTTGGAGATGAACAACACAATCTGCTTTCGTCAAATCGTCTCTAGAGTTGGAAAAAAAAAAATAAAAAAAGCAAGAAAAGCCAAATCATTCTTTTAGCCGATACAACTTACATTAACATTTACGTTAATATAATACATGAGTAATATGACATAAGTGAACCAAGCCGCAACACGCTTTTTGTGGAATTTGGATCCAGATTTTCTTGTGTTGCGGAGGTGAGAAGCTTTTTGGGGCGTAAAAGTTTCTTGTCATGTTTTTGACATCTTTTCAAATAGGCCAACACTTGACAAAAGAGTCGGCAAGAAGTAGATTTCCACATTGTGCTTACTGATTTCACTCAGTGGTGTAGTCGGCAGCAGCAATCTACCACAACCGTTGTCCACATCGTGTCGGTGGCCTGATCGGTTGCTATCTTTCTGGGTAAGGTTTGTCAGAATGCATAGTTCAAGTAAATGTGAAAACTATAATGATAGTTCATGAAAATAATTTACATGTACTGTCTTCTCTTCTATACGTAATAAAGCAATTACGCTATCAACTTACATAGTGTTCTCGTTTCTAGTTTATCATGTTATATGACACGAGAGAGAGAGAGAGAGAGAGAGAGTATCTATATGTTTATTCAAGCATCTTGTTGAGATCATTTTCAGAACCTACAGATTTAATGCATCTCCATTGTTGGGATAGTGTAAAACAACTTGAGTTCAATCTTTTTTAAGTTAAATGTTGGATAATAAATCTTTAATTGACAGTGTACAGATGCATAAGAGAAATGAATTTAATAGATTCCATTTCTACGCTAGTTTTATCTCACTCTCCGTCTCTAATAATTGTCACTAATTCTTTTTACAACGTAGTCTATGAATGTGATACGTACACTCAAAGAAATGTAAATATGTAAAATTCAACATTCTAAGAAACTATAAAATTTTAAAACCAAGGATATTAATTACTTTATTGTCTCTAAAAGTCATCATGTATGTCCAGAAAGCGTAACTATTTGTTTAACAAAATCCAAAAAAGTATAAGGTGTGATAAAACCAGCCGGGACTTGTTTAAGTTTTGTCTTGCATATATCTAAACTTTTTTTTGGCTTGTAAAGTCCAGTAAACAAATAATGTTGTCACGGTTTTTTAATGCTATGCTTTTAAACAATATCGATTATTAAATTTTTAGTTTATGTAACTGAACATTTACTAAAAGCATTTACCGACTACGGCTATTTATTTCAGAAAAAGGTTCAATATAACTTTCTTGTGTTTAAGAAAAGTGAATTAGTATTTATAAAATTATAAATAATTGCTTGAGTGTACAACATAATTCACGCGCATGATTTACGAATGAAAAACGTTATAATATAAGTGAAAATGATTTATCATAAACCTATATTTTTAAGACAATTTTTGAGCAATTTCATACCACAAATATCCTTTTTTTTTTTAGTTTCTGATTTACAATCACATTTACAGAAAAATTTCAAATGCTGAGGAAAATGACAATAGAATGCTCATCGCAAAAGCCATTCTATCTAACTAGTTTTTTTTTAAATATAATTATGTGTTTTTTCCTTAAGTGAATTATTATTATGAAGTTAAAATATTGTTTATAAACTTTCCAAATCAAGGGCTTCATTTTAAATAAAACAAAGGTCGAGTAGTCCTTCATAAATTCCCTTGTTTTTAAGGGAAAAGAAAAGTTCCATAACTTCCATTGCCAATCCTGTTTCAGGTTGGCGGGTGACATACACCTAACCTCATAAACGGAGACAACGAGAGAGAGAGAGAGAGAGAGAGGAAGGGGGAGTTCTTTTTGGTCAAGTCGGTGCAGAGGTTGTCTGGTCTAACACTGCACCAGCCACCGTGTGTCTGAGGGCCCGATTTAGTTGAGGCTTCTGCCGAAAGGTCGCAGCCCTCCTCTACTCTCTGTTCACTCCAATTCTCCTTCCGAAGAAGCAGCGCCAGCTGTTTTAGCCACCAAAACCCCTACACACACTTCCCTGTTATTTTGGAGGAAAGAAGACATGTTCCTCACAAGATCTCTTCGTCTCTGCCCACTTCCATTGGTATCACATTCTTCTTTGGTTGCTTCTTTTTCTTCTTCTGCTGCCGCAGTGGAAGCCGAAAGAGCCATAAGAGAAGGGCCCAGAAGCGACTGGACCAGAGGATCCATTCGAGATATTTATGACTCCCCACTTCTGGATTTGATCTTCCATGGCGTAAGACAACCTTCTTTTTCCATCTCTCTCTCTCTCTCTCTCTCTCTCTCTCTACGTTCAAGCGCAAATGCTTCCCGTATGTGATCGTGAATTCGTTCGTTAATAACAATGCTTGAGATTCTTACTTTTGTTAATTACCTTTGACTTTTTTTTCTATTTTCTATTTTTATTGCTCAACTGTTGGAATGTCTTCGATTTCAAGCATCTTTTTGGGTTCTCTTTGTGTATGTGAGTGTGTCCATATTTTTCGTCTAGCATTTGTTCACTTCATCAAGTATCTCTACTGTGACTGGAATTCGTCGTTCTTCCATTCTGGTATTGTTTTTTTTTTTAAGCTGTGATCTTTGCCATACTTTTGCTTATAGGTACTTACCTATAGTGAATAGGACATCAAAGCTACTTAATGAGGGAAGATAATCAGGGTTTCAAAAAAAAGTTAGTTTCTCCTTGGTGCTTTTCTCTGTTCCTGCTTGCCTATGAACGTAAAACTGCTACTGTAAATGGTGCCTTTCTATTGAAAAGGAATACTCTTGTAGGGAGTAGGGGCCACGCTCGCAAGCTTCTGATTTGTTAAACAATGCTGCAATTCTATTACTGTATAATTCTATTACAGTGTTTAAGGTCTTCCACAGTTATTACACCTTACAGTATCCGCAAAACACTGCAGCTGCTTAATTTTTGTATTTCTTTCCCTTCTTTTGGACTTTTTATGTGCTGATGTGACCTTGCAAACAACCTTTTGAGATTTACGAGTAAAATAAACCGTTTTAGATTATTGCAAGGCTCTCCATCAGGAAAATCTCCACAAGAAATTTGTATGTTGCACGGAACAACTGTGGGCCCTATGTTCTTATTCCTGTCAAAAAGGGGCACTTATAAAAAATTATTCATGTGATTGAGATCATGATAACAAAAGCTAAAAACTGTTGAGATGTAAAGAATCTTGGTAGGCAACTTTTTTAAAATTGTAAAAACATATCCTTCGATCTTCCTTCCTGTTGTTTTTCTAGTTTGGGGTTTCTTTGAGGAGTTAAATTATGACAACATTTTCTGATGCAGTTTCTCTGAGTTGGTTTCTCTAGTCATTTTTCCTTATTTGATGTGAACAAGTGAAAAATGGTGCATGTACAAAGATTTGATGCTTATTTCTTATCTTTTGTTTATTCTAGTATCTAATAAAGATGCAATCATGTTAGCCCTTCCTGTTGTCAACCTTTGTACATGAAACATTTTATCTTTCTCATGTAGCACCAAAATTTTTTTATAGTTAGCGGCAGAAGCTTACGTGTCGATTAGACGTATTGAGCTAAACCTTTTCTGAGATGCAGATCTAGTATTTCATTTATTTTACAGCACAATGGTGAATGTTTTGGAATGTTTATTGAAAAAAAAAATCCTTGGATAATGGATATTTCAACTGCAGAATGACATTCATTTGACATGAAATTCATACTGCAGGCACAAGTCCACCGTCAAACACACAATTTCAGGGAAGTACAACAATGCACCTTACTTTCTATTAAGACAGGTGGGTGCAGTGAAGATTGTGCGTATTGTCCACAGTCTTCTAAGTATGACACGGGGGTGAAAGGTCAAAGGCTTATGGACAAAGACGCAGTCTTGAAAGCTGCAAAGGAGGTAAATCATTTTTGTGCATTTTAGTTTTGCTGTGGACGTGCAAGTAGTTTTATATTTGCTTTAGATAGGTACGGGGACATGTTATTGTACTTGGCCTCATATACTTCAACTTTCTGCAAACCAATGAACTAGAACTACTAAAGCTCCGTATGCTATATGTTCCTAGTGAAAGGTGATATATACTTCCACAAAACAACGAAAAGGTCCCTGTTATTACAGTAAGGATTAATCCTGCCCACCAAATTATTTTAGTCAGATAATCACTTATCAAATGTTTTTTGTACAGAAATAAAGGCCACTTGCTGGTATATCATCAAATTAATTCACACACATACACATAGAAATTGGTATTTGCCAGGCAGTTTATGTGTCAGGCATATCCGAACACCTTTATTTATATGGTTTTACACGTTCATGGTTGTGGTTAATTTAATGGAATATATATATGTTAATTGAGTGCAGAGCTAGAAACTTAAGTCAAGGGGTGGGGCACAAGAACATGGTGAATTGTTAATAAAAAAGCTAAAAAAAATACTATTTAATTGAAACACAAAATTAGTTTGGGCTGTTTAATTAAAAGGTGTATAAGAATTTGTGAACACTATAATTGGTCTGTACAGTAATAAACTTTTAGTAACTTGATCCGGTTTTGCTTCTTGGCCACATAGAATTTCCTTAGTTAATATGTGGGCCTAGAGTACTCCCTCTTTCATTTTAGTTACAATTTTTTAATATTCATTATTTTCTAGTACTTTTTGTCATTATTTTCTCTTCAGTTTCTGTCAGTAGGCTACTTGGTGAGAGAATCAAGAGAATTTTTTTTTTCTCTTTTTCTATCCAGGGAGGACACTTGAATGTGATGGCCAGTTCCAGGGGCACAACCGGGTTGTGCACATGTTACCCCACACCATAGACCTGGTTGAGCAACTAAAACTCAACGACTTATAATGACACCAACAAACTTGAAGGTTAAAAATCCGTCTTCTTGTAAAATCTATTCAAAGTTTCAAACCATTGTCCTAATATGGTTGTGCGGTTTTCATTGGCGAGTTTTTCTGTTGACCGAACTTTTCATACCATCGAGACTTTCTCTCTTTTTCTCCTTCCTTATTTTGCATTCAGCCTTTTTTATTAACTTTAGGAAATTAGGAGGATCTATTTGTTTCCAAAATCTGTGATGCACCGTTATATAATATGTTCTGTATACTTAGCATGTTACCAGAAAGTAGATGCTTGAAACAAATCACAGTCACTGTTTCAACAGACCGCTGGGGCATTAATCTGAGCATTGTCTATGATATCATGGATGTGAAATTTTGTTGTACACTGAGGATTTTCTCTAATTGTACAATAAAGTCTGTTGTTTGTGTAGCCTATGTATTTATTTCTTATAACTTAATTTTCTCCTATTTGGTTTATTGCAGGCAAAAGAGGCTGGTAGTACACGTTTCTGTATGGGAGCAGCTTGGAGGGACACTTTGGGTAGAAAGACCAACTTTAACCAAATTCTTGAATATGTGAAAGAAATAAGGTATGCAAACCTTTGCTCTGGAACTATAATATACTAAAGTTAGTGCTCTTGTCCAATTGGTGTTCAGTGAATGTACAGAGAGATATCTTTAATAGGATCATCTTGTTGGCCTCCAATATGAACAATGTTTTGTCATGTCTATCATCGCCTTCATTTAATGTTTCTCTGCACTGAAGGTCAAGACTATCCTTGTGTATAAAATGTGTGACTTCAGTTTTTGAACAGCATAACCAATGTCCTATAAATGGCCTGGTTATTTTTCAACCTTTTGTTTTTCTTTCTCTGCGTCATATCAATTCACCTTTTTTGCATTTTTCCAGTTGTCAAAATTTTCTGTCTATGAAAGTTTATATCTTAGGACTTTCCCATTGGACAATTGTTTACAGGAATATGGGTATGGAGGTTTGTTGCACCTTGGGTATGCTAGAGAAGCATCAGGCAGAAGAACTTAAGAAGGCAGGGCTCACATCTTACAATCACAACCTTGATACTTCAAGGGAATATTATCCAAAAATCATTACAACAAGATCATATGATGAAAGACTGAAGACTCTAGAGTACGTCCGAGAAGCTGGGATCAGCGTCTGTTCAGGTACTCAAAAGTCCAACATCAGGGCTATGAGGTCCATGTGCTGATTTTTGACGTGTTAAATTCTGCTTAACAGTTTGGCAGATGCTCTTTGGTTAGCCTGTTCAAGCCTACCTTTTAGAGTTTTAGTGTAATGATCAACTTTAGTTCCTAGTTCCTGCTTTTCTTTTTGTGACTTCTTAATGAATGGTTGAATTAGGTATGCCAGTCCGTGTCTGGCATTTAGCCAATGTTTAGAACAACATTTTGCATTGACAAGTGGACATGGCTCATACATCTATTTTCCAAAAGTTTTTGGTATATGTTGGAGATCGTTGATTGAAAGGACCTGAATCTCCAAACATGTGAAATTTTAGTCTTGGACTTTTAAGAGATGTTTCAATAGTCTGTTCTATTAGTTATCCTTCTCTTTAATCTTCCATTTCTTGCCATGAGGTGCCCACTGTCAAGAACTTTTGTGCCCCATGTCTTGCCACAGTAAGCAGTGCTCTCCTGAGGGGCAAGCCTTAAAATCTGCAAACTATGAACAGGCTGCAATCCATCTTCATCTCGGTTATCCACATAAGACTACTGTCCATGAGAACGATAAATGCCTAAAAAAGATAGGGCTCTCAAACAGGTTTGGACATCTTTCGTTTTTTTATATGGAAATAATTTTCTTTTTCAAGAATCTGAACAAGTCATGCAAAAGTATATAAATGACATTACAATCTTAGTTTCAAATAGTCTAATAGAAAAATATAGAATGTATTTATTCATCAGCCATACTAATTTTTTTTATATATGTACTGGAATCTTTTTTTTAACATGAACCAAAATTTTGAACAGTTTTCTTCAAAAAAAGAAGAATCTCAAAATCGTCTGAGATATTTCACTGCTGAGGAATTACTGAATAAGATCAGTTAGGAAGTTTTGAACGAAATATAGTCTCGATTCCGTTTTAAGTCTGTCTTGTTGCCTCAGTGATGTCATTGTGAAGAAAACCTTTTTCCAAGTGGATCTTTTCATTAAAAGAGGAACATTAGCTATAAGGCCAATATGAGTGTCAAATGACTTCACCATGTATTAGTTTTGAAGGGCTGATAGGAGTCCACATGCATGCAACATTAAGTTACTGAGGTGGTGTTCATCGTATGATGCTGTACTGACAAGTCCTTTCTCTTAGGCTCTGAAATGGTGAAGCTTATATGAAAAACTTACACATAATGAATTATGCAATGGAGTAATTTGAATAACGTTTGCTTTGGCACAGTTTCTCTTGTATTGTGCTATGACGTTATTTGTGTTTTACAAGAAAAATGCTTTTAAAGAATGAGATATTTTTAACCTGCATTTGCAGGAGGAATAATTGGTCTTGGAGAAGCTGAAGAGGATCGTGTGGGACTGCTTCATACACTAGCAACCCTTCCAACTCATCCCGAGAGTGTTCCCATCAATGCTCTGGTTGCTGTGAAGGGCACACCTCTTCAAGAACAGAAGGTACTATATGGTGTTTTATTCTATAATTGGTAATTTAGGACGTCAAAATCCTGATGGGAATTTCTTGTTTGGTTGCTTATGTACTGGATATATTAAAAAAAAATCAAGAAAAATACCTCATGTTCAAATTAAAGTGCATTTTCTACTAGTAGAAAAACTTTATCTAATGCAGTTGAACTTTTCCATTCACTCAGTTGGTATTACCCTATCGATCACAGCCGTTTACTAGAGCTATCGGCTTGTGTTTTCACAACTTTCTGTTTCATTTACCATAGGATTTCTACTGGATTTCAGGAAAAGTATTCAAAAAAATTGCTGGACACTAGGGCCCTACTTGTGTAGCACCATTTTGTAGATTCCATGTTGGAACCATAGTGCTTAACTCATGATATAGCTCACAAGCAGGTCTAAAAAACTGGTTCATCTTTATTCTAAACTTAAATTGTTGTTCCCGGCAGGACAAGCTTGGTCCTGCATGACTGTTACTTTTATTATTTCTTCTCTAATAGTATGCATATTGTCTTGAATAATTATGATTGATCTGTCACGTTTTAAGTGCTAATGTTTTCAAACTGCTCAGCCTGTTGAAATCTGGGAAATGCTTCGGATGATTGCAACTGCTCGTATTGTGATGCCTAAGGCAATGGTCCGGTTATCTGCTGGGCGAGTCAAATTTTCTATGCCGGAGCAGGCATTGTGTTTTCTGGCTGGTGCAAATTCCATCTTCACTGGAGATAAGTTATTGACCACCCCAAACAATGACTTTGATGCTGACCAATTGATGTTCAAGGTGCTTGGACTCATTCCAAAAGCTCCAAGGTTCTCTAGTGAAACAGACTCCTGTGGTTGCAGAGCTAAGGAGACTGAACTTGCTAATCAAAATTCTGAAGAAGCACTATCTGCATCCGGCTGAGAGAAATGTAGTGATTTTTTTCATTTATTCAAGTGAATCATGTTAGCTGCATTTCGAGAAGTAGCATTGTCTCTCTTAAGGCTCTTGTTGCTTGAACTGATGTATTTACACTTAAATTCCAGCTGCAAAATTGGGGCCTTTTATATGTGTTTCTTAGTTTATAAAGAATGAAAACTTGAAGAAGGTTGTCTTGATCCATAGTCCGACTTAGGTTATGTATGGTACTTGTTGGATGAGCAGAAACTTTACCATTGACCAGACTAATTGCTAGGTTTCTTGAATACCTTGAACCTCACAAGCTAAGTTATTTCATAGCATTTGACAGAGTTGACGAATTTGCGAACTTCAGAAAATTTTCTGGTGTCATATAAAGCTAATCTTACTTTGTGAGACCTGAATTTAGTATGTTAAGACGAAGACGGAAGAACAAGGAACAGTTTGGGATTTTCATGAATCTTTTCTGCCTACCTGGTTCCTCAAACCGAGCTGCAACTTAAGGAAGCATGAACCGGGGAAGCTTGATCTGACGGTATTTGTGCTCATCTTGAAAGGTAAGTCTCCTTTCTTCAGATATAAACGTCAATCTTTTGATGCTTTCGTAAGTCTTTTTTATTTTTAACTTCTTGGGGCCTCATTGCATTAGAACCATCAGCGACATATGGGTTTCAACACCATTTTCTTAGCAAACTTGTCAACAAAGATGTTATTTTTCTTCCTATAGGGTAACTTATTTTTCATTTCTCTACTTGGGTGAGAGCTTTTTGGCTCTTTGTGAGCCATATGGCAGTCTCTCTTGGAGCATCTCAATCTCGTCCACATGGTTTCAGCACAACTGCAAGTAAGTCTCCACAGGATTCAGTAGCAATTCCATTGCATCAGCCGTCCCTCGGGAAGATACTTGGTTTTCAGATATTATACCATTTGCTTTACAGTCGGTGGAAGCCATATGACTTTGATCAGCTTCCACTATCTGTCCTTCCTTTTATGCTCGAGTGGATGAATTTGATCATCAAACCAAGGCAAGTCTAATGTTAGCAGAGTTCAGACCTAACAGTTCTGATTTGTTCAAACCAACATGCTAGTGACCTTAAATACATATTTCTGGGGCCCTTTTTCTCTCTCTTCTTTTGAATCTCGGATAAATGCTTTTGCCTAAATAAACAAAGACAGATCTGCCCGATCCAGTGGCGAGATTTAAACTATAAAAGTAACAGACATTATAGTGTACAAGAAAAAACCATCTAGTCATAGAGATTGTCGACTGATTTCAAGAAATATATATATATATATATAATATTTATCAATATAGTTATCACATAATTTTTATGGATAGGTAACTCTTGATGCTTTGATTACTTTACGTTTGATGTGCTAGAAAAGCTCGTTGAATGTCCGACTGGGAACACACTGCCCAAATGAAGCTCACCCCCTTCCCTCCTCTTCCTTTTGCCCCATGTGTCCAAGGCTCTGTTGGTGTCTTTTAAGTGGGAATTATATTCCATCAACTATATACGGTGATACAGATCATAGCCCTTATGGGAATCAGAATGAACAAGTGTTCCTTTTATGGATATACAGTGGTGATACAGAGCATAGCGCTTATGGGAATCAGAATGAACAAGTGTTCCTTTCTATCATAAGGCTTGCCAACCAGCTATGCTATGGCCCCGAAGCAAAACTCCTTGAATGCCTGACATGCGAATGCCTGACATGCGACTGACATGCGAGAAGCTGCAATTCTGTCAATCTTCAACAGGGAGATGCCATCATGTAATTACTCTCAAGTCACAAGCAATCTATTGTCAATCTTCAACAGGGAGATGCCATCATGTAATTACTCTCAAGTCACAAGCAATGGTAGAAGAAAAACTTAGAAAAAATCGATGTTATTGAACCGAAGCTTTGAATCAACTGGGGAATTGCCTATATACTTCGATTAATTGTCTGAATCTAATCGAATTCAAGAGTGTTTGTTAATTGGGTCAACTAAAAAGTGTGTTCACAATTAAAAATTTCAAGAAAATCAATAAAAAGAAAAAAATAGAAAAAATAATGCGAAGGTACCAGCACAAATATCCCATTAGGCACCCAAGTGAAAGCCCAATCCCTTTCCCTTTGACCCTGGGCCGTTGATGTATTGAACATGATCATTAAGGCCACAAATGAAGGAGTAATAGGCAAGGAGTAATAGGCCTATAGGCCCATTTGATATTGAAAACAAATAAAAATATACAAAATAAAGTATAATCCGGCAAACTTTTGTCTCGCTTGAAAGAATGACGCTCAAACAGAAGAAGCAGAAGAAGAACACGTAAGAGACAAATCAGAATAGACAATGTATCTTATATTTTGCACAAGTTAATAAAAGAATTGTTGCAGGTATCTCTTTGTGATCAATTTGCTTGTTATATGATTACGTCGCTTGCATTGTGGGTGGCAAATAAGTGTTGGGTCCTTAATCTCGTTTACAAGAAAATTGTGTTCTACAACTCTTTCATGTCTCTCATTGAATTAAACTTCCAATCTACATTATGTAGCAAGTGTTTATGCAATGCTTTGAGTTAATTATGTGTAGCTAATTATGCTGGTTGCTTAGATAACAATTTATCTAGTCATTAAATAACAATTTAACAACTTAGTAACACGGCAACTCATGCAGCAACTTAGCCATATAGCAATTTAACAACTTAATGGCTTGCAGAGAAACTTACACTAAATAGATAGGACACAATGATTTACGTTGTATATATTGACTTTTATAGTGATTTACCAACTAATTTAAATAGAAGTTTAATTACATCAGGAAATGAACAACTTACATAATATATAAGATGTTTTACATGATAATTTATAACAATTCACAAACATGACAACTAATGAAAGTCGACGGCCATTTGCATAACACACTATAGCGATTTGCATTTGTGCATGTCTTTTCATATAACAATGTATAATGGTTAATGCATATATATTCCCGACCAATTGCACGACAATATTTATTTTTTCCATATATATGGGTGTCCATGAAATGATATGTAACAACTCACAACATCATAAATGGCGATTCACGTATCAATCTAGAACGATTTGCAATGCTTTATTGGTTTGCATCCGTTGCATGGCTAAACCAAGAGATACTATTAAAATATAAATGTAATGCATAGGAAACTATAAGAGGTCTTTGATTACTTCATATCTGAAAGCCATGAGTTTGATATAACATGCTTTTGCTGACGGGACAACAAAATCATGGTTCATCAAATCAAACTAAAGACTTAAGATCTTTGTTTTACTTTATTTATTGAAAAATATTGAATTTAACATCGGAGTAGGGAGGGTCTGATCTTAAAACCATGGTTCTCAAAATCTTGGGGGATCTCAAATCCAGACTTCGAACACCCATGCCAGCAAATTTACCAACTACGATAACAAAGACTAAATTATAATCAGTTCAAAATATGCTTTGAAGTACTAATAAGTATGAATAACTGGTATCATCATATAAGCATTATACATGCTTAACAGGAACGCTAATTCCGTTGTTATTCTCAAGATTTTTTTCTGGCGCAGCCAAAAGGGATTCTGATTCATCCGTGAGAACGATGATGGTTCGTCTCTCTTGGCCGCATCGTGTCCTGTCCTACAGAAATCGATTTCGTTGTGACGGTTGGCAACAGGAGAACTCTCTCCTGCTGCAGCAATGGACTTCTGCGTTCCCTCCTCCTTGTGCAGGCCCTCTCTTCCGCA
Organism: Nymphaea colorata; assembly: GCF_008831285.2. Taxonomy (NCBI): domain Eukaryota; kingdom Viridiplantae; phylum Streptophyta; class Magnoliopsida; order Nymphaeales; family Nymphaeaceae; genus Nymphaea; species Nymphaea colorata. The sequence goes on from NC_045140.1 coordinate 701,656, forward strand.
CAAGGCTTCTTCTCTTGTATCTCCATTTCCAGACAGATTGGCTCTGTCTCATTCAGCAACTTGCGCTTCCACCATCATCCGGACACCCGTGGACAGGCATCCGGACGCGATGTCTTTAAAGATACTCTCCTCCGTAAACCGGGAGCGCTTACCATTAGACAAACAGAGGACAATTGAGCAAGTTTTAGCGAAATTACGGGATTCGGAGCCTACACGCAAAGCATATGCTCAGATCTTGCGTTTATATATCGAAATGGGCCTTCCGGATGAATCTTTAAGGGTCTATTTTGCTATGAAAGCTGAGGGGTTTACTCCGGGAGTTGTGTTGGAAACCAGTCTTTTGAATCTTTGCATGAATTCTGGTTTTCCGGATGTTGCCCGCCAAATATTTGGTCAAATGCCCGAAAAAAATGTTGTAACTTGGACGTCCCTGATTGTTGGTTGCATTAAGAACGACCAACACTGGATTGGTTTCGCTCTCTTCTGCCAAATGTTGGCTGCTGGAGTTTGTCCAAACGACTTCACGTTCAATGCTGCGGTTCAGGCGTGTACGTCGTTGGACGATGGGAAGCAGGTGCATTCTCTAGCGGTGAAGACTGGATTCATTTCTGATTCCAGAGTAGAGAATTGTTTGATTGACATGTATGCTAGATATGGTGTGATCAGCGATGCCCAACGAATATTTGAGAAAATGCTCTGTCCAGACGTTGTGTCCTACACCACCTTGATTGCCGGGCTTTCTCATAATGGTTTCTTCGAGACAGCAATAAATGCTTTTGTGAGAATGCTAAACATGGGGCTCAGCCCAAATGAGCACACAGTTGGAAGTGTCCTGGTTGCCTGTGGCAACATATTTGCTTGCAAATTAGGTATGCAGATCCATGCTTATGCAATCAAGTCAGAACTTTGTGGTATCTATGCTGCCAGCTCCCTGGTACATATGTACTCAAAGGGTTCTCTAATCGATTATGCAAGAACAGTTTTTGATGTAATGGAGGTCAAGAATTTGGTCACCTGGAGTGGAATGATTGATGGTTATGTGAAGAATGGGCTTGTAAAAGCAGCACTTTTCTTGTTCATGCAGATGCTGGTTATGGGTATCAAGCCCAACGAGTACACGCTTGCGACCTTAATTTCTTCTTGTGGGCTGTCATCCATTGGCATCAGCGAAGCACTTCAATTACATGGTTATGCAATTAAGCTCAATTACGAATCGAATAACCATGTCATGAATGCCTTGATTACCATGTATGCTAGAAAGAACATGGTTGATGAACTCGGCCATGTATTTAAGAGAATAGCCTTCCGCGATTCAGTTTCATGGTCAGCTGCAATTGCAGGATACGCCCAAAATGAACAAAATGAAGAAGCTGCAAGAATGCTATGCTTGATGCACAGGGAAGGTGCTGAGCCCACCAAACACGCGTTCGCTAGTGTTATTAGTTCTTGTGGTGATCTTGCAGCCTTGGACCAAGGCAGACACTTCCATGCTCTAGCACTGAAGTCCTCATTTGATCAGCACATATGTGTGTCGAATGCACTTGTATCGATGTACTCAAAGTGTGGAAGCATGGTTGATGCATGTATGGCTTTTGAGGTTACACCTGAACCTGATGTCATGTCATGGAACACATTGATACATGGTTATGCGCATCATGGTATGGGCGGGGAAGCTCTTCAAGTGTTTGAGAGGATGACCAGCTTAGGTGAAGTTCCGGATGGAGCAACCATAGTTGGGATCCTTTCTGCGTGCAGCCATGCAGGTTACGTAAATGAAGCACGTAAATACTTCGCTAAAATAAAGAGTGAATATGGTGTGACACCAACAATTTCACATTACTGTTGTATGGTTGACACGCTTGGTCGAGCGGGGAAATTGGATGAAGCAGCTGAGCTGATTAAGGAGATGCCCTTCGAACCTGATGGCATAATATGGAAGACTCTCTTGGCTGCATGCAGACTGCACAAGGATCTTAGACTTGGCAAGATTGCTGCAGCACAAGCAATCTCCTTATCTCCCAACGATTCAGCTAACTACATTCTTCTCGCAAATTTACTGGAAGAAAATGGCGAGCCTGATGGAGCAGAAAGGGCAAGGAGAGTAATGGAGACCATGTGTGCAAAGAAGGAAGCGGGGTATAGCTGGATTGAGATCAGAAATGTGGTTCATGCCTTTTCCTCTAGGGATAAGTCTCACCCTTGTACCAAACATATCTATGCCAAGTTGGAAGAACTACTCATTGAAATGAAAGAGGCTGGTTATAAACCGGACCTCGACATTGGTACTTGATTTGTGGAGTTTCTTTTTTGCTTCTTGCTTAACTTCTTTCTCCCATGGCAGTCATGGTGCGGTTTGAAAGTGGTACCGAGGGATGCCTTCTTGATCGCACCAAAACTTTCTGCTTATTCCTCTGCAAGTTGGTTTCCTTTAGCAAAAACAACTTTTTAAAGCATTGCTGCAGGAATCAGCCATGAGGTGTTCGATGGCCTGGATAATGAAGCACAACGGGCCAGGGTTGAACTTACCCTCCATATGCTCTCACCCTTTTAAAATGAGGGAGAGTCCCTTCCTATTTCATGGATGAATCCACGACCACGGTGGATTGTTGATCAATCATTGATTTATCAAAAGGCTGCTTTGTTGTGCGCGGGAATCAGAAAGGAAATGACTGCTGTATTGAGAATTCGAGAGAGAGAGAGAGATAGAGCTGTGCGGGGAAAAGAATAATCTGGAACTAACGAGTCATCGTGGGTGCTTGAGATAACGGAAAGGAGACTGTAGGATGTGGACTTTGGTGCCCAACTTGAACTTTCTTGATTTAGAGCATCGATTTAAAAATGTAACTGCAAAGTTATTCAACAACAGCCATGAGCGAACCAACTTGTTGCTATTTTAAAGATTATGTTGAATAAATTGAATCATGCATCACATTGTTATCTGAATCACACGCTCTTGCAGATAGGGGGGCTCTGTTGGTTTCGTACGAACTATAATTACTAAGTAACTAAATAGTTAATTTCATAAATGACTCCAACACAGTAAAATTCTGACTTTTATTATACCAGTCAGTTTACACCAAATAAAAAGGCAATAAGAACTTACTATTTGAGAATTGCTTTGTTAAGTCATTATGTTAATTTCACACATTTCATATGTTCAACAACTACCTGCAAATGGTCCAAAAGCAGACCAAATTATTGTAAATTCTCATGCATGAATATATCACTATTAAAGTGCTCCTATATAAGCTTTAGGGGCATAGATCAACCGGATGGCAAGGCGGTTCGAGGTTTGAATCTCAAGATCATTATCACACTGCAGTATGTTAATTCTCTCTGGATTGTAAATAGTGGTAAACACCATATCTCAGTTGAAAGATATACAATATTTTTACCAGACCTCAAAATAAGCCAAAACCTTGTAAGGCATAAGGGCTGAGGGTTTTTCAGCTTTTAAGTGAAAGGTAATTTCACCTAACTAAACATTTAAAATAAATAAATAAATAAATAAAAGTGATCTATGTAATAATTGGTATATGTTGTCAAACATGTCACTGATACGAACCGACCGATAGTTCGATTCTCCTCGTTTTATTTTCGATAGAAAAATAAATATAAGGGATATACGTAAACGTAAAACCATAAAATAGAAAAAGATATAAAACATACCATTTTTTTTTGTACTGTTAAAAATATATCTAAGTCTTGAGTTCGAAAAACATTTATAAGTTTGTTTCTTGTCGAGTCAACTATTAAGTTCGTGGAAAATTACTGTATTGTTATTACAAATAACATAAAAATATGCATGTTTGTTGAATATACTTAAAATTTGCTTGCACGGTTTTTTGGCATTGTAAAAAAAGTACCCACATAAATTTTTTTGATATTTTCATTGCAAATAACTAATTTTGATTGTTAATAAAGATAACCAGCTTATATATAGTTAAACTTAAGTTAATATATTATATGACATAGTTAAAGAGGCTAAAACAAACTAATTGAGCATGAAGCTTGAGATATTTTAACCATTTTATCTCATTACCGTAATTTAAGTTAACGATAACTTAAGGTTTAATTGACGGAAGGCTTTTTTAATAACTGTGAAGAACCAAGATATATATTTCTTTAAATGTTAAAAATTTAGGTGTATTGTTAAATGTCATCAAATCAATACGTTTTCTATTTTTTCTCTATTATCAACAACCAATAAAGTGAGAAAGAGTGGAATAAATTCCTTGTGACCACGTCACGAGTCGCCTGATACGCGGGATGAATCGAAGAAAAGGTCCATCTATTTCAGCCTTCAAATCCTCGGACGCGCGGGAAAGAAAGAGGCAAATATCATCGCCACCCTCGCAACCCGCCCTCTCTCTCCCCCTCTCCGGCGATCTTCTTCCGGCGGTGGCCTTAATCGGTGAGTCTCCCTCTTTCTCTCTAGTTGTTCCTATTCTAGGGCTTGTTGACTTCTGGTATTTGAGACGATGACTAGGAAAGCAGATTTGTTGTTGGTAGGTTGTTTTTGAATTTGTCTTGATCAAGAGCCTCTTTGTTCATCACCTACAATGCGATTTTCTATTAAATTGGAAAAACAGTATGCTGTTCTGTTGAAGTTGGCTTTAACAAGATACTTGCATGATATTGTTACATAATGTCATGCTGTGACGTGCAAACTAGAGCCCAATCTTCACTGATAGGACTCCAGACCTGGGATGATGTTCTTGTTGCTGCTAATGCAAGTCGTATGGGCGTTTACATCATCGAGAGTCCTCTTTTCATTGCCTCCTTGTTTCGTCGTTTATTTCTTCTTTTTTGCTTTCCCACATAACAGTTATTAAGTGCATTCGTTTGATGAACGAATAATTAAACATTCGTCTTTTTTTGCAACTTCTTTTGCCAGATACATTTCGTTAGGTCTTTGTTGTTGATTGATAGGATGGATTCCATGACGCAACCAGCTTCCAGTTTGAGATTTTTAAACCTTAGGAAGTCATTCAAGCTTGCAATCCATCCACTTTTGACTGCCTGTCCAAGGGAGGTACTGTATCTTTCCTGTTATCTTCAGTAACTTTTTTTGATGATTTTCAGCTTAACTACATGATGCCTTCGAAGCTATACCCAAGCTAGCAATTGGAAGTTCATAACGCAAAACATGTGGATCATGACGCATGCTGTTGGAATTAGCTCCATTATGCTGCAGTTACACTTGTAGAGGAGGCTATATGAGATGACTCTTTGATAAGGTTGTTTTGTCATAAATCTTCTTTGTCTAAATCACACAATTTGGCTTCCCGCAGCTTGTCCGCCTGGAAAAGATCTGTTATCTTGTAGAAATTTCATCTGTTCCCGTTGTTGGTGTATGGGAACCTCAATCTGACATGTCATATTCTTTAGGAGTATCATTTCTTAATAAACCATGTTTCAAGACTGAACACTGAGAGGCTTCGTACACCAATTTATCTTTCTTTTAAAATGGTTTTAGACTGAGAAATTATATATATATATATATATATATATATATATATATATATATATATATATATATATATGAGTATCATATATAAGAATATAACAAAATAAAGAAAAAGATACGGCAAACAATTGACACACAACTTAAGGGCTTAACCTAACTCATTAAGTTGCTAATTCATGACATAAGAACATTTCTGTGATAAATGGCATACCCGTTTCAACTTTTAACACCCAAATGCATGTGGTAGGACTTAAGAATAATTCCAACTAAAGATGTTTGAGAAATTTTTAATGGTTTAAATACTCAAGTGCCATACAATTGGTTGTTTAAGCTCGTTTATAACATAATTAATTATCAATTTTGTTGTTTATGGTTTCTGCACATTCAATTGGCACTTGTGTGACATAGTGAGGAACATATACATATACTATCTATTTTGTGTGTGTTTGTGCGCATGTGTGTGCAAGAGAAGCTTATGATACATGGCCATGTCATTTTGGGTGCTGCACCCATGTTGTGCATATGTGTGTGCAAGAGAATCTGTGATACATGAGCATGCTATTTTGGCTGCCACACCCGCATCGCTCATGTGTGTGCAAGAGATCCTGTGATACACAAATGTGCCATTTTTGGTTGCCTCCCCCACATCATGCATTTATGTGTACAAGAGAATGTATGATGCATGGGCCTAACATTTGGTGCTGCACCCTCGTCCACGTGACCTGGGTGCAGTCTGTGGGTTCGGATGCTCTTAGAAAAAAAAAGGAGGAGAAGGGAGGAGGAAGAAGAAAGCAGGAGGAAGAAGAAGGAGGAAGGAATAAGACTTACTTGGTTGCAGCTGGAGAGGCATGGCTGAGGTTGAGGTTAACAATGGTTAGGGACCTAGGGTTTTTCAGAAAATATCTTTCTGTTACAAACATCTATTCTCTTATCATTTGCAAAGGAAACTAATTTTACTCAGTTGTATTTAACTTTTACCTTCTTTTAGAATTCTCTTTTATTACAATGAGAGACTTTCTCTTTATTTTTCACTTTTACACACAGACATGTACACACATGTATGTATTGTTGCCTCCACACCCAGGTTTTTTTGAAAACTGATGCACCCAAACTTGCAGCCGACAACTATGTGACAGGGGAGAGCTAACAAATTTAGGAATCATGTTTATATGTGCAGGAGTCTGTGAACTGTGAAGTAAGAACTCAGGATAAGCAATTAGTCAACCTTGCTATATCATTTTTATATTTTTACATGCTTTCCTCAGTCCATTTATGCAAACTGGTTCCAATCATCTTTAGTTTTTTGTTATCACAAATCTTGGCGAATAAGCTCAATATATCGATTTTTTTTGGTAGGATTTTGATAGTGCATTTTCGGTTCTTGATCATGGTGAGCGCCAAACATTACACAAGCTATTACTGCAGGTGGGTTTATTGAATTGGCTTTATAGTCCAGTTGATTCCATGGATCTTCTCAATTATCTTTAAGGAATTTCATTTGTTGAAAAAATTATGTGTATTTTAACTAGAGCATATTGCACCATGGTGCCATTTTGCTTTGTTAATTAGACTGGCTCTTAATGGATAAACTCAGCACCTTTACCATATATTTTGCCAGAATGCTGTCACACATGATGTCTGTAAAAAAATAAGGTTCCATCTCTGCCTATGCCTAAGATGAAAAAAGGTTTCACAAGGGACTTGTTTTAGGTCCTCCTTGACATGTCAAAATTGAAGATGTGAAGAATCGTGCCAGTTGACCTCCTTGAAAACCATCCTTCCCATCCAATTCAGCAAAGAACTCTTGCATTGGTGAGAATAATGGGGCTTAAGAAACATTTTTGTGGCATTGTCTAATTTATATGCCATTGATTTGATTTCTGATTGATGATGTGATTGCACAAATTTCAACAGGACCAAAAATGGTTGTTGATGGTCAAATTTCAGAAAGACAATTGAAATAACAGTAGGAGCACATTTGCTCAGGTACCCACTGCATTGAAGCACATAATAACAAATATACATTTTTATACTTGTGGAGACATATTTTATATGTATAAGATAGAGAAACAAGGGGAGCTAGCTGCTGTGCTAGTTCACTTGCTACTTGCTAGCTTAGTCATTATATTAATAACCAAAATCCACCCAATGAAAGGAAACCATGCACAATGGAAAGATATCAAAAAGGAAAGAATAAACACACACACAAACACACATATATAGTGATTGAATGGTGTGACCCAAGTTTTTTGTGCCCTCATGTTCCCTGAGGGCCTGAAGTAAAACCATCTGATGAACTTATCAGATCAATAGATGTGATCTACATAGTTTATTTAACAAATAAAAAACTTGGAAGCACATTATTTGAAGGTGTAAAAAGAAAAACCAAGGGCTTAAACAATCAACAGCTCAAAATGCCTTGAAAATTGTAATGGCATACTTCTTGAAGTCTCTAAAAAAGCAATGGTCATCAAACTACTTTACCTTTATGGATGATTATCCTAGGAGGAACCTCCATATCCACTTTGTGTAGACAAACCATCATCCTGAAAGGTACTTTAACGTTCATTTGATAAATTTTCAACTTGTTAATCGATAAAATTGCTATATATATATTCTAACAGTGGTCTTAGGGCTGTAGTTTATTTTGTATTCTTGTTAGTAGCAGTTAGTAACAAACTAGCTATGTATCTCTGTGATGATCCAGGGATCGGCTCGTTTGTCTTGTGACCTTTTTTTCTTAGGGGTAAATCTTAGATAGCCCTTGCACATGCTTTGTCAAGGGCACCTCATTTTATCTTTAAACCATTCTGATTTGGTTTTATACGAAGGAAAAAAAGATATATATTTAGGGGAAGAAGATTGATATAAAACAAATCTATTAGGGAATCGACAGATTCTTTTTACATCTTGTAAGAATAAATTCTCCTACATCATGCAAATATGAGCACCTTGAATCCTAGATGCATCTCTATTCTCTATCTGATCATTTGAGGTTCATTTTCTAGATAAGATATACAATATTTACTGCTATTGTGATATAAGTTCCACTAATAATATACTGAACTCATCATATTTGAGCAATAAATGATTAAGCAAAAGAAAAAAATCTATTTGATAAGCAATGCCTCAAGAGTCCCCTTATAGCCTTGTGGGGGATGTTGAGTATGTGCTAAGAATGACTGCTAAAAATGGATGCATCTTATGAATTGTGCATGTGGGTTGATGGTTTTGTTATTCATTCTCCTTAATTATGCATGGAAACTTGAAATTACATTTAATCCACATTATATGCGTAATATTAAGTGTACGATGCACAATATGATTAAACAATTATGTCAATGTTCAGCTGTGTGTCCTTGTAGCTTTTCTAAAGCTCAGATTCTGAAGATATTAGTTATGGTTTGAAGTTTGGAAAAATGTACTAAGATGCCCCATATTTTTTGTTTTCTTGAAAGTCAATTTTTCTTGCTAAATAACATACTTTCCTCTTTTCTTCTTTAGGTTATTGCTTCTTTGCATGAAAGTATGCAGGTAATATGTGATGCACCTCTATTTTTTAATATTTGATTATTTTATTTTTTTGTACAAGTCCAGCAAAATATTGCCACATAAATGCAGCTTCTTGATCCTTTTCCGTATATTATATGTGTGATGTTAGGTATTCCCTGATGTGCATCAAATGGATGGCAATTTTTTTTGGAATTTACAGTATTTCCATATTTTAATGTCCGATGCAAGAGTCAAATTGGAGTTCATGTGAAATAGACTCAGATAGAATTGAATGCGATAGCTAGACTCTGAAAGAGGTTGCTCATGTTGGTTGTTAGTGAGGGTGTGGCTTTGGCTTGTCAAATTTGATGGTAAGTGAATGTCTGCATTTGGATGTGTAGGCTTTAGGTTGACATAGGCCATCCACTCCTCCAAGGGCCTGGGTTAGAGCTCAAATTGAAGTAAGAGCTTGTGTATGTCTCTTAGCATAAGTAGGTAGCAGTCTGCCTAACCCAGGTTGCCTGTCAAAATGAAAAGTTAAGGGTTGATATAATGTCCTCCATTTGTTGTCAATCACAGAAGTTAATTTGCTTTTCTCTTTCCTCAAATCGACAATGTCCTATTCCTTTCCAGTTGGTCTTCATCTTCTATTAACATCCTTCAAATGATAAAAAAAATTGAACATAACCACATTCTAGTCCTTTAAGTTCATCACAACATAGGGATCTTTTTCACATTGAACATGCTACCAGGTTCATTATAAATCTCTCATCCTATCTTGAGTGCAGAACCATCACATTCAAACACAAACATACAAGAAAAGAAAGGAACCCTGCACTTAGGCCAATTATATGGTTGGTTTCCTGCAAAACAATATAAGATGTTTTCAATCGCCTCTTAAGCATTTTGGTTTGACCATCTGTTTGCATTTGTTTGGCCGTACTCATCTACAGAGATTGCAGTATGCAATATTTCTTTCAAGGTTTTAAAGGGATATGGTATCTTATTCACTTATTATTTAACATGAGAGACCATGGAGTTTGTCAAAATTTTCATGGAACAATTACGTCGTTGTTTGTGCTGCGAGGGTGTGTTTGCTCGATGAAGTTCACATGCTTTGACAAACCTGTCCACCACCACAAGAATCATCAATTTTTCTTGAGCCTTGGGAAGTCTTTTAATGAAATCCATTGAAATAAATTTCTACATTTGTGTTGGAACAGTTATCTGCTGCAGTGAGCCCAAAGGTTTTAGGGATTCATATTTGTTCCTCTGAGAAGTATTGCAGGCTTCCATGAACCTCTTATTGTCTTCTGTTATTCAAGCATCTCTTTGGTAGTTTTTCATGTTTTAGAATTTTTTAATAGTATGAAATTGTTTCTTCAGTAAAAAATACCGTTGTCTGTAGTTTGTACTAAAAGTCAAATCATCATCTATTTTTGCAGGAGGAGTTTGAGTCGATTTGTCATGAGACACAGGTTGCTTCTCTTTGTCTTTTCAAAGCCATAGATGGGAGCTCTTTATGCTTAGATGAATTGATGAAATTTGTCACTAGCAGGGCTATCTTTATGCATTGATGTTGCTATGATATGGTGGAGGTGTGAAAAGTACAAGATGTAGATATAAATCTATATTTCATAGTTCATACACCAAAAACTCTCTCAAGAGAGCACTTACAACAATGGTTGAGAACAGAACTGTGCACTAAGGCATGAAAAAGAACATGAAATCTCAAGAACAAAGCTTTATACACTGAACAGGGGACCAAATGGTCCCTTAGCTGGAGCATAAAAAAGGATTGTTGGAGACCCAATGACTAGAATTCTAGCCCTTGGAGTCTTCAACGACTCTTTCAATTAATACAGAAAGAAATCAGGAAAAATTGCAGGAAAATATAGAAAAATAAAATGCATAATTTGTAACATCCCCTTCAAACTTATGGTGAGCTCACCTAAAGTTTGCTAAGAAGAAAAGGTAACCTAGAAGCACCAAGCCCTTGGGTGCAAACTGGAAACTCTACTAGCTGAAATCAAATGTAATAAGGGAACTCGATGGTTTTCTTCAAGAATTCTTATCTCAGAAAATGGCAATCCATCTCAATGTGCTTGATTTGTTGATAAAACATATAGTTGTTGGCAATATAAATGACACTTTTGTTGTCACAACACAATTTGGTTGGTCCTTTAATCTTGATTCCCATATCCTTGATTAAACTCCTTGACCAAATAATCTGCATAATAATTGAAGCTATAGCTCCATGTTCTGCTTCTGATGATGGCAAAGAGATCTTTGCTGCTTCTTGCATCTCTATGAGACCACCGATGTGTGTAGGAATATGCAAGGATCAATAGGAGAGTGCCAATTATTTCAGATCACCTCTCCAATCAGCATCTATGTAAGCAATTAATTCTAAAAGGAAAGGAGGAAGACAAGAAAATATCCTTGTCAATATTATCTTTGGTTACCAAATAATTCTCAAAACTGCTCCCATATGAATTATAGTAGGAGCATGCTGAAATTGACTAGCAACATGAACTACATATGCAATGTCAGGCTTAGTGGTCAAGTAGGAGAGATCACCAATAAATTGAGGATAATGTTCCTGATAATTTATTCTCATCTTCATGTCAGGAACTTCAGGTGTGTCAACAACCTTGTTGTCAATTGTCCCAGACTTGCTGACAACATCAGCAACAAACTTGATTTGTGAAAATTAGTAGCCTCTCTGCAAACAACCAATTTAGATGTTAAGAAAATATGTTAGAAAACCTAAATCTGATATTTCAAACCCATTTTTTAGAGTTTGCCTTGTTTTTGTTTACCCATCTTGATAACTTACTATGATGATCATGTCATCAATATAGAGAAGTTTAACAATTCCTTAGTTGAATTCATCACATTGCTAAACCCATCATACCAGGCCTTCAGAGCCTATTTCATCCCATAAGTACTTTTCTTCAAATGAAGAACCTTTTCCATCAGGAATATCGTATCTTTGAGGAGTCATAAAGAATTTCTCATTTAATTTCCATTTAAGAAGGCATTTTTTACATGCATCCTATGTTTTCCTGCATTAATTTGAACTGTTCTTTCTGATGCTATTACTGCTGTAATCTTTGCGCCAGGTTCATACTTCTTTTGAATTGGTCGAGCAGCTGGTTGAAGAGCAGAGTTTGGACATTCTTCACGATGATAAGTAATTTGGTTTTGAAACTCTTCATTAGTTTTGTTTGTATCTTTGTAATGATCCAAGGTTGTGAGTACTTGAAAATTGAAATAGTACCGAGAAATGCTTTGAGAAACAGAAACAGCAAACAAGAATTTTTCAGGTTCATGTTAAATGGGGAAAAGATATGTATATAGCATATATGAAATTAGTAACATATGTTTTTGAAAAAACATGTGATCACATTTCATGCATTGGCACAAGTATCACTTTTTTTTCTTTAAATATCACATTAACAAAAAAAATGTGAAAAAATTGTTATAGTTTGAAAATGTCACCAAAATGAGAACATGAGGAAGCATTATGTTTTCATTACAACATTTCTTTTCCAGTTTTTTTTTTCAAAAAAGACTTTTAAAAATATATTTCATTTTTTGGGTTTTTTATAACTAATTTTAATTCTTATCAAGAAAGTTAGCTGAAAATCATATTTTCATAATCTTCTATGTTATTTTTATAGTTTTTAGTTTTTTAATTCCAAGGTTTCCTCAAGCTTTTCTGAAAAAAGTGAATTTTCCTATTAAAACCTGAGAAACCCTTGTCAGTGAAAACCCGAAAATGATATTTGTGCCAATGACTCCATATACCTGTGGACGGTATTGTACATAATAGCATATTGTATGATGCATTACATTACACAATGCATCTGTATTGTATGAAGTGTAACTTATCACACCGCTATTCCAAATATTACACTATGGTATATGGTATCACATAAAGAAGATGTTGAAGGAAACTAGGAAAGTCTTTTTTGGACTTATATCAATTCTTAAGGCAGAATATTAAGTTGATCATGAAAGATATCTTTACACATTTAAAGCAAAAAATTGAAATTTAGGACTGATTTCATCCATTGTAATAAAAACTGTGTATTATTTGAAAAAAAACACGTATAATACCCGAGAAATAAGTCAGCTGTATAAAACGGCAATTAGACAAGTTTTTTTTTTAAAATGCCAGAAAATAAAAAAAAGTGAAAAATGCATATTATACGCATTTTTTCGTATTTTTTATTATTATTTTTAATTTTTTATCATTTTCAGGATTTACTAAATGTTTTATTTTTTAAAAAAATTTGACGAGATTTTTCTGAGATATACAACTTTGGCATATTATACCTGAGAAATTTCTTGCCGTATAATACCCGTACACGATAATGTGACAATGAATTTTCATCCAATAAAGTTAGTGCTTTCATGGCTTTTGCTTTTGTTGAAATAGATTGTAATGGGGAACCGGGTCCAATTCTGGACCCGGTCCCATGGGGCACGGGTACCGAGGCTGGCTCGGTACCCTAGGCGGCACTCTTTCTCTCCCTCCTATATAATCTTCACTTAAGTGTAATTGTTAAATTAAGTGAATAGATTTTCTCTCTCCTAGGGTTGCGGTGTGCACCTAGGTTGGAGCTTCCCGTGGTTTTTTCCTCTGACGTAGTAGAAAGGCGACTGATGTAAGCTTGTAGTTCCTTGATTTGATCCGAGGAAAGCCTCGACTTTTCACCACTAGAAGAACCACTCTGATTTGAGTCATGCACAAGAGAACCTCGCCGACTAGACGGAGGGCGACCACGAACAAGTCTCTTCTCAGGGTGTAGATCCCAACAAAAGTCAACAGAATGTCCTGACTTGTGACAATGTGTACATCGCCTAACAGGGCGCTGGCCAAACACAGAAGAACGGCTAACAAAGGCCGAGGGACCATTCCCATGACTGGGGTCAATCTGCATCACTTGGCGTCTTTGTTCCTCTGATTCCACTCTAGCATAAACATCTTCTATTCCAGGAATCTCATCACAATTGAGAATTTGACTCCGAATAGATTCAAACTCATCACGCAAGCCTCCAAGGAAAAGGAACGTCCGGTCCATCCATTCCTTTTCCCAGTACCGGGCATGATCAGAACCACAGTCCCAGTTATCATTCACATGATAATCAAGTTCCTCCCACTTAGTTTTCAGGGCTGCATAGAAGGAGGCAACAGACAGGTCACCCTGTTTCAGAGAATAAATACTGCGTTTAATCTGGTACGTACGCAGAACCCTTTTCTTGCGACCATACATCCTCGCAAGCACAGTCCACATATCAAACGAAGTCGGCTTCCGCAGAATAAGAGGCTGAATATCAGCGGACACAGAGCTGATGATCCACACCTTAACCTGACTGTCTTCCAACACCCACGTCGCCCATTGAGGATCAGTTTTGCTGGGCGCCGGTTTGTCGCCCGTGATATAGGAAAGACGACCACGGCTTGTTATCCCAATCTCGAGAGCAGCAGACCAGGAGAGATAGTTGTCTTTAGTCAGACGAATGGGCGTGACCTGGACCGGCAAGATCTCGTTCTTGGGAGCGCTGCCTGCGTCAAAGGCCACATCACTTTTAGGTGCGATCTCTTCCGCCATCACAAGTAGTCAAGTCAGACGCAACACCAGGCAGCAACAAGACAACACAGCGGCGGCTGAAACACCAGCACCACACGGAACCCTAGGTGTCGGCGACGGCGTGTTGGATCTCCCGACGGCGGCGGCGCAGAGGCGTGACAGCGCTGGATCATCCGACGGCGGAACAGGAGACACCCACGGCAGCGGAAGCTACAAACGGCAACCGGCGGCGGCGGCGCTGGATCGTCCGACGGCGGCGGCGCAGAAGATCCCAAAGGCAGCGGCGCGGCATACTCCAATGGCGCAGGGGCGACAGCGGAAACACGAGACGAAGCCGAACGATCTCACGAACCTGGCTCTGATACCATGTAGAAACATGCAACACACGAAGGAAGAAGAAAGGAACAAACAGTATACGTGGAAAAACCTCAGAAGAGGAAAAAACCATGGGAAGCTCCAACCTATGTGCACACCGCAACCCTAGGAGAGAGAAAATCTATTCACTTAATTTAACAATTACACTTAAGTGAAGATTATATAGGAGGGAGAGAAAGAGTGCCGCCTAGGGTACCGAGCCAGCCTCGGTACCCGTACCCCATGGGACCGGGTCCAGAATTGGACCCGGTTCCCCATTACAATCTATTTCAACAGCTTTCATGTTTTTTCTTACAAGTGCCTACGCCTATCCCCCAAAATGAAAAAATTCAAGTTTTATAACCATTAAGTTGTTTCACAACTTCAAGGAGTAGAACATACATGTTAAAAATTTATTGCTTAAGTAGTTAATTTTGATTATTATAATGAAAATGTGCATATTTATTATTTTCTTATATTCACACAATTTATGTTTTTAAATACAGAGTTTTTTAATATTTAATTTTTTCCCATTATTTTTGTATTTTTTCTGACTTGGTAAATTTTCTAATTTTTAATGTTAAAAGTTTGTTATTTTGTTGGAGACTCATTAGTCATTAATATAGGTTATTTATACATTTTACAACATTGCCCAAAGAGAGGATCCTTTATGTCATGTAAATGATAACATGTTTTGACTACTTGGACATTTGTTAAAAAAATCTCTGAACTGAACTAAGAGCTTTAAAAATAGGTAAGATGGAGTGAATAAATAAACTGGTATGTTATCACATTATGGACATTCACGATCTGTAAAAGCAGAGGACTTTTACTGGAATAAATTAATCAGAAATGTCAAAGGATCTTGACATTTTAGTTTATTCGCGAACAAAGAAAACAAAGTTTCCTGAAGAAATGCAAAGGGATCCAAGAAGCACGATCCTTGCTGTGAAGATGTTTCCAACTTTGTGACACGCTGATTACATTTTTCAGTAGCTTGGTTAAGTTGGTTCATTCACCAGCAATTCGGGGTCCTCTATCTATATGATAGTCAGTTTATTCCTGAACAGTAATACTCATGATATGTTGGTATTAACTGCTTTTTCACCCTTCTTTCAGTCACACATGCTCAATAAAAAGTGTGACTGGCTGCTGGCTGGCCCGCTGGGATGCTTTCAGTGCCACTTTGACTAGAGACCTTGAACTGGCTGGGTTGGCCAAAAACTCATTTGAGTAATATGTTGTCATAGCCTTGCCTTGGACAGCTGCTCTTAAGTGACCTGCCACTTGAAACACCCAGAACATCTCCTTGAAAATCTGGGCCTCCTAGGTGCCCATGGCCTGGACTTTCTTTTTTACAACTTAATTTTTGTTCTCTTTCTTTCGTTGTTCTTTTGCGAGACATATTTTTCTTTTCCTTCTTTGTGTTTCTGCAGTTTTTTTTTTTTTTTTTTTTTTTTACTTTTTGTCGTTCCATATGATTTCTTTTTTGAAAGTTGTGGGTCTGTTTGGGCCAGCGTGTGTGCATGCATGCTTATAGTTGTTAAGTAATAACTACAATTGCAATTCGTATACTGTTTTACTTTGGATTTGGATATTTGTATGTTATTTTAGGTTGTTAGCCATCCTTTAAGGCTTTAACATATATATGTATTATCTTTTTAAGAATTTTTCTTGTTTATTAGAATTATAATATAAGACAGTTTTGTGATAAGCAATGTTAACGTCAAACCTGTGATTATGTTAAAAATTTTTCTGGCCTCGTTTTCCTTTTAAGGTAGATTAGAAAGCTTAGGTTTTGGCATAGGGTTTTTGTTTTAAAAATTAGAATTAGAGATTTAGCAGTTGACATTCAGGAAATGATATGATTTGGAATGTTATAATGCTATATAACATTGAACAACATTGATATTTACTTGTAAATTTTTCCTTTTTTATGCTGTATAACTCGAAAACTTTTAATTGTTTGACTTCTTTAAGTCTGATTTTTCAAACTTTTCTGTGCTTATTATCATGTTATGAAATGTTTAATGTGTTTGTGTTATCATACCATTTTAATTATTACACGTTGATAATGTTCGAGGTTTTCATTGAGAATGCTTTAGTTTATTAACTTTATTTGTTTAACAATTAGTACTGCATTTTATTGGTCTGCCTTTGTATAGGAGGACTGCATAATGTACCTAGTCCCAGGTTCTATGTTCATCTAACCACTTAGGATGGGTCTAGTTCTACCGATCTTTATGTGATTTTATATGTGCCTATTTATGACTATATGTCACTCTGTATTGAATTTTATTAGTTTTATATATATATATATATATATATATATATATATATATTGAGGTAATGATATCTCTGGTCGTTTAGAATCATCCGACCATCTAATAAAGGCTGTTCATTTGAAGCAGATGGATGGTTGAGAGAAAAACAAAAAAAAAATGTGTGAACTAATACTAGATGACTAAAGTGCCCATCACCTTTTTCTCTTAACCATCTATCATAATAGATCAGACGGTGATTAGATGGCTGGGTGACTCTAAAATGTGAAAGTCAGTATATATATATACATATATATATATATATATATATATATATATATATATACATATATATATATATATATATATATATATATATATATATATATATATATATATATATATAATGCTTAAAGCACATAGGCAATCCTAGGCTCTGCCAAGATCTGTTAACATCTATTTGGTTGACTAGTAGCAATTTTGACTGTCAAGATTGCTTCTCTTATTCATAGTTTTATGTGTTCGGTTTATATCTAGGGACTAAAGTAACATTTCCAATGCAGGACAGACTTAGTGCAGGTAAGAGAACAGCTTATGAGCATAAAGTTGGATGAGATCCATTGCTTGAGGACCATGTTGGCGAAGGTAGGGGGCACAATCTGGGATGTGCATGACTGACCTGTTGTTACTATCATTCTTACTGTTGTTAACATTTGAACATTGAATGGGTAAAGTGATGCTTTTTGTTTTCTGTGTTCCCATGTATTTCATATGGAAATGAAGTCCAATTGTGCAAGTTGCTGAATTGTTCTTTTATCCTTAAATTGATATAGACATTTTTGAATTTGATGCTTCTGTTATTATATTGTACATTATATTCTTTGATCATCTGTGTCTCCGTTTTTTGTAAAGAAAAGGAAACGGTTGTATTCTTGTTGCACATTTACAAGTAGACAAATATAGAAATTCATGCTGCATAAATGCATATTCATTGATGAACAGATAAACTGTTGAGGCATGACCTTAGCTGGTTCAGATATTGGTACCAGATCCAGCTTCACTTATTGTCATCTTCTGCCGCAAAGCTGCTAAGTTGCACATGTATACATGTGTGAGGTGTGTGCATTGTATATGAATGTATATACTATATACCCAGTGAACGTACCTTGCGTATAAGTATATACACAAATCATGCAAATACATAGGTACATAGAAAACCCCAAGATCAGGAGGCAGCATACTCGATATGGGTTATAAACTCCAAATTGTCTAAGTGCATTCCTTTTATATTGATTTATACCTGTCAGTTCCTGGAGAGTTTTACCTCTTGTATATTAGTGATATTGTCAAATGCATTGAATTATTGTACTTGTAGTATTTAAGTAAGATCCTTTGTTTATTGCAGAGTTTGGAAAAAAATTATTTAGGAAGCTCTAGGTAAAGACTTGAAGTTCAATATCAGCTTCCATCCCAAGATTAATGATGCATCAAACATAACTTAGGTTGATGAGTGATGAGGATGC
Organism: Nymphaea colorata; assembly: GCF_008831285.2. NCBI lineage: Eukaryota > Viridiplantae > Streptophyta > Magnoliopsida > Nymphaeales > Nymphaeaceae > Nymphaea > Nymphaea colorata. The sequence continues at coordinate 720,359 of NC_045140.1, forward strand.
AAGTCACAAGTGAGTAAAAACATGGTTCAAGCACGTACTTTAAGCAAATGGATCATGATAAATGCATTTAGGGTTCTTTTTATGAATAAGCTATATACACACACACACCATTACAGATGTAATCTCCATATTTGAAAACCTAGAAATAAAAACAAAATCATGCTTTTTTGAGTGTTATATATATATATATATATATATATATAGTATTCCTGGATTTCTCCATCCAGGTACCTCCGACCTCACTGTACACTGTCCAATGCACAACCGTGATTGGATGGAGATCCAGATGGCTGGCGGATTTCACCTCCTCTCTCTCCCTATATATAATATATATATATATATATATATATATATATATATATATATAGAGAGAGAGAGAGAGAGAGAGAGAGAGAGAGAGAGAGAGAGAGAACCATGAGTCTGAGTTGTCCGATCTTTAGATTGGATGGCTTAGATACTATCTACTTTATGATTTTTTTATTATTTTTTCCCCCACTTTCTCTCTCCCCAACCTTGCCCGATTTTCCCAAGTCCCTTCATCCCCCTTCTTGTTCATCCACCATCACTGTTGTCCGCCAGCGCCTTTTCCCGATGCCGGTGGGCCCGCTAGCGTTGGGAAAAGGCTCCAGTGGCCGCTTCCCTCTCCTTCCCAAATATTTCTTTCCCTATATTGTTAAAACTTAAAACGAAGGATGAGTGGAATAATCCACCCATTTCCACCACCATCGCCCAACGCCTCACCAGGCGGGCCTCCCAATGAGGCGGTGGCAGGGGAGATGGGTGGTTGGGCATAGTGGGAGGGAGGAAGAGGGAGGGAAGCCAGAATCAGGGAGAGAGAAAGTAAAAAATAAAAAAATAACACATCGGATGGCTCAAATCAGCTGTCGTTTTGACATATAAATGCAAGAGTCATGGTTCAGTTTCTCTCTCTCTCTCTCTCTCTCTCTATATATATATATATATATATATATATTAAATTCAAAATTCAACCATATGGATGGATTCAAAAGAAAAGTCATGAAGCTCCAATATGTAGATCGGATTTTGTAAGGATTCTAAACAGTTTTAGTTTTTTCAGCTAATAGTATGATTTTCATGATTTGTTCTTGGTCAAGATTTTTAGAATTTCCACATCCATCTTGTGCATCAGAGATTTTTCTTGGAATAGTTTTGCATGGGACTACGCTTGGTACCTTTAAACGTGAATTGACTCATTTTATGGAAAAAATTCTCAGCAAATGAAAAATAAGAATATTTGTTGAGTCACAGGGCCTCTTCTCCTTGCTCCGTCATTTAGGCAGCGGGCAGCCAACATAGTTTGGCCTTCTCTTTTCTCGAAAGAATATCAGGTAATAAGAAAACTCTTTATGTAGATTTTACCTAAATAAAAGAGGAGGTACAAGAAGGAACTCAGATTTGTGTTTCTCTTCATTTCTGTGAAGTTTCTATAAGTACACTATATTTGGTTCAAGTGGTTAATAAATTAAAAGGTCTTTGATATTTGTGGCTCTGGATGCAATATATTGTGCATGAAACTTCGAAGAAGTGAATTATCCTGGCAAACCTATAACCTAGACAAGGAGGTCCTTCATGCGGTTTGAATTTTAAGCTGACTATTTTCATTGCTTCAATTTGTGTTGGTAGAAGTGCAGTGCTTGACTCCAGTTTTGGTTCCTACTTTCTTTGTGGGTACCATTAGTTAATCTTTTGCTGTCTCAGGCAGGTGAGAAAAATTGTGCACTTCGCTCACGCTTGGAATCCCTGAAGCAAGGAAGTGCAGATGCATCCATTGCTGTAACTCTTATAGAAAAGGTATTTTGGTTCATCCTGTGAGCATTGGGCAAATTTAATCCCAAGTATAAATTATTACCTAAGATCATGTCAATTTTGCAATTATCCTAGGCTGTTCCTTTGCTAGGATGATGGCCGTATAGTTTGGGTTTAGACTTTTACCAACATCTGTTGATTTGTGGCTAGTGGCATGATCTTTTTTGACTTGGGGTTGTATAATTACGACTTGATTTTTTCAGATTTGACCTAATTTGCAGTAGGGTGTGATTTATTCTGAATCCAAATAGGAGTAACTAATTTAAGACCTCAGATTGACTTATTGAGATTTGGATTCAAATTGAGTCAGTTTGATCCTCAATGCGAAACTGCATAAAGAATCCAAATCCAGATAGTAATTGCATCCTATTTTCTTTGCCAAACCCAACCAATTGCATTCAATATGAGCTTGGTTATCAGATAAACCCTACCCACTGACTTCCCTACTTGAAACATGCCAAATTTTGCATTTTTGCATACCTTGCTGTCAGTTCTTATAAATTCCATTTCACTGAGTTGCTAAATTGCCTTGGTTCTGGTATTCCATGTTTCATGCTTAGAGTTTTAAATTTATTTTTTGATTTATTATTGTTTTGCAGTTGAAAAGATCAAATCAGCAGTATGGACAGATAGCAGAGCAACCGTTGCCTGGAAACCATGATTTTTGATTGACATGTTCATATGGTTATCTTTCTGTCCGAGTTACTTGGTGCCGAACTGTGGGCTTTGAGGATAAACCATAAGCAGCTACGACTTGGCTGAATATCCTTTCAGATTTGAGGGAAGTTTTATGAGCATCCATACTATGTTACATTGTACATAGATGACTTTACCTCAGTTAACCTGAAGCTGGCCAAGTCCTTTGTATTGCAAACTGATTCCCTATGTGCAGTTGGTTGCTTAAAACAATTGTAAGAACTTCAACACATTATGTTTTGGATGTCAAGATTGGACACGTAATGTCCATAACATGATTGATACAACTCTATTGTAGTGTTGCATTAGATCCCGGCATTCTAATTAATTCTGCATGGGAGGCGTTGGCATTCATATATAGGGGTTGCGACCTTGCAATTTTATTTTTCCACTCCGCATTCACAAATTGGCTGTTCCTATGAACTCCTTAGAACATCTAATTTGAGTTTAATGCGTGATCCCAAAATAACTTACTGATCCTGTTGACCAAATTCACCTAGTCCCGAATCAGAACATTAAATGCGATGAACGCAACTAAACAACAAACATAGAAACATAAAAAATTCAAAAGTACAATAATCCGAGAGCGCTGAAGGTTAGATCTGGTGCGGCGTGAAAAACAAAAATAAAAAAGCGAGTCCTAACTGTTGCCATCTCTAACTGCGTGCATCTGCCTGCGTGTATATTTCCATGTGCATACTGTAAAAAATCACTTGGCTTGAAATTGTTAATTTTAGTTTCATTTGACATCAAATTTATCTATATATTTAACTGTACATGCAAGCGATTTCTTGAGAGAAAACCAAAATCACACTGATTTTTTATACTTCAATATCCTGCTAATAAGATTTGTGGCTGCATACATGCATATCTGGGTCATGTATTTGAGGGAGAGGGAGGGTGTCCATTTTGTTTCAAAGGCACTAGGAAGCTTCCATCATAACGTAGATTTAAGGTTATATTTTGGGTTTAGGTGGAGTAAATGATGACAGGAGTGGAGTTTGTCAAACTTCTTTGGCTCATTCCATCTTTGACTCCATCTTTGTTTCTCCCTTTCAAAATTAATGTTTAGGGGCAGGTAAATGAGTGCGTGTAGACATCAAATACTCAATCGGTCTCCATTAAGAGTGCAAGCTTGCTCTCTCGTTTATGATTCCTTCATAGAGCCTAAAGTAACATATAGCACTAGGTAGAAAATAATTTCCTGTCTCCAACTCAAGGAAAAAATTGCCCAGCCATAGCTTGAAAATCTTTACACTGGAAGAACATGCATTCTTTGAATTCAACCTTTGCTTATGTATTGTGCTCTCATTTGATATAACTACAAAAAAGAAAACGTTCTTTACAACTCCGATGGGCAAAAGGTCACAAATAATGAACAAATTGTCCCATAGTCGAATCTGAGAAGTGATTTAAACAAAAGATTCATGTGAAGAACAAAGCACAGGAACATAGCCTTGGCAGCGATTTGCTTCCTGCAGGTGTTCGCCACTTCAAGGTAGAAGAATGATGCGAGGATTAGAGATATCTCAGCTGAAGTTGCTTTTAACCTGATTATCATACAGTAACACCCCCATCGAAACAGTAGAAGCATGGAACTGAAAGCAAAGCATCAATGACGCATTAGTAGTCTACCGCTCTTGAAGTAGAAGTTGCAGATGACCTACTTGTGTGCTTTTAAGGAATGCAAGCCAGTGATGCCACGAATTTGTGAGTACTGAGAAATGATCACCTAGAAAAAACAGGTCAGCAACAGTACCTATATTAGGAAAACAGAGGGTACAACAAAGATCACCGATAGCTTAATAATCAAGCAGCTGACTATGAAGTCGAGGATAGGAACCAAACCTGATAACACTTCCCAAAGAGACTCTAAAATTCCAATGGAATAACCCGACTGGATCAAGTTACAAAGTCCAATCCAGGCAAGACTGTCATATGAAATCCAGGAGTCAAACCAGACCGTGGAAAAAATCCCAGTCAATTTCATGGATTTAGCAGATATTCTACACATGAAATAAGATACTATGGAGCAGATATGCCAAGACTGTTGCAGAAACGTTTCTAATAAATTCTCAATAATGTCCATGTAAGTAGAAGAATATTCATTTCTTCCATAACGTCAAAGGTACCAGATAGAACTGTTTTTATATTTCTCACGCATGACATGGAGCATGGACACTATATGAACAACAGTTAGCGACTACTTCACATGGGTGGCGTGTGATTGGGTGCGGGGAGGCAACCACTACCTATATGAAGACAACAACAAGCCTTGCAATGAGAGCACAAGAAAAGTATAACATAGAAGACAATCTTACAAACGATTCAAGTGATTATATCAACAAGTTCTACCAAGTCCAACTTGGTAAAAATTTGTGACACACTCTTATAGTGCAGGGTCGCTAACATGAGGAATTTCAATACCATACCTATTGTACGGAAAGGTTTGCAAGATACAGACGCGCTCATATGATCGTAAGGTTACAACTTCCAAGCAATTCCTGTTTCTGGCCTCCCAAAATCGGTGCGGTAAGAAGAATCCAAGGCAATAGGAGGACGAATTAAATCACAGATAACAGAAGTAAGCCTCTCATATGTGGGCCCTTCTTTGCAATGGTTATGTAACAGAGCGGCTTCATTTTAACCAAGAGTCCACGACGAGTGAATAACCATGTTTCCTGACAAAATCAAAAGTATGCACATGAGTATCTCTGTACTCAAAATCCGTCATCTCAATCTTTGCCTATCCTTCAAGTCACTACGCAGAAAAGATTGTAGTTACTTGAGAAAAGATTGTAGAACAGCCACCAAAGAGTTGAGCTACATTGATGAAATATGATGACAAACAGGGAACGGAAAAGTCTAAAAACAGTAAGTACCGTAGCAAAAAGCTTTTGTCGGAAGATGGATTAGCTCATCTGCTTCAACAGATCACGAGCCTCTTCCCACTTTCCAGCATCCCAAAATGTGTCTTCAAATAACTCTTTAACATAAAGTGGAGGATAAATTCCTCTGGCAAGCATGGAGCTTAGTTTCTCATACGCAGGTCCCAAGCGACCTGCTTTGCAATGGTTACGTAGGATCACTGCCTCCATTTTTGCTTGCAGCTTAAGTGATAGGTCAACATGCCCATGTTTCCTGATTAGTTTGCCAACTGAATCAGAAGTTTTAGCATCAGGGCACAGATAAACATCCAACATCTGATTCATCAACTCATGTGCTGCCTCCCAATTATCACACCTACACCAACCATGCAGCAGAGAGGTACAAGTCGCACCATCAGGAGCACACCTTTTCTTGTTCATGACGCTAAAGACATTTTCTGCCTCTTTTAGATCCCCAGCTTCACACAGTGCAGAGATTAAGGCATTGTAAGTTTTGAGCTTCGGATTCAGTCCATGGGAAAGCATTTTCCAAAACATTTCACAAGCTTCATCAAGCGAGCCAACATCACATAAACCTCTGATCACGATAGGATACCATTCATTCACAAACTCCAGTCCTTTCTCCTCCACAACCTTCAAAATCTTCAAGACCTCATCCATTTTTCTCAAACTACAAAGTCCTTGTATGAAACGAGTTAAGACAAAGGTGCTGGGAAGAACACCCATATCCCAAAACCACCAGAAAATGTCGACGGCCGGCTCCAAGCAATCGCTGCTATTCCTAAAAGCCGGAACCAGTATGCTAATAGATCGGTATTGATCACTGATTCTGATTTTCCCAGTCCGCCCGTTCCCTACCTTTGATGCACATAATTCACCAATGAACATATTGACTGCACTTCTAGTAGGCATCATTCCTGCGTCACGCATCTCATGAAAAATCTTCTGAGCAGTCTCCCATCTACCAAATTTGCACAACCCAACAATGATGTTACTGTACGAGTACTTATCCGGGCACTCGATCCTCCTAAACATCGAAAGGGCAGTATCAATGACAGCCATTGAATTGATGCTGCTTTCATCTAGAGGAGTCTTTTTACACAAAACGTAGAGAACGTTGTTAAACACCACATTGTCCGGAACGAATCCGAACTGCGCTTCCATCTCTTCAAACAAGCTGAGAGCTTCCCCAATCCTCCCCTGCCTACCCAAAAACCTTATAGAAATAGCGACAGTTCTAGGACTAACAGACCCTCCGTGAGACGAAACCGACTTCAGCAAGCATTTCAAATCGTCAAACAGTTTTCGTCGGCCTAAGAAATCTGCCATGAACTCGATCACCCTATCATCAAATCGAAAGCCCAATCTGAAGCCGACCCAAGAGAAGAACGCCAATGTGGTTTTCCTCCCCAGGCGTCTGTAGTTCATCAAGACACCCAAGATCATTTCCGAATCGAATTCTGAAATAGACCCATCGAACAGATGATCAAAGTCGGGGTCTCGGTAAAGGCATAGCAACGAGCATACCCTTTGGACGTCGCGACGAGATGCGCAGTCCGGCAGAGGCTTCGGCAATGAGGTACGGCTTCGTTCAGGGAGAGAACGGTGCACGAGGGGATTGGTGCGGTAAATGCCATCGGTTGCAGGCGGGAGTTTCTTCCGGCTCTGGCGCGATGGTGGTGGTAGGTGTGGGAAATGTTGGTGGCAGAAGGAAGAGAAGGGAGAAGAGGGGAAAGTGATGGTGGTGATGTTGTTTTGCGAGAGAGAGAAAAGGATGGCATGAGCGAGGTTCCTCCTTATCATTGACAGGATTTCAGTTGGGGAGGTGGAGGGAGAGGAAAAAATCAGTAGTTACTACAAGGGAGGGGAATGTTTTGACGATAAGATATCCTTTTTCAGATCCGAAGTAAAGCAGCAACAAATCTTCCTTCCTTCTCAATTAATTCGGACGAAACTAGAATCGTCTAAAAAGACCAGCGAGCTTTTTCAATATGGATGTCTTTCTAATTTGCAAAGAAAACTCATAAGCGTGCCCTCTTAAGTCTTAACGAGCAGAAGTATTTATCTTGATGCAAAAGTAACATGCTCTACAAGATCAATACATCATCGTCCTTACTGTGTAGAACCTGCCCTGATATTGCGAGAGCAATCGAGCATGAGTAGCGAACTTCAAGAAAGTTACTGTATGAATCATCAAGTCTATCTCTCTTTCCAGTAATCTCGATGTTGTCTTTCCTGTATGAGAGAATTCAACAGATAGAATACCAGCATCAGTATTTGTTTGTAACGTCTATGATTCCATCGTTATGACATGCACATACATTCTCGGTTTCTATTTTCTAACGGCCAATTGCTCCACAAGAAATGTCAGATCTGAAAATATATAGGATAAGAAAGGATCGCACCAAGATTGGTTTATGTCCAATGATCTGCTGTAGTTTGGTAAAACCTTCACTATAAGAAATTAGCGGATTTTGCATTTCTAACATGTTATTGTTGAATCTTCAAATTTGTTCAGTTCAGATCTCAATTATTCACTTTCTTCTTTCCACACCCTTTTGTCGATGTCATTCATTTTTGTTGTTCTAAGCATCGAATCTTTAATCACTTTCGCTTATATGAACCTAATATAAATGTACATGGTGTCGTCGGCCATTTTAGTACTTTAACCTTTTACGTCTTAAACATATCTGAATCATCTGATTACAGTATATCAGGTCTTTATAATGATACAAAACCAAAGGTCCATACGCCGCCCTGAAAGCAGCAGGACCTCGCCCTCGACTCCTAACTCTTTATACTGACCAAGAGTACAACACCTACGGGAATTGAACTTAAGACATGTTGTCCATGTGCTGCAGGTCTAACCAGCTATGCTGCATACTAGTTAGAGAGAGAGGGAGAGAGAGAGAGAGAGAGAGAAGTTCATCCTTACCCAAATTGTCAGGAGACAGGAAAACAAAAAACAACCCAAAGCAACATAGACAAAGAATTCTTTGCAGTCTGCCCCTTTCTAGTGTAACAGTATAGCCAAGAAAGTCTCATTGATTCAAAGGAAAGCAAAAGTATCTTGACATTTCTAATTAGACTTTTTGTTGGTACTTTGTGGACAGTTTTATAAGTAAAAGCGAATATGTTTTAAAGAATGAGAATTGTTTCTTATCCTTCATGGGGACCTTATCTTCACAATCTTTCTGTGAAGTTGGCAATTGAAGTAATGGTAGGAAGCATTGAAATGTTTCATTAGCAAAGATGTTCTTACATGAACCCCTCCTTCCAATGGCATAGTATTCATTTTGATCTATATATACATGTAGTCCAGGAAGTTCATCTTTGCCACTTCAGGTCTTTCAACTAAAATGCATCAATCCACAATATTAGTGTCTGCCCATCGACTGCTGGTTTCATCAAAGAGAAAAAGTGTGTGCTATGGGGAGTTAATTGGTCAATTTGGTATTCGAGAACCAAAAACTGGTTGGTTTGGAACTTCATTTGAATTATTCAAGTGTATGGTTGGAGAAAAGAAGTGGTATTGGTCAGTGAAAATTCTTCCAGTCCATAAAATTTGCCTCTCAATGAATTCATATTTGCTCTTTTATTGTCTGATTTTCTATTCAATTACGAGGTTGAGGAAATTTAGTCATTTTTTATAATTATTTTCAAGATTGGTTTTCAAAGGTTCTTTCTATGAATTTTAGTGATCATTCTTTATGTTGATGGTGCAGTGGCCATATAAAAAAATCTAACATACTTAATTAGTTGAATTTTCTCTGCTTTTGAACAACTATACTCCCTCACTATAGATTAATTATGCAATGGGAGCTGTCAAGGCATTCCTGCTAGAATCTTTGGCAGCAGCCATTAGTTGGCATGATTTTAATAACTAATGTATCTTACTGTTGTTGTTTTTTTTTCCCTATTCCTTGGCACTTTTGTTCTTGTAAGCCATTATGTTGAACTTAGTATTTCAACATATCTTTAATACTTTGTCCTTTTGTCTTTCTAAGGACTCCTTGGAATAATTGGTGCTTTGGGATGTTCTTCCTAGTCGCAATATGTATACAATTATCATATGGTTTTCAAGCTTTTATTTTAAAGGTTGTTTGCTACAACTTGATCCTTTATTCAATGGTACTGATGGTGAGCATGCTTTAGTAATTCATGGAAATTGAGCTTATTCTTTCTTTTGGTGTACTTAGAGATAGTGTAGCATGTGCAAGTAGTATCACCTTACGACAAAATATATTAAGTGAGAGCAACAAATACAATATCCTTCTTGTTGTTGCCTTTGACAAGATGGAGCAATTGGGGATTGAGTTTGCACACCTTTCAAGGAGAATTAGAGCTTAACATCAGCAGAAGTGGGATGTCGGAGTATTTCGTTTGAAAGCCGAAGCCCCCACCCTTCTCCTCATTCTCCCCTAGTTGACGGACTTTTCGTAATGCAAAGTCGATACAAAGTGCGAACGAATGAAGTCGGTGTGAAAGAAGCATTTTCCTCTTCATTTTGCAGCATTTTTTTGTTTTGCCGACCTTCAAGTTCAGTCTGCCCAACTCTTATTGGGCTCTTCTTATCAACCATGGTATTACAACTAACTCCAGGCGTGGCAGAAAGCTCTAGAAAGAGCAAAGGTTACATCGTCACAGTGTTGTTCGGAGACGCTGGTAGATATTAGAAAGTCTATTCTTCTTTATTAGATTATTAATCTTAGATTATATTAGAAGATTATAAGATTATGCATCCCGCACTCGAAGCTTTCACTCCTCCTGCCTTCCGAATCCAGGGCCCAGAAAAGAATAATCGGAAATGTCTACACTTTGAACGATTTGTCTAACATGAATCAGTTAAGTGACCTTGAGTATCAAGAACCATGAAAGACAATCAAAGCCGCATTATTTCAATCCTAGCAAGATTGGGTAGTTTATTTCTTGGCTTTATAGCTGGCTTTGGTATTGATCTTCCTAGCAAAATTTGGCTTTGGTATTGATCTTCCTAGCAAAATTTAGTTTGTTTTCCTTGTTGGCAGCCGCATCTTTACTGACTTATTTTCTGTTGTACTGAGCTTCACATGCCTCAATTATCATTGCCCAATTTGTCTTTAGCAACCTTTATATATATATATATATATATATATATATATATATATATATATATTAGAGCAGTCGGCTACCTTATGACCTGATGGTTTTTTTTTTTTATAAATTTTGCGGTGCTAAATACCGCTGCAAAATGTGTATCTTTTTCAAACATTTTGCAATGGTTTTAACGACATAAAATAAAAACCATCCGGTCACAAAGGTTGCTGCTGTTTTCAATATATGCATAGAAATTGAAATAAGCAGCCCATCTTTATGGCTGGATGATGTTTTAATCTTTATGGCTGGATGATGGTGCTAAAAACCATCTTATTTTGTGACAGCAGTTAATTTGCTACAGTTTTTAGCCGCGGAATGCATTATTTGCGACACGCATACGCACACACTTGAAGAGGCAATCACAGATACTATATGGCTTAACATATCACCCGTGAAAAATTTGGCTAAAACACAGACTTTATATTCTACCAGGCTGGTTATCCACTTAAAAATTAAAAACCAATCTGCCCCAAATTAATTAGTCATGACCGCATTATTTAAATACGCCTAATTACTTGGAACCCACTCGAGTCTTTGGAGACAACAATTAAAAAGCATTTTGGCCACCCCAAGTTGATAAGCGTCATTACAAATAAAAATTTAAATAAAGAAAGTGATTAGTCAAATTAAGAGGAAAACAATAACATATTTGGGTCCTTTAATTGATCCCAAGATCACATCTCTAGTTTGTTTTCCACTTAGAAACTAGTAGAGGTAGATTTTTTTTTTCTTGCCTCAATTGCATTATATTTTTTAAAATTTTTATATGGACCAGAATTAAACATTTGAAAATATTAACATAAAAAACTTTTTTTAAAAAAAAAAGTTCTTAAGACAGGCCATGTTCCCTGCTACAGCTAGTTCTTCCGCAACAACCCTGTAGGGGAAAGACCCCCTAACCTTTTTATTCCAACAACAAAATATATATACAACGAAAATTGGCAGTCACTTTACCTTAAGGGCAAGAGCGAGCCAGGAACGGAAACAAACCAAGAGGCACCAAAAGCTGAAGGAACCAAATTTACAGTTTACATTGTTTGGGTTAAAAGAGACAAAATATCATGAGCAGGCTGTTGTTGCAGAATTTGAATTCTATGAAAGAAGTTGCACTAGTTGTTATGCCACTTCTGAAAGGGCCGGCATCCTTCAAACATGACCCAAAGTCTTCTAATCCAAAGCTTGTTGTTAGCAAGTGAGTTGAAATCAAGGCTTCATCGCTCACCCAAGTGGATAAAAAACTGTGTAGCTTTTTGCTACAGGACATGCTTTATGTTGGATTATCTCGTCACTGTGAGTGAGCCGCCTCGCAGTTACGAGCTGAAGCGATAGGGCTGATGGTCACTATCCAACACTTTAGCTCATGCAAGGACGCGGTGCAAGCCTAGGGAGCTAGTGAAAAGAAACAAGAAGGCCAGAATATTCTGTATTTCTTTGGAGAATGTGGCCAGTTGATGTCTCGTTGAAAAATACATCGACTCTACTCCTTCAATGCATGAAATGAAGCATCTTTTATTTTATATCAATCAAATCTACATCGCACTGATGTGGAGTGCATATATATATATATATATATATATAGTCGAACATGTAACCTGGTCTACTTTGAAAAACAGAGGTTTTTAGAAAAATATTATTTACAAAATTTGAAAGATTTAGAATTTTAGGGCTCTGCCTTGGAAACCGAGGGTTGGTGGCTCAACTCCATCAACCTGCTGGCGGATGGGTATTCTGTCTTAGCCGCTTTATTAGTGGTAGGATCTAAATCAATCAAAGAATAGATGAAGATGAACACAAAAACAAGAAACCAAGACGTTTCTGTAACACAAAAAAGCTGAAGGCTCCAGTTGCCGAAAGTAGTTTCAATCTATGAGCCGCATCAAGCTTTCAATGAGTCTGGTAAATGAGCCAAAACCACTTGAAATTGTTCGAGGGATACAACACACTTGGTTAGTTTGAGACCATGCATTGTTAGTTCGTTATTGATAAAAACCAGACCAATAGGTCATGAACAAAAATTAGACCTTTTACTTTTTTTAAAAAAAAAAATAAATAAATTATATAAACATCTGAAGTATTTTGATATAAAATACGCTTTCAATCAAGTTGTTTTTTACGAAAATTGTTGATTTTTCTACTATCAAAATGTTGATCTTATGCCATTCATTTTTGCTTATTATAAAAAACTATTGAAACTCAAAAAATGATCAACTTAATCTGCATTTTGCATCAATCTATCCTTAAGATCATGTTGATAAGATTATATTTAAAAAAAAATCACCTTAAATATCATATTAACTTTATTAGAAGTGACTTTGTTGTAGTTGTAGATTTGTTTTTTGAAGAGTTCATTCAAAAGAGATTTTGTTATATTCATGTGCATGGCGCTTTTCTGTTTCAAGTTTTGTTGCATTGGAGTGCCATCTTCTTTTTTTAGTTCATAAATGCTTAGCTTCTTATGGTTAAAATTTAAAAAGTTATTTATAAAAATATTGCAAGTCATTACTAGATCCACCATAAACCGTCTTACTATAAGCCATCTTTGATACCAACAAAGTTACTGTTTTGTAGCGATATTTTTTTTTTTTTTCAATTTTACCCATCCAACAACATTAGACATTCGACAAGATTGAATTGTCTGAACTTCTTAGGTCTTCCCATTTAAACTGAACACTTAATAATTAATAAATTCATGATTCTATGCCAATCTTGTTTAGCATGATTTAATACAAGGTAATAGAAATCCACACAAATAATCTTCAAATGCAGTAACCTGATTAAAGCATTGTCACAGAAAACACGTTTTTTTTTTTGACAAATTAAATGGCCGTTCAGAACCTTAAAAAATGCATTTTTTTGAAAAAAAAAACCGTTAATGCCTTTTTAACGCATTTTTTAGTTTTTTTTTACTTTTTCATTTTTTTATTTCTTTAATACCAAGCAGTTTTTTTTTATTTTTTATTTGTTGCAAATATACTTACTTTTTGATGTTTGTGTTATTAGTTTTTCACTTATTTTATTTTCTTATTATTTTTATTTTTTAAAATTTTACCGTATTTTTCCTATTTTTTTCATGTTCGCCACATTATACCCGAGAAAAACCTCGTTGTTTAAAACTCGTTAATGTTATTTGTGACTATGAGGCGAAGCACTCCCTACCTGCTATTGTTGCCACTAGTTGATTGAACATGGCAGCTGAGCCAGAAATATTTAGCTGAGGGGAAATTTTAGTTGAGGCTGACTGATGTGGACAATTATGCTCTTAAAAGTTTACACTTTATACTTTTTGATATTATACTTTACTTGTTTTCTTTTATGCACGAAAAAGAGGAGAAATGGAAAGAAGGCTACTAAGACCTAGCCCCATTAGTCTCAGAACGGCAACTCTCAACCCAAGTCAACACTCCTCAATACTATAAAGATAGCACCCTCAAGATTTGAACTGAGGATGTGGTTAATAGTTGTCACACGGTTCGACCATGCATGAAAAGAGATCTATCAAGAGAGAACATTACTGACACATCTTAACTAAAATGTTGACGAGAACATGATAAACAAACCACGAATCTGAGACAACAACCAAAAGACACTATTGCGAGACTCGATTCGGAAACCGATTTGGTGAGGCCGTTGATTTAGGGAACCGGTCGATATTCGCCGGTTCGATTGAATCGTCCGTGAGTTGATGAAATAATATATAAAAAATAAAAAAATAAAAAATTCTAAAAATATTTTAAAAGGCAACACATGGCACTCTTCAATTGGCAGATCAATGCAAGCCATTCCAGTGTCCCTGCCAAAAGGCAATGGGGTGGAAAATTCTCAAACCAAGAAACTGGGTCCAATGAAGATTGTGGTCCAAAATAGAAGAGAATCTGTTTAGAGTTGGATAGGAAGATGCCCGAATAAGTGGAGCAGATAAAGAGGAATGAAAGAAACGAAGGCTCCTTTTGCTCGCGACCTTTTCTCTCTTTTAAATAAACCTGACAAAATGTGAAGGTGGTCGTCGGAAAAGGAGAGGCCTCATGAGGACTCGCCTGAATCACAAAGTGCTGCCAAATAGATGGCAGCTTGATGTTTGATAAGTGAAATCAAATACTCATTCCTTGATAACGACATTAGACTCTATCCTTTTTTTTTCTTTTTTTTACAGTTTAATTAATAAATAAATATATTGGCTTGCCTCAGAGGACATAGAATGCATATTGTCGGTTCGATTCAGGTAAGTGCTACTTTCTTAAACCATAAAGTAGTAGGTTGTTAACCTCCGGCTCACTCACAAATAAATATATTGGTTCGTGACTTGATGGAAGACCAAGTTTTGCAAAAATAAAAAAGGATTAGAAAACACTGAGTTCACCATTGACTCTATGCCGATCAAATTTTATGTTGGGCAAGTAACTTTATAAGTTTTTTTTTTTTTTGTTGTAGTTAAAAAGAGTGAAGAATGAATGAAAGCTGCATGTATCTAGTTTGATTTCTTATGTTTATGTGATTTAAGGTGGTAGGACGTGACATCCAAGCTGAAGGGTGCACTCTTGCTATCGCTGACACCGACGTAGCTGGAGGCAAAAAAAATGAAGGGCAGGCGTTTTTCAAGTGGTGTGATTAATACATCTCGCTCAATGAATGAAAGTTGTCTACTTTTAACTGCAATTTGGTTGATGATAAGCAGTAAATGATTTGGACTGAGACCAAGAAGTAAATCTATCAAAGAACTCTGTGTGGGTTTAGCTGGCTATTGTTCCATTGATGGAGGAGCAAAGGGAGACATGAACTCACTTGGATTTTCTATAATTATATAACTATAAATGTGTTGCTTTTTTGGTAAAAATTTTTATGTCTATTTCATTTTTTCTATTTTAAGAGAAATCACCTTCGCAAAGAGATTTTGTCATTTATTTAGTCCTACCATGCATCAACTCGCACAATAGATAGATGCTTTTGGGTAAGGGTGGACGTCGGGTTTTGGGGCCCAACTCGGGCCTGATATATATATATTTATATTTCTTTATAAATCAGGCCCGGGCTCAGGCCCAACTTGGCCAGGCCTGGGCCCGACCCCTTCTCAATTATGGTCCATGGGTCCCAGCCAATTAGTTATCGGGTTGAGTCCACCAACACCTCGCTTATTTGTCCCACAATGGACTGGGATTTGGACGCACTTTGACTGGATATCCACTGCGTTGGAAGGAAAGCTCGTGGATAATTCTGCCTAGAAAGCGTTGGTGCTTTATTGTATTGTGATCAAACATGTCGCCTCAAATTGATGTGATTGATTTGATGGTGAAGTTTATATATATCGGACTATCACTATGATCATGTGATTAATTTGTAAACATGGTGTCACTAAAACCTATTGCAAAAGGTGCTCAATCGTTTTACTATGGTTTTCATTAACAATATACGTCTTTTATTCTTTTAACAATACAAAATAAAGAAATAATTCTTTACCACATCTTTTATATATATATATATATATATATCAACGTCAATGTTTGCATGTTCTTCACGTTTGGTCATGGATCACAAAATCATAGGTATTCAGATTTTTGTGGTGATTGTGGGGTGATACTTGTCAAATCAATCGTCTAAAACCACATTTATTTTGATAGCTTTTGGCAAACAAAATTAAAAGACTGAAATTATTATTATTAAGGTTCTTTTTTAAAGCGCTTAAATATAAAATAGTATTCGTAAGGTGCTTTTAGATACCAACAAAATTTCGGCCCCATTGCTTTTTCCTAGTTCTCCAAACACAGAAAGCTGGACAAGCGGTTCCCGGCGTCCGGCCTCAAACGCCTTAGGAAGACAATTTTCCACGTCCCCGGTCGTGTACCCATCCCCGAGAGAGAGATGACGTGGATGTCCTTCGGACCATCGGTTCCTTGTTTGGCCGTTCCGACCATGCGGGTCCGGAACGGCCCCCGCCTGCCCCGCCCTTGCCCCTTGCTGCCCACGTGGAGACTCCTGATTGAGTGCCAGAGCTGCTCCTGTGGCAACGAAGGGTGCGGGCCCCGCCTTCCACGTCGGATGGGGCCCACGTCGTTCCCCCAGGACCACACGTGCCTCTGTATAGACGTCAGATCTTTGGCTTGTGCTTCCGTGGGACCCGCAGGCCCATGTGACTGTGGGTCCCAGCAACAAGACCAGTCGCGATCACCGTTCATCTGGGTTCGGTGCCATGTCATCATGTCCATGGCCATCATGCACGTACGACATACATGCATCACATGCCATGCCATTCACCATGACGTTTTTAAAAGGGCAGGCGGGGCTCCCCTTCCCACTGAGACAGAGAGAGAGACAGAGAGAGAGATGGGTTCCGATGTTGGTCATGGCGTCCCAGAAACCTTGGTTTCTATGGAGGACTCGAGAAGGGGGAGGTGGCGGGGGGAGAAGATGGGGGGGATTATGCTCGAAGGGTATGTCGAGGAGGAGGAGGAGGAGATGCAGGAGGAGGAGGAGGAGGGGGAAGGGTCTGGCAGTGACCGTCGCAAGGAGGATGGGGTTAAGAGGTTCAGCAGGACCAAGAGCCTGACGGATGATGATCTCGATGAGCTGAAGGGGTGCGTGGATTTGGGGTTTGGGTTCAGTTACGAGGAGATCCCCGAGCTCTGCAACACGCTGCCCGCCCTGGAGCTCTGCTATTCCATGAGTCAGAGGTTCATGGACGAGCAGCAGCAGAGGTCGCCGTCTTCGGATTTGTCGTCCTCGCCGTCGGAGGGTGGATCTCCCATTGCCAACTGGAAGATCTCCAGCCCTGGTATGGGCTTAGTTTTCCCACTTTGTTCTTATTCATCTGAGAGCTTTTTTTTTATCTTGAAGGATGGTTCTGTTAGGCTTCGCGAAGGATTTTGGAAGAACCTTTTATGTCGTCCGGTTGTGGATTCAGGCGATCTTGGTTGGGTGTTTAAGACTCTTTTAACGTAGATTTGAATTTTCTAAGTCTTGTTTATGGCGTATGAGAAACGAGGAAGTGTTTATTTAAGGCTGAGGAATGAACTTAGCATTAGATTAAGCTTCTTTCTACATTTATACTTTCGTGTACTTGAAGAGGGTCGTTTTTCTTTAATGGTTGACGATGACGTTTCATTTTGTTCTGAGATTTTTCTGTTCTTTTCTTTGTAAGTTTATTTCCTTGTTTCTCTGATATGGATTAGCTTTAACTTAAATACGATTGAAATTTGAGAAGATTTTCGTTTTTCACTCTTGAAAGGTATAACCGACGTTTAATATATTAGGACACCCGGATTCTTATCTTACTTGGATCTCGTTTTTCTGAGTCCTTTTCAAATAAATCACGGAGCGTTGACTTGACTCTGGCTTAAGCGGCAGTACTAACTATTTCCAGGAAAGATATCCTCCGTGGAATTGTTTAGTTCCTTCATTTTGAAGATAACCTTATTCTTTCCAGTTTCTTATCCTTCCTTTGAGCTTTCATTATGAGATATGTTTCCTCTTATTAACAACTGAAACTTCTACGTTTTCTGAACTTGCTTTCGCCTAAATCCTTATTGCAATTTAAACGCTTTTACTTGCTGCTTGCACAGGCCTCCTACAAATATTCTGTACGCCATAGTGGCCTCCAAGCCTGCAAATCCAGCTTCCAATTTCTAATGATCTCATGAAAAGGCTCAGGTTAATGTCTTTTAGAATTCTCCAAACCATTTTTTCAGTTTTATGATATTATAAGGACTTTGAACATTATGTTTTTATGACCGATCAAGAACTAGAAACTGGTAGACACTGTATCTACGGAATTGAATTTCTAGCGTTGGTTGGTTAGTTAAGTTGAGATTCTTTCTACCTTGTCTTCATGGTATATATGTTGTCATTATCTGATCGGCTTCTCCTTTTCACAGGGGACCATCCTGAGGAAGTGAAAGCTAGGCTCAAGTTTTGGGCGCAAGCAGTAGCATGTACTGTCAAGCTATGCAGTTAGCATCCATGGCTCCCATCACATCCAAATATATCCATAAATATATACGTATGTGTCTAAGGCGATGCTGATCAGAAGCCTTTTGGCATCGCAGAGTCGTCCAGAGATGTTTCCACAGCTCAACTGCATTGGGGTGCCTCAATCTGCAAATTATTCCAGTATGTGATACCAAACTTTCCTGCTAGATCCAGCAACTATGGTAGTCGTGGCATCAAAGAGAAGACGGGCAGGAGGATGAAGAAATCTTACAGGTCAGAGTTTTACTGGGAAAAAGATCATTACTTCTGTTCTACAGCGTCTCTCAGATGTAGATTTATGAACGAGCAATTGAGCAAAAGGCATGATATCCTTCTTTAGTGTTTATTTCTGATCCGGACTTGCCGACTTGGGTTATCTTGCCTTTCGTTCCTGATGTAGAGAGCCTTGTTAAGCTGAAGAGTCTTGAGGATTCAGACTAAGGTTCATCCTACCAGCTAAAGACAGGATGGGCTTGAGTGAACCAACGTGGTCGGCACAAACAAATTTGAAAGTTAGGTTGCTTCCTCAATTATTGATGTAAAGATTGCATTTTGGGGCTTTATGTGAACCAATGCTTTCTGTATTGAGCTTTAGTCAGTGTATGTTTCAGTCCACTTTTTGTTTCTATTGAACAGGTCATCAGTTGGAAAACAACGTGTCCTCGTCCCCTTAATAAAGTGTTCATTATTCCAGTTGTATTGTACATACATGGAGTTTCTTACCCCCCCCCCCCCCCCCACACACACACACAGAGATCACAGTATATAATTCATGACCTTGTTCTGTGATAAGCCAAGCTAACAATGAATCTGCAAGTATTGACAATTAGCCAATCTTCTTCTATGGCAAGGAAGTATAAGAATGGGTTCATAACTTCATAAATACTGTGAAACGCTACATTTTTCTGTGATCAAGGTCCTTTTTTCCAAAAAGAACTTACAGTCAGTGCAATACACTTACGTGTTTTCTGTGTTTCGAACTACAATATGAGGCACGACTTTGGAACTGTCGTGATAATTATCGTCTTTTCACAAGATCTTGTGAATATGAAGATAGAGAGACAGCAAGAATAACGAATTCAAACACATGGCACAACGTGGATGGTTCTTTATTTTCTGTTTTAAACTGCAATAAACAATGTATTTTTCCTAATATGGAACAGACTTCTTCGAAAATGTATTTTTCCCAATATGAAGATAAATATTTCCATTTTGTTTTTACAAAACTCAGATATTGGCAACTGCAACGTTGTTTGCTTTATGACTGGCGTGAGTTGTATTGTCTACCCATTTATGGATTCAAGTGATATCCCATCTGCTTCCCTTCTGCTTTAAGAAAAAAGACATGTAGATTTAAAGTGACTGTCTAAATCATATTTAGCATGAAAGGAGGATGGGGATCATGTTTGGCCTCGACCATGTGGTGGGCCTTGTTCCCTGCTAATGCATTTAAAGACATTAAATTCAAACTCCAGACTGCGCTGTGTGTTGGGCCCTCCTGTCTGCTTCCCATTCACGGCCAGTTGATCTTTTCTGGAAGGGGACTGTGTGCAAGTTGTGTATCCAAGAATAGGCTGGAACCAACCAACTGCACTTATGTTTTGCTGTTGTAATCTAATAATAAAGCAGAGTTAAGAGCTAGACTTATAACAGGAGTTGCTGAGATAAAGAAGAAACTTGGTTGTGCCTTTGACTCAAGAAGTCGATCAATAGAATCTGAAACTCAGAACTGTAGAATGCTCATGCATTGCTCTATCGCGATGCACCAACAGAAACCTTTGACTCAAGAACTTGATCAATAGAATCTGAAACTCAAAACTGTAGAATGCTCATTCATGCACCAACAGAAACCTTTGACTCAAGAACTCGATCAATAGAATCTGAAACTCAAAACTGTAGAATGCATGATCACGATGCACCAACAGAAACCTTTGACTCAAGAACTCGATCAATAGAATCTGAAACTCAAAACTGTAGAATGGTCATGCATTGCACTATCGCGATGCACCAACAGAAACCCTTATTGTTAATTTTACTCATAAGATCTCCCCAGAGTGACTTGAATAATAGGGAGTCGAAGAAGAAGGCAGCAAATGAGATAGAAAAGGCGAAGCTACTAGTTAAACAAAGGACACCTTCATCGTTTCCTCATTAAATTTTTTTCCACAAGTTGCCACAAGTTGTTGCTTCGTTCCCAACTTGCTTAATTCGCTCAGTAGTGCCCATGGGACCATGGGCTCGGTAGAGTCGCTGCTTTTGAATGAAAGCCTTCTTTGCTTCTTTTAGACAATCTACAACTTTCCTTCTGAGGAGCAAAAGGAGGAATCTGCCTAAGGAGTTGCTCGCCGCTAATTAGCTAGTTTGTAACACCCATTATCGAAACTGTAATCCCGTAGTCAAGATTGTTGGAAAACTTCAAGAACTTATGAGGAAGTTGTTTTCTAGCCTTTTCAGTGCAAGAACCAAAGCTATTGGCGGGTGGAATGGAATCCACCAAACTAGGAGCTTTTCCAGAAATATATTATTGTTCATATGTGTTTCACGTTCCATGAGATTTTGCTTGTCATTCAAACCAAAAGTTCACAATAAACTTTTTTTGGTAAAGTTATATCTTACAGTTTGGAGGGTTTTCTATGGATAAAAAGGAAGAATCTACTTCACTGATCTGTCCTCAGGCTCAACCATACTAATCTTCAATGGGCTATTGGGCATTGTGGCTCCCCTCAAAAATTCAAAAAGAAAAAATGTAAATTTTAAAAATTTTCATTTATGTTATATAAAAACTTTAAAAAATTATATTTGGGCCTCTGTTAAAATTTTGAAATTATAATTTGCCCCCTCATATAAAATTTCTGTCCCCGGCCCTGCTCCCAAGTACATATCACCAACAAAATTTGGATGCTTTGACAAGGCACTGAGCTGTGTTCTCTCTCTCTCTCTGTCTCTCTCTCCAATACTGCCCTGTGTGATGCAAATTTATTGTTGTGGTATCTTTTTCGTCAAGCAGAAGTTGAATCTTTGGTGCTACATGGAAAATCTAGGCAAAGAGTATGTGCCCTTGAGAATGGGATACTATTGATAAAGTTCCTTGTTTTTCTTCCTGTTGTTCTAGAATGACAAGCTCCCTTTGTAGTGACTACTGTACAACAATGGTCTTCGTGATTTAGCACTTCCAATATGCATCAATTTCCTAGAGAATCGTTTACACCGAAATTTTCCAATTGAATTATGAAGCCCTTCTTAATACTTTGAACAATAATGATCCCTCAAGAAATGCAAGATCACACACCCACTTACATTAAATTCGAATGATCATGAGGCAATGCATATTGGTTGGTTTAATCACTCTTAGTACTTTAAAGCTGCATCATTTTCTTTCCTAATTAGCAGAAGTATGCTTCTATGTGTGAGAGGCACAAAATTTCCATAGATGCTAGGGTTAGGAGTACTATCTAGCACAAGTAACTGGTACTTATTCTCTGGGGAGTGTTTGATGAGGTTGGCATTGTCGAATTGCTTTGATGAAATGGGAATTGCATTATCAAACAAAGAATTTTGATTCCAGAGTTATAGGCTCATTCTTGAATCAAAATTCTGGAATTATGATTCTGCTCGAAGGGGTGAAAATTATGATTCTAGAATTTTAGAATTAGTTCGTCTCTTTTTAAGACACATGCTATGATGGTTTTAATTTATCAATTCTAGAATTCTAATTCATGAAATAAAAAACCTAGAGTATCAAATACAAAGGGAAACTAGAACCAGAATTTTCATTCCAATTCCAATTTGTAGTGGAGTTTTGTTTTTAGAATTTTAATTTTAGAATCAAAATTCAAGGTCATCAGACGCTGCCCACAATTAGCCTCTTAAAATTTCTTTAGTTTTAAAGAGGTGTCTTTAAACATTTATCCTTATATGTATATAAGTGTCCTGCCAGATATGAGTATTTTTGAATGAATGTCCCTCCAGCCAATTTTTCTGGGTTCGCCACTGGTGTGTCGATTAAAGTTTAGCATATGTTAAACATGCTATACTTGAGAATCAACAATAGAAATCAAGATTCAAAAGTCACCTTCATGGTTTCTCCACCATGAATTTCTTTTCGATTTTGAATATCTAATGCAAATGAATGATACCAAAATGATATGAACCCAACTGGGGACCCAAGCCATTGACCTACAAGTTTCCAATCAATTGTAGAAACAACATGGATTTGTTGAGTACCAAGAAGCATGTGGGGTAAATCAATGAAATAAGAAGAATTTTTTCACTATTCCTTTATCTCAAGGAGACATTATTAATCATATCTTATAAGAAAAAGTTGACCATCAGAGTCCAACCAAGGGCGGAGGTAGATGGAGTCTTCGTGGGGCATTGAAACCTTAATTTAGTGCTAAAACTTCGGTGAACTTGGGTTCAGTTCTATAGAATAGCCAGCGAGATCTGAGTCAATGCCTCATGGTCAATTAAAAATTTGTTAACTATATATTTACTGGCCCACAAAAAAAAATTATAGCTCTACGCTCGAGTCAAACCAATAGCAAGATAGAGACTTAGGTACTATAAATTGAGGTTAGGTGCATGTAGGGCTCCAAATCATTGGCCAGGGTCTGGTGTGAGCACTACATGTAGATAGGTCTGAGTCCAACATTGTTATAATAAAACTTTTACACATTTCACTTACCTGCAACAGCTAAAAGGTAGCTTCGCTTTCAAAACTTGCATATATATATATATATATATATATATATCGTAGTGATTTTTAAAAATACTCTATATAAACGTTATATAGAAATTCATGTATCAATAACAATATGCTAAACATACAAAAGAGAGGTCCTATAAAACATTAACTACATCAGCCATTTTAAGTCAAAATGGACATTCAATTTTTTTTTTTTTTGTTATAATTCATGCTAACTTAGAACGTCACTAAATATGAAATCATTAAAAAGTATAAAGCAGCATGTAGGAGCCCAACACAGTAAGTCGGATTCCCCACTTAACACTATTATGTGAGTCCGATTTCCGTTTTAGGTGGCTAAAATCTACAAGAAGAGATCACGTTTCAAAAACATGAGGCTTTTTTTTTATTCTTGAAGAATTAAAGTATATGAATATTTTTAGAAAATAGATACAACTAAAAGTATATTTGTTCTAAATCCGATCCTAATTAAAAGACGCTATCTAGCTTTCTGGATTCTATAAGTTTTCTTGGTTCTACATAAAACAATCTTTTAATGCAACCAACAATTTTCTTTTATCATCTTCTAATTCAACGTTGTTGTCTTAAACCAAGAATTCTTTTCTTTTATCTTCCACAACGATTGTTGTCTTGAATAAATGCAGCCAACAACTACAATTGAAGCGTCGGTGCTTGCCGTCTTTTCAGACCCTAAGTAGTAATTGCCAGTCAATATCATCTGATACATATTACCAGAATTCAATGCCTTGCGGGTGACGGCAAGGGAGCAAAGCCGTAGTTTGGAAAACTTGTTGACGTAATGTCAGAGCACTATTCACCAGAACAATTTTTCATATTTGCAAAGAGCGACCCCTTCTCCTGATAACTTTTCGGAAAGATGGGGAGTCATTTTTGTCAGTCCCCCTCCTAATAAAGGAAGAAAAGCTGCGGGGGGCGTTGAAGTTTCTCCTCTTCTTCCGCTGGTCTTTCCGTTCCCTGCCGCTCCGCCTTTAGTCTCCCTCGAAAGAATGTCCTTCGCCCGATCCTCCTCCGGCTTCGGTTCCAGGAGCAGCGATCCCGTCGGTCGGAGCACTGCGGTCTCGCGGTAACCGGAGCTCGGCAATTCCCTGCGGGCGGGAAACTCCCCGGGTTCGGAATTGTTGGGAATTTAGGAGGGAGGGGAGGACGAGGGCGACGATTAAATGAAATGGTGGCGATAGGGGAGATGGCGCTCGGGTTCCTCCTCCCGTCCTGGTGGGAGGTCGAGGTATCCGTTGCTGCTGCTCTCTTCGCGATCATTGTCTGCTCATTCTTCCTCGGCTTTTCTACTGGTGAAGGCGTGGGCAGCTGCGCCGGCGATGACGATCCGCAGGACCTTCTGCTCGGTGCGGTTGCTCCTGGAGACAGAGATAAGGAGGTTAGGCTTCTGTCGATTAGAATGCACCGCGATAGGGAGGATTCGTTAGTTTTTTTTTTATTCGCTTCAATTGTCTTTGACATTTTTATTGTTCATGTCTCGTATTTTCTTCATTTATCACATGTGGTCAGATGTGTGCAGAAATTGAGAAGCCGTGGCATTCAAGGAGTTAAAATTATTATATTTAATAGCCTCCCATTGTTTCTGAAAGCTCTGGTTTCAAATTGTCAGCAAGTAAGATGAAGTAAAGGGTCTTGAGTCTTGACATAGGAATCTCACGGTTCTCAACGTCCTTATGGGCTATTTGGCGGACACTGTTAATGGTTTGTGGTCTGCTTTTGGTTGGGACACAAATAATTCCAGAAGATTCTACGCGCTCAAGTATATGGAGATGCACTGCGTTGATGTTATGGCGTAAACTCTTCTAGGAGATAGACAGGCGCCCTTTTTATGTTCAAACTGCAGACTTAGGAACATCACACGCATTACTCTGGAATATTGGTCTCAGCTTAGCTTCCTGAATAACGTTTAAGGAAACACCTAAAGAGTTGCATGGGCCCTTATGTATAATGATGTATAAATCAAGGTTTAAAACCCGACGGCTTCGGAGGAGTCAAATGACTCTTGACTCGCCTAGTAAAGTTGGTGATTTGGCTTGCCTGGTTGGGCAACTTCACTTTTCGCATAAACAATATTTCATATGTATACAGAAAACTATCAACTTGTTCGTTTCTACCTAGAAATGACAACATGGAGAACTTGGGTCTTCTAACTCAGGCTTTGGTGATTTCATCATCTGACTTTGAGGCAGGTTCTTCTTCCAATATGTCAAACATTGGACTACTGTTCTCCTTGAATAAACATAATACAGCTATTTTGAACATAAATAATAATGGAAACAACCTAGTTCAGCAGGCTTTGGGAACAGATACAAAAATGAAGAACACATTATTTTGACGGCACATGGAAGAAGAATTTGGAAAAATTAAGAGGACTGGAGGTAGACAAATGAAATCACATTATGGACATGACTTGATTAAGTAGATTGCACCATTTTTTTGCTGAGTTTTCTGGTCAATTTGCTTCAATTAAACCCTTCAAACTTGCTAACTAGTAGCTTATCTTCCAAAATGTTACTTTCAATGCTTCATCCTCTGGTACTATCTTTCATGCATTTTTGTTGTTGAATAACCTGAGCTGTATTCTTGATAAAGCAATTTACTTTGATATGAGTTGGTTTCTGATTTTCCTAACAAGAATAAGGCACTTTCCTACCATAGGTGGAACAAATGTCCTGTGTTGTGAGGTTCCACCACATTCTTTTTATTGTATCCCATATCTCTTCCACCATGCAAAGATTTCTTCTTTTATGTCCTTGAGATAAGGCTAATGTTAGGCGGCTAACATGGAACCCATGTTCCATCATTCGATTGGAGGGGTACTTTCGTCTTTTTGTTAGAAGTCATTTTTTTAGAGTTTCACTTTTTTCCCTTAAGGGGCGTTCTTCTGTTTTACCATCAAGGATATTTCTGTCATTTTGGGCCCCTAACACACGGACTGTGTAAGCAAACTTAAATTCTTTTGTTTCCTTTACTTTATATAGCTAAACAAACATGATTCTTGTCAATTCCTTTCTTTTCCTCTCCTTCTTAACAAGAAAAGCATTTATAACAATTCCTTTGCCTTCTTTCCCTCCTTTTGTGTGTAGACACACACAAACACACACACATATTATTGGGAAAATATAACAATATTTTCAAAATATCACCAAAAACATTTGTTTGTGATAATATTTTCTAATTTATAAAAATCTATTTTCAAATTTATCAATTATTTGCAAAATTTTCTTTAACAATATCTTTGCGAGAGAAGTACTATAAAATATTTTCATATTGTTTTCTCATAATCTTTTTATGTTTTCTGATTATCTGAATTCATGGGATTTTACAAAGAAGTACAACTTTGCTGAAAGGTACTTGGGAAAAACCATGATAAAAGAGCCTGAGATCTATATGTTTGACAGTGATGTCATACACACATGCACACACACACACACACACAAAATTGAACATATATATATATATATATATATATATATATATATATATACATATATATATGTATGTAACTGTGCAAAAGGGTGAAAGATGCAAAAATGTAGAAAGAAGAAAATGATGCAAATGCAATGTCTAGATGATTTTGAGTGGAGAAAGGTAAGACGATTAATCTTGAAATCCTTATAAAATTGGATTTATACATCAAATCTTCAAAGATTGTTGGTACACATGCAAATTAGACATGGTCCATGGATGATGTGTATAACATAGTCTCAAATATTGTTGGTACATCAAATGTATTGTAATACTATTAGGAAAAAAAGAAAAAAGAAAAAAAGGGAATATGTTGTAATCTTAGAAAATATCAATAAAAGGAACTTATGCAAGTTTTATTATTACAAACGTTGGTTTTTGAGAATAAATGAAAATAGACATGTCTGAAATTCCAAAAAATGTTTTTGGGCATCTCTCAGAACAAAAGGAAAACGAAAGGAAGAGATGGGGAGAAGGATGAAAAAATTAAAAGAAAGGAAGAAAGAAATGAAGAGAAAAAGAAAGGACGGAAGAGTTTTAAAGATTTATTTAGTTTTTTAGACCTTTTGAATGGTCCTGTGATTTTCTTGGGAAAAGGATTTCCAGAAAAATCTCGATTCATGGGAACAAGTGCGCCTGTGTGTCTGTGTGTGGGATATTTATAATAGATCTAAACCTTCTAATCTACATGTACAATTGAGTTTCATGCACTATGAACTGAGGGGTTTTTCTCGAGTTGTTGGAGTGAACTGTGGAAGAGCTTGGTTGGTTCCATGGTGTGCAACAAAGATGGACCTACTAATTTCTTTTCCAAATGCTGTCAACGAAGCTAAATTTGTAATAAGCATGTGGGTTACTATAGGTGTTTTCCTCAGCAATTTGGAGGGAAGTACTGAAGGCCGTTTCGGGATAATAAATTCTGAAATACCTATTAAGAGCAAGAATATCATTGTCAAATTTTCCAGGTTTAATTTGATAAGACATTAGGACGATCATTAGTTTCAAAACTCTCTCCTTGTCCCTCTCTCTTTCTCCTCTGCTTTCTCCTTTCCTTTGCATGTGCACATATCAAACAAAGAATGATGACATCTAAGCAAATGGATGCATTCTAAGGACATAATCATCAGCTCATTTTTATTTCTCTATAATCTCAGGAATAAACTAAGACTTACAGAGGATTGATGAAATTTCACATCATCTATTCCTCAGGACTTGTTGTCAAGATGTTAACTTCGGATCTGTGACGGCTTGAAAGTATTTTCCGATTTGCCTCTCACTATCCTTAGGATAAGTGGCATGTTTTATCTTGAACTGTGCCCTGTCTATTGTATGTAATATTCACATGTAGACAGCTTCAATCTGTTACTGATTGGTGGGAATTTTACTATGTTAGCTTACTAACTAAGTTGGTTGGGGACTCAGGTAATCGTGTTGCTGTTCTTCATATGGCTAAATAAATACTGCTGTTTTGTCTTTTAATGTAGAATATTGTGTGCGGCAAATTTAGAAGCTTTTTTTTTTTGCCTCATGGGTTGAAAGGGTAACATTTTTGCTTGGGTCTGTGGTTGCAAAATATACTTTAGCTTCCGAGCTTGTCCTTTTGCATCTTGAAGTAATTTTCATTTGTTTGACATGCAGTTCTCCACTTCTTTTGTAGATGGTTCAACTGAAAGTGGGATCACAGGGTTCATCTGCATATCTCATCAAGGTAATTCTTTTATGTATGTTAGAGTAGGAAACACAAGTTCCAGAGCA
Organism: Nymphaea colorata; assembly: GCF_008831285.2. NCBI lineage: Eukaryota > Viridiplantae > Streptophyta > Magnoliopsida > Nymphaeales > Nymphaeaceae > Nymphaea > Nymphaea colorata. The sequence goes on from NC_045140.1 coordinate 748,808, forward strand.
AATGTAGCTTCTAGACATTGATATGCCTATTACTGAAATAGCTTGTGTGCTTTGATCCACTATCTTCCTCAAAATACATGTTGACGAGTAATTTGATTTTCCTTGTTGCAGTTGGAACTCTTGGCAGCAAAAAATCTAATTGGTGCTAACATAAATGGCACATCAGATCCCTATGCCATTATTACTTGTGGTACTCAGAAAAGATTTAGGTGCCTATCTTTCTCTTTCTTTGTGTACTTTTATCTTTCTTTGTTGTGGATCTTTGCTGAAACTTCTGCTGTTGCCAACGCATAGTAATTGATCCACAGCCTATGTCTAGCGTCTGAGCAGTGAGCATATAAATTAGATGTTCAGCTTTTTTAGCAGACGTTTTATTTGCAACTTGTCCATTTACTTTCTTTTTCCTTTGTGCTTCATCTTTCTGGATGTTTACTTTTATTTACTGTTAGTGTATACAAAAGCAGTATTGAAGAAGCCATAACCTTTTCTAAGATTTGCTTCGCTTCTTTTTGCGTCGAGCTTTACACGGCTATGCTAATCTAATAATTTCAAAATGTTCACATTCCCTGCTTGTATCTCACATATTGCTTCCTATGTTTTCTCATTTTACTGAGGCTTTCTTCTACTGTTAACAAAAGATAGATGTAGACAAGAGAGCTATATAATTGTCTTCAGTATTTTTTTTTTCTATGCTTCGTCTACCTAAATTATATTCTATGGATAAAACAATTTTTTTTCATTTTTTTAAGGAATTAATTTCCAGAGAAACGGAAACTTTTCATCAAACTTGTCTTCTCAAAATCCTTATTAAGTGATTTGTGGTTGGACATACTACTTGGAGCCTAATGTTTTGCTAAAAGCTGCAATTCTAATTATCATTTTCCCATTATTTTAATTTTTAAAATATTTATGGTGCAGTTCTATGATTCCTGGTTCACGGAATCCAATATGGGGGGAGTGGTTTAATTTTTGTGTGGATGAGCTTCCTGCTGAGGTGAGTTTATAGCAACATTTTATAATGCATTGCAGCTTAACTATTTGATCATTCAATTTTATTGGATGTCTCCGAAGGGACAACTGTTTGGTCATTGAATATGCATGTGAACAATGAGATTCTCAACTTCTTATACTTGTAATGCTACTTTTTCATATATTTTAAAGGAAAAGTTCTTTGACAAAGGCCTATGCTGATGTGGAATATATGATGCCATGTCTACTATGATGAAATAAAATAATGCTACTTGGTGTAAGTATTTTAAAGGAACGGTTCTTTGAAAAAAACCATGCTGATATGGAATATATAATGCCGTGTTTAATATGATGAAATATGTGCTGACTAGTTACTGCACCTCCTTGATAAAGCAGTGCAACATAGATACATTTTAAGAAATGTAAATTCAATGGATTAACTCAGAAGTTTTATTTCAAATTTGCTGAAGTAGCCCATGCTTAAGGCGAACTAAGAAGAATGTCATCTAATGAAAACTATTGGCTGAAAATTTTGAAAAATTACCTTTCAAATTGAGTTGCTATTTATTTCTATTAGAACAGCTGTGCGTCTATCTTAATTGCTTTGATGATTTTCTGGTTGCTTCATTTTGGAGGTTAGGAAAAGTTTTTCGGAACAGATGAACAAGGGAAAAAAGAAAGGAAGGAAGAGGAGGAGATGAAGGAAAGACAAAAAGGAGACAAATAGAAGAAGATGGGAAACATTTAGGAAAAAAATCAGGAGAAGATCAATTTGTGTGTGTGTGTGTGTGTGTGTGTGTGAGAGAGAGAGAGAGAGAGAGAGAGAGATGGAATATGGCTCTGCAAAAGGAAAGGTGAAGGGAAAGTGGGACTAGTAGGGTGGACACCGGTTTGTATGTTTCCTATATTGTTCTCTCTTGTTGAAAGGGGCTTTTGACCCCATGCCTCTTTGGCCATGGTTCTGTGAAGAAATCTCTCTTTTGTGTCTTGAGGTGAAAGAATGCATCCTGGAGGAAGACCATAAGTCCATAAGGCTAGTTCTCAGTTGTTGGATTCTTTGTAGCTATGTTGTATAATGTATAACATAATTCATACTGGTTGGATCTAAAATTACGTACATAAATAACTTATGTTATAACGTAAAAATTTACAAATTTATTTTTTAATATAACAATTCATAAAAAAATAAAGAACCAGAAAATTTCAAAATATAAGGAAAATTAGGGAAAAATAAGCACGAACAAATATGCATGACACAAATATAACACTGTAATAATAATCAGTTTAACAAAAAAGGTGCTTCTGCTTTTTTTCTAACTCTGCGTAATAGTTTGTTAGACAAGTCCTTCCATAAGGGAAGAAACATTATTTTGTTTCTCTTTGGTGGTTTATTGCCAAGGCATTCATAAAAAATTAAACAATGCAGAGGTTGTTAAGCAACCATAGGTTGGCACCTTTCCAATAGAAAGCAATTGATGTAATTGGTCTTGCCAGTGGCATGTGCCAGTGCTTTCCTTATAAAAATTGTTTCAGCAGACATGATCTAATTAATTGGAAACAATGTTACTCTTTGGTATGCACATTTGTGCTTATTAGTGTTATACTGCTCTCTGATTGCATCATATTTTTATTTGTCCTTCTTTAGATCAATGTGACAATATATGATTGGGATATTATATGGAAAAGTATGGTTCTTGGGTCTGTATCAGTTCCGGTAGAAAGTGAAGGTCAGACAGGAGCACTATGGTATACTTTGGATAGTTCATCTGGTCAGGTAACTTCTCTAACCGAAGCATACTGATTCCATGGAAAGAGTGGTAACTCATTTCCTAATGTAAATAAGTTTTGTGTACAATCAGGTTTGTCTCCTCATCAAAACAATAAAGCTTCCTGTGAATGCCGCTGGGTAATTCTTTCCCTTAATATTTTCCCTTTTTACTACTTGACATCATCGTGATATATTTTTTCAGTTTTTCAAAGTCCATGCTTATCTGTCCATGTTGTCCTGCTATGTTGCATGGGACAATCTTGATAGCCAGTACTAAAAACTCTATTTGCGTATGAGACAGAACATTTGAAAAGGTAACACACTCAGAAATACATTATATGTGCATACGTAAATACATACATGGGGTGTGTAAAGGTAAACGGGCACAAAATTGCGTACATACATATAAATAAACTACATAAAAAAAAATAATAGAAAGGGAGAGAGACTTTTATCCCAGACCACTTGTGTCAGGGATCAAAATCAAACCACCTAAAATGCATGCAAAAAGTTCTTTTCTGTTTTTTGGGGTTTTAATCTAGCATTGTAGATGTGATTTTAAGGATGTTTTAGTAGGAACCATTATTAAGTCAAGTTGTTTTGACGTTTAGATGTGTTTCTGAACCATCAGAAAGTTAACAGCTCCTATAACCTAAAAATCTTGTAGTAAACAAATCAAGCTTTTTCATATAATCAACTTCTCTGTAACATGTTTTCATTAAATTAGTAGTCATAAGCACATTAGCCTGCTTAAATTATGTTTAAAATATTTTAGCATGCCTTTTCAGTAGTCTGGTTTTATCAAAGTCACACCAATGTTATCAGAATCAGTTTCTGAACAGAACCAGAAGGGCTGATGGTTCAGCAAATCGGAGTTAAATTGGAATATTCTGTGAACTAGATTGATAAAAAAATGTGTTTTTAATTTAAAAATTTGAAAAAGGAAAAATTCAGAAAAATACTTAGACAGCATTACCCAGACAAGGCCAAGCATTACCCAAACAACTGCTGAAGTGGTACTTCTTTGGAAGTGCACGAATCACAAAGTCTTTCTACCGATGTGTAATGTGGTTCTCTCACTTTCATGGCAGAACATGGGACCTTAAGAAGAGGAACTCAGAATTAGATGCTTATACACCCTGAGTGAAACTTTTTGTATAATGAAATTAGGTGCTATAAGTGCAACGTTTCATTAGGATAGTCTATGTATGCTTGTCTGGATCAGGTTTTTGTTCCAGTGGTTTTCCTTAATTGATTTTTTTATGTGTTAATTTAATGTTGTCTTTTTTTTTATCCTCACATTTATTCATTGTTTACTGCACTCAAAATTATTGAAGAACAGGCAATGGTCCTCCTTGTGGTGAGATGTCTGCCAATTAATATCTATTTCCTGACCTGTATATGTTAACAGAGCTATGAATGGTTTTGCTGGAGCTGTTGCTCGGAGGAGGATTTCTTTGGATAAGCCAGGTCCGACAGTGGTTCATCAGAAACCGGGACCATTACAGATGATATTTGACTTGCCACCTGATGAGGTAAGCGGCACAAGTTTTCAGTTAAGGTTGGTTGTGATATGTGGTATCATTATCGAGGTTGAGCTTCAGCATTGTTCCAAATTATTTGAACCCTTCAAGGAAAGCTGTTTTGTCTGATATCCAGATTTTCATATTTTCTTGAGCAGCGGCTTGTTCTTTGGAAGAGACCTCTGAGAATTAGACTCATGCATACTCACAAATAACAGTGTTATTCTGAAATCAATATTTTATCACCAAAAAGAAGGGAGACAATATTTTTTATTGCGAAATTTTCAAAATATCACTAACAAACAAATATCAGGATAATATCACAATGCATGTCGTATCATATTATAACATAGTCATACTGCAAGTTGAGAGGGGTTTATATCATGAGTTAGGTATGGTTTCATTCCTGAAAGGCTGATTGAGTTGTATCATATTGTTTTCATTTATGTAACATAGAGTATTGTATAATATGGTAGGTTACGTAGAACACTGATATATATATATATATATATATATATATATATATGTATATAGGGAGCTGCATCAAATGGATTACACGTGTGTGTGCTTCCTGATGTAGAATATATATATATATATATATATAGGGAGCTGCATCAAATGGATTACACGTGTGTGTGCTTCCTGATGTAGAACGTGCATGTGTGTGTGTCTGAATTGCTACAGCCAAAACCTGGCTGCAATAATCCATGAAATAAGTTTGATGACTATATAAACTGATTATGAGGCATCCAAACCACTTGATTAATGGTTTATAGGGTGTGATGTTTATAGTTACCTTTTCGAGATAAAATGGTCAGTCGTCATCCATGTTTTAAAACAGTTCACATGAATGAAGTTGATTGGATTATTTGTAATTGTTCCAAATATTCTTCATATGTGCTTAGTCTACATATTCCATAAACATAACACAGGCTATATGCAGACATACATACACACATACATACATGCATATATGCACACACACACACACACACACACATACATACATATATGTGTATGCGCACAGAGAGAAAGAGAGAGGGGGGGAGAGAGAGAGGGTGGTGTGTGTCAAAAAGAAAACAGCTTCTTAAAGTCTGCACATCAGCAGTGGTATGGAGTTTAACTTTAAACCAGCATGTTGCTCGCTGTCTGAAAGGTGAAGCAGTTTAGTCATGTCAAGAATGCCTTAAATGCAACAATCTTCCATTACAAGGGACTTGTTGTAAGGGGCACTGCAATGGCAGTAGGCACTTACCTACCTAAGATCATGAAAGTGTAGACCCTTAGGTAACTATAATAATCCCTATCCAGGGAATCTGATTGTGAATATGCAGATTTTGACCGTAATCTTGGCTGTGAAAGCTACGTTCTATGTATATAGATTTTGGTTCTGAATCACCTAAGTCATTTGTATAGTTGATAGGGCAAACCAGGGTATCCGGTTTGCGTATAGGGCCTTGTGGAGGACGAATCTATTTATACTGGCTTCTGACTTGTTTGTTTTCTTCTGGTGACTTTTCCATTCATGTTAGTCATATGCTCGAACAATATGGTTGCCCTAATGCCTGCAGTTCCAGTTGGAAATAGTAACTAGACAAAGTATTTACTTTTTCTTGAAAGAAAAAATGCTTTGAGCTACTATACAGAACTTTATCATGTAACTAGTCAGTCTATTTAGAATCAAACGGCAAGGGTTGCCGGTTCTACCATTTCAATAACCGTTCTAATTAATGCACATTTTGTTTCAGGTTGTTGAACATAGCTATTCATGTGCACTTGAGAGATCATTTTTATACCATGGGCGTATGTATATTTCAGCGTGGCACATTTGCTTTCATTCTAATGTATTCTCTAAGCAGATGAAGGTTGCAATCTCCTCTTCCCTATGTTACCCTTCCTTTTCCCTCTTTAGATGGATATTCATGGTTTCAGTGTATGAAGAAACTACTTTTATGTTTACTAGTCATTGGCTTATCTCAGTTACTTCTTCTGTTACCATCTATATGCAAATGCATGCCTGTTTGCATGTGCTTTTAATAACTGCTTGCACAAGTCAAAGTGCTGAATAGAATTATTTTTTTTGGTTTTGGTAGAATTACTTCATTATTTTGTAAACAATGAAAAGGAAGAAGAGAAAAAGAAGTTAGCCAATGAATAAAATTCATTCTATGAGCCACAATCAAAGGCATTTTATTACCAGTTTTTGTCTTAAGGCATGCATGAACACATTCTAAGTAGTGCAGAGAGAGGTAGAGAGAGTTATATCCAGATTCCATAGGTTCGTCCAAACAGAAGAGAAAAACAAAACTGGATTTTGGTTCTGGATTTTCAAGCTTTACCAAAACTTCACTTCTCCGGAGAATGAAAACCAGATGTTTGAGGACCTAGGAAATTCAAAACCATTAAAGAAAATTTTCCGGATTTGCAATTAAACCCACTCCAAAGTCCACTGTTTTGGATGTGTACTTTCAAGTTTTTGGCCCACACCAAGAAGATGATTCATAATATCAACACAAGTCTAATTTACTCTATTGGTTTGCCGCCCTTGCTAGCAACCTCCAGGTCTAATTTACAAATCCCTTTATTCCTCTAAAAAAAAAATGATCTTTTTAATAACGGCTCAGCCAAGCTCCAGCCCAATCTCGGCTCAGGCTTAGCCAAGCCAACTCAAACCGAATTGGAGCTTTTTTGAGCCCGGGCTGAGCCATCAAGCTCCGCTTTCGATCTCAGCTCAAGCTCCAGCTTAGTGATGGCTCGGGCTTTGGAGACTCAAGTTGAGTTCAAGCTGGCTCAGCTTGGCTCAAACTCGGCTTGTGTACATCCCCTGGAGCCTGAGCCGAGCCATGTTCGAGCTCTCCCTTTGGAGATTCTAGTCAAGTTTGAAATGTCTCAGCTCAGCTCAAACTCAGTTTGTGTACATCACTTGGATCAACCTGCATATTTTCATTATTATTAATTGAATGGTCCTTAATAAGGTTGGAATTCCAAATTATGTGCATTATAAGATTGCTGAAATGATGGGGTTACTGTAAAATACCAATAATAATATATGAAAGCTCTCAAAAAGAACTTGTGAAGTAAATGACATTAAACATCTTGAATTTGCATTGTCCCAACCAACTCATTTGTGTTGAATGAGCTGTGGCATTTGAGCTCATACCCGAACCTCAAACCATACAGTTCTGGATCCAATCTGGGTTGTTGTGAGTCAAACCTGATCCAAAGCCGGCCATCTTATGTAGCTTTCTATTGGCTATTTAAATGAGCTAAGTTGTTAACTGATTTAGGTTAGTATTTCCCACTGTTAGTTATGTACTTCATGTGTTTGTACTTTTATTGGTTAAAAATGGTATGTTTGGATATCTCTTGTTCTTTTGAACTAGGATATCTACACTATACAGGCTAAGTCTTCTAAGAATTGCTCTCTTTATGTAGGTAGTTATTCCATTTGAAGTTGTTTATGAGGTATGAATTATTTAATTCTTCATTTTATGATGCATACGTGTGCATGTGAATGCATGCAAGTATGATGATAACATTGTTATCTCCTTCTTTGCAGATAAAAAGAAGTCAGCATGCTTTTATTAACCCTTCCATCACTATAGTACTTTGCACTGGTTCTGGTGGACATGGCGTACCTCCTTTAGGTGGCACTGAAGGTAATATCAAATGTCTTTGTTGTTTCTTTGTCTATTTTCATGTCAGAGAATAGTTGGCTACTTCGAATTTATACAACCTTTCAAAGGGTAGTTAGCTACTTAGACTTTGTATAATAACTTTAATATACAGCTTTCCATGATGCAAGTTTCTATTAAATAACCTTTCTTATGGCAGCAGATATGCAACCTATCTTGTTTTTCGGGCTCAATATTCATGAAATTCTTTTTTTTTAATCTGTTTATGTAATTTCTAGATGTTTCTTCCAAAAAATAATTAATTCTGAATTAAAAAATGAAACAAACAAATAACCTGTATATTTTATAGTTTGAGCTGACTTATTTTGCTGGTGTGATGAGTTTTATAATGTATTACTTCCTTGCAACCAGACCTAAAGGATGATGTTATCTGAAGAATTCATTTGACTCCCATAAGTTTCTATCTTCCTTTTTTGTCTTCTTTTAATATGTTATCCTTGTTTGCTATCTTGGTTGTATTCCAAGTATGTTCATGTTCATTTTTATGGAATTGCTACATTACCATTTTATAATTGTATGACATCTAATACTAGTCTCTAGTAGATTGTGCACTGACACTTTTGCCTTCAATTTTTTACAGGAAGAGTTCGATATAAGTTTGCATCATTCTGGAACAGAAATAATACACTTAGAGCTCTACAACGAGCAGCCAAGAACTTTAAAGAAATGGAAGCAACTGAGAAAAAGGTCCACATCTTTTCCTGCATCCCCTTTTCAGGAGCATGCTTCTTGCTGCAATTAGTTGTTTTCGTTGTTGAAATGTGCCTCCACTTCCGAAGGGTCAGAGATCATTTTCTTTTCCTACAGGCTACTGCACAGCACAGAACAAAGTTTTGTCACCTTAAGCATTGATGTATTCTTGACACTGCTAATCATTCGGATGTGATCTACATGATTGATTTCTTAAGATTCACAACTTAGATTTTTTTTTTATTATGCTCCACAAATGATATTTATTTTTTAATAATGATTTAAATTTTAAAGTGACGCCTAAAATTTCCATAAGTGTTCTTGTCTAGGGATGTCATATTTTTCATCAAAAAAACAGGGTTGTGGTAACCACTCTTAGCATGTAGTTCACAAACTTTCAAACTGTCAGTTTTGCAAAACAAAATTCTGAATATTGTTAGGCATACTGTCGCTTTCTCAACGTGCTAGTGGAAGAAAATCCATCATCCCTCTGTCTATCTATGTATGCATATGTAAGGTTTGATGGTTTTGTTGTGTCTTCAATGCACTCTGGAAGCGATCCCATCACCTCTCTCTCCCTCTGTGTTTTTATAGGTTGATCCTTGAGTTTAATAATGTAAATGGAGATGAATGACATAAGTACCCTTTAACAGGAAAGACAAATAATGAGTTAAAGAAAATAGCATTCAAGTAGTTTGAAATGAAATAATCATTTTCTGATTGGCTAACTGGGAATCTTTCAGCAGTGGTTCAAATCATTGTCAAAAGTATTTCCCGTCTACCACATTAAGAATGGAAAACATCGAAACACAAATAAAATGTGAAAAAATATGTTATTTTGTAAAAAAGTGAAAAAAAAAATAATTTTTTAGTGTGTTTTTCAGAAAAAGTATATTTAGTATATATTTGAATAACTATTTTTTGAAATTTTATCAATTTTTTTTAAGAAAAACAGCATAGAACTCAAAATTTAATGACTTCTTACGTTAATGCTTAGTTTTTTTAATCTTTTTGAAATTCTGGGACTGTATGAGAAAAAGTTTCTGTTTACTACTTTAGAAAAACAACATGGATGTGAACCTTAGAAAGATACTTGTGATAATGGTTTCATCACCAAAGTGTGATTTTACCTCCTATCAAATAACATCCCTCAGAAAGTGAGAAAAGGTAGAATCAATTAATATGATATATAATTAAATTTTGAATGACAACCCACTTAGTCAAATAATCATAAGCATGGAAGCTGCAAAGTATAGATAAAATGGAAAACAGGAGCTTTTCCTTGTCATTCATGATAAAGTGAGTATGAATTTGTCAATTGCCTATACACCGGCAACATATTTTAGGAGAATTTTTAAATAGAATATAGATTACTGTTTTGCGATATGAACCCTTGATTTGGGAGGAGTCAAGCCCTCAAAGTGAAAACCATTAATTGAAATAAGTTATTTCGGTCATATAAAATCAGCTTGGGGAGAACAATGAATGAAAAAGCAATCTCATGGCTTCCTTTTGTTCCTGTTTTTGTTATCTTTCTTTGTAAAACTATGGGCTACCTCATTTGGTGTTGGGAACTACTAACTGTAGAGGAAAACAAGGGAAATAACATGTTTGTGTGTATGTGTGCGTATATAAGCAATATTTGGATTGGTAAATATATGAGAATTTTGTGAATTTGATTGTGAGCCATCTAATCATCTCGATTGATGGTTTATAAGGTGTCATGTGTAAAGTTATTTTTCTGAAAAATGGATGACAACTGGTAATTTTAATTTTAAACAGTAATTTATGTGTGAAACCTTCTAAATCGCCAATCAAGTTGATTGAACAACTTATACTCCATGAACATGATCTTCATATTTTTAATTGGTGTATTTCTTAAACTCTATCATGCAACCATTAATCTTATGCATATTATAGAAAGAGAGAGAATTGTCAGATTGGACTAGTTTCCTTTTTCCATTTGCGCTACAGGTTTGTTGTTTTTGTATTGTTATCTCTTGTGAGCATTAAGCTTATTCTATGCAGAATCAGAACTTGGTTGTTTCATTTTGTGTGGAATATAGGAGAAAATACAGTCAGCGTTAAGGGCAAAAAATAGCTCTGTTAGGAGCAGTGATAATGTCGATGAGGCTTCATATGTTGACCTACCCAAGGATGAAGAGTCCCAGCCATTCATTAAAGAGGAAGTCTTAGTTGGTATTATCAATGTGTGTATTCAAGCCATTGCCCTTTGTAAATTGTGTCCTTTTAGCAATACCACAGTTTTTTAAAAAACTTTATTTCACTGTCTTGTAGGAGGAATTCCCTTGTACAGCTGAAAAATTCTTTGTCGAGTTATTAGGTGATAACTCCAAGTTCATTCATGAATACCGCAAGGCAAGGAAGGATACAAATCTTAAGGTGAGCCTCTAATGCGATAACGATGTAATAATCATGATAGTTTTTTAAGTGCTTGCTCCTAAGTGTGATGCATCCTGGATGCAGCATGTTCTAGTTTGTATACTCAAATGCTTGGGAGGAGCTTAATGGTTTTTTTTTCTGGATATTGGGTTTGCCTATATAATACCATGTGGACATAAGTACTGGTAATGGGGACTTGGGTGTAAACAATGGGATTCAGAAGTGCCCTGATCCATTTCATCCATGCTGTTCAGCACTCAACCATATAATTTGCTGTCAATGAACAGCTTTTTGTATCTCCATGGCTAATTTTGAATTTTAGTGAAAAAGTGACACTACTACCACCTTGTAAGTTGGCGATCTCATATATCAGCCCAGACCTTATTCTTTTGTTTTGGGTATCAATAGTATGTCGCAGGTGAAGGTGCGGGTGCAGACTTGGGTGTATGATAAAGATGCAGAGATAATTTCAGAGGACATTGTGTGTTCTTTTTTTTTTTTTTGGGGGGGGGGGGGTATATATATATATATATATATATATATATATATATATATATATAAATTTTCTGTTTATTGGGCATGGAAAATCTTTTTTTAATCATTGGCTTGGTTACTGTTGCTCAAGTATCAGATGCGCTATTTGGCTGTGCCATCATATACAATACCACTTCTCCTTACGTTTGGCTAATGATCTATGTTTGCTGAGTTGCAGCCTTGGGGTTTATCCATGTAGATGATTCATGGGGCTAGCATGACTTTTGAATGTTGGGGATCAGTTAGTGCCTTCTCTCTCTCTCTCAAGTGACAAAAGATTCATTTTATTCATCAAAAAGCTAGATTCAGTTAATGCCTTGTCCCTTAAGCTGCTTCTTGCTGGGGATGTGGCTTTGATGTGTGAAGTTGATGATTGTTAAGGTCTTTGTCATCATATTTCTGAAAAACAATTATGTTTCATGTTGCTTGTGACCACTTCTTTTCATGGTGTATAAACACAGAAACATCATTTGTCCAGTCAGTTTGCAGGGACATTAACAGATTTATTAATTTTTGTATACATGTGCACGTTCTCTCATGCTCTCTCTCTCTCTCTCTCACACACACACACACACACACACGCAAAGCACAAGGACCATATGGTGAAGACACAGACTATTTATGTTAGTGGAAACCGTAGTTTTCTCTGTTGCATACCATGCCTAAGGTGCTGCTTCTGGATCTGCAGATTGGCCCATGGCACACTGCCAATCAATACACGGGACAGGTGAGAGAGATAACATTCAGATCAGTTTGCAATAGTCCGATGTGTCCTCCAGATACAGCTATGACTGAATGGCAGCATGCCATTCTGTCGACTAATAACATGAACCTGGTATTTACTGATCATATACCCTTTTAGGCTCTTTCAGAATGTTGCCTGTACTATCTTTTTCTAAACTGTTAACAATTTCTTGCTTAATCAGGTATTTGAGTCGGTGCAACAGGCGCATGACGTGCCTTTTGGATCATACTTCGAAGTAATGTCTTACTTCAAAGCTTTTTTATCTGTTTTTTGGTCTATAAAGTTCTTTTTTTTTCTCTCACTATGATGCCTAAAGTCTAAGCAATTTACGTTTTTAAGTTTAGGTTTGTAATTCTTACTGACATACAAACAAAGATAGAAGTAAAGGGTATTTGCGTAAGGGTTAAATTCATCATGTCCGAGACCAGTTTCTTGAAATTCAGGAAACCTGCATTCTTTAAGATCTCTCTATGAGCCCTTGTAAATGGAGAGGATCATAGTCCCACCAGGTTAGAGATAAGAAGAACATTATCTGAAATAGATTTGGGTGGAATCATTGTTTAGCTTCAGTTCTTTATAGCCTTGTTATGCCCTCTTTTGTTGCACAAAAAACATGTAGGAACATTCCTTTAATTCCCTCTGTTAGGATTGGATGGCTTGTTTGGAATAAGAAGCAACCCAACCTCTTCATCCTCATCCATAACTGATTCATGTAGCCAGAAAATCTTCACAAAGTACTCGTCTCTCCGTATGCAAAACAGATATATTGAGAAGAGAGGATGAAAGAAGACGATGGAGGAAAGGGAGCAGCCGGCTTAACACAGCCCTGCGTTCCTTAATCTTTAATTAAAGAATAACCCTAATAGGTTACAACAGATTTGTACATAAAAAGATAAAATATTACAAGAGAGCCACCGCCTAGTAACTTTAGGCGTGTGGATATAGGGAGAATGGATCGGGTCTGAACAGACCCGATCCCCATACGCTAACAGCTCCCCTCAAGTTGTGCATGAGATTTGATCATGCACAACTTGTTCTTCAAATCCCAAAAATGCTGCCCTGTGAGACCTTTGGTAAAAAGATCAGCTATCTGTTCATTGGTGGATATATAAGTAGGCAAGATCTCGGCTTTTTCAACCTTCTGACGAATGAAATGTTGATCAATCTCTATATGTTTGGTGCGATTATGCAAAATGGGATTGAAAGCAATTTTTATGGCACTTTGATTGTCACATAGTAATGATGACCGAACAATAGGAAGATTGAGCTCCCCAAGTAAATGACGTAACCATGACGCTTCAGCCGTCCCTGCAGCCATTGCTCTATACTCTGCCTCAGTGCTAGATCGTGCAACAGCACGCTGCTTTTTACTGCTCCAACAAATGAGATTAGAATCAAGAAAGAGACAGAAACCTGAAACTGATCGTCGGTCATCGGGATCGCCTGCCCAGTCGACATCAGTATATGTATATATGCTATGTCCAAGAGAAACATTGGAACATTTGGTGTATACTAGTCCATCTCCAAGAGTAGCTTTGAGATACCGTAGGATCCGCTTAGCAGCATCCATATGTCCTTCAGTGGGTGCATGCATGAACTGAGAAATTTGATTTACAGCATATATTATGTTTGGGCGAGTAAAGGTAAGGTATTGTAACATACCAACAATGCTGCGATAGAATGTGGGATTGGAATATGCAGCAGTTCCATCAGATGCAGTCAATTTAGTATTCAGAACACTGGGGGTAGTGATGGGTTTGCAATTAGTCATACCTGCCCTATCCAAAACATCAAGGGTATACTTGTGCTGTGTAAGAGTCAAACTATCATTTGTCATGTCAAGTTCAACACCCAAAAAATATCTTAATTCTCTCAGATCCTTCATCTTGAATTCTTGCTTCAACATACCTTTAACATAAGATATATGTGAAGAAGAATTCCCAGTTATAACAATATCATCAACATAGATAAGTAACCAGGTGGTAGCTTCTCCAGTGCGATAGATAAACAAAGAGTGATCGAGAGAGCTTCGGAGAAAACCAATTTGTTGAATGTGATGAGAAAAACGATCAAACCATGACCTAGAAGCTTGCTTCAACCCATATAGAGACTTGTGTAATTTGCAAACCCATTTTTGAGAATCATGAGTAGTGTAGCCGGGAGGTTGCTCCATGTATACCTCTTCCTTAAGAATTCCATGAAGAAAAGCATTTTTGACATCTAACTGATAGAGAGGCCATCCATACGAGACTGCAAGAGAAATAATGACACGGATTGTTCCCATCTTGATGACTGGACTGAATGTTTCATCATAATCTTCCCCATATTGCTGAGTGAAACCGCGCGCCACAAGTCGTGCTTTATACCGAACAATGCTACCATCTGGTTTATATTTCAGTTTATAAACCCATTTGGATCCCACAACATTCTTATCAGCTGGACGAGGGACAATCTGCCAAGTCTGACATTCATGCAAGGCTGCCATTTCCTCATTCATAGCTTCAACCCAACATTTTTCCTTACTCGCATTGTGATAAGATGTTGGTTCCACCCTTTTGCTGACTTCTGTCATAAACAACTGAAAATCCAAAGAAAAACTGTTATAGCTCACCCATCTATCAATAGGATGTCGCACGCGTTGTGATTGGCGTGGAACTGCAGTAGGAACTGATCGCCTAGAATACACCAGGCCTGAGAACCGATTATGCATAGGTGGCTCACTGGGCTGAGAAGATGAAGGCATGCTGTCCAAGGAAGTAGTGCTGCTCAAGGAACTACTTACAGATGTCTCGGGCTCATTAACAACTTGCTCATTGTGCTCAGTCAACATTGTTGCCCCTTGTCTTAAGATTTCAGCATGAAGCCAAGTATCATAAACTTCATTTTTGTCCTTGAGTGTCACAGAAGTAGCCTTGGGATCCTGTAACCTGTTCTCATCAAATACAACATGCCGTGAAATATGTACACGCCCAGTTTTAGGATTGTAACACCTATAACCCTTGTAATTTTCTGCATACCCTATAAATCTACATAAAACAGCACGATCTTGAAATTTGTTTCGCAAGGAAACATCAACATGCACATAGCACACACATCCAAAAACACGCAACTCCTCATAACGTGGCTGCTCTTGGTGTAAAAGAAAAAATGGTGATTTTCCATCAAGCAAAGCCAATGGCAATCGATTTATAACATGTACAGCCGTATGGAAAGCCTCGGTCCACAATGTCATAGGTAAGTCTGTTTCATGCATCATGCTAAGTGCACTTTCAACAATATGCCTATGTTTCCTTTCAGCAATTCCGTTTTGCTGAGGTGTATGCGGACATGAAATTTGTCTAGTGATCCCATTATCTAGTAAGTACTTAGTAAATTCATTAGAAATAAATTCACCACCACCATCACATTGAAAATGCACAATATTACTGGAGTATTTATTTTGAACTAAGGCATGAAATTGAGTGAATAGGCGAAAAACTTCTGATTTGTGTTTCATGAAATGGATCCAAGTATATCGGGAATATGAATCAACAAAAATGACAGTATTTACTCCCAGAAGAAGAAGGAACTGGAGCAGGCCCCCAAACATCAGAATATATGGTGTCAAAAACCTTTGGAGCTCTTTTATTTATTAATTGAAAAGGAAGGGCATGGCTCTTACAGATATGACAACTCGAGCACATGCTGGACTCACTGACAGAACTCAGACTGGACTTATCTAAGAGCCCGTCTGCAACAAGACTTCGAACAAAAGATTGACTACAATGAGCTAACCGACCATGCCAAATGGATGGTTTATTATACTCTGCGACATTGACTTCACTATGACTTGGAAAACATGAATCGGAAGGGTGAGATTTTGACATCTGTGGAGCTCCTTCAAGGACATACATATCTCCTTTGCGAGTGCCCTCAGCGAATGTCTTCTTGGTTCGAGCATCCTTGACATAAACAGAAGAGGGTGTGAATTCAACAGAGGATTGAGTATCATCAATAAGGTTGGACACTGAAATAATATTTTTCTTGACACTTGGAACAACAAGAACATTCTTTAATGGAATCGAAGAAGAGCCCATAGAAATTTGTACATTTCCAATGTGATATTGTGTGATGGGAACCATCTCCCGTGACAACTGAGCCTTTATCTAAATAAGGGAGAGCACTAGAGAGATTATCTGCGTCACCAGTAACATGGGCTGCTGCTCCAGAGTCCACATACCATTCTCCTTGCTCGTTTTGTTTCAAATGAAGCTTAGACAGGGCTGTCATGAGGAGTTGTTGTACGTCTGCTGAAACATTAGATCCAGATGATGATGAAGCTGACCCTGCTGCTGCCTTGTTCTCACGTCTAATCTGATTATTTTTGTTCTGCGGGTTGTGCCAACATTCTGACTTTACATGCCCCCTCTTGTTGCAATAGAAACAAGTCGGAACCCTTCTAGATGTGGCAGATGTAGTGTTCATGCCCTGTGGTGTTGGGAGAATCCCTCTTCCCATTCCTGCCTGAGGAATCCAAGTACGAGTGCGATTCCCTTGCAATGCATGTGTCCCTGTGATCAGTACAT
Organism: Nymphaea colorata; assembly: GCF_008831285.2. Lineage (NCBI taxonomy): Eukaryota > Viridiplantae > Streptophyta > Magnoliopsida > Nymphaeales > Nymphaeaceae > Nymphaea > Nymphaea colorata. The sequence goes on from NC_045140.1 coordinate 765,700, forward strand.
TGTGACTGTTGGAAGGAATCAAATTCTGTCGCTGAACACGACTAGCTTCGTGTTGGAATAACTTAGCCTTGAGATCTTCGAAAGATGGAAGAATAGGTAGGACTTCCAAGGCTGTGCAAAAAATATCAAAATCTGTTCCCAGTCCACTCAAGGCTTGTTGCACTTTGTCCTTGTCGCTGACGGGATGTCCAATGGCAGCAAGTTGATCACTTACACTTTTAATTTCATTCAAATATTCCAAAACAGTACGCGTCCCACGCTTGATGTCCTGAAATTGCCTTCTTAACTGCAGAAAATGTGCTTCGGATACTTGAGAATACGTGGTGGCAAGGGTAGACCACAACTCTAGGGCTGTTAAATCATCATCAATACCTCCTAATACTTCCTCTGACAAAGTAGAAGTAATATAGGCAACAAGGGACTGGTCGTGAGCCAGCCAAGCTTCATACTCAGGATTATTTTCAGTAATGGTTTCATATTCAAATCTGATTTCACTCATAGCCGCCCCAGCAGCTTGATCTCCCACTACGGTCTTCTTCACTTCACGGTCAATATACATAGGAGGTGCTGGAGTGGTCCCATCGATATGCCCGTAGAGTCTATGACTTTTGATAAAAGGGACTATTTGACGTTTCCAAGTCAAATAGTTACTATGATTCAGCTTTTGAGAAATAAGTTGGGAGAGAAAGCTGGAAGATAGAAGAGAGGGGGTCGGCTGATCCATAATTGATTTAGGGCAACGACAGAAATTAGGGCAAAACGATGAGAAGATTAGGGCACAACGATTAGGGCAAATCATGCAAGATTTAGGGCAGAAACTGAAAAGAGGGATGACCACGCCAGAAAAGAAAGAATTTAGGGCAGATTAGGGCTAATCACATCAAACTGAAATCACTCACCGGAGGACGATGCAACCTGGCTCTGATACCATGTAAGAATCTTCACAAAGTACTCGTGTCTCTCCGTATGCAAAACAGATATATTGAGAAGAGAGGATGAAAGAAGACGATGGAGGAAAGGGAGCAGCCGGCTTAACACAGCCCTGCGTTCCTTAATCTTTAATTAAAGAATAACCCTAATAGGTTACAACAGATTTGTACATAAAAAAATAAAATATTACAAGAGAGCCACCGCCTAGTAACTTTAGGCGTGTGGATATAGGGAGAATGGATCGGGTCTGAACAGACCCGATCCCCATACGCTAACATATCCTACTGGCACCTGAAGAGATTTATCTTGTCACCTTCACCTTACAAAGGAAAAATTTATGTCTTCAAGAAGGGAAGATGATAGTGACAAGGGAACATGCATATAGTCTGCAAACCCTATATGATGTGTGTGTGTGATGTTGACAAGTAGTTGATTAAACGTTTTGATAGAAGACGAAAGATAATCATGCAAAATTTTTAAAGTATTTAAATGAAAACAATATCGGAGTTCGTCAAAGTTGACTGATTGGAAATGGGCACTGACTGGGATATCTGCGCTCAGCATTGGGCTTTTATGTTCGCTGAGCCATGTTCTGGACAGCACCCAAGTCCCCAAGTAGATGCCACAGCCTTCTTGGCATGTTTATGTCTTTAGCTGTGTATTCATGTCTGTCATTTTTATTAAGAAGCACCAGGATGCTGAAACTGATATGTGTGTCAGGTACATTCGAAGTGGGTCTTAGAAACAAAGTCAGACTCTGGCATTCTGGCCATCAAAGTTGGTATGTGCAACCTGTTTGGGAATTTCCCTTCTTCATTCCTGTTTCCATTCAAGAGTTAAAAAACTTGAAATGAAATACTTGCAGGTGCACATTTTAAGAAATGGTGTGTGATGCAGTCGAAGATAAAAAATAGTGCTGTCCATGAGGTAAGCAGCAACTGTTCAGCCACCAACAAATTTATATGGTGGGCGTAGTTCAACTGCCTTTATTATGTTTCAACCTCTCATCGCTCAATCAGAACTTTCTTTCTTGTTCATAACTTCACTTTTGAGTGAGAATAAATGGTAAAGGTGGAAAGTGCTTGTTTGACATTGGATATTTTCTCGTTCTAGTAGACTTTCTCAAGCAAGTCCTCAACTAGACTATAACCTTTCTTCAGTTGAGCTCAAACTCTTGCTCACTAGGACAGACTTGTTTTACAGAGTTTGTCTTCTCCTGCCCTCAACTGATGTGTTAGTCAATCCCGTGCAGTACAAAAAAGAAGCAGAGCTGATGTTAGAAGTGGCACGGGAGTATCTGAAGTCTTTGACTTCCAGGGAAGGTTTGAACGGCATTTCCAGTGAAGGCGACCCAAATACCTGATTCTGTAAAGATTAAGAGCAAAAGCTTATTCCGTGTACACAGGCCATCTTTCTGCCTGTCCCCTCTGCTGGAAGCAGCTTGCTGTTTGTAGTATGTATATTTTTCAGGGGATGTGCATCTATATGTGCCTTTCATGGTTCCATTTGGAACTTGATAAGGTTGGAATTTTGTATTTTTACTGGCCTTGCCCTTCCTGTAAAAACATTATAGTGATGTCATATAATGAACCAATAATTAGAAATACTATTCAGAAATGCTGTTGCCACCGTCTCTTTCACTTCTCATGTTCAAGTTCTGTAGTTTCTACTAAGTTTTTAGGTTCACTCACACTTATCCATATCCTTTTGAAAGATTGAATGCATCCTATCAGTTCTATCGGGGCTCTGTTCATTTTTATGGGAGCACAACCGTGTTGCACCAAGCTCAAAACAAAGAGAATAACTAAGGTCAGTCAGGCCGACAGAGCGACGGAAAAAAAACGGACACAGCAGAGCAGGAATAATTAGCCACCACCATCTCTCCCATCCCTCTTCCCAAACCCGTGCAGATGATCCCCATCTTCAATCGAGGGCTGCACATTAAGCACCCCTATGCCAAACTTGGCGACCATCTTATACCACCCCTTTGCGATTCCAGAGAGGAGCTTATCTTATACTACACCTCAGAGTCATATCATAGGGCACCTCCGAGGATCTACTCCCCATGCTTGATTTGTCATCCTTCCTGAGCTAGAAGCCAGGGCTTGACTATGACTCTGAAACTCCCATTTCTTCTGTTATGCTGCATGGGTTCTCTAGTCCAGTAATGATCTCTTTAGGATCGGATGCGGGACAACGTTTCGTGGACAGGTTGCAAACTAAACTGGTCGAGCTTTCTCTAGATGAATTTATAAACCCCTAGTGCCATTTGCAGAGTATCTGTCTCTACGTTGCCATTTATTTGATCAGCTGTAGACTGTAGTTGCTCCTACCGTCACAGAAGTCCTTCAGATTTGCTTCTATGATTAAAATCAGAGCAAGACTAAGCATTAGGGAACTTACCAGTCTTATAAGGCTGCTCCTCATAGCATGGAAATCACTACAAATCACGCCAGGAATGTCCTGGGATTCAGGAACTGTTCTTCACCCAACGATGGACCTTTTAACATCTTTTTGGTCCCAAAGACAAAACAATACGGGCTTTCCCATCCTCTTGGTCTTCATCCTTTTGAACGCCCTTCATGCTCGTGCTGCCATGCACCTCGCAATACTCTTAAGCACTATTTAATTGTTTTTGTAGTGCACCTAAAAGATTAGAATCTTTTAAATAGTGTCGTTGAGAGAGCCCGAGATTATTCACTCCTTTTCGAAAAGGCCATGTCAAATCTAGGATTTTCAAAAACCTGGTTTTGATCATATACACCCCCCATAAACGCCTTATAGAATTAGAAAGCTACCAAGTTGTCCGGAACAATGTTGAGAAAATTGTAGAATGCTGATAAATATTATCCCGATGGAAAAATCAAACAAGAGGGGCCAAGTATTGGCAGGTCAATATATTAATAAAACGATTTCTTAGAATCTCTTTCTTAGTTTTTAAATATAGAAGGCCTTAAGCATGTCAAACTAATTAAATTTCGACTTCATGCATCTATTCATTCAAACAGATAGAAACAGAAGTCACTGACATACATATATAGAATTTGGTCTATATAAAATTTAAAGAAGTGAACATGCATTCATTTTGGCAATCCATGAGAGGCGAAAGCCCCCAACACATCCTAAGTCGAAAGTTGCTTCAGGACTTCGGTGATACTATGGTATATCATTTAATTTGAGTGTAGCATGTACTACCATTTGTAGTGTAGAGGAACTGCTCACATGAAACGACCTGACAACTGGGCTCTCACATGAAACGACCTGCCAATCCGACCAACTACACTATATTGTTGGGGTGCAAAACCTTTATTTTTGGTCTATATTTGGGTTTAATTTGAATTGAGCTCAACGTTTAAAATTTGCATTTTGATTCAATCCAGAAAAAGAAACCGAACGTGGATGCAATTTTTTATGCAAATAAGTGCATTCTTGTCCCAACTTTTATCCAATTCAATGTGATTTTTACTTTTTTGTTGAATCCAATCCTTTTTTACTTGTACTTGGACAAAATTTCAAACATCTCAAAAGAAAAATATGCCGAATATTTGAAGGACTATTAACAAAAGCTTGCTCGAGTTTTAGGATTTACGTTTAACAAGTTGACTTGATTGCAAAAAAAAAAAAATCTGTTGAATGAAAATGTGAGTGTTCATGTTTATACCATTAAAAGTTAGGTCAGCTCCAGATTTGATCTGTAAAAGTTTAGTCTCTCTGTGATCTTTCTCATTCTGTCAAGTTTTCCGATTTCGTGGCAAATTAACAAGCTGGCGTCTGGTCGACCATGGTTTTTCCGTTGTTGGAAGTGTTGTCGTGATCCGAATCCTCATCTCCTTCCTTTTCTTTCTGCACGCTCGTAGCACCCCTGCTCAACATTTTCCGGTGGTAATGCATCAGTATTATAAAGGAAAGAAAATTTATCCCCAGAAAAATTCGGCCAAGACAAAATCTCCCCGCTTTTTAATCTTTTTAGGCTTTCTTAAAATATGGAAAATATCAGTACAAATAAAAATTTATAGACTGGTCACTAAACGAAGGGACCTAAAAAATATCGGGTGTTTGGAAATTGCCTTTTTATTTCTTGTTGTTCTTAGAGTTCAAGGCTGCTGAAGGACTTAGTTTAACTACTTAGGTTTCTCAGGATGAGTGCGTCTACCATTTGCAGTCAAGAGGAGTAGCGCCCCATGTGAACTGAACTAATGATACCAGCTTGACCAGCTATACTCTTCGGGGCAAACTTTTGAAAAATACACTTGAGGATTAAAGACAATTGATACACTTAATTTTATATACCGTTAAAAACATTTACACAAGCTTTGCACTGCTAAGAAAAGTAACTTTATGTCAATGAACCAGTAATTAGTTGTTATTAACTGATGTTGGGGGTTGAATGTGTCAAGAAAAACTAAAATACCGACAAACTTTAAGTTCATTAGATCGCATTACTCTCCTTAACTATATTCAACTGATGTATGCTTAACTATATGCAAGTTTGGTAGTTTTCTTACTAATATTTAAGATAGTATTAGGAATCTGATTGTTCTTACCTATATTGATGCTAGGCTGTTAGGCATTAAGAACAAGGTGATGAATCTACTTTAAAGTTGATGTGGATTTATGGGATACTTGAATCCACCCCAATTTTGAGGTAGATTTAGGAAACGTTAGTGTACTGTTCCTAATGCCAAATAACCCCTGAAGATCATTTTAAGGAAAACCTAAATGCATTAACAAATTTAAGTACATTTTCGAGCAATTTTTTAAGAGGTAAAGTGGGAAGACTGATTTAACAATTAACTCCACAAAAGTAATCTTATGGATCTTTTTGTTTGACGTTTTAGTTGGCTATTAACAATGGAGAGAGATGTTTGATGTATTTTTCATTATCCCAAATCCTTACGTGTGTATCAAATATTTCATTCCTTTATCCAGGTTTTACTTCACCAACCATAATTTTTGTTTAAATTTTCCTTAAAATTTAGATGCAAATTCAACCATATTTCAACCATATTATGAAAATGTCTGATCTAAGCTCAATTTTTTGTTGGTAATGTTAGATAAGACTTAAAACATGAGATTTTTGAGGCATGGAAAACAATCTGTACGCTGGAAATATTGAAAAGAATTATTCATCAGTAAGCAATTTTTTAGAAAAAAGAAAAAAAAAACTGTTCCTTCCTCTTTAAAATATGAAGTTGCAGGTCTATGTAAACTCCTATTGTTCTCTCCATATATAAAATTTGCATTCATATATTTTTAGTTTTAGCAATTGAAGAGAGGTTGTTACTTTCGAAACTTAAAATCTGGTTTTCGAAATCTTGGCACCACATGTATTTAACCTTATAAAATTTCGCCCGAAATTATGAAAAATCTAACGATCGGAACGCTTGCCTGCAACGGCGACACCTCCCTGCTTCTTGGAACTCCGCCATCTCGTAGTCGTCGAAGATCGCCATTCCCTCTTTCTTGGCCTTGTCTTTCAAGCCAGAAAGATGCAGTCCCGAGTACGTCCTTTCGAGCTCTTCCACCCTGCGCGTCCACGGCCTTCCGAACTTCGGCAGCTTCTCCGGCAAGAGGCACGATACCGTCTTGTACCTGAACGACCACTCAAGAAAGAAGCAAGAAAGCAAGCGTAAGAATTGTTCGAGAATGACGGGAAGTGTCGACAGATTGAAAGAAGGGAAGATGGCCGTCACTTGTTAAGACAACATGGAAGATATCTGTAAAAGGACGAAGAAAAGAAAGAAACTGACGAGTCCTTGAGGTCCTGGAACGTGGCCAGTCCGGTTTCATCTAGCACGTTGTACTGGGGAATGCGCAGAGACATCTCCAGTTGAATGTGCCTGACTTTTTTCACCTGCCACATACTGTCCCGGGTTTTATCAGATAGCAGCTCTTAAGGCCAATCATTCTCGGCCGTCGGACGGTCGCCGAAGAAATTGAGAAAATTTGAAGAACGCCAACAAAGAAATATATGGACTGCTTACACAGATTCGATCGTGAGGAGCAACGTTTCGTCTTCGACGCTCATGCATTGCCCTCCCGATGCCCTGTCCTCGGCTTCGTCTTGCCCTCCTCGGTTCCATTCATGTATCCGGAGACACGGCTCGGCGATCGTCTCCCTCAGTCGACTCAGCGCGGCAGGGAGGTCATGGAGTGGCGGGGCTTCCTCCTGATCGGCGCCCTCCGCCTCGTCTCTCCCTTCCGCGGACACCGAATTTTCTGTCTCGGGAGACACGCCGGAATGCGGTTCTGGTGCAGGAGGGAGTCCGGAGTCTTGCCTGTCGGTGCATGGCACGAGGACTTGGGGCTCCGCGGGAAGCGGTTTCGAGGCGGGTCGACGGTATGGTGGTACTGAGTAGTTGGGTGGCGGAGGAGGTGGCCTGCGTGGCGGAGGTGAAGGTGGAGCCGCGGCGGATGGGACAGTGACCGCTGGATTCCGCCGGCGTCTGGATCGGCCCATGCTTGTAATGCGACGTCGACGCTCGAATGGAGCCTCAAGTCTTGTTTTGTCATCGTGGACGGATCCGTTTCCTAAATGCCAGTTGATTCGGATATCCGATTTGGGTTCATTTTTTGGTTTCGAAATCAGGCGTCATAAGTCCTACTTATGGCGGAGCCACATGGTGCTGCCCACACCAGCTTCACAAACGTTATTTGCTTTTACATTACCAATTTGATACTAAATTGATATATTTAGTGTTCATATATATAGGTTTCCTTAAAATTATAAAACTTGCTGAATTAGTGCCCACACCAGTCAAAATTCCTGGCTTCGCCATTCCACCTAAAACCAACTTAAAGTTACAATTCCGGCGAGCGGAAGGAAGGATGAAGCTTCCTTTTTCCGTAACTTTCTTTCATTGTTGAGATCCAATTATGTTTTCACATCTTAGTGAATTCGTAATACACTCATCAACTAAAGTAAGTATTACATTACCATCGTTAAATTTAACCTCACGACCAAACTCACGCCGGTGCATCAGTTCGACCATCTACGCTACAGCCCTTAGTGCCCATTGTAATTGAAGTTTTCTTTTTCAAGAAAGTCATGAAGAGATGTTAACAAATGAAAGTGAAAGATGCATTTTTACCTTCTCATTAATCCCATGTTCATAGTCGGTTTTAAATTCAATGGAACTCCAATCAGTTGCATTTTGATCATAACCCATTAATCCCATGTTCATCTATTGGGTTTTGAATTCAGACTCAAAAGGGAATGTATTCTATCTGAATCTCAATTTTAAATTTGAAATCTAAATCCAATCCACATCAGACTTTTAGGTGCATGACTGAATATCAATCTCACTTTTAAACCTACCATTGATTTGGACCTATGTTGTGATATGTTAAGAGCTAAGATTCCCCCGCATAAAAGACAGAATTGGCTTGGAATCTATTTGGTGGAGGCCTCAAGTCTTGAGAATTAAATTTTACCTATTAAATTTTTCAAAATTTTTAGTTTAGCCCCCATAAAACTTCTGAAGAAATAGGCGTTGACAATGTTAAAGATTTTCAAAAATTTTATTATGCAATTGTGAACATTGTATAATAACAGGCTGCCCACGCAGCTGATAAATTTCATCTTAACCAAAAAAAAAAATAGATCAAACAAGAGGGCACCAAGCATTGGCTTTTGAGTTTTTATATATGAAAAATCATTACAAGCATGTCATCGATGCTCCCAATAATATAATAAACAATTGCTCGAAAGGCAGTGGCAGAGATGCATCTAATAAAAAACTTCAGGTTAATTCAATATTTGATTTGAAATTAATTCACTACTAAGCGCATGGATGAAAACATATTTAAGCAAGACACATATTTTGTTTAACAAGTTGAATTAACTGATAAAAGTCTGTTGAATGAAATGGGAGTGTTGATGTTTATGCCATTAAAAGTCAGGCAAAGCTCCAGGTTTATGTAAAAATTTAAGACAAGCTGCCATCTGGTTCGATCGATCGGCCATGGTTCTTCCATTGTTCATCTGATTTCTTCACTTTCTTCCCACAATGACAGTACTGTTCAATACTGGTGATTGAATGCCTTGAGTGCCTTATGGATATGAAAAGGAAAGTCATGTATATAACTGTTTGCATTCTGGAAAAGAATAGTTCATTATAAGCAACCAAAGAAAAAATGTTTGCATGCTTCCTTTTTAATATAATAAGTTGCAAGTAGTTCTACCATATACATAAATTCTTATTGTACATATTCTACATATATATGTTTATATTCATAATATATCATGTTTATATTCATAATATCCTATAAAAATGTAAGTTTAGCCATTAACAAAGGCAGTTCAATTTGGAATTCTAATGTAAGAATGAACATGTAGCCAGACGTTGGCACCCTGTGCATTTAATTTTAAGCAATATATCTGAAATTTAACCGCTTATATATCGGCATTGGAAAATCTAGCGATATAAATGCTTACCTTTGACGGTGAGGTCCTTCCTTGCCATGATGGTGCTTCAGCTCCGGTGTCGAGTTGATAATCTTCAATGCCTCATTCTGGGCCTCGACTTTCAAGTCGGAGAGATGCAGTTCCATGTACGTCTCCTCGAGCTCTTCCGCCCTTGGCGTCCACGGCCTTCCCGGCGCCGGCAGCTTCTCCGGCAAGAGGTTCGATAGTCCCCTGTACCTAAACAACCATTCAAGCACGGAAACTGAAAGTAAACAGAATAAGGATTGTTCGTGAGCAATGGACAATGTGGAGAGATCGAAGAAAGGAAGATGGTAGTTGAGAGAAGAAAGAAACTGACGATTCCTTGAACGCCATGTACGTGTCTCCGGTTTGACTTCTCACGTCTTCCTGGGAGACGCGCAGAAGCATCTCCAGTTGAATGTGCCAAATTTTCTTCACCTGCCACAATCTGTCGCTGGCTTGATCAGAAACCGGCTTTTCCGGTGAATTTCTCGGCCATGCGAAGGACGGAGAGAATCCTGAGCTAATTTGAAGAACACCAATCAAAGAAATATGTGGATTGCTTACATCGCTTCCGTCGCGAGGATCAACTTGTCGTCATTGACGCTCATGCTTTGCGCTCCCGATGCCCTCTCCTCGGCTTCATCTTGCGCTCCTCTGTTACACCCATCTTTCCTGAGACATGGCTCCGCGATCCTCTCCCTCAGTGGACACAGCACGGCGGCGAGGTCACCGAGTCGCGGTGCTTCCTCCTGATCGGCGTCATCCCCCTCGTCTCCACACTCCGCGAACACCGAATTTTCCGGCTCAGGAGACATGCCGGAATGCGGTTCGGGTGCCAGAAGGAGTCCAGATTCTTGCCCGCCGGTACATTGCACGAGGACTTCGGGCGCCGCGGGAAGCTGGTCCGAGGCGGTTCGGGAGGGTGGTGGTTGCGAGTAGTTGGGTGGCGGAGGACCGGTGGAGGATCGAACAGGGCCGGCTGTATTCCGTCGACTGCGCCGGCGTCCAGATCGGTTCATCCTTGTGGTGCAACCCCTACGCCCGAATGGATCGTTGGTTTTGTCTTCATTGGGAACGGATTTTGTTTCCTGAATGATAGTAGATTTGGTGGGGAGCTGGGAGAATATATATATATATATATATATATATATATATTCTGTTTATTGGGCATGGAAAATCTTTTTTTAATCATTGGCTTGGTTACTGTTGCTCAAGTATCAGATGCACTATTTGGCTGTGCCATCATATACAATACCACTTCTCCTTACGTTTGGCTAATGATCTATGTTTGCTGAGTTGTGGGGTTTATCCATGTAGATGATTCATGGGGCTAGCATGACTTTTGAATGTTGGGGATCAGTTAGTGCCTTCTCTCTCTCTCTCTCAAGTGACAAAAGATTCATTTTATTCATCAAAAAGCCAGATTCAGTTAATGCCTTGTCCTTAAGCTGCTTCTTGCTGGGGATGTGGCTTTGATGTGCGAAGTTGATGATTGTTAAGGTCTTTGTCATCCTATTTCTGAAAAACAATTATGTTTCATGTTGCTTGTGACCACTTCTTTTCATGGTGTATAAACACAGAAACATCATTTGTCCAGTCAGTTTGCAGGGACATTAACAGATTTATTAATTTTTGTATACATGTGCACGTTCTCTCATGCTCTCTCTCTCTCTCTCTCTCTCTCACACACACACACACACGCAAAGCACAAGGACCATCTCATGGTGAAGACACAGACTATTTATGTTATGGAAACCGTAGCTTTCTCTGTTGCATACCATGCCTAAGGTGCTGCTTCTGGATCTGCAGATTGGCCCATGGCACACTGCCAATCAATACACGGGACAGGTGAGAGAGATAACATTCAGATCAGTTTGCAATAGTCCGATGTGTCCTCCAGATACAGCTATGACTGAATGGCAGCATGCCATTCTGTCGACTAATAACATGAACCTGGTATTTACTGATCATATACCCTTTTAGGCTCTTTCAGAATGTTGCCTGTACTATCTTTTTCTGAACTGTTAACAATTTCTTGCTTAATCAGGTATTTGAGTCGGTGCAACAGGCGCATGACGTGCCTTTTGGATCATACTTCGAAGTAATGTCTTACTTCAAAGCTTTTTTATCTGTTTTTTGGTCTATAAAGTTCTTTTTTTTTTCTCTCACTATGATGCCTAAAGTCTAAGCAATTTACGTTTTTAAGTTTAGGTTTGTAATTCTTACTGACATACAAACAAAGATAGAAGTAAAGGGTATTTGCGTAAGGGTTAAATTCATCATGTCCGAGACCAGTTTCTTGAAATTCAGGAAACCTGCATTCTTTAAGATCTCTCTATGAACCCTTGTAAATGGAGAGGATCATAGTCCCACCAGGTTAGAGATAAGAAGAACATTATCTGAAATAGATTTGGGTGGAATCATTGTTTAGCTTCAGTTCTTTATAGCCTTGTTATGCCCTCTTTTGTTGCACAAAAAACATGTAGGAACATTCCTTTAATTCCCTCTGTTAGGATTGGATGGCTTGTTTGGAATAAGAAGCAACCCAACCTCTTCATCCTCATCCATAACTGATTCATGTAGCCAGAAAATTGTGCATATCCTACTGGCACCTGAAGAGATTTATCTTGTCACCTTCACCTTACAAAGGAAAAATTTATGTCTTCAAGAAGGGAAGATGATAGTGACAAGGGAACATGCATATAGTCTGCAAACCCTATATGATGTGTGTGTGTGTGTGTGTGTGTGTGTGATGTTGACAAGTAGTTGATTAAACGTTTTGATAGAAGACAAAAGATAATCATGCAAAATTTTTAAAGTATTTAAATGAAAACAATATCGGAGTTCGTCAAAGTTGACTGATTGGAAATGGGCACTGACTGGGATGTCTGCGCCCAGTATTGGGCTTTTATGTTCGCTGAGCCATGTTCTGGACAGCACCCAAGTCCTCAAGCAGGTGCCACAGCCTTCTTGGCATGTTTATGTCTTTAGCTGTGTATTCATGTCTGTCATTTTTATTAAGAAGCACCAGGATGCTGAAACTGATATGTGTGTCAGGTACATTCGAAGTGGGTCTTAGAAACAAAGTCAGACTCTGGCATTCTGGCCATCAAAGTTGGTATGTGCAACCTGTCTGGGAATTTCCCTTCTTCATTCCTTTTTCCATTCAAGAGTTAAAAAACTTGAAATGAAATACTTTCAGGTGCACATTTTAAGAAATGGTGTGTGATGCAGTCGAAGATAAAAAATAGTGCTGTCCATGAGGTAAGCAGCAACTGTTCAGCCACCAACAAATTTATATGGTGGGCGTAGTTCAACTGCCTTTATTATGTTTCAACCTCTCATCGCTCAATCAGAACTTTCTTTCTTGTTCATAACTTCACTTTTGAGTGAGAATAAATGGTAAAGGTGGAAAGTGCTTGTTTGACATTGGATATTTTCTCGTTCTAGTAGACTTTCTCAAGCAAGTCCTCAACTAGACTATAACCTTTCTTCAGTTGAGCTCAAACTCTTGCTCACTAGGACAGACTTGTTTTACAGAGTTTGTCTTCTCCTGCCCTCAACTGATGTGTTAGTCAATCCCGTGCAGTACAAAAAAGAAGCAGAGCTGATGTTAGAAGTGGCACGGGAGTATCTGAAGTCTTTGACTTCCAGGGAAGGTTTGAACGGCATTTCCAGTGAAGGCGACCCAAATACCTGATTCTGTAAAGATTAAGAGCAAAAGCTTATTCCGTCTACACAGGCAATCTTTCTGCCTGTCCCCTCTGCTGGAAGTAGCTTGCTGTTTGTAGTATTTTTCAGGGGATGTGCATCTAGACGTGCCTTTCATGGTTCCATTTGGAACTTGATAAGGTTGGAATTTTGTATTTTTACTGGCCTTGCCCTTCCTGTAAAAACATTATAGTGATGTCATATAATGAACCAATAATTAGAAATACTATTCAGAAATGCTGTTGCCACCGTCTCTTTCACTTCTCATGTTCAAGTTCTTCAGTTTCTACTAAGTCTTTAGGTTCACTCACACTTATCCATATCCTTTAGAAAGATTAAATGCATCCTATCAGTTCTATCGGGGCTCTGTTCATTTTTATGGGAGCTGGCGTCTGGGAGTTGGCCAAACTTCAGAAGTTTTGAACACTGCAGGGATTGCTAGTTAAGATCAGAGGATCGCTCCCACTCTACCTCTAGTTTGGTAAGCAGAGAGAGAGAAAGAGATCACTAAGGGTCTAGAGAGAAACATCGGAAGTTGAACGTGCAAAAAATATAGGCAAAATTAAAGAGGATTAGAAAGAGCTGAACTGCATGACATGAGGTACGAGCAATAACCCAAGCCAATTGACAGCTGGTTAAGGTTCCCCTCCCTTTTATTTCAATAAAATGATATTTACAGGCTAAGAAAAAAAAAGGAGGATGTATAAAAAATGTTGTGCATCATAACAAAAAAAAGAAGCAATACCGGCGAGCACACAAATGTTATCCAATTCAATGTGACTTTTACTTTTTTGTTGAATCCAATTCTTTTTTACTCGTACTTGGACAAAATTTCAAACATCTCAAACAAAAAATATGCCGAATATTTGAAGGACTATTACCAAAAGCGTGCTCGAGTTTTAGGATTTACGTTTAACAAGTTGACTTGATTGCAAAAAAAAAAAAACAAATCTGTTGAATGAAAATGTGAGTGTTGATGTTTATACCATTAAAAGTTGGGTCAGCTCCAGATTTGATCTGTAAAAGTTTAGTCTCTCTGTGATCTCTCTCATTCAATCAAGTTTTCAGATTTGGAGGCAAATTAACAAGCTGGCGTCTGGTCGACCATGGTCTTTCCGTTGTTGGAAGTGTTGTCGTGATCCGAATCCTCATCTCCTTCCTTTTCTTTCTGCACGCTCCTATCACCCCTGCTCAACATTTTCGGGTGGTAATGCATGCATCAGTATTATAAAGGAAAGAAAATTTATCCCCAGAAAAACTCGGCCAAGACAAAATCTCCCCGCTTTTTAATCTTTTTAGGCTTTCTTAAAAGATGGAAAATATCAGTACATATAAAAATTTATAGACTGGTCACTAAACGATATCGGGTGTTTGGAAATTGCCTTTTTTTTTTTTTTTTTTTTTTTATAGTTCAAGGCTGCTTAAGGACTTAGTTTAAAGACTTAATCAGTTGGTCTACCATTTGCAGTCAAGAAGAGTAGCGCCCCACCTGAACTGAACTAATTGATACATTTGCAGCCCACCAACTTTACCAGCTATACTTTAAGAGACAAACTTTTGAAAAATACACTTAGAGGATTAGAGACAATTGATACACTTAATTTTATATACTGTTCCTTCCTCTTTAAAATATGAAGTTGCAGGTCTATGTAAACTCCTATTGTTCTCTCCATATATAAAATTTGCATTCATATTTTTTTAGTTTTAGCAATTGAAGAGAGGTCGTTACTTTCGAAACTTAAAATCTGGTTTTCGAAATCTTGGCACCACATGTACTTAACCTTATAAAATTTCGCCCGAAATTATGAAAAATCTAACGATCGGAACGCTTGCCTGCAACGGGGACACCTCCCTGCTTCTTGGAACTCCGCCATCTCGTAGTCGTCGAAGATCGCCATTACCTCTTTCTTGGCCTTGTCTTTCAAGCCAGAAAGATGCAGTCCCGAGTACGTCCTTTCGAGCTCTTCCACCCTGCGCGTCCACGGCCTTCCGAACTTCGGCAGCTTCTCCGGCAAGAGGCACGATATCGCCTTGTACCTGAACGACCACTCAAGAAAGAAGCAAGAAAGCAAGCGTAAGAATTGTTCGAGAATGACGGAAAGTGTCGACAGATTGAAAGAAGGGAAGATGGCCGTCACTTGTTAAGACAACATGGAAGATATCTGTAAAAAGACGAAGAAAAGAAAGAAACTGACGAGTCCTTGAGGTCCTGGAACGTGGCCAGTCCGGTTTCATCTAGCACGTTGTACTGGGGAATGCGCAGAGACATCTCCAGTTGAATGTGCCTGACTTTTTTCACCTGCCACAAACTGTCCCGGGTTTTATCAGATAGCAGCTCTTAAGGCCAATCATTCTCGGCCGTCGGACGGTCGCCGGAGAAATTGAGAAAATTTGAAGAACGCCAACCAAGAAATATATGGACTGCTTACACAGATTCGATCGTGAGGAGCATCGTTTCGTCTTCGACGCTCATGCATTGCCATCCCGATGCCCTGTCCTCGGCTTCGTCTTGCCCTCCTCGGTTCCATTCATGTATCCGGAGACACGGCTCGGCGATCGTCTCCCTCAGTCGACTCAGCGCGGCAGGGAGGTCATGGAGTGGCGGGGCTTCCTCCTGATCGGCGCCCTCCGCCTCGTCTCTCCCTTCCGCGGACACCGAATTTTCTGTCTCGGGAGACACGCCGGAATGCGGTTCTGGTGCAGGAGGGAGTCCGGAGTCTTGCCTGTCGGTGCATGGCACGAGGACTTGGGGCTCCGCGGGAAGCGGTTTCGAGGCGGGTCGACGGTATGGTGGTACTGAGTAGTTGGGTGGCGGAGGAGGTGGCCTGCGTGGCGGAGGTGAAGGTGGAGCCGCGGCGGATGGGACAGTGACCGCTGGATTCCGCCGGCGTCTGGATCGGCCCATGCTTGTAATGCGACGTCGACGCTCGAATGGAGCCTCAAGTCTTGTTTTGTCATCATGGACGGATCCGTTTCCTAAATGCCAGTTGATTCGGATATCCGATTTGGGTTCATTTTTTGGTTTCGAAATCAGGCGTCATAAGTCCTACTTATGGCGGAGCCACATGGTGACTGGTGTGGGCAACTGCCCACACCAGCTTCACAAACGTTATTTGCTTTTACATTACCAATTTGATACTAAATTGATATATTTTTACTGTTCATATATATACAGGTGCTTCTAAAATTATAAATCTTGTTAAATTAGTGCCCACACCAGTCAAAATTCTTGGCTTCGCCATCCGCCTAAATCCAACTTAAAGTTACAATTCCGGCGAGTGGAAGGAAGGATGAAGCGTCCTTTTTCCGTAACTTTCTTTCATTGTTGAAATCCAATTATGTTTTTAGATCTTAGTGCATTCGTAATACACTCATCAACTAAAGTATTGCATTACCATCGTTAAATTTAACCTCACGCCGGTGCATCAGTCCGACCATCTACGCTACTGCCCTTAGTGCCCATTGTAATTGAAGTTTTCTTTTTCAAGAAAATCATGAAGAGATGTTACAAATGAAAGTGAAAGATGCATGTTTACCTTCTCATTAATCCCATGTTCATAGTCGGATTTAAATTCAGTCAACAAATGGAACTCCAATCAGTTGAATTTTTATCATAACCCATTAATCCCATGTTCATATATTGGGGTTTGAATTCAGATTCAAAAGGGAATGTATTCTATCTGAATCTCAATTTTAAATTTGAAATCTAAATCCAATCCACATCAGACTTTTAAGTGCGTGACTGAATATAAATCTCACTTTTAAATCTACCATTGATTTGGAGCCATGTTGTTATATGTTAAGAGCTAAGATTCCCCCGCATAAAAGACAGAATTGGCTTGGAATCTATTTGATGGAGGCCTCAAGTCTTGAGAATTAAATTTTATATATTAAATTTTTCAAAATTTTTAGTTTAGCCCCCATAAAACTTCTGAAGAAATAGGCGTTGACCATGTTAAAGATTTTCAAAAAAATTATTATGCAATTGTGAACATTGTATAATAACAGGCTGCCCACACAGCTGATAAATTTCATCTTAACAAAAAAAAAAAACAGATCAAACAAGAGGGCACCAAGCATTGGCTTTTGAGTTTTTAAATATGAAAAATCATTACAAGCATGTCATCGATGCACCCAATAATATAATAAACAATTGCTCGAAAGGCAGTGGCAGAGATGCATCTAATAAAAAACTTCAGGTTAATTCAATATTTGATTTGAAATTAATTCACCACTAAGCGCATGGATGAAAACATATTTAAGCAAGACACATATTTTGTTTAACAAGTTGAATTAACTGATAAAAGTCTGTTGAATGAAATGGGAGTGTTCATGTTTATACCATTAAAAGTTAGGCAAAGCTCCAGGTTTATGTACAAATTTAAGACAAGCTCGCATCTGGTTCGATCGATCGGCCATGGTTCTTCCATTGTTCATCTGATTTCTTCACTTTCTTGCCACAATGACAGTACCTGTTCAATACTGGTGATTGAATGCCATGAATACCTTATGTATATGAAAAGGAAAGTCATGTATATAGCCCATAATTTATTCATACAAAACCTCAGCCGAATCAGCTTTTTAGGAGGGCTGGGTGATATGTTTAACAGTAAGAGTGGGGCCAGAAATTTTTCATTAGAATAGCTAAATAATAGTTTCAAAATTGTAACAAGCATCAAAATATAATTTTTCAAAATTTTTATATTATATAACCTAAATGATTTTTTTTAAATTATATGTAAAATTTTCAAAGATAATTTTACTAAGTTAGCCCATAAATATTTGATTTCTTATCTAGGCTCAAATTCTTGTTGGTAATGTTAGACAAAGGCGCCAGGCTGTTAAAGCATGATCTTTTGAGGCAAGAAAACATTCTGCATTCTGGAAAAGAATAGTTCATTATAAGCAACCAAAAAAAAAAAAAAAAGTTTGCATGCTTCCTTTTTAATATAATAAGCTGCAAGTAGTTCTACCATATACATAAATTCATATTGTACATATTCTACAGATATATGTTTATAGTCATAATATATCATGTTTATATTCATAATATCCTATAAAAATGTAAGTTTAGCCATTAACAAAGGCAGTTCAATTTGGAATTCTAATGTAAGAATGAACATGTAGCCAGACGTTGGCACCCTGTGCATTTAATTTTAAGCAATA
Organism: Nymphaea colorata; assembly: GCF_008831285.2. Classification (NCBI taxonomy): domain Eukaryota; kingdom Viridiplantae; phylum Streptophyta; class Magnoliopsida; order Nymphaeales; family Nymphaeaceae; genus Nymphaea; species Nymphaea colorata. The sequence goes on from NC_045140.1 coordinate 783,938, forward strand.
TATCTGAAATTTAACCGCTTATATATCGGCCATGGAAAATCTATCGATATAAATGCTTACCTTTGACGGTGAGGTCCTTCCTTGCCATGATGGTGCTTCAGCTCCGGTGTCGAGTTGAGAATCTTCAATGCCTCATTCTGGGCCTCGACTTTCAAGTCGGAGAGATGCAGTTCCATGTACGTCTCCTCGAGCAATTCCGCCCTTGGCGTCCACGGCCTTCCCGGCGCCGGCAGCTTCTCCGGCAAGAGGTTCGATAGCCCCCTGTACCTAAACAACCATTCAAGATTGTTCGTGAGCAACGGACAATGTGGAGAGATAGAAGAAAGGAAGATGGTAGTTGAGAGAAGATAGAAACTGACGATTCCTTGAACGCCTTGTACGTGTCTCCGGTTTGACTTCTCACGTCTTCCTGGGAGACGCGCAGAAGCCAAATTTTCTTATCCTGCCACAATCTGTCGCTGGCTTGATCAGAAACCGGCTTTTCCGGTGAATTTCTCGGCCATACGAAGGACGGAGAGAATCCTGAGCTAATTTGAAGAACACCAACCAAAGAAATATGTGGATTGCTTACATCGCTTCCGTCGAGAGGATCAATTTGTCGTCATTGACGCTCATGCATTGCGCTCCCGATGCCCTCTCCTCGGCTTCATCTTGCGCTCCTCTGTTACACTCATCTTTCCTGAGACATGGCTCCGCGATCCTCTCCCTCAGTGGACTCAGCACGGCGGCGAGGTCACCGAGTCGCGGTGCTTCCTCCTGATCGGCGTCATCCCCCTCGTCTCCACACTCCGCGAACACCGAATTTTCCGGCTCAGGAGACATGCCGGAATGCTGTTCGGGTGCCAGAAGGAGTCCAGATTCTTGCCCGCCGGTACATGGCACGAGGACTTCGGGCGCCGCGGGAAGCTGGTCCGAGGCGGTTCGGAAGGGTGGTGGTAGCGAGTAGTTGGGTGGCGGAGCTGGAGGTGGTGCGGTGGGGGACCGAACAGGGCCGGCTGTATTCCGTCGACTGCGCCGGCGTCCAGATCGGTTCATCCTAGTGATGCAACCCCTGCGCTCGAATGGATCGTTGTTTTGTCTTCATTGGGAACGGATTTGTTTCCTGAATGATAGTAGATTTGGATATGTCATTTGGATCCAAATTTTTGGATCAGAAATAAACTGTCACTGGTTACATTATAAGGATGTCAACAGATAGATTCGAATATAATATATTCCTTATTTTATTTGCCTAACAAGACGAAATGGAAAAAGTCTGTCTCTTATTTGAATCCCATGTTTAAGATCTATATTCGATCCATATCTGACTTCCAAATTCACAACCGGATCCAATCCGACTTTTAGATACGCAACCAAATCCGAACTGTAACATTCATTTAGCGCTTAAGCCCAATCTGACTTCTTCATCGGATATTGAGTTTTTTTTAGACATTTGACCTTTTTTAAGAAAATCCATCCAATAATATCCACTTCAAATCAATTCTATAAATGAGTGGCGAATTCCAAAAGAAATAAATGAATGAGAAGCACATGAAATCAAATATGTCCTAATAAAAAAATCTTTTAAAAGAAAAAAAAAAGTCGGTAAATTGCCAAATTGCTATCTTGAACACATGTAATATTGCATATTAGAGCCCGAGTATGCCAACCGGGGTACATCATACCAGTCTTCTACATGCTCACCTACCGGACCAGTTATGCTACTTAAGTACTTAACCTATGAAGTGGCAACAACATCAAAACTTACTTTTTGGTCTGAAAAAAAAAACACACCTCATTTGATTCATCAACATAAATTCAAAAAAGTTATGTAGAAGATAAATAAATTATAAGATCAAGTTCAAGCATGTGGAGAGTAGTAGTTCTGGACCCTGAAGGCAAGTGGGGAGGGGTTGTTTGAGCTGTTTTTTCAAGCAGTGGAAGAATTAAGTCTTTATCATTGTCCGAAATATCAAATATCAAAATCACTGAACTTATTGAAATGTCTAGATAATAACACATTTACGTCAAGATTACAAAACTCTAAATACATCTTCAACAAAACAAGAGGTGTCGTCTATTGGACTGATCTGAAAATAAACATGCTGCATGTAGGCCTTGCATCGGGTCAGCCCGGCCCCATAAGGGTTGGGCTTGAGCCGGGCCACAGCTTGTAACTGCAGCCTAAGCCCAACCCGACACCAAAACCTGAGCCTGGCTCGGTCCGGTTAAAATAAAAATATATATGCTAAAATGTAAAATAATACATAAATATAATTAATCATAATAAAATATATATTATTATAAAAAAATAATATTAAAAACATATCAAGCCCAATCGGGCCAACCCGGGACAGCCTGGTATGTTTTTGTTTAGCCGGAACCTAGGCCCGATCGAGCTTGATGCCCAGCCTTAATTGCATGTACTTTATAGGTTCGTAACTATTAAACAATCAACTCAACTACATAATAGTGATGACTGCAGTCCACCGATCTACATATGTTTAACTTCACTTCATGTATGCATGATTTCATCAAGCATTTCCACGTTTTAGATTGATTGGAATTATACTTTGAAAGCAATTTTAGAAGTAAAACCAAAAGTTTAGATCATTCCTGTTGGGTTTAGCACCTAAAGGTTTGTCGCTTACCTGTTTCTCTCTCTCTCTCTTTCTCTCTCTCTCTCTCTCTCTCTGCTATATATATATATATATATATATATATATATATATATATATGAACTATAACATGTCTTTATTGTCTGATGTTTACAGAGCCTTTTTTTTTTTTTTTGCATTATAGGACAAGTAACGTTATAGGCTTATAACCTTTTGGCTTGAATTCAGAAGATACATTCAAATACAGATATATATTTGGATCTAACGATAGTGTTCTTGGAATTCAACGTTATCAGATCAAGATCCGATCTCGCTTAAATCGTTATTGCTACAAACTGAGACAGAGTCTAAAACCTTTTTATCTAACAAATCGAAGCCACTCACATGCAAAGGTGAAAGTAGAAGACAATGGGTGCAATGAAGTAGAAAGTGGGAGCTCCAGCAAAAACTCCTAATTTAGATCTCGTCAAATCTTAGTGGGTGTTTGATTCACGTTCCTAGAACAGTGGCGATAAGCACGTCCCATTCTGCTGTTCTTGGAACAGGGTTAATGTGTAGTGTCTTCACGGAACAAGCAATGAATTATTCTGGCATCTGCATAATCTGAGACAGTGACATGTTTTCTTGTTGTCATGTGTTGGCATAGGTTGGAACAGGTGAAGCCTCTGGAGGCGTTTGATTGCTTGGAATTTGAAATCTATAGTTCTGATGTGATATGCTTTTGCTAGTGTTGCAAAACTCATGGTTCACTAAACCAAGGATTTTAGGTAGATAGTTAGGATAAAATCTTTATTCTTGATTGAGAAAATTTTGGTTTAATATTTAAGGGTGGAGGGTCAGCTCATATATTCACGGCTTAATCCTTGTGATTTTAGATCAGAAGCAATCAAACGTCCCCTAAGTTCCTGTTTATTGAGCCATGAGAAAGCAAGATCAATGTCCTCCTTTCTCCCTGAGACGTGAGAGAGAAGGCTTCAAAGCCTTCTTTTCTGTTGCTGAGATGCAAGGAAGGGGCAGGCTTTGAGGTTGTCTCTCACAGTTTTGTTACTGCATCTTGCGGAACCATCAACAATGAATCCAGCTTTTGAGTTATTTAAGAGGCTGTTTGGCGATGAAAACAGTTTGTAACTGTTTCATAAATATGATTCAAAAATTGAGACAGATTCATGAAACATTATTTGAAGTGTTTCATAAATCTGTCTCAATCTTTATGACAGATTCATAGAGTAGCTATAAATTGTTTTCATTGCCAAGCAAGCTCTAAGGGGTTTATGGAATACTATCATTGTTGTTTTCTGAATCAACTTCAATCTTTTGAGCAAATTCATGAGACACGAGATATATAAAAGAAGTAAATAAATATATAAACTGAATGGTGTTTCTAGAGTTTTGGCATGTCAATATGTATTAAGCCAGGAATCACTTGATTTTGACCCTTCTTGTCGAGTGCCACTGGTTTTATACTTGGGAAGTCCCAATCACGCTGGTGAGAGGACAGACTCCAGCTTATCTTGGTTTTCAGCACCATCGGAACTCAGGACTTTTTGTCCGGACCTTGAGTTGAAAGGCTGCTCACAGTTTTGGTTTGTCAGATGGTTTGCACATACAGAGCAATCCATCCGGCTGTGTGGACAGTTAGCTTCTTAATTTTTTTTCATTTTTACATTAAGATTGTTTAATATTTACTTTCCTGAATGTGCAGGAATCCCAAACTTTAAAGCAGTCCTAGATCCAAGAGGTATGAGAAAGAGGGGAAAGCTTCGGCCGGTTTTTATAAGCCGCAATCCTCCTGTTCACACAAAATATGGGAGAGTTGACTTAGGAATCACCTGAGTTGGCTCAAAGTCAATTCTCTCATTGGGCCATGAGTCAGGACTCAAGTGAATTAGCACCAAAACTCAAGCAACTCAGCCAAAAATCGGCTAACTTACTAAATTGGTAGCTTACATCAGAACCGCGGATTGGAATCACTTGGGTTTGGGTATTGACTGTTTTTAAGATGTAAAACATTCATCTTTGATTCTCAAGTTCTTAACCATCTTTTGTATGTATCTTTCTCTCATGAAAGCTTTTATCAACCATGAAGAATCAGGTGGTTGGTATAACAGAGAGAGTGAAAGAGGAGGAGAGAGAGAGATAACTTCTTGATAAATACAAGCTATGCAAGTATTCTTAGCTTCATGGTTAAAGTCGTTTTCTGGGTTTGCCAACTATACAAAATAACAAAATATCTATAAAATTGTTGTTTTTCTCCTTTCAACTTTTCTTTTTTATTTGCCAACTAAAAACACCTTGCTTACCCATTAGTCGTCTTCAACCTGGCCCAACCACAACGGACCAGGGGAAGCAGGCCACAACGTGCCAGAGACATGCAATAAAACGTGAGCACCTCCATGCTTACCATGCTGGTTGCCTCCCTCATCTATAGGAAAGCCGCCGCCGCCGACTCTTCCAGGCGCTACAGTTGAGACCTCCTTCAACTTGGAAGCATCATCCTAGCGCGCCCTCGTGCAGCTGTGTGCTCCAACCACTTGTGAGCAAAGGCACAATTGGCACAATCATATGAGTGAGGTCTCTTTAACTTCTAAACGCTTAAATGGTTGAGCTGGACCATACAACAACTGACCACCACAAGATAATTCACTCACTCAAAAGTTCAAGGCAAAGCAACCGCTATTTGTCTGGTGTACAAGGAAGATGCGGAGGCTTTATCAAGCAGTCGACGTGGGGGAAGACAATCCAGAATGCCGGCAGTCGCATTCAACAGACATAGATGCCAAACCAAAACTGAGTACTGTTGTTTTCATGCAATCTAGGTTAGGAATAAACACGAGAATTTCGTCTCGTGTTTATATATATATATATATATATGTGTGTGTGTGTGTGTGTGTGTGTGTGTGTGTGTGTGCGTGCAGGTAACTACCAGAACCATCCGTACCATTTAGGCTGTCGAACGTTAAGTACATTTAACAGTGAAAATTAAGTTGAAAAATATAGAAGCTAAACTATTTTAAGAATCTGGCTATGCTGGTTTAAACTGCAATACCTATGGTCACCTAGAATCACTCCATGGGTAGGACGACCTATAACACTAACTCACTTGTAACATTTCTAGACAAGTTTGAATGATTAAGAAAAAGGAGAAAAATCTAGGCAAATGGTGCATATGTTCTTGTGTTCAATCAAACATGGCTCAGGCAGGAAGAAAAACAAGGAAAGTGCCAAAGAACTGAGGATTCAGATTTGAGTTAAAAGTGGTTATCCCATTTCATTAAGCTGTTAAAGATACCATAGGTGGCGCAGGGAGGAATGATCTACTCCCTAGGCCCTACCAGATGCTATTTACAGGACGCTGTAGGAACTCCTCGCACTGTACACAAATTTGCCCTCATCTAAGTGATCATAACCCTGTACATAATCATATGGTATAATCATAGACAAAGAATAGGCTCTCGGGCATGATAACGGGAAGCTTTTCTACGTAGACATAGAATTGCCTTAGATTTTCCTGGGCCAGCATTGCAGTATCGATGACTTCTGAGGTGTTGGTCAGAACCCACAGGTCCCTTGAGTTCACTCGTTTCAGGCTGTCCCTACAAAATGGGCAGGACTTAGAGCGCGTGTTCCTGCAAAAGCAGACTTTTGGTGTCAAGCAGAATGGTCCCTGTCAAACGAAAGAACCAAAAAAAGGTGAGGAATTTGAGTTCCATCTGACCAGTCTCTGAAGCATTTGATGCACATCGCATGACCACAATTAGGCAAGACAACCTTGCCACAAGGCTCCATGCAAATCCCACATTCATCTTCCCTTTCCAAGTCCAAATCTGATATCTTCTTTCTATCTTCAATCCTCTTGCGAGTTGATCGTTCTTTAGATTCAGCTTTCAGTTTACTGTCTTCCAATTCCATATAGTCCGCCTCAAGCTGTTGTAGTGAAGGATATATAACAGCTGCAAAGGAGAATCCCATACAGAAGAAGTGTGAAGGGGGAGCATCACTATTTATAAATGGAGAAGAGAACTAGCGAGAAGCATCACATGAAACCATGTCCTTTAAAAGCAAATCAGAGAACAGTGGAAAATTGAAATTAGGATCATTGAGATGCCAACCATAGAATTCCCTCAAGCTAGCTTTCCGTTCCTCTGCAGAAATGGTTGTCTTGCCATCAACATACACCTGTAACCACATTTGCAATTTTAAGTCCCAAAATAGACAATGCATCAGAAGAAAGGAAATGCGAGACAGAGAATGTTCATCTTCCTCACCTTATATATTAGAATGTGAAGTAAGCCTAACCAGCTTGACAAGCTCAAATCCATCCACTTGATGATAAAAAGAAAGATTGGAGCTAGAGGGCTGTAAGACAACCTCATTTGAAGGCAGGCTCCATCAAAATCACTAGGAATAGAAGCAGCCCTGAATGATCCATGAGGAGGGAACTAATTTCAGTATGATGTACCAAATATAGCATAAATGAAATAGTTTACAGCTCAAACAGTCAATATGCTTACATTCTTCTGTTTTCAGTTTTACTTTAGATTAGAACGCTTCTGGCTTATGCAATCCTAGGAAAAGACTGGTGGAAAATAAAAGAAAGTCCTCAACAATAGAAATCAAAGACACCTGTCGTCTTGATAAGTACGAACGGGACCAAAGTTTAAGAGACAGACTGCATTAATCTTTTGTATCAGAATGAACTTAGGTGCTACGGACTACCATCAACTACACAACAAAACCATCTTTTTCATAGAATATGGAAATTATAATAAAGAACATGTTGTAATGTCCATTCTTTCGAGGGAATGAAAAAAATTAGCAACTGATATGCACACGCCATAGTTACTCTTCTAGATTAGAACTAGGCAAGACAATGAAAGATATTTGCAACACCAAATGTCTATATCCTCAGGGACTGACTACAACAGCATACTTTCTACGCTGGCGTTTATCAGTTCCTATAGAAAATGAGAGAAAGATAAAAGAGAGCAAAAACTTGATGGGTGTGTCCAATCATTTTGGTGATCTGAACCTCAAGAAGCCCGAAAATGAGAACCCCAAAAACCAAAGAGAAAAGATAAGAAGAAAGTGACACCACTGATGTTGAGGATACGTTTATCCCCTTTTCACTTGAACCAACAGATACGCACATGCGAATGGAGGCAAATTTACATTAAGACAAGTAGGAAAAAAAAAAATCGAAGACATATTGCTCAAGTCACAATTCCAAAATTAGTCCGGTAAAATAACAAATAATGAAGAAAAAATGTCCAAAAGCATACATAAACCAAAATTGCAAAGATACAACAAGGAAAAACCGGGCGACAAGCAAGACTTCAGCTCTCCTTCTGATGTTTTAGGAGATTATAAGAACAAAAATGCAAATTTTGTATACTTCTGAAAGAGAATAAGGACACGAAACGAAGCATAGTCCAAATAGAAGTAAGACAGTGCATCTCCATTCTCTTCTTTTTCCATGTTAGAAGAAAAACAAGAGAACTCCGCCAAGATTATTCATTTGAAAAAGGAAACGAAAGTAAAGAATATCCACTTCATAAAAAGGGTTTGAACACACAAACAAGCGGCGAACCAGAAAATCGAAAACGGAACATAAACAGAAAAGAATCGCAGAAAAGCAATTGATAGGCCATTCAGTTTTCTGCTTTTCAAGGTAAACACCATTGCCCACGACTAGAGGACTAAAAAAAAGGGTCAGCACAGAGGCCGAGTTCATTAAGAGCGTCTGGAAACACGAACAGTCGGAGAACCAGAAAACCGAAACATGAACAACAAACAGGACAGAATCCCAAACGGGCAAAGGCAATTGATGGGTCGCATAGTTTTCTGCTTTTCAAGGATAAACATCATTGCCCACCACGACTAAGGACTAAAAAACATTCAGGACACAGAGAGAGAAGAGGGGAGAGAGTCACAAGGTATTGGCGTGTTGGATATCCGCCTCCAAAGCCTTGAGAGATTCCTTGTAAGATGGCTTCTGCTGAAGTTTCTGCAACATCTTCCTCCTGCCCTTCAACAGAAAAAACTGAGGACTTCAAAGAGAGAGAAGGAGGGAAGTTGACAGGGGGAAAGAGAGAGAAGGACGATAAAAACGGCAGAATGCAGATGGAACGGATTGCGAGAAGAGAAGGCGGTTTCTAGGGGAAGAGAGAAAAAAGAGAAAAGGAATAATTCTAGAAAGAGAAGGAACAGTCTAGTCTGAGGAACAGGGGAAGGAAAAAGAAAGGGATGGCTTTTAGTAAGCCTCTTGGCGCTGCCTTCTCCCTCGCCTTTGCCCTCCCTCCCTGCGCAGCATCACCTTTTCTCTTTTTTCTCCCTCAAACTTTTCTCTTCTTTGTTGGGGGTTGCAGAAAAACGTTTTTGTGAGGAAGCGTATCGGTCGATACGTATACGAATCCGATACAGATGTTTTTTTTTTTTTTATTTCTCAATCAGAATATTTTAAAATAAATTTTTATATAAAAAAAATGAACTACCCATTGTCGATTTCCTACGTTTTCCTATAACATCTATGATGAAATGAATTCTCTTAAATTTGGAAAACACAAGGTGACCACGAGTTTATTTTTCAAGTTACAAAAGTTTACTTTAGCTGGACATTTTCTATGAAAAATATAAATCTTATTAAAATTTTAACTATAAAAAATGGTAGGGAATAATTATTTTATTATTTTTAATTGTTTAATCGGCATCATATCCGATCCTGCCCCACTAAACAACAGATAGTTTGACAAGATCATTATTTTAAGGCAAGTTGTTCCCAAAACACGGAAAAAGAAAAAATATCTCTTTCCTCCCATTCTGCTGCCTTAGCGTAAAAGTTAAAAGTCTTTAAAATCTGTGCAATCATTTTTTCATGCATTAAAAAACACTAAAATGCTTATTTTTGTAGAATAAAATAAAATGAAAAATCTTAAAAAATAATTTAAAGAAATAGAAAACGACGAATCGGTTTGCTATCGATTTCCTTAGTCGATCAAACTGAAACGAACCGGTTTGCTATCGATTTTGCTTTAACTCGGCCGATTCAAACAGCAAAAAAACGAATCGAAACAGAACCGTGAAAACCACACAGCCTAGCCAAAAAAGGAAGCTTGACTACCTTGTGAGCATGTTTGATTTCCTGGCATTCTGCAAACAAGAACAACAAGGACTTAGGAGCAGAATCGTTCATAGACCGGGGTTTCTTTTTGAGTCAGACCATTTATCATGTTTGGTTTGGTTTCTCTAGTAACAATCATCCATTGTTTGCTGCATTTCACTGTCCGCGGAACATTCTTGTTCCACGGACGGCAAAAGACTATCTTTCTCTACCTGACTTTGTTGGGACTAAGCATAACAGGACAGGAGCATCACCTCAAACCTGACCGGATGGCCCGAGCCTATGCCTGTTTTGCCGAGGGCGTTGACTGAGACGATGGTCAAGCTCTGGACCGGATCGGTCTGGACAAGGCGAGCCCAGGTGGGTGTATAGATATTTTTGTTTGGCAGGCTGGAGATGGTCCAGCCCAAATTAATTTTAAGGCGTGAATCTGGTTCAAGGGGGGCGGGTCCATCCGGACCATCAGTCCTCGGCCGGGTGGGCCCCGTGGGGGCAGCTCTGCTTAGCCCAGATTAGGTTATCCAGATACGGTTCAGCGGGACCCACTTGATGTCAGAATCAAAATCCGTCCACATTCTACGTTAAGGATAAGCACGCCACCAGCAAAACTATGTACATGGATTAAAATAAAAAAGAAATTGTATGGGATTGGTAGTCAGAGTCTTCAATTGAAAAATTATTTAAATCATTTTAATATATTCATAAAAACGATTTTGATGTAAAACATGCTTGAATTTAATTTGAAAATTATTTGTTTATTATCTTAATATTGATGTTTATTTTTTGCTTAATATAAAAACACTACTAAAATATAACAAATAATTGGCTTAATATATTTTACATCAACCGATTTTCAAGATCATATGGGTAAAGTTTAGATTGCCAAAAACAAAAAACACTTTAAAACATTACATATGAACGAGCTGGTTTTTTTTTTTTTTGTGACTTAAACTAACAAGATTGTAATATCAATTGACTTAAACTAACAAGATTGTAATATCAATTTAATATAAATCAAGTTTTAGTTCGAGTTATTTTTGTAAAAAAAAAAAAGATTTTTCTATTATCAAAATTTTATATTATAAGAGTTTTTACTTTTTGATTATCAAAAAACATTATTAAAATTAAGAAAAATGACTAACTTAATACATGTTCATGATCAAGACACTCTTAAGATCAGATTCATAATGTTAGATTCCAAAAAGATACGTCTTTGAGAAATCAAACCCTGCCGTGGACACTTGTGGCTGTCTGGGTGAGGTCAGTTAAGGCCGTCTGATCATGAAACCTTGGACGGCTGCGAATCCATCCTCCCGGAGTTCTTCATCTCTCCGTTTGTCCTTTTCCGGTGAGTTGAACCATCCATCTCTCCTTCTCTCTCCCTTTTTCCGATTGAAGTGATGCCGGAATTAGCATCTAACAGGGAGGAGATTCAACAAAAACATGATGAAGCACGTAGGTGAATCTTTTTAACATTCTTTTTACCAATTCACAACCAAGATGATTCACCGACACATCAGGTCTGATAAATTTGGTGTTCCATATATCGACATATGAGCTGGTGTGGTGTGGGCATTTGACCACCCAGTCCTATAAAATTTCTTCAATTTGCATATTGATGCCCTCAACAATTTATTTCTCTTCTTAGGAATCTAAATTATTTGAACCAACGCCGGCTTACTTTTAATTCCAGAGAGCACCCGCATTGACTGGAGAAAACAATTTTGTATTTTGTTTAACATAAAAAATTAATTAATATTTTTAAACATTTTCTTTGTCATGTACATGAATGCCCTTTCAAATATGAAAATCTGTGAAGACTGTCGCCTTTAAAAATAAATAAAAAATAAAAAAAATCTAACGTCATGGTATGACGGATCGGTCTCGGACCCGAATCCAGCGATGAACAAATACTTGTTCCTTGTTAACTATATAGTTTTTCTCTCCATCATGGACCATACCCACAGATCCATATCCATCAATGTGAACCCTTTGGTTACCACTAATTTAAGTTAGGCTAATGAGATTACCCTTAATAATAACCTTAAACAGTTAAAAACAAGTTTTATATTAATTTTTTTTACATTAGCCTTTCAAACTATATCTTTGTGAGTTGAAGTTTCAATCTGCAAAAAAATGTTATTTTATTTGATATATAATAGTTAGGTGAGTGCTGCCAACTAAAGCTAAAAATCTACTAGGTGTACTCACAAAGTTAGTCATATTTCTCAAATCATTTTTTTAACGGGAAGAACAATAAATGTTCACCGACTTTAACTGTTGACTTGTCGCAAATAAACTTGTGAATTTTTTAATCGCCAGCATCGTAGAAACGTTAGGTGGGCTTCAATTATTGTCTAATATTTAGGCGTGTTTTTTTTTTATTTTTTTTAAATTTGGATATTTTAATTCATTTTCCTTGAAAAATATCAAGATAAGCTCTTTTAGCTATAATTTTTCTGATATAACACATGGACTTTTTCCTTAAACAGGTGGACTAAAACATGGCATGCGGTGTATCTTTAGTCAAGGCAGAGCCAGAAATTTTTCATTAGAAAGGCCGAATTAAAGTTTCTAAATTTTGATTAGAGTCAAAATGATAACAAACAGAACCTTGATTTAATTGTGATTAAATCACTCCATGTAACGCTGATTAAGGATCTAAAACCAAATATCCGGATTGGGATCTACATCCCAAATGCTTGGTTCAAATTTGAGTGAGATGTGAATGTTGGTATTAGGACACATGTACCTTATGAGGATTGAATATAATACATAAGAAGCCTAAGAACATACTATATTGATAAAATTGGGAATCTTTGAAGAGTTTGTAAGTCTTGGTCTCATACCACAATTTTTGGTATCACAAATTTTTTGTAGGACACAAATCAAATCTCTTATGAAGATTCGCGAGAGCAACCACTCAAGTTAACTCTGAATCATGTCATGCCTTTTTAGGTTTGAGGCTAATTTCAATTATTTATGGTATAAATTCAAACTTGAAGGGACATTCATATGTAAAAAAAAAATAAAAATCAATGAAGTTTCTATAATAAATAATGTAAATTTAGTGGTTACAAGCGTGTTTGGTTTCCATGAGGATGCACAAACTTTTAAAAGCACCTTGAATTGCTTAGTCACTTAGCTAGTCTCCATACTAACAATTAGAATACTAGGGATGTCAATATATCTAACTTAAATTGGATACCCGATTGAACAATTTCCAAAAAAAAAAGAATATGAAAAAAAAAATCTGATCAAGAAATCAAATTGGATTGGGATGTATGAAATGACATCTGATTAGATTCAGATATATATGCTTCAGATTCACATCAGATTTAGCTTTAAATAAATATCATATATCCAATACTATTACATTTTGAAAATCAGGTGATTGAAATTTCTAATGTCAAGACATCCATCTATATCTCCATCTTGATAGCCAATAACTGATATGTCAACATATAACACTTTGTCTTATGCATGTATTGTATGACCATTTGGTACCCTTATAGCGAGCAATCCCATGATTTGACTAGAATCTGTCAAAGATTTTGACATCACATGAAGGCTAACTTTTACCAAACGTTGATTGTGATCTTTTTGTTCAACCAACAATTAAAGTGAAGCAGGATCATAACAACAAATCTCTCTATGATCATTTTGCAAATTCGTTATTACAGGTAGTTCCTACAAAGGATCAGACTAAGACTAATGACGTATACAATGCTTGAATTAGTGATGTAGATGCTACATAGTTGGTTCTCATCCTTCAGAGACTACAAGTGCAATAGGCGCACCCGTCGACAAAAAGATCACCCTAAGATGATCATCTCATGGATATTGATCGCAAATTGTGAACTAATGATGCTTATGGTATGACATTCATTTTGTCTTTTTTTCATCTTTAGTTTATGGATAATCTTTTGGACAAAATTTTTCACCTTTTACAATAGGTAGTGCAGTATGAGAAAAATTCTCTATGCTACATCTTTTGAGAACCTTTCAATATAATGAACTCCTTTCTCCTTATCTTTTATGAATCTCATTGCTACAAATAAAGGTCACAACTCACAAGTCATTCATTTTTTTGATATGAATGGAAAGAAGATATTCAGTCTTTATTAGTATACTATCGCCGTTGGTTCCAAGTAAAACAGTTACTTAAATGTTTTTGTTTTCCTTATGATCAGAGATACCTAGATGCATTTAGAAAATTAAGTATATTATGTCATGTAAGTTCTTTTAAAAGATAAAATGTACTAAGAAATTGACAATTAATTTGAAAAATATAATTTCATCATTTTCTTATTAATCATAATTAGAAAGCTCAAAAGAAACTCACTGTTTCTAAACAATATCAGAAAGTCGCATCAAAAGGTTTAGTGTAGTTGATCGGCAAAGTCCAATCGTTAGTTTGATTCTCATGGGCGTTGGCATCAACCCTGTGCACAAGTCAAAACAGTGAAAGCGAGATTAGCCTCTCGACTAATATGATTTTCTGGAACCAAATCAACAAAATAATCCGAAACGTCGGGTGTATTATCGACTACCATCAAAATTCTAAAGCTTGTTTTTGAGAATTTTCTTATGGTAAAGAAGAGCGAGAGTGGCAAATTGACAAAAAACAAGATTCCTTGCTTTAGCTTACGCAAGCAGTGACCTTCATTAAATTGGACACATCCGAAAGCTTATTCCATTGATCAATAACGTATCTTAATTTTGTTCTTCTGATTCAGTTCATGTCACAGTCTTCATGGAAACGATGAAAAAATATACTTTTTCATGGAAAAGGGGACTCCTTCCGGCGTCGCGCCCACCATGTCTTGTGCCGATATTTTAAAAAATTAAGTTTAAAGTCCAGCATTTTGCACTTAATTTTGGAAAACTGCCTCACAACTTTAAATATTCTGATGCCGTTCATTGGTCGATAAAGCGGCTACACACCATTTTTACAAAATCAGATTTTGTAAAAAGTGAGTTTTTTGCAAACGCTTCAAAAACTTAATTTTTAAGGAATATAGCGTAGCTTGTCAGGCGGCAGGTCTTTAGTTTGATTCTCGTGGGCGCTATACTTATGTGTCTTAAGGTGGTGGTAAGACGCAACATTCAACTTGAATGGTGCACTGTTTTATTACTGATACCGACGCAGCTCAAAACTCTGAAGGAAGGGGAAATGGGGAGGCCTTCGGGCCTTGCTTCGAACGGTGGGATGATCCTCTAGCTCATCGGAAAAGTGTCACCCAAATACCCCATATATTTTAAGTTTAAAAGAGAAAGAAAAACTAGTATATCCCAAACCATATATAGGGGACAAAAACCAAATCTCCTAAACTCTTGTATAAAATGATTTTAAATAAAATATGAATATTTTACTATGTTTATTAACACTAATTTAACATAAAACATTTATTTTTCTACTATGAAAAATTTGGTGTCATAAGAACAGTTTATTTTTTTATTACTGCAAAAACATGTTAAATGGCTGACTTAATATATGATTCTCACTAAAATATTATTAAGATCAACGATTAGATTACAAAAAAAATATTTTAACAGTCAATTTTTGATTGCTGACCTAATGGTTTGGGATCCACCAATTATTGGGAGGATCAAACCACCCCAGAAGCAGAATATGGTTTAGGATCTACCAATTATTGGAAGGATCAAACCACCCCAGAAGCAGGAATATGGTTTAGGATCTACCAATTATTGGAAGGATCAAACCTCCCCAGAAGCAGGAAGATTTCAACTTGGGGACAGAGCTTGTGATCTTGTCTATGATGGTGTTCCGGTACAGCATGGTAGGGAGACTCACCGAAGCCAACGGAAGAAGATAGTAATAGTCGGAGTAATAAAACTGTAACTTGGCAAGTTGCGAGGGAAACACACTCCGCGCCAAGAAATTTGGGACTATGGGGACACGTTTTCGTGGAATTAGAAGCAAAAGAGTGTCCCCTTGATTGAAATCTCAGAAAAAGCTTGCTCTATTGGCTCCAGGTTCCGGCTCGTCTTCTTAAAAAGGGCCCTTCGTTTTGCAAGGACGAGATCGGAGGGCACCCTCTTCGGATTCTCATTTTTCAGACAACAGGTAGAGGGAGAGGGAAAGAGTATGTCGTCCTGGCACTCCCTCCCTCTGGAGGTAACATACGAAGTTCTTGGATGGGTCGCCTTCTTCTCTTGGTCCCTCAGTTTCTACCCCCAAGTCCTCCTTAACTACCATCGCAAAAGGTGTCTGTCTCTTCTCCCTTTTCCTTTTTGTTTACGCAGACGTTGGTATGTTTTCTATCTCATGATTCTCTTATTTCTGATTCCTTTAGCGTGGTGGGGTTAAATTTCGATTTTCTGGTGCTTAATTTGACGAAGCACTCGTCTTATCTCGTCTACAACGCCTGTCTGTATTTCAGCCCTGCCATTCAACGCCAATATCACGAAAAATATGGTTACAATGAGGTACGGTCTTCTTCCTCTTCTTCTTCTTGGCTTACTGTTTTCCGTATATTTTTTGAACTTGGTTTTGAGTGCGTCGGATTCCTTGGTTTGCACGTTGCATTTATATAGATCGGTTGCTCAAAAGATGCCATGCCATCTTGGTGTTAAGGCACAAGCATCCACGAAATGGTTTATTGCACTAGGTGCATGCGAGAAGGATCTTGATGAGTTTTATACTTGATACTGAACAATATGATTTCGCTGTTTATCATTATTAGTTTCATGTCTGCTTTGGAAATTTTTAAAGGTGTAACCGTATTCCTTGTAATTGAATGTTCCTAGGCTTCTAGCATTCAAAGAACAGGAGTCTTCCACAAGAAGTAAGTTAGCCTAGGAATTGCAGGCGACTGCAACTCATTCAAGAAGCTTCGTCTAGTAGCTTTTCTGATAAATAACTCAGCCCTTTGCCTGCCAGTCTAAAAGTAACCATGACAGTGCATCACCCTGCCGTAGGCCTCTTCATTTGGAAAAGTGAGACCCTTACTGTTGTCAATGTTCACTTAGATGATGCAACCAGGAAGACAGAATTCTTTAGCGATAATAATCGTCAAGGCATCTAAAAGTTTATTCCCGCTTAAATTATTCAGTATTCTAGTGGATGCAGTCCATTTCTGTATAGGTGAAAAAATTTAAAATAAATATCTATAATCAGCAAAATACCTACTGGTGAAGTGTCTAGCCATACTCCAACAATCTAATCATATCAGACCGAGGAGATCACAGACACTCCTCTGTAGATGGTATCTTTGATGCCATTAAGTTGCAGTTTTTGCATGCTGAAACAAAAACTGATTGCAAGAATGGTGCATGCTGGAAATCACGGCATCCAGGTCGAGGCTGCTGATTGTTTACACAACCATAATACTTGTACCTTCAAGCTATCCTATGGGAAAAGCACTAAACAACTCTTACGAGCTTTCATGGAAGGTAAATCATGAATCTCACTAATCTTTTTGTGGAGGCTTTGTCATTGTGACAGAAATGATTTCTAGGAATTTATTGCAGCAATAGAGAAAAGGGTAGCATGGAGACCCTCTGCAGACTACATTGCACAAAATAGTGTCACAGATATGGCAACATTTTCGAAAATCTCATGATAGTTACGAGAAAATTAAATAAAATAAAAAATCATAAAAAAGTCGCGAGATTTTAAAAATCTCTCCAAAGAGAAAATCTCATGATTTTATCGCGACTTTTTCATTATTTTTCCTGAGATTTTAATATTTTTTAATTCTTAAAAATTTTAAAGGTTTTCTGTAATTTTTTTAATTTTTAAAAGATTGTCAAGATTTTTCTGAGAAGAACAAATTCATAGAAAAATACTCGAGAAAAACATCATTGATATTTTTCCGAGAACGATATTTGTGATAAAAGAACAAAATAGTTGGTGATAAACAAGCATCAAATTATGCAGTGCTAAAAAAGCCGCTGTCAAAGGTAACATTGTGGCATCAGGTCATAGAAAAAGAGTGCATCAGAGATTCAACATAAAGATCATACTTCATAGAAAATGAGTACGCATAAGAGTATGCCTTCACTTCGGTTAAGTGAGTTGTCCCTATTCTTCATGCAATGGCATTTCTTTAGTGCATGTATTGGTAACGTCCAAGTGTTAAGGGAAAACCTATGCATTTTAATAGGGTCTTCCACATAGAGCTGTATGTGGTATGTAGAACAACTATTTCAGGTACTTGAGGAGGTTTATCCAATATATACTAAACCAGTAATTTCTGCTTTTCCCAACATGGTGTCCATGACATCTTCCTTTTGGTTGCTTTAACCTTCATCCTAAATACTGATGTATCAACTCTTTACACACTCTATCATTCGGTTCAGTTTCTTTCAGTTTAAGTTCATCAAATCTGTCACTCCAGAGTACTTTATTTGTGGTAATTTACCTACTTCATTCATTCAGATTCATTCTAATCTATCCCGTTTATGTTTCATCTAAGTTATGCTTATGAAAACCAGTCTGTAGTTGTTGCTTATTATGTTGGTTTAATTTTGCAGATGATACCAGTAGCTTTGAATGATGTTGCTTTCTCAGTCCATGCTGTCCTTCTGACAGGGTTCACTACTTTCCAAGTTTTCATCTATGAAGTAAATTTAGCCAGTTGAAGCCTGACTCAAGTTATGCTCTCTGCAACAATATATTTATGCATTCTTTTCTTTGCAGCGAGGTGGTCAAAGAGTTTCAAAAACTTGCATTGCAATTACTGCTGTTGTCTGGATTTTTGCTGCAGTGTGCTTCTTCGTAGCACTGGGGAACCATTCTTGGCTATGGCTCATCTCAATTTTCAAGTGAGTCAGTTGGAACAGTTCAAGACTTCAAGTAGTTTGATGAGCATATATTTCGCTGAAACACATTAACTTCTGTATGGTGAAATTTAGCTGGCTTTTACGAAATCATTCATTATCAATACCAATGGGCCTAAAAGTTTAAATCAGGGTCAAAATGGAGAAAATACAGTTTTAATATAATTTAGGTACACATATCTGGGCCAATTTGAGTAACTGAGTAGCGTAATTGTCAATTCCTTATTAAAGTTCTGAACATGGTACATAGTGTAGCACTTTCATTGTAATTTAAAGATTGAACACCTAAATATTATTGCATCTGTGGATTATCTGTCCATCAGAAAGATATCTTACAAAAAGGTACGAGTTTCTAGCTACTATGTCCAATGTGGTGTCCCTTGATTTGAGCTAGGAGGAAGATGAGGAAAAATCTACAGTCTCCTCTTTGAGAGGGAGAGCATCCAAGACTTCTCTTTATCCAATTGTCCCCCTTTTGGGGTTTCAGTACAGTAGTATATAGCGGGTGGGTGGGTGGGTGGGTTGGGGCAGGGGGGAGGTGGGGGTAGCCCTACTAATTTTTTGTTAGACCGTCTCAAACCCTGACCCAACAGAACATTCACAAGTGCCTTATTCACTATAAAGACGCTTCACTTGACAGTCATCCTGACGTTCCCTACCCTATGCATCCCAGTATATAAAACCAAGAACATAACATAATGCTCATGATTGAATTGATGAATTACATCTATACTTTATGCCTGTCAATCTAAAAAAAGAGACATCTGAACCTATCAATGAGTTGCCTACTATAGAAGGAAAGGATCACAATTAAACCCCCTTTTTTTTAACAAAATGCATGAATTTTTGTGGGATTATATATCAGATATGAGCCAAGACACATTAAACCTTTTTTTTAGAAAAATGCATTATATATATATATATATATATATATATATATATTCATATTTATATGTATATTTATATCGCCTTATCTCCATACTGGCATTTTGTAAAATCACCACACCTGTAGTCTGTACCCACATTGTGGAACCTGTACCCATAACCATGTGAGTTAGTGTTGGACAAAATAAGAGTAAGCCACCAATTCCTCATGGTTTCTCTCATTTTGTTCAATGTCCATGTGTATTGTTCAATATGTTATAACCAGTGACTTTCTTAAACATTTTACATATTTTAAACAATGGAATCATGTATAAAATTCTAGACTTTCCCTTTTTTAACCCCTGTCAAGCTGTGGATGATCTCATGTCATGGATATCTTGTTTGTGGAAATTATTGGACTTTTGTGAGCATCTCAGGAAATATTTTCCTAAAAATATGCTTCATTCTTCGTTGTATTTGTCATGAATTTTGTTCGAAAAGGGTTAATATAGCTTGCCCTATATCAACACAAGTATAAATATCTGAATAATTTTAGGTCTTCGAATTTTGTTTTTAGGCTGTTATTTTTCTTTCTTTTGGAGCAATGATTAGCTAATAACACTGTAAGGAAGAGCTTTATCTTTTCTTTTCTCTTCTTCTGTTTTAGTGTTCTCCTGTAAGAAGTGTGACAAACACACATATTATGTTTACATTAATATTGTAGACACAAACAGACACAAAGAACAAGGTCTATGTTTAATAAGCATGGCAAAATGACAACAAAGCACCAGAGTGAACTCTCATACTCTATGAGACATGTCCAATGACCAAAATAATTCAGATCGTTGGATAATAATATGTCAATTTTTGGAAGTACATTTTGAGACATTATTGTGCTATCCACATTAAAAAGTAAATATACCAGGTATCAGCACAAAATTTATGTCTATGTAATGTACAGATGTCTGTCCGCATTATTGCAGAAATGTTAGTCTGAAATGTATATACAGATCAGGTCCTTTTGTAAATGCAAAGCTTTTTTCCCTTGGTCTTATATCCTGATACTTCTTAGCTGGCATGGTTCAGTGCCATTGTTTGTTATTCTATTCTTGGTCATGGAATCTGAGTTTTTATTATGTTCTTGTGGTGCTATATCTTGATTTCCTCAGTTTGATTTGCTTCTGTGCTAGCTGTATATTTCATAGTCATAGTTATAGTATGCACATTTTTCCTGTAGATTCTTTTATCATGTGAAGTCTTTTACCGTGTCAGCGTGAATAATTTGTATAGAGTTTTAGTGATTGCCACTGCATATTATGAGTGAAGTAAGCTGAGATGGAATTGACGCATTATGATGTTCCTTGCAGTTCGATACAGGTTTTCATGACAGCCATCAAATATATCCCTCAGGTGATTTGCTTTACTAAGGATGGATTATTGATGTTTCTTACACTGACTATAATGAGCACCTAGACTTAATTGAAGTGTAACAGCGTATTCATTCATTTGTTCTATTGATTGATTGTTATGCATGTAAGTCATGTGCTTGTATGGTCTTTGTACATCATATATGCTAATCAAAAGCAGAAGACAGTTGGCTATTTAGGACAATTGTGAATTGATAACACATTTTAAGACATTCTGAAGTGGATCAAACTGGTTTCTGGAGTTAGCCTACATTCTCTTCAGAAGCAGTTTTGCAATGGGTACAGAGTGAACTATTTCTAGTATTGTGTTTTGTTTGTTTTTTTATTTTCTTCCCTTTTCTCCAGTTTGCTCATAGGCTTCTTAGAATTTCAAAAATCAAACTGATAATTACTAAACCATTGAACAGGTGGCTTTAAATGTGAATTATGACAGGTGATAGCCTGTAAAGTAGAAAATGGAAATGGTGTAATCTATGTCAGCTGGATGTGGCTGATAGGCTGCTGCATCCGAGTTGACTCAGGTGCAGATGTGCCGTGGATGTAGCCATCAGTATTTGATGTCTATGTACACTTTGCAATCTAGTTCAATTAAATTTCTGAGAAGTGGGGGAAACATTTTGGCTTTTCTTTCTTTTGTGCATGTACATACAGGATGTATATTGTTAGAATCTATTGTATATGCCATCTATTTTGGATCTGACAATCCAAGTTGTTTTTACTTTATCAAATCGTGTAGATGTGTTCAATCGTGACCAAGAACCCATATCGATGTTTTATTAGTTATGTTGTTTTGACCAAAAAGATGGTTTTCTGGCATAAAAAAGTTGATGTACACTGCTTTTTTTCATCACAAGTGAACCTTCATACATATGGATTCTGGCTATTCAGAAGCTAATCTCCATCAAATCAATCCTATAAACAACATTTATGGGGCTGGATTTAGGAAAACATGAAAAAGGTGAAAATTTTACTAGATTGCATATACTATATACTTTAGCATGTTTTGTAGCATTGCATGCACACACACACACATTTTGTTGTAACAAGTACATATCTTGGCTTTTTATTGTGCAAGGATTTTCTCTAGTATTAATTGGCTAAGTGTATTTTTCAAGGGAAAAAGTTAGGAGCTCAAAAAGTAAAAACATATATATAATTATAAATAATAGAAAAACGAGGAATATATGTATTATCTACTAATTTTCTTAAAAAACATTGATCAACTTCAAATAATTACTAAGTATATAGCGGAGATGCACCCATGCTCATGCCCTGCATCCACTCTCATGTGGCAAGGGACATTACAAGAAAGAACCTTAAAGTGTCCAATTTATTATTATGTTATCCTGTTAAGAATATGCTTTTTTTTTTGCTTACTAACATGCTAACATACTGCAGGCAGCCATGAACTTTGCAAGGAAGAGCACAGTTGGATGGAGCATTGGAAATATTCTTCTTGATTTGCTCGGTGGCATTACAAACTTCGGACAAATGGGTGTTCAGTCTATAGATCAGCGTGAGTTATTTCCACAATTTTTGATCTCTACCGCTCGTGGAGTCCACTTCCTTGCTAACAATATTTTGCATCATTTTGTAGGCTCATTGGTAAATTTTTATGGCAACATAGGGAAGATATTGCTTTCCTTGGTACGTATATTTGTAAAGTTTGTACCTTTCTGACAAAGTGCATGCTGATAGTGTATACTAAAACTAATTAATTGCTATTAATATCTTCATGATATTGTTGCACTATCAGGTGATTGCTGTAGGTAAATATTCTGTGCTTAATTTGATTTTTTTTTAAAAAAAATTAGATTACTTTTGTCTTTTCTATTGGCTTTGTTCATACAAGCAGTTTTATGATGATGATGATTTCTGTACTATGGCCATCTTTGAATTTTTGGTGGGTGTGTCGTTTATAATTTTATACAACTCAACCTACGAAAATATCTTTCTAATATTTTGAAGATTAAATGCCTTTTTAGTCATCATTCAAAGTTAAAATTTTGTCTGTTTCCTCAACTGGTAAAGATAGTTGATCTACCAAAACTCTGCTATCATGTTGATGGAAAGAATCATAAAATACTTTGGCTGCAGGCCGTCCTCAGTATATTGTTTACATTGGTGTAAAGAGATGGATATGCATATACCACATGTCAGCAGCCAGATTTGGTACATATGGCATAATCAACTTATACATCCATGTGCCTGATATTTATCTGTGGCATTGCATGGTTGACCTGTACAACTTTATTCTTATCTTGGCATGCCCACCCGGGAGAACTGATCACAAGCCAAAGTTCATTTGCCACCAATTTGAGTTAAACTGCAGGGCCAGTTATTGTAATCAAGATATAGTAAGAGATGAGAATATTTTATTTTATTGTTTAACTTTAACTTGCTCTTAATGAGTCAAAGCCAAGTCAACAAAGACCCTGCCTCTCAAGTGGTTTCCCTTTAACCTCTAGTAACCTAGTTTTTGAATTCTCTAAGACTCTGAAAATTCTGCTTCTATGAAAATGGCATATTCAATTTTTTGGCTTACTTAGTATCTATAATGCATTTTCCCATTGTTTATGTTGGTATGTCAAGTTATTTTGGAGCTGATTGTTTTGTTGGTTTTTCCCCTTAATTAAAATGAGAACTTTTTGCAGGAAGTAGTAGTGTTCGACCTCTTGTTCATTATCCAGCATTATGTACTATACCCTGCCCGGAAGGAGAGAAGGGATATTGTAAATGTGGAACATGTGACACCATTGCTCAACCCATCGCTTACTATTGATGTGGCAGAAGATGATGCCCGATCAACTAATACTAAATCAGCTAGTTCAGATGCATGATAATGATATTCCATTGGTAGATCAGAATATAGCCTCCTGCATCTCTACCATAGATTTGTCCTACACCTGGTATAAGATATCACTGAGACATTATGTTTCAATGTATGTCTAGTTTCCCTTGTCAGAGTTACTGTCCTGTGAAAGCCTAAAGTATGTTTCACCATTCATGGCCATAGTGGACGGATGATCCATGCATTTTCTCTGCAAGAATTTATGATGTGTTTAGAAGACCTTTGTACTGAAACATGGTTGGATGTATAATAACTTCTGTATTTTGCTGGTACAAGTGAGCAATGGATTTGAAGGTTCAGCAACTTTTACGGAATTTGCTAAACATAAACACACACGCAGACGCCCCCATGGATACTTGTTATAAGCTTTTGCAAATACAATTTATTGGATTTTAAGATCCAATTTGCATGCGACAATGTAGATGTGTTCAACGTGGTGGAAAACCTATAAACGAACTCTTGCTTTTTTTTTTTTCAATAGTCCAAAAAGTTTTCTGCTTGTACTTTTTGACCCAAGAATATTTGATGCATTTATAACCAACAACTGATTTAGTTTTTTATTGCCAAGAAACCCTGATATATGGATTCTTTTCCTTCCAAGTTGATATCCACTAGACCAATCAAGTTTATCACATTTGTAAGGTTGGACATAGAAAGTGGAAAAATTAGAAAATCCAACTGGATTGCAACAGATTGTATGAGAAACTGAATTTGTCAATTGACAGGCATTGATAACTGATAATTATCTCTTTTTTCATCAAATGCTTATTATTGGAGCACTCAATAAAGAGATAAACAGACAGGATCATCATTGTGCCATATTTTGTAGAAATAAGGTGCTTTTGCAAAATCATTGGATTATGATGTATAGATTAGATTTATAAGTTCACTAAAATCAAAGCTTTAGATTGATTGTGTCATAAATTCAATTATACAACGAACCCTTTGGGTGGTTTTTAAAACATGTAACTTTGTGTTTGGATTAGTGATAAGCAGCTATAAATTTATCGCATGGCGAAAATAACGGGCAATAAAATCTCTCTCCCCCTCTCTCTCGAGAGGTTGGGGGGAGAGAAATATTACTTCATAATTACTATATATGGATCGGAAGTAGACCACTAAAAATTGAAGCAGTGTGTTGATTGTTTATTGATGTTTGAATTTTTTTCCTTCACTCTTTTCTTATTTTGTAGAGTTAGTTTAGCTGTTGCTTCTTATCTGGTCATCGGGTGGCTCAGTATCCTGTTGGCTCACTCCCTTTAAGCAAAACTGAGAACTTGCTTCCTGTTATCTTTCTGCACCTGTCAGGCTTATAAGCTTTGGGATGCCCAAGAAAAGCTCAAGAACCTTTTATTTCTGATATGCTTATCATGATAGTTTCTGAACTTAGCTTATCATGATGGTTTTTTTTATCTTCATCGTTTTTACCTGGAATGACTTCGGAGCAATAATAACGACAGGGAACTGAGGTGTGCAGTTCTTTATACAATGCTGTGATCTATATATTGGATTCAGTCACATATATTGCTGACAGTTTTATTGAAAATGACATCGTGCTTTCCTCGATTATGTGTATCGTTTTAATTTTAACGAATATTTCCAAAGGAAGAAAAAAAAAAAGAGCCGGTCCGGAAAAGAGAAATTCTGCAAAAAAAAAAAAAAACACCGAAACAGTTTCCCCAGTTATGTGAATTTTACATTTCTGTTCTGTCACACATGCTGTTACATGTGGCTTATTTCTCTGCTGTAATGGGTGCTTCCAAACTCACGTGTCTGCTTAGCTTGTGCTTTGTGGCTTATTCAAGAATCGGGCCTTCCCAATGAGGAATTTTGGGTTTCCCTAATAGGGATTTTTGTGTGTTTCATGTGTATCATCCTGTTCTCAGTATCCCATTTTTTTGCACATACCATTTTGTTTGCAATAAAATCTGAGGCAACCGTAGCAGGCGTTTTTCCTGGACAGACCCTTTGCACCGTGAGTACACGTAGTCGTTGGGAGCCATAATTGAAATGAAGACATTCGCTTTTCAGTGAAAACCTGACTTAAACGTTGTTTAATGTGCTATTCCAGATAACTACTACATAATTACCGAGCCCTAAGCATAATTACCGTAACTTGTACAGTCTTTCCCTAGCAAGCAAAATGAACCGGATGCGCACCAATGCCTGGAAGCACCAGTTTTGGTAATCATCCTTGGGAACATGAAGAGGTCAATTCAATAGGGATCATAAGTTCATAACGGGGGAACCTACACGCAAATGTTTGAAGAAAATGATATCCTTCATAAAGAAACAAAAAGAGAAAGGAAGCCATCTGGAAGAAGTTAAGAAGTCTGGAATTCCAAAAACAGAACTCTCATTATCTTACAACAGTTTCAATTTTCATATTTCATATAGATCCCACCATATTATCATCTTTAGACGATACACCACTCAAACACGAGCCCATATTGGACAATCTGGAATCAAGATGACGGTGAAACTGTCACATGCAATAGCTAACTTTATACAAGCACGGGACCGCATTAGTTGGGGGCCATCAAAATATTCACATGGAAAAATTAATGAAGCAGGAAGAAAGAAATTGTCCAAGTCCTCCATAGTGATCAATTCAAAAGCTTCTACAACATGGAGTTTCATGACTTCATCAGTGTCAAATGACTAGTTCTTGAATGACTGCAACGAAGAACCAAGACACGTGTCAATAACTACTGAAATTAGCCAAAATATCAAAAAAACTTTAAAAACCACGGGCTGTGAGGGGCAGGGGGGCACGATTGAGATTTTAGCATGAGAGATTCATACATCAAAGTTCCTTGAGGCTTCCTTTATCTGCTCTGCCAGCTCCTGCCGTTTCTTACTCGCTGCAACAAAAAAAAAAAACACTTTTTAACGCTATAATTAGGTCCCTCGCCAAAATGAACGAGGATAAAACATGCAAGTTCAAAGATCAGCCAATATGAGAGAGCCGTTTCGGCCCATATAGCCCCTTTATTTAAATAACAACGAAACATATATTTTAAAATTTAACAAAAAACTAAAATAATATCAAGGGTATTCTTGAGGATCATGAAAAGATATATAAATAAATTATTATGCAAAATTTCGGTGAAGTCAGAATATTTTACCTTTCACCGAAATATCTTCCAATGTCTTCGATGTCCTCACAGCAAACCTTTGGAATGCAGGACTGAAAAGGCAATCATCAACCAATATAACTATCAGCAACAAGTTCCAACTAGAAGACTACCTTGTGCAACAAGAAACAAAAACAAATGAAGGATGTCAATGTTCGGCAAGTCCGTTGAACACAGATAGAGTCATACAAGATATGGACCTCTTAATTGCATGAACACATGTAGAGGTGCAGAGAAGACACAAGAAGCACCCATTACAACAGAGAAAGAAGACAACACATGTTACAACATACAGAAAAGAACTGAAAATTTCAAATAACTGAGAAAAACATGATATTATTTTCAAGATATCACAAGAAAAATGTAAACATATTGCTATGATTTGGCTCCAAAGTCCTCCTACATCTACTTTCACAGTCATTTAGATAAAAGGTCACATGAGACTGATATGTTGAAAATGTCAGTGAAATTACCAGCATTTAGGAAATGAAAGCTATGTAAAACCGAATATGTTGAAAACGTCAACAATATATGAGATTGAATCTAATATAGAGTATATCCATTCTATAAAGAATTGAGCACCTCAGTCCCTTAGATGTTCATTATTGTGATCATATATGCAATCATTGCAGCTCAATGAAGTCATCATTGGTGCATAAGTTTCAAGTACAAAGGAAAAAAAACAGAAACCATCATCACAAGCAGTGATAGAAATAAAAAGCTTCAAATAAGAAAGATCCACACTTGTTCTTGAGCATCTCAAAGCGTATAAAGCCTAACAGATGCATAAAAACAACAAGGAAGCAAGTTCTCACTATTGCTTCAGGTGACGGAGCCAACGAGATACTGAGCCATCCAAATGACCGGATTAAGACACAACAGCCAGATTAACTTTACTAAATAAGAAAGAATGGAGGATAATACTTCAATTTTTAGTGGTATACTTCATGTACAAACATACATACATAAATACATATATAAAATGTATACATAGATAGACAGATAGAAAAAGAAAAAGAAAAAAAAAAGAAAGAAAGAAAGAAAGGATAGCTACACTTCTTCCGAAGAAAAATGAACAAAAAAACATGTAGCATGGCCCCATTTGTATTGCAACATATTCAGGCGGCATTCACATGAATATTGACGGGGAACCATGAACCATTACTATTGCTTCAAGGGAACGAATCAACAAGGAACTAACCAGAATCCTTGTGACCAGATAAAGAAGCATTAAAGTGGAAACTAAGAAGCAGTTGGATTGTTTAAATCAATAAACATAAGAAAAAAAGAAGTGGAAACAAAAATCTAGCACGGCAAACACCAATCATGGATGGGGTAAAAGATGGGCATCACCTATTGGCAAGGCCGTTAACAACAACCTCATTGATGACATAACTGAGCACCCGATGCATGAAATTCCCACCTGCCATCAGAGGGTTCTCTCAGCAACTGTCTTGAAACTTAATCTGCGAGTCTAGCAACTAAAGTTCTTGATCAGCTGCAAGGAAAAACAACATTATAGAGACATTGAATAACAACAAATTGAAAAACATCTATTGCACGAGACAAAAATGGACAACTAGCAATCTACGAGTAAGAAATAAGGCAAAACATCCTCGTGTTGTGTTGCCTGAAACGAAACCCTAGACCCGAGTCGTCTATCAGATTGTGGTTCCCGTTTACATTCAAGCTGGAGGTAGGATTTTCTTTCCCAATCAGAGTGAGAGAGAGAGAGAGAGAGAGAGAGAAGGGCACCTGAAGCCTGCTTTCTCTTATGGAGCTCCCCCTCCAGCGTCCCTCTTGTCCCGCAGCCATGGCATCTGGACGCAAATAAATCGCGTGGCAGGGCAACCCTATTGCCGCAAAATCAATGGTCCAGATCTGATCCCGTGCACTCCGAACGTGGAACACCGTGTCGCTCTGTTGGAGGCCTGCCCCACCCACGGGTCTGGAGATGGACGGCGCTGATCCAAAGTTGTCGCCGCTCCAGATTGACGGGGACGAGCCACCGGTGAGCCGCTGCCCCACGGGTCCTGAGATCCAAACCTCTAACACCGGGTTTGGATGTTGGGGTCAGATACAATTTTGATGACTTTTTATCAGCTCATTAATGAGAGCAGAATGGGTGAACACGAGAAAAATAGAGCAGGAGCTCGAGTTTGACTCGATTAAGGCTCTACAAACTAGTTTGAATAGAATTGATATTCATTATTACGTGTTCGAGCTCGATTCTATTAAAGCCCTACGAACTCATTAAAATATAATTGATATTCATCATTACATGTTGAGCTCGAGCTTGACTTGATTAAGGCTCGACAAATTCGTAAACTCATTTCAATATATCAACTTGTTTAAGGCTCGACAAACTCGATTAAGGCTTGAGCTCGACTCATTGTCACCTCTAGAATCCATATGTGTAGCATGGATTCAACTCAGGGCCTAGTCCAATCTCAAGCCAACTTTTGGATCTTACACATGACATTGTTCTGATCATGAGGTTTTGTTTCATACCCGAGGTTCCACTTAATTGGCACTAGCATGTATTGGCGTTGACACTTGATAAACTTTAGATCTGCATTTTGAGATGCCCATTATGTCATATATTAGAAATTCTATTTTTTTTTTCCTTTTCAAACAATGGAATAACCATTGAGGAACAAACACCAGATTGTTTAAATGTTACATTTGAGGCGGCTTTTATTTCAATCTAACTTTATCAACATGATGTTAAGAATAGGTTAGTGTTGATCAGCAATAGTGTTTTTATAGAAAGTTTATAATTTTTTATAAAAACAACTTGAACAAAAGTATGTTTTATATCAAAATAGTTTTTATAAACATATTAAGATGTTTATATCTAAAGTAATTTTTTAATTAAAGGGTTTGATTTTTGTTGTCCCACTGTGGTAAAAGAAGGTCCGACCACATTCAATGTTTTATGGTGACCAAAATGCCGCTAATGCAAAGCTCAACGAATGAAAAACGTCCCTTCATTGCCTCCCACCTCCCGCTCCCATGTTCTCCCGCTCACCATCTCTATGCATTCATCTTTTGGTAATAATCACATGTTTCCCTCGCACTATGCATTGATACTTTGAAGTGGAGTGAAATCCCTTTGTTGGCGCTGTTGAAACGCCGTCCGGCAGGTGGCCGCTTCGTCTTCTCCGGTCGCCATCCAACGCTGGTTCGAAATCCTCACCCGACTTTGCTTCAAACGCCTTTATCCAGGTTTGTCGATCTCTTCTCTCTGTGCGTTTGTCAGTAAAAACGGGCTTCAATAACAGCTCCTTTCTCTTTGAATCGGCAGCCGTCGCTGGCACTTGGAGAAAGGGATTGTCATCATTCCCATCGGCAGCTCCGTTTTGGTATTCTAGCCATCGCCTTCTTCCTCAATCCCATCCCTTATGTTTTGACCTTATTTTTCAGCCTCGTTGTATCCTTTGGCATCTTTAGACCCAACTAAAACATTTACCCAAGCGCTGCTGTGGAGTGTCACTTCATTTTCTCCTGCCAACATTCAATGCCTGTGTGAAACCCTGCTGTGCCCAACTCTCCTTCCAACCACCTTCACTCCAGGTACTCTCTCTTTCTCTCTATATCGGTTTTTTCGTCGACCCCTCTTATTTTTTTCTCTCCATACCTATGGTAGCCATGGGAGTGAAAGGGCTTGGAGTGGATGGACATGTGGTTTTCTTGCGGGTCTGTCCTTTTGCTTTTTATTTTTCAACATCTTTAATTTTCTCCAATGATTTTGTATACACAGAACATCAGAAATTTACCACTAAATTAATGTTGAAAGATTGAATCGCATTAGTAAGTTATAACGCTTGGTTTAGATGGTGAGCGGGAGAACAAGGGGGAAGGGAGTTATGAACAAAAAGGGTTAGTTGGGGGTCTATTGATTGCCCTCACTACAACATTTGGATGTCGCCGGATTTTTCTCTCTTTATATCTCTATGTCTCTCTCTATATATGTCTCTATCTCCATCTCTCTCTCTCTCTCTCTCTCTCTCTCTCTCTCTCTCTCTCTCTCTCTGTGTGGCAAGTCTAGCGCTTACTACAGCATTCCTTATCTCTGTCGACGGCCAAAGAAGTCGCCAGAGATTGCAAGGTCGCCACCACAGGTTGTGGCGGCGACTTGTACCTCGTCGGCTAAGCCTCTGTATGCAGAAGGCATCATCTTCAACGACAAGGAAGGCCGTCGTAAGAAACCTTTATCACAACGGGTTTGCCTGTCGTCATATGTTCAGAAAAAGAAAGAAAAAAAAAAAAAGGAAACGCTGTCCACCAGCATTTCATGGCTTTCGCTGTGAGCATCCAGCGACGCTACAGTCTGCTGTGAATTTTCTTGTTTGGGTATTTGATTGGGTAGATAGTGGAAAATAAACTGCCTCTTCTCGGCAATAATTCTCTCACCAGCGCCTACCCACATTGGTCCTTGCTACTACCGGTTGCAAATGAACCAGGTACACTCCTATATCAATTTGAATTCAGATCTGTTTAGTCTAACCCTTGGATTAATATGAAATTTCATAAGCAAAATTGAGTTTGAATTCAATATGTTGACGAGATTTTATAACAATCCGACCTGATTACATGCAAAGTCAGATCTCATGCTGGTCAGGCTCAAATTCAAATTTAAAAAGTAACGTCTGAAACTCAATTCTGATTCAGACACCGATTACGTAACATTTGGTTAAATCAAATTCAATCAAGTTGGGGTCGCCAAAATCCAACCGTTTTACATTCATACCAACCACTGACTTCAGTGCATGGTGAAAATGAGGCAAGTTAATGATAACTATGTCTTGCATATCTTACCAGGTTTGGAAGCAGAAAACCACACTAGTTAATTTATTAACAAATTCACATGGATGAAAAAGGGTAGGAATGTAAATGTAGTTCTTGGAGACAGCATGATAAAAAAAAAGCATTGTAGTTTGTTTGATAAATAGATATTTCTTTGGTCTATGAAATATATTTATTATAAAAACCTTTTTTTACTAGTTAAACAATTGAAAGCATCTTGGTTGTCACACTTTTAAATGCAAAGCTTGTTTGGGTTTGTAAAAAAAAAAACCCAGTTTGACAAAAGAACTTTTTCAAAAGGGCATGAATAACCTGCCCGCCCTTGTCATGTTCTTCAAACAAAATGCCTTTTTGATCTCGTCATATAAACACACAAACCAGGTTCCAAAATTTAGTTAAGAATTAAGTTTTTACAAAACCCGTTTTACACTTACTGATGTTTTTTAAGGGTGCCATCCAAACACAATCTAAGGTAGCATTTGGATGACACCTTAGAAAACTTGATTTTGTGAAAACCTGGTTAAAAATTCAGTTTTGTAAATTTAGTTTGAAGGTTTAGATGACAAGTGAAAACTTGGCTGAGCGGCAAAAATTAGTCTTGCCTGAAAAACTTGGGCGAGGCAGCTTTTTTTGGTTCTTTATGAAAACCAGATTTTGCCAAAACCCAATTTTAATGTCATCCAAACATTTTTGGAATGGTGCTTTGCAGCAAAATCCAGTTTTGTCTCCCAAAACCTGGTTTTAAGTTGTCATCCACACACCCCTATAAATTTTCTTAAACCTTTTTACCATTTAACAGAAAACCTTGTATGCTTTGGCTAATCTACCAGTTCCAACTTCTTCAGATTAACACTATCGCTCAAAAGTTTCCGGCGTCCATCAAATGCAGTTTGTGAGAAAAACTTAGTCTACGTATGACAGATATCATGAAAAAGGAAAATGCACACTGAGAAGAAAAGAAGTGGCCATAACTTGTTTTCTAAGTATGGGAGAAAGGGTAGGCCCTAAAAATGAAATTTCTTGTACAAGACAAAATTCATTCCTGACCGCTCATTTGCAAGGTTGAGATCGTGACCTCATTTTCAAGGTTGATTCGACCAACTAAATAAAATATTGAATCGAATGCGTGACGCCACATCCCTACCGAAAGGGAGATGATAGAGGAAGCCTTCGAGTGGGGGCAAGAGTTTCCAATCTTCGCAGGCTCATGACCACACAAGAACTTGATTACCATCCAAATGTAAAGCACGGACCAGCAGGATGCTCCAACATCCTGAACGGTAAAAAACTTCTGGAACATCTCCTTCATCTGTTCTTTAAAGACCTAAACATCCAGACCTTCTGTGGTCGTGGAACCTAAAATGCGCTGGGACTTGACAGGTAGGTGGAAATGGAGGTGAAGAAGCATTAGTTTTACCTGCAACAAAACGTTTTGGCGTAGCGCTCACTTCTTGCTCAACGTGCCAGCTTAGCTCGCTCCTACTCTTTTGGATTAGGCAGCTCTCTGCCTCTCTCTTCTCCTCATGGCTGTCGTCGTCGTCTTCCCTCAGCTCCCGCCAAATCTTTTCCCTCAATTCGGCTGCCGCCACCGTCTTAGCAATCACAGACGGCCATGTTCCTTTACGCGCAAGGCGTTGCCTCCCTCTTTCCTGGTGCGTAAGAGGCGGGCCACTCGATTTCTCCCGTTGAAGTCATCTGTTTCGGTTAATGGGTATGTGGGAAACTTCGCGGAGAACGACCCTCGGGATGAAGTGCATAGTGGTGGTGGTGGCATTTCGATAAGGAATTTCGCGGACTTTGTAGAGAATTTGCGATTTTACCTGCCTGGTGGTGCTTGGTGGAGGATCGAAGATGATTTCTTTCCAGTCGGTGGCAAAGCGGTTACCGTCCCGTTCGCCTTGCGTCGGATCTGGGAGATGATTTCGACTGACAAGTGGGTCCTCTTCGCCGGGTTCGGGTCTCTGCTTCTAGCTTCGGTAAATTAGTATCGTTCTCTTCCTTTCTCTGGTTTGTTTAAATTTTCTCACGTCTCTCATCATCATTAGAATCGGAAGTCCTTTTTGGTACTTATTTTAATTTTTAGTATTAGCAACCTCTCTGGGAATTTCGAGAATCGTTGGTTTTATTAGCTCCTACTTTGTTTCAATTGTTTTAATGTTGTCACTTAGAGAAACAGAGAACAACCGACCAACATACATGCTTCTTCTTCCATTTTATTTCTTTAATTTGAATTATTATTCGTCTGATAGAGAGAAATCACCGAGCTTCTGCGCGAGTATACATAAACTATTCTATTGCTGTTGCTTTTCGCTAAACCAAAATGCAAATTAACAACTCGGAAAATGTTTACTGGCATATTGGTTCTTCCATGGCTGGGTTGGTTTCAACTGCCTATGCTTATCTAGAAACGATTCTTTTATTCACAGTCACACTTTACCGTAGCTTTTAACTTGTCTTCCCACTCATGCAGTTTGCAGAAATTTCAATACCACACTTCTTGGCAGCATCGATATTTTCAGCAAAAAGTGGAGAAAGAGCAGTCTTTTATGGGAATGTTCGGCTTTTGATTTTCTTTTGTTGCGTTTCTGGGATTTTCAGGCAAGTTTATCCTATTGCTGAATTTGTTGCTTTTACATTATAATGTATCCTCTGCTAGTGTAGCTAAAGTCCGGTTAGGTACAGTCACACCACACGGTCCGCGGACCCTTCCAAACGGAGGCCAGGTCCAGGCGCAGGTGTGGCTTGGGTCTGGCAACCAACAATATGCTTTCTCTTTCACACACACACACACACACAGATAGAGCTGTGATATAAAACATGCTGCCCTAGACGGAGTTGGCTGTTTCCAATTCCTATATATATACTGTTTCCAATTCCTATATATATATATATATATATATATATATATATATATATATATATATATATAGGAATTGGAAACAGCCAGCTCCGTCCGTCTAGGGCATCCTGTTTTTTTTTTAATTTGTATTGCTAAAAACCATCATAAAAGGTGCATTAGCAGTGACACTTGCTTTGTCATGGTTTTTATTTAACAACTCAAAACAAAAAAAGCAACTATCCGGCCATAGAGGTAGCTGACTGTTTTCAAATTATGTCTACTATGTATATGAAATAAAATCTGCCAGCTGCCGAGTGTTGCCGGATAGATTTTTTTTAAAGTCTGTCACAGTAGGTGTATTAGCGATGGTTGGGCCACAGTTTTTCAACACCTATAACAACCGGTTTAAATTTTTTTAGCAACAAATTAAAAAAAAAAACATTATTCATGGTTGGGCCGCATTGATAATATTATGTTGAGATGTGCATAAAATGGGACAAAAAGAATTTATTAGTGGTCTTCAAGTGGATTTACATTGTTGAGGACAAACATCTCCAATATTTTGAAATATTCCAATATTATCACTGTTTTGAAGTCAGTTGACAATATCAGTAAAATATCCTAATATTTTCAAAATATTACCAGATTCAGGAAATATCAAGATATTCTTAATGTTTTTCGAAGATATTGGAGAAAGTTTATTTTTCACAATTTTTAAGCATGTGAATTTTTTTTATTTTGTTTCTTTTATCTTTTCAAAAAAAAATTCAAGAAAAATAATTTTATTTCTTGCCAATATCTCCAAATGTTTTTCCATGGTATTGGAACAAGTACTTTTTTTCATAATTTTAAAGCACACATTTTATGTTTTGTTTCTTTCATGCTTTCTAAAAGTTTTTGCCAAGAAAACTAGAAAATCTATTATCTCTAACTGTTTTGGTGTTTTTTATGTTTTTCAAGTTTTAAAGCTTCTGAGGTTATCCCAAGAAAGGCCATATCTTGGAAAATAAGTTACGAAAAAAAACTTGCCAAGAAATTGCTGACAGTGAAACCAGCGACTATAACCAGATCGCAAATAGGTAATAAGTACCTCTGTTATTTGACATGTGGCAGAAATGCCAGGAACCTTATGTGACTGTACCTAACCGGACATTAGCTGGCTAAATCTTGTGTACAACTCCACACGGCTCTTATATATATGGATCATAATTGAAAGGGGCCCAAAGCTCACACTGTCTTTAGGTCCATTAATTTGTAGGGTCCGGCAAACCAGTAAACTTTGCTGATGGATAGATTTCAAATTCTTACAGCCATGTGCTTAGGAATGATTTGTCATCACAAAATCATGCTGTTTGGAGTCTTTAGACACATGCCTTGAATCATGCTGTTTGGACTTTGGAGTCTTTAGACACATGCCTTCTGAATCATGCTGTTGATGCTGGCTATGTTTTTGTGTGCAGTGGCTTGCGAGGCTGTTATTTCAGCATTGCAAATTTAATATTGGTGAGTAATATGAGAAGAAAAGTAAAAATCACTTTTGCTATACCATCCTCTTTCCAATTTCTTAGATGAATGTTGGCACATTCTGTGGCTGGAGAGATCCTCCACAAACTTGCTAATTCTTCTGTGACAGGTCAGGCGTATGCGGGAGAAGTTGTATTCAACCCTCCTATTTCAGGTTTTTGTTTTTAAGTGCTCACTGATAGTGGGTTCTATGATTTATTTCAGTTTCTACATCTTTTGGAATTCCTTCATTTTCTTCTTAATGTGGATTGGCATCCTGTTCAGGACATATCATTTTTTGATGAGGAGACAGTTGGCGACTTGTCAAGCAGGCTGGGATCGGACTGTCAACAAGTCTCACGAATTATTGGAAATGACCTTAATCTGATGTCTCGTAACATTGTTCAAGTAAAGTTTCTTCTATGAAAAGTTTTCATTATTAGTGAAAGTTAGCCTCTTTTCTCTTTTTGGATTTTTAATTTCTTTAACTAGTTCCTTTTAGGGGGCAGGAGCACTTATCTATTTGATGTCCTTGTCTTTGCCACTTGCGCTCTCCACAATGGTTAGCTGTGGTGCCTTGTCAGCAGTTATGTACTTCCATAGTCGGTATGGCTTTTACAATGTTATCGTCTGACTTTAAAGTTTAAAGTTATAAAAAATTATTTCACAAAAAGCAATCTTGATCTAAATTCTATAACCTTTCAAGTTCCTTGTTTTGCTTACTAAAGGAGACTTGCTAGTTTCAATAAAATCAGTTAACGAGGATACCATATGTTTCTGTATAATCTTATTGAAATGCATTCATAGGCTTATTTATGGAGATACTTTTGATTTTTATGTAATGAACAGTGGATTACTACTGAATTATATCTTCTCTTTACTTTGCATGTTCATTCTCTCCTGAAAAGCTCTTCCTTCCACAGTCCTCATGGCACAGTCACCATGTTCTTTGCAGCTATAAGTGCATCCTTTTTTCCCTTATGAGTTAATTTATGCTCCATCTCTTTTCTTCTTTCTATTTTCCTTTCCATGCCATGTACCTTCATCTTTATCGTTTTGATAAAGTTGAACCAGAAGAAGATATGGTCCTATTAGGTTGACATCATCAGGAGCATGTCAGCACCTCTAATTTGTTGCAGAGCTGAACATTACTTAAGTAGGGTTAGTTCCCCAAAATTTCATTTCAGCAGCCTGTAGATGATTAAAATTCCCTTTATGATTGTTGATATTTGGCATCCTAGTGTTAACATCAAATTTGTTATTAGCAATCTAACTTGGCTCACCTTAATGTCTTCAAGTTCTCAAATGACCAATCATCTGTTTCATTTTTTACTTTATTCTTCGTATCTGAACTTATTTTAAATGAATGATGTTCTTTAATTTTTTTTTTCTTTAGATACTTAGATTACTCTATCTAGAGAAGGAAAGTGTTAAATACTAAGACAGAATATTGAGTGCCAAAAAACCTTCGAAATGTTGAGCCTGTAAAATGAATGACCAATAATTCAATGCCCTGATTATTTCTACCTCAGAGGAAAAATAAACCCTTTTATACGCCTGAATTGTATCCACACAACCAGGTGTCATGTTAAAAACACTTGCAAGACCGAAGCCATCACATTTCTATCTTGGAAGAACATGTCCCAATTTCCATTTATTAGATCACTGCTGGCACATTCCCTTTTTAGGTTTCTCCTTGAGAGTTGGATAACTCTAAATACCATTTGCTTATGAATGTGATAATAGCTTCCTGAATATGTCGTACCTGACTTTCTTATGGTCTTATGAAAGTCCGATCAATGGTGGTGCCAAGATTTTTTCTTTAGTGGGCCGAGCACAAGAGGTCTATTATATTTTTCAAGAACTTTACAGGAGCCAAGTTAAAATTTTGAAAGTATTAAAAGATAAAATTTTGTTTTAAAGATCTCAGGTGCCATTCCCCCTGGCTCCGCCCGAGTCCGATGTTTATCTTTCATCTGGTTTAAGCCTTAAGAGCAGCGCAAACTGTGCTACTGGAGGCACTAGCATTTTGGCATGTCAACTTTTTCCAGAATATCTATCTCATTTTTTGGTAGGACCATTATCTTTTTCTTGGGATGTTAAAGATTTAATCCCAATGAAGCATCTTAATAAACTTTATACATCATATACACATAAAGAAACTGAAATGATTCATGCATGTACTTAGTAGCTGTTGTAGCTTCCTGAATTTTTTGTGGATTATATAAGAGAAAGGTAATAAGTAATTACTAATTTGAGTGTTTTTGTTCAACAGATACCAGAAAAAGGCTGCAAAGGCTGTCCAAGAATGTGTTGCTTGTGCAAATGAGGTAACTTTGCTTTGATTTATACATGTCGCCATGGAAATTAGCTCGAAATGATGCTTGGGAATGAAAAATTATGGGGTTCATTGTGTGCAAAACAGGTGGCTCAAGAGACATTTTCTTTAATAAGAACTGTTCGAGTTTATGGGACAGAGAAAGAAGAGTGTGGCAGGTATGAAGTGCTTCTGCTGGCTAAACTTTTTGTGATGTATTATAAAAAAATACTTACATTTGGCCTGATAGTCTTGTTGAGAAAATCTCCCTGAGTTGTCTACAAAACTGGAACACTGTTTCTACACAGCCTTGACAAATGAGTCTTATTAGCTTTGAGGCCCATTAAATAAATTAGATGGTGGTAGAAATTGGTTTGGCTTTTACACATCTAGTTGTATTCTTTACGGTTTGAATGTTCATTGTCATCATTGTAAAGATGTCCAGAAAATCTACGAAGAGGTGGAAGATAAGGCAAGATAATGTGCCTGAACCACAAAGTACGAAGAGCATAAAGAACACAATGCACACACTTGTGTGCACAAAGGCACAAAACTGAAACTCTTGTTGGAAAAAGAGAATAACTACAGGGATGAAGAAAAGAAAGAGAAAATCCTCACCAGAATGAAGAAATAGAGGACAGCTGCCTTCTATTCATGGAGGGCAGCAATGGGCTGGGCAAGGGCTAGCTCAATGCTGCCTAAAGCAGCAGAAACAAAAAGAATGAAAAATACAGAAATAGAATAAAAAATGAAAAATATACAAGGCAGTCCTGTATATACTATATATTTGTAAACATTTATACATATATGTGTGTGTGTGTGAACAAACATGTAGTATACTTACATATATATTAATAATCATATCTATATTTTATAGTCACTCATAACAAGTTCTAAATTGTTTTCAGATACTCAACATGGTTGTCAAAGCTTGCTGATATCAACCTGCGGCAAGGTGTGGCTTACGGCTTCTGGAATTTTAGCCTCAATGTGCTTTATCACTCCATTCAAGTTAGTCTTCTGTGCCTACAGTGATGAGAACTTAGTATTCAATCTTTTCCTGAATATCTTCACCATCTTTTCTGAAGAGCATGATTCTTTGCATTTTGCTGACGGATAATTTGGCATTCTGTTATGTCCTAACAAATGCACTTTATTTTCTTTGTTATGTGGTAATTCCTTTTGAAATTTCTATCATGCTGCTTGACTTAAGCCTTCCTTTATTCCTTTTCTTTTCCTAACAAAAAGTTAATGTATATACAGGAAAAAAAAATGAATTTCATTATAATTGGCATTTTCATGGAGAATCATCAAAACATGTCCTTTTTAATCAAAGGTTAATGGGAAGAACAAATCAATGAGGATAATGTTCTCTGCTTAGAATGATTGATTGCTTCAGTTTTTCTTTTGAAAATTGAAAAGAGGAACTGATGATGTTCTCTGCTTGGACTAATTGATTTGTTTCAGTTTTCTTTGAGGAAATTGAAAAAAAGGAACTGATCCTTTCCTTTATGTACCATTTAAGGTGCATTTTTGTTCCAAAAAAATTAGATGATTTCTGCAGCTATGAGCTAATAATGAGGCTTTTTTTTTGTCGGTCATGTTGTTGAGAAAAGATGGTACCTCGAAAAACAATAGTTCAAATACAAGAACAAATATCAAATTAATATATAATAGCTCAAGAGAGCTAGTGGAGCAACCACTTGTCGCGGGTGCTGAAGTTCACAGGGACATAAAATTTTAATTATCAGAAGCAGCTTACATGAAAGACTACAAGCAATCAAAGGGGACATCTTTCTTATACACATGAGAAGGGCCATGAACTAGCCACCATCTTGGTTAGAATAGTTTGACCTAGAGAAAAGAAATAAAAAGGAAATACAAAGAAAAAAGGAAAATAAAATGTAATATAAAAAATCAAAAGTACATTTGTGTTTATATCATTCATAGGGATCATATTTAATTGATTAAATATTTCTGCTCACATTAAGGGTAATTTTGAAAGTTGAATGTTGACTTCTAGCAAGTTGCATTTGGCATGACAATTTCTGAGCAGTTTGATTATATTTGGTTAGGGAACTCACAAACTATCTTCATATTTAATCAATCATGTGCATATATGTAGTCGAGGTTATTTGTTATGCAGTAGCACTGCATGGTCAATGTGCATCTTCACATATGTAGACAAACTATCTTAACATTTATTGGTTGGACACCAAAAGATTGAATTGGATGGATGTTAGACAAGGTTCCACATGCTAAACATGCAGTGGGACTGATGTTCATTAAATCTATGAGGCATATGGCTGCTTCTATTACTTGGGCATCCTGCCTCAATTAGATTAGGCTCCATCTTTCCTTGGTAACCTCCTGCTTTCTGCATTTATGCCTTACTGTATTATCAGTATGCCTCTTTGTGCCTTTCCTCAGTTACTGTTTCCCAGATCCTAGATCTAAGACTAGTGGAAGAAGGGACAAGATTGGCTTCACTCTTACAGCTTCCTACACAGGGGGGGTTAGAATGGAAGAACTACATCTTCAAAAGAACTCTTATTATTCACTCTTGCCTGTTGTTAGAGTTATTTATGTAATTTACTTATGCATGTACACGTATGTATATCCTACTGTGTTGATGCATACACTTTTCCATGAACTCTTGAAAAATAATAACTGATCTGTGCACGTTTAGGTCAAAACACTTGCACATAAACTTCAAAAGCACCTTAAAGGCAAGAAGATGCTTACTACCAAAAATGATGGTATCAAATAATGAACAGTATTGAGACAACCCTATTCTACAGATTATCACCATAAGTACCTTTATGCTCGAAATCAGTATAAATATGATCGATATTGTTTTTAAAATCTTACTGTTCATATTTCAACTCTGGGAATATTATTTTTTGGTATCTTGATTTAAGAACTGCCTAAGGTTCATTTCATTATCTCAATTGAAATGATGACTCCCAAGTGGGGAGTCTGGCTGGTTCTCTGCATCCTCTTTTGGTGTAGTGGCTATATTTTGGTTCATCCTTTTCTTCCAAGGGTTTCGTAATTGAACATTGAACCCATTGCTCATGATGGGATTTGCCAGATTATTGGGTGCTGCTCTGCTATACACTCACACATGGAAATTGTCATGCCATTGCAGCCAAGTTTTTGAAAATTCCCACAATCATATCCAATATATATGGATGTGTTTTTCCACCTGAGTTTTTTTGACATAGGTTATGATCCTATGATTTTGTGAATCTGGTGTGATCTTCTTGTCATAGGAAGATACCTGCAGGATGCCTATGTAGTGGCACTTAATTTGGTAAAGTCGTGAAAACATGAATGTGAATTGAATATTCTGAGAATCTGAATATGAATTTCCTAAATTTATTGTTTCATCTTTTG
The DNA here is from genome assembly GCF_008831285.2 of Nymphaea colorata. NCBI lineage: Eukaryota > Viridiplantae > Streptophyta > Magnoliopsida > Nymphaeales > Nymphaeaceae > Nymphaea > Nymphaea colorata. The sequence goes on from NC_045140.1 coordinate 825,606, forward strand.
AATTTTATAGGCTATATTTATGTACAACCATTGTATCTTATTGAATTTCTAACTTTTAGTCAATTGTTTCTTTCTCTTTTGAATTCTGGGAAAAAGGTTCAATTTATCAAGTCACTCTTGTCATGAATGCCTGTCGATTTCAGGAGAGATTTTCAGACTGGTTGCTTCTTTTATGCAGTATATTATTTATTTGTTTGTTTGTAAGATTCTGGACTGTTTTAAAGTGATCTTATTTAGGAAAAGATTTGGTCCTGACTTTGACTTGGCTACTCTGCTTTTAAGTTGCAAGTGGTTTTAGAGATCAATTACATTTCATGTTACAGTTCATAGTTGTTATCTTATTTTGTTAAATTATTTCTGTTTGTTATAGAAGTCAACTGTGACTAATAACTCTACTGCAATTAATAGGTAGTTGCTGCACTAGTTGGAGGGATGTTTGTTATGGCTGGGCATATTACTACGGAGCAACTGACAAAATTTGTTCTTTATGCTGAATGGCTAATATTGTCAACATGGTGGATTGGAGATAATTTGTCATCATTAATGCAATCTCTTGGTGCATGTGATAAAGTCTTCCGTCTGATGGATATGTTACCTAGCAAGCAATTTTCTTTAGGAGGTATGTGCAATACATCCTTCTCTCTTGGAAGCAAGTGGTGAGCAACATATGGATCTTTTCTTGTTGAAGTTTGACTGAATATATAATGTCATTTTGCCTAGTCATGAAGCTCGACAAATGTGTGTGCATGTGTTTTAACTTTTAACTACCACTTACTTTTCTTGTTACATGAGTTTTTCTACTGACCAGCAAATAAACATTTTTTTATTTATCAAATTCTCTAAAAATAAGTAAAGGGTCTTTCAGAAATTGTATATAATGTATAATTGACAATAGAAGCATTGGTGTCACACTCATCTTCAAGAGATCAATTCTTCAAACAATTGAAAAATTAATGTTTTAAAAGAATGAAAACAGTATTTCATGTATAAGTTATTTCAATTTTATGTTCTTCATTGATGTGATGATTGATCGATGTTGCATTTGAATAGATGACATCCTTGTGCAGGGTCAAAGCTGTCCAAAGCGACTGGGCATATCCAATTTGTAGATGTGACTTTTCATTATCCCTCACGAGCAGCAGTATGATTTTGTAACTTTAAGCTATCTTTTCCCATTAATCAAGTTCCTTACCATTTTTCTGAGTTTCAACTATGTGGTGACATGATACTAGTTGGATCAGAGTAAGTTGGTTAATACTTATCATTATGCAGTCCCTACTAATGGCTAATGAGTATTTTGGATTTTGTTATGGTTACCTTCAGGGGGCGTTTGATGCCCTGGAAATATACTGTTCACCCAGAAATATATTTCAAATTTTAAAAAAAATTTCCAGCGTAACAAACGCGGAAACTTTTTTTCGACCGTTAAGGTCGATTCCGGAAAGATATTTCCAACCAGCGGGGTGGAAAGATATTTCCTGTTTTTTTTTCTGCCCGTTACGGCAATGTCGTCGTCTTCCTCTCCTCATGCCCAGCACCGTTGTTGTCTTCCTCTCCTCACACCCAGCATCGTCTTCCTCCAGTGGCTTGATTTAGGCATCTCCTCACCAGCGGCTTGATTGGGCATTTCCTCACCAGTGCAGCGTCTAGCAGCGGAAGGGGAAAGAGGAAGGAGGAAGAACGAAGGGGAAGGTGGAAGAACGAAGGGGAAAGAGGAAGAAGGGAAGAAAGGGGAAAGAGGAAGAAGGAGGAAGAACGAAGGGGAAAGGGCATCGTCCGTCACGTTTCATCTTCTCCAGCGGCCGCGCCGCCTCATCCTCCTCCAGCCGCATCTTCTTCTTCCTCCTCCTTCCTTCCCTTTTTCCTCCACCTCCCTTCTTCCTCCTTCCTTCCCCTCTTCCTCTTTCCCCTTCATTTTTCCTCTTTTCCCTTTGTTTCCATCGATTCCAACTTTTTTTCATCAAACGTTGAAATTTGTTTTCAGAAATATAAATCCAACTTAACAAACATAACATACTTTTGGAAAAATAGAATTTTATTTTCCATTCATCAATTCCAGAAATAAATTTCTGGAAACTTCTTTCTGTTTACATTTTTCCAGCCATCAAACGGCTCCTCATGGAATTTGTACCTCTGCCATGTTAGTTTAGTCAGAAATAAAATATCTTTAGTGTATTTTAAAATGGTGATGAAAATGGAAGGGGAGGAGAAAAATAATAATAACTAATAAGAAGAAAAGAGGAGGATGAAGAAGCTCTGTTGTTTAAAACATCAGAAGGAATTATATGATTGAACTTCAAGACTTGGGAATAGCTTGCAACTTGAACTGAATTAAGAATAAGAGTACGAGACTATTGGAAGCTAAACCTTTTATGAAGTCATGAGAACAATAGCCTAATATATTGTGCCAAAGATTTGGTTTTTTAACATGGATATGTGACATCCTTGACTCTGGTTTGGCCTGAAAGCTGAACCAATAATTGATGGAAAATCTCGCTCTAAAAACATACATGTTTCAATGTCCTTCTGCAAATGTTTTCCTCGTAGGAAGATTCTTCAAACAAAAAAAAGAAAATATAAATATAAGTGACAAATTGGAATTATCAACTAATTTCTTGTTTGACACAATGTTCTCTTAATATTAGGACCAACTAAAGATTCAACAAGTCACAGGTACGATGAACAGATCCACCTCTAGTTTTTATAACGGAATATCATGTGCCATCCCCCATGGCAAGTCACTATCAAAATGGTGACTCAGTTTTAGCATTTTAGCTTCATATCCATGTATGATTTGGTGCCCATAAGCCTACATACCTTATTAACCAGCATGCTATGAATAAGCTGTAGAAACTATGCAAAGTAGATGAGTATCTCAAGTTCACATGGATAAGAGAAATATGATCCTCAATCAGTACGTTCAACAAAAGAACATCCAGAAATGTTTTGAAGTGTTTTTCTCTATCTACTTAGCTCATTCCCCTATACATGTTATTGTGTCATTCAGTTCAACGTGGTTAATATTTCTGTTAATGTTGTCCATATTCACTTTTTACTTGTTAATTATCGAAATTGACTCACTGTGTCAACTCACAGTTGTCGTCTGTTTAGGTACTAGCTCTAGAGAATGTGAATTTATCAATACAACCTAGGGAGGTGATTGCAATTGTAAGGATGTTTACATTTAATAATTCTACTTGGTCTCTTTATTCCTCTTTATTCCTCAAAGTTTTAACTACTCAAATACTATGATTTTGGACAGGTTGGCCTTAGTGGCAGTGGCAAAAGCACATTGGTCAGTTTACTACTTCGGTTATATGATCCTACGAGTGGACAGGTAAGTAACCTTTAGGATTAATATCATCATCTTTTGGTAGGCTATTTGACAGTTCATGAAAGCATATTCCAGCATGGATGTTAGTAAAAGTTTTCTCTTTGGATAATTGCCTAAGCTCATCTAGCATTAAGCCTTTCCCTTTCTATACTTTTTGTTTTTTCTTCCTGTCAAGCTTTCATCCATGGCAGAAAAATTTCACATGTAATTCGTCTTGTGCAAGCTCCTAGAGCATTAATCCGTTACCTTTCTATATTTTTACCTTTCTATATTTTTGTTTCTTTTGTGTCAAGCTTTCCTCTGTTACAGGCATGAACCTATTAAACTGTGAGAACAACTCAATTATGTAGAACCATATTTCTCTCAATCAGTCAGCTGTAGCTATTTTCTTGCAACATTCTTATTAATTGGTGATACCGAAGGCTTACTGCTTGTTTGTAGATCCTAATTGATGGGTTCCCGCTTCCTGATTTGGATATTAAATGGTTAAGAGAGATAATTGGTTATGTGAAACAGGTAAACATTATATGTTGTATGCCAGCTGCAAGTTCGATCACCCATCAAATAAGATAAGCTGTTATAACTAATATGTCTCTTCTTGCATAGGAACCACGATTATTTAGAATGGACATCAGTTCAAATATTAGGTACGGATGCCCCAGGGATGTTAGTCAGGAAGACGTTGAATTAGCTGCTAAACAGGCATATGCACATGAGTTCATTTCGTCCCTGCCAAATGGCTATCAAACCATTGTTGATGATGCACTATTGAGTGGTGGACAAAAACAACGAATTGCTATTGCCAGGGCTCTCCTACGAAACCCAACCATTTTAATTCTTGATGAAGCAACCAGTGCACTGGATGCAGAGAGTGAATATCATGTGAAGGTACCATTGTCTCTGTTTACCCTGTAGATGTCATTAGTGTGTTTTAATATGGTGCTTTTGGCTTTGCTTTTTCTATTCAGGAAGCTCTTCAAGCAGTTATGAGAGATTCTGGGACAAAACGAACTGTTATTGTCATAGCTCATAGGTAAAGATTGTAGAGTGTAAATGTTCAAAACATTGTCATGGATATCATGCTTGGGTTTGTATTCGTTTTACAAAACATGGAATAAAAATTCAGAATAGTTGTTAAAATGGTGAAATGAACATCAGAAAAGGTAAAAATATTTAGAAAGTATCTTTCTAAAACAGTGTGATTATGTTCATTTGGGGTTTTTTTTTTTCAAAATATTACTATTTCCTCTTTTCTGTTTTTCCTTGCATTCCCCAATGCAATATTTTGAGAAAAGATGATATTCATGACAATATTTTAAAGTCTATAATCATATTCAATAAATCTTAGGCTTTGCCAATGCTCCTTTGTTAGGCTATCAACTGTAAGAGCTGCTGATCGTATAGTGGTGATGGACAAAGGCCATATAGTAGAGGTGAGTCGGATGTATTGTGGTCTTATACTGCTTCATTCACGCTTCTGTTCTTGAAAGTTGAAATCATCTGCATTTGCATACAAAAGAGTTGTATTCAAGATCCAGAATCTTGAGTTCAGATTAGGGTTTAGATTGGTGTTAACTGGTTCTCTGTATAACTGTGGGGTTATACATGTGGTGAGTTTCATTTGTTAGGCAAAGAGAGTTACACCATCCTACATGAATACTAAGTAAATTATCTCATTTTGCTAGTCCCTTAAGATCTGTTGGGACATGTTACATACCACCTTGTGCAGTTGCTCCCAAAGTGGGGGACTTTATCTGTTTCCTCTACTCCTATAGGCTTCATACTGTTGTTTAAATGTTCAACACAACAGATACATAGCACATTCAGTTCAGTGAGGATGTTAATAATAATATTAGACTCTCGCCAAAATGGTCAGGCAATAAGTTGGTTGAAACTTGAACCAGTAATTCCTAACTTGGCTTCTCTCATGGTTAGGTTTGAAATATGTAGATAAGTGTTGGAGATTCCATTTTCAATTAAATAAGCCAAGTGACTCATGCAAACCTGGAGAGGTGACTATATTAATGGTTGAATGTGCATATCTAGATTCTCAAAAGGAAAATTGGAAACTTTTTCACTAAATTTGTTTCATTTAAAGTATGCTAATAAGTGATGAGAAACACAATTACTATTTTGGGCTGGGATGTTTATTTTTGGGGCTTAAAACAGAGTTGGGATTTCGAAACACATTTTCTTCTGTGTGTGTGTTTACACGTGGATGCACATAAGGAAAAAGATGGTGAACAATTTATGCAACTGTAGTTACTACAGAGACATCTTTATCCACAGGAAAAAGGTTGGAAAACTTTGAAGCCTTTTGTGCACTGTGGTGGCATGATTGTAAGTTATATTTCATCTGGTCCATGTTTGTATTTTTTTTGCTTGCTTTTTAAACATGTGTCTATGTAATTCACTTAAATGAGAAGTGATCTGATTTATCCTTAGTTACAGCACCAACGACTAATACATTAGTTCAGTGGAGTATGTGGCAATGCTTCCTTTACATACCTTATGTCTGGATCATTAGGCGGTTCTTTGGTTCTTAGCCACTGTCCATTTGAAACCCTTTCTTTTCACATATATGCTGTAAAGTGCAGTTAGTCATTGCCTTAGAGCAAAATTTCTTCTGTTTCGTGCTGGTTAGTTTGTCTTGTTCCATAGGTTCTTTATATGTTCTAACTAAAAGCTGTCATCTTTAGTTCATGTCGACATCAACTTCTATCAGTGTTTGATCTGATAAGAATCAATGTCCACGTTCCATGCATTTACAGGTAGGAAGTCACACCGAACTTGTTCAAAGAGGAGGAAAGTATGCACAATTAACCAAAAGACAAGCTGCTGACTCTGTATTGTGACATAGTTCAACGTCTGGATAATCATGCGAATGATCTCAATATTTGATGAGATCAAATTGTAGATTCACACAACAATAATTTGCTGCCATGGAATAGTAATTTGCTTCCACGAATTTTTGAGATTGGAGCAGTTGGTGATTGATAAGAAAGGCCGCCAGTGTACACAAGCTATTTTTTGTTGTACAGAGCAAGTAATGAATTTGAAGAGTATTTGATTAGTTTTCTTAAGACAACAGAGTCAACTGCCTACAGGCATGTGATTAAATTATTTCCATCACATTATGAAGTTGCTGCTACATGAATTCACACTTCAACAGAATAGTTGGATTACAAGAGCATACTGTCAACGGAATTGTGTTCATCTCATCCATTAGTTCTGAGTGACCTCTTGTAAAATACGTATGCTGTTTCCTGATAGTGATATTTTATTCAATTTTCAGTAACTAACCATTGTCTCTCTCGATCGATATATATATATATATATATATATATATATATATATATATATATATATATATATATATATATATATATATATATATCGTGGTTTTCAGAAGGGGAGTGAAGATCAGGAGCGAAACAAAGAATATGACCACCATATTCCCACATTATGTGGATGTGATTTTTTCATATTTAAGGATTTCCATATTAGCATAAAAGTCATGCTCTCCAGATGCAGATAAGTCCTGAATAATTTAAGGGGTAGGACCAGCCTAAAATCAGAGCTCGACTTACATATTTCATACAAGAAATTCGAATGTTTTGCTCCAAATTTTGTGTGCCACATGTACTCTGCCCAGAAATTTCAAGTGGTGTGATCTGTATAATTTAATAGATATGATTTACTTAGATTATTTAACCAACGATCTGAATCATCTCATTTAACCATAAAGGACGTAATGATGTGTCTTACAATGCATTAAAATGATCTGCATTATTCAATTGAAAAGATCAAAAGGTTTTCTTAAGTAAGAAAACTAGGTTGCCTCATCAGTTTTAGTGAAATTTTTTTTTAAATCAAAGTAAGAATATCAGTCGATTCCTTTCTCTACTTATGGATCTTAAATTTTGCCAAAGATGAAATATGATTAAATCTCATTATATGCTTATGGAAAACATACCACACACAAACACACACACACACATAATGAAAGAGAAACAGACAGACAGAGATTGTGTCAACTATCTAACTGGTGTGAATTGTATCTACAACCAACTGGGTAGAAAGATATTGTAGCTTGGCTTTTTCTAACCAAGAAATCTCAATAGATCACTTGCTTTATTGGAAGACAAAAAAATCCAAAAGAAAGAAGCATTTTTTTTTGGGGGTTGAGGATAACTTAGCCATGCATAACTCTGTCTCTAATTAATGGGGGGATGTGTATGTGTGTATAAATACGTATATAGGAAAATTGAAAGTAGAGTAACTGCAAATATTGCCAGATGGCTAAAATTCGTCACTGAAAGCATCATGAAACTGTCAATAGAGCATTACAAACTGTTCTTAATTTTCTGTGGCTGAAGTTCTTTTAGCGACAGTTTTAAAAATTTAACCATCCTCGGTAGCTGGCTAATTTCAATTCCTACATATGTACTTTTGGAATGGATGACGGCAATTCCAAGGATTGTTAAAGAATAGATCATTCACGTTAACTTTTTCCAGTGGTTGATGGTACAATTCACTCGTAGGTTCAGAGGTTCAAATTGGTCACTTTATGTCACGGTTCAAGCAATGTTGTTGACATAAGAAAATACTAGGGAAAGATATTAAAAACATCCTAACAAAATAAAGTAACTAGTTTCAAGTAAGAAGACTCCTGGCCAATAGGCAAGCTGGTCATGAGTTCAAGTATCCTTATAAAGTTCAGCTCGGGCTTACATGCGTTGTGGCCCCTTGACCCTTGCCAGGCAGCGGTATACAGTGCTGGCCGATATGAGCGTTCCCAGACTTCAAGAGACCTTCCCTGATGCTGTTGAAAACGTAAATAAGTTCTGAAAAACATTTTTGGTGGACAAGAGAAAATCTCTTCAAAAAGTATTCTCGTATCCATTGTAATGGTCTACTGCTTTTTCATATTTTTTATATTTAGACTTCTTAGAGTCGATCAATCAATTACTGTGAAGATAGGACAAATTTTCTACCAGTCTAAGTTCCTGATATTAACAGCTGCGGGTCCCGTACCTTTCACGTCCGTGAGTCACCTTTGAGAAAGAGAGAGGGATACTAGGTACCTTAGGAAAACGTTAATGGTCAAGAGGTTTGGATACTGAACGGACCGACAGAGCAAAGACACTAAAAGCTTTTCCATAAACCATGAACTAAACGAATAAGCCTGTTGTTTCACAATATTTAGGCACAAACAGTGCATATTTTCACGGTATCCTTCAAGGTGATCAGTGCAAGCCTCGGAAGCCAAAAAAGTAAAACAGAAAAATCATAATACAATGCACCGTCACCCGCACGAGCTTCACTTTCAACTTCAGTAATACAAAATCAAGCAGGCCTGTCGGCCAACTAAATGAGCCCAGCCGGTTCATTGCCAGCTATGTCCTACCAATGCCGCAGCCCGCCTAGAGGAACAGTGTTGGAACCTGATATCAATGACCTGTTGCCAAAACTGCGTCCTCGAGAACGGAAATTTCCACCGGAGCCTGGCCAGAAATTTAGATGACATAAATCGGTTAGTCGTGGAAAATGCAGATAAAGAAACCGTAGCAATTTTTTTTGGTATAACCCAAAAAAGGAAATGTAGCAATCATGTTTTTAGTGCATTTGTTCATGTGCGAGTGAGCAGTGACTGGTGTGAAGTAAAACATTAGACTGCAGAATTGGGTGCATACCCCCTCCGCCTCCTGAATGTGCCATGGCAGCCAATGCTGGACTGACAGCCTGACCAGCTTCCCTTAGAATCTTTATAAGATCCCTTGCAAATCTTGCGTTCGCCTGTGTGAAGAATGTAAATGCAGTGCCCCTTGCGCCAGCACGGCCAGTTCGTCCAATCCTGTGTACATAGTCCTCCAAAGATGACGGGAAGTCGTAATTGATCACGCATTTTATGTCTTTCACATCTGCAATAATTAGAGGATCAATAACGTGGAGTAAAACTTTTGTAAAGTAGGAGAAACATGCAGCCTGCCCTCATCCCTGCTCCTTAGTTTTGGATCTCTAGATAACACGTGCAAACGGAGAGTGATGCCCACCTTGCAGGGATAAGGGCTCCTAGCCTTGCCATGCTGCATGAGTCAAACGGGCTGCCATGTAAACCAAATCTAGTAGTGGATGGCGGCGACAATGAGGCCGAGCAGGAGGCTTTTATTGGAACCCATCAGAAACAAATGGTGCTACAGAGGCAACAGATTGGTCGTGCTGACCCCAACTGGGACCATTCTCCAGCAACTCATGAGGTTAATACTGAGAAAAGAACCAAAGTGGTACTAAAATCAGTAAGCGTTTCTGGACTGATGGAACCATCTCAAACACCGCCATCCAACAAATGCATTCCCTGGAATGCTGGTCAGCAGCCCACCGACTCCCAATCAATTGTTAGGATTAGACAAAATCAAGATATACTAAGATAGCCCATAAAAACTGTTCCTACCAAGACCACGAGCAGCAACATCAGTGGCAGTCATTATGGGATTGCTCCCAGTTTTGAACTCGGTTAGAACCCAGTCTCTCTCGGATTGGCTTTTGTCACCATGAATTGATAGAGCTGGCCATCCTCCCATACGCAGCTGCTTAGTAACCTGGTCACAACCCTTCTTGGTCTCAGTGAATATGAGGATCTTGCTTCCATCCATTATTTCCTCCAGCAGTCTGATAAGTCTGCCATAAATCAAAGAAAATAATGCAGAAAATTAGATTAAGTGAAAAGATAAAAAGTCACTCTTTAGCAACACTGACCTAGGATACTTCTCGTTCTCTTTCAAGACCTCCACAATTTGGTTAATAGCTTGATTTGCCTTGAGATCAGGAGATCCAATGGTGACCTATTAAAAGGCAGGGGTACTTTAGATTCAACAGTTGATCATCCCTGATGTAATAGACACAATGACAGATTAAGTAGAAAAGAGAAGGGGGAAAGAGAGAACTCAGTCCATCATTTGTATACCTTGTAGGGATTGCGCAGGAATTGCCTAGCTAAAGCCTCAACTTCTTTAGGCCATGTAGCACTCCAATACAATGTCTGCCTATCAGGTCGAATCTTCAAACAAGCAGAATGTTCCAGAAAAATCAGTACCGATTCAAGCGTGGAAAACTCAATGAATGCAAAAGACACTTCTATAGGAAAAATAGAACTACTTTTCCAATTTAAAAAGCCCATCATTAAGTGGAAACTATATCATGTCATAGCAACAAGAAAACCTGTCACAGTATTAGTCGATGCACTTTGCTAGAATACATGGATCTATTAAATGTCCAACATGGCAGAATTCTAGAGTGAACAATAGTAAATCCATAGGTGATGTAATCCACAGTATGTAAACGATGTCCTGAAAGATGAAGTAGGCTCCGAGAATCCAGTATCTCAATAGCAGAATTTTAGTTACTTCAAATCCCATCTTAGTCAGTCCCTTTCATTGTTTCATTGTGCATCGTAGTGATTGTGGAAAGGGTTTTTTTTACAATGTTTATGTTTGTTCGTTTTATTTATATTGGTTTTTTCATTGGATGTATATATACGTATATACATATATATATATATATATATATATGTATATATATGTATATATGTATATATATATATATATATATATGTATATATATATATATATAGAGAGAGAGAGAGAGATGACAAGTTTTCAAATAAAATATCTCTACCTTCTGCAAGGGAAGCAGCCCCTTTCAATAGAATTGAATCATTTTCCTTTTACAAGTTGTTTCTCTCTCCTTTTTATACCAGTGTAGCCTACTCACTTTGGTTGGCTCATGTACCCAGTAACATTTTTTCCAAATATGTCCTAACTACTAAGCATAGGGCTAGCTTCCAACTCTCTTACTCATATGCAAATTTAAACATGCATCATTCCCCTTCCACATTTGCTGCTTCACTTGGATCACATGGTCATTATTCATACTTCACAAACGTTGTTAAGTCTGTAAAATCCTTTAAAATGTAGTTCCAGAAACTAACATGCTTTCATAACAAAGAATATCATCATTAACTCTAAACTCTAAAGGTTAAGGACAATTGGCTGCTATTGATGTTGCCATATAATTCCAAAGTAGTGGTGTTACTGGACAAGAACCACACTAAACATGTAATGACCCGACCCACTCCCAAACTCGGGCCCCTAATCCGGTAGATCCCAACCCCCCAACCCACCCCCTAGCAATTTCGGTTTCAGCTCGAAAAAAGGTAGGAACCGGGACAACCAACCACTTTAACAACCCCCCTTATAAACCCTTGAAAATCTCTCACAATTTTCAATATAGAACTAAACTTTAGGCTGCCACAAAACATGTATCAAGTACAAGCTACTCTCTAGATAGAGACTTCTAATGACTGTGAACTTCATATCTCTTTCATGAGATCAGATAGGAAACGCAATTGGATATTTTTCATCACAGCCAAAACACACCTCACAAAAGAAACGAGCTTAAGTGTAGACAGTTAAATGAAAATACTACTTCAATGCATGCCTAGGCACTGGATGGCAGCTAAAACACCTACTATGAAGCACCTAGGCATCTTTAAAAATATTAAATTTTAACATGAGATCTAATTCCTTTGTTTGTTCTATCTTCTCATATTTTGTTTGAGGTGGATGAATTTCACAACCCCCAATTTTCTTCATTTTCTTTTCTCTCATTTTTTTTCTCCCATATTTTCTGTCAAACAGGACCAATTAGGCCGCTCCTAAGCCCTTTCTATGTTTTTTATGTCAGGTCCAGCCCAGTAGTTTTACCTACATAGCCACCAATCTTGTGCACCAAGACGGAACAAAATTATTCAAACACAAAGAACTTGAGAAGAGTCATGAAACCAAACATGATCTTAAAGGTAGGTTACCCATACTTGAGAAATAATTTTTCTAATCTGTGGCTCAAATCCCATGTCCAACATCCGATCTGCTTCATCCAACACAAGGTATGTTACCCTCCGTAAGTTTGTCTTGCAAGCTTCTAACATGTCAATCAACCGCCCAGGAGTTGCAATGACAATTTCAACCCCTGAAAAACACATGCTGATTAGCTTCTTAATTCATTGTTGATTAAGAGTCTAAGACATAGATGCAAAAAAGAGAACTGGCCTATCCAAATGAAACCAAATGGATTCCTTTTCTCACTAGGATTAATACTAAAACCAAATTCACAATATGGTTTTAGTGTCATCGTAATAGGCCAAACATGTATTCAGCAATTACAGCCAAATTCTATCCCGTGCCTCAAAATATACTAGCTTACCCCTTTGAAGATCACGAATCTGAGGACCTTTGGGGGCACCACCGTAAATGCATGTACTTCTTACATTTGAATGTGAACCAAACTTAACAGCTTCTTCTTGAATCTGAACAGCTAACTCCCTTGTAGGAGCTAAGACCAAGACTATAGGACCTTCACCATGCACTGACCAACAAAGAAAGCAAGTGGTCAAAATCAGTTCAACTTATTGAACCAACACCATAGCTGCAAGGTTGTCAATCAATTGTTCTAGGTCACACTTAGGATCATGAATATACCATTATTCAATAAGATGCTTACTTAGTCGAGGTTGCGCTTTGACATGCACCAGTGCTGGTAAAAGATATGCCAAAGTTTTTCCCGACCCTGTCTCAGCAATCCCGATCAAATCTCTACCTTTCAAGGCCATTGGCCATCCTTGAGCTTGAATAGGAGTTGGTTCAACAAAACCACATTTAGCTATTGCCTGAAGGCAGTAGTCTGCAAAAGAGACCAAAGATAATCAAAAAAGGTATAAATCAACATCAAGAAGCAGGTCGAGGCTGTCGGCTGACCCAAAGTCTGCACTCTGCTTTTTAGACTAAACTGTCTCTAAGGAAAAAGCATGTGCATTTGCAATATACACAAATACATGCATGACAGTAGTCAGAAATGGAAAAAATCAAATTTTTTTCTTTTCCTCAATTTTTTTTTCTTTTTCTTTACTCCCTTTCCACTGCCTTCCCTAGGATTGACTAGTTCCTACCATGCCTGAGTCCACCACCTGGCCCTTGCTTAATTGTGCTTTTGAATGCATATTTCTACACGTGTGTATATGTGCATGTTCTAGCTTGTAAAAACATTCAGTCATATAATTCTGTAACATTAAAGAGCGCGACAACATACACAAATACAACATGCTCTTACTAACCAGATGGAGAAGAATAGTAATTCCATCTGGAAATTGTCTGACCGGCTTACCTGGAAAGCTCGCCTCATGAAATTGCCTGACTGGCTTCGGAATATCATGACCTTCAACTGTAATGTCACGCCTTTTGCGATACAGGGCGACGTCCTGATCAGTCATAGCTTGCACAGACGGACACTCCACGTAGAAATCCTTTTCAAAGGGTTTCAGATTCCCGAAATCCTCCTTTGGAAGAGAAACACTATTCAAGTCGGCGCTAGGCCTTCCAAAGTCTCTTCCTCCTCTGAAACCACCACCACCACCACGTCCTCCAGAACCATAGCCCCTACCACCGACGCCGCCCCGACCCCAATCATCACTTATACCACCACGACCCCAGTCGTTACTCCTTCCGCCTGGACGCCCGCCGTCAAGCCCTCGGCCACCGCGCCCTGAATCACCCCTACCACCGCCTCTTCCTCTCGAAGCAGGTCCTCGATCACCAGCACGAGAAGCGCCATCATCCCTCCGACTGCCCCCACGATCTCCGTAACCCCTACCCCCACGATCCCCATTTGCAATCCTACCTCCACGATCCCCACTTCTACCACCGCTCCATCCTCGACTATGCTCCGCGCTCGGCCCAACACCAGGTTGGAAAGGAAGCATGCCACTGAAGCTCCCTCTTCCAGCCCCACTGACGCTCGGGCCACCAATACCAGGAGGCATACCACCGCCACCGCCCATAACACCAGGCGCGCCACCTGCACCAGTAGAGGGAACAGGAAGCGGCACCGGCCCCGTGCTGATCCCAGTCGCCGTACCGCCCGTGGTAGCCACGAACCCTCCCACCGGACCGCCATAGGGGACCGCCCCGCCGCGGCCCATGTTGGGCAAACCACTGGCACCGCCAAGCCCTCCACCATTTCCGGCAGCACCACCACCACCGCCGCCGATATTATGAGGGGGAGCCCCAAAATCACTGCGAATCCCATCAAGCAAAATTTCATTACATGCACCACGAAAACGAACCAAAAGATTGGGGAAAACACAAAGGAATAACAAAGTCAGGGATCTTCACCCCTTTCCTCTGTTGCGTTCAATACCTTCTTCTCTCGCGGTATGAATTAGGGTCTCCGTATCTGAGGTCGTACTGATTCATCCTGGCCGAATCGACGCAAACGCAAAACAAAGGCACGCGGGAAGGAGATGAATAACAAGAACAACGAGAAAAGGGCCTCTAGGTTTTTCCCTATCGAGTCTTGTCTCCCCAGAACACCAAGAGACACAGGAGAGGAGGCGCGCTCCTTTCTCTCGTCTGCCAGAAAGGAGAAGAGGAGGAGAAGAATTTGATCTCCCGCCCTTCGATGGATCCTTCCGCTAAAAAGGCGCAATCAAGAAGGGACGGAAATGGCTTTAAAGGCCAAGGGGGATTCTCCGGATCGGATCTCCACGATACCATCGTTACATCTTTTGCCCGAACCTAAAGCTGAATTTGGATTCATCCGATATTGAGTTCCACTCGAACTTGAGCCCATATCAAACCATTTGCTTTAGAATTGATCTTATATAACTTGTTCTTGGCTCATTTAACAACCTAAGTACAACTATTACAAGATCATTATGAAAAATAATACAAATATTTGAATTGGGTTTTTTATGAAAATTTGTGCCAAGATATATCTCTAGATCCTGCGCCCATTAGCTTCTTGGTTGAGCTAAGGCATTGAATAAGTGTAGTTTTTATCTACACTAAGTTTTTCTTCTTTTTTTTTCAAAATACATGACAATATTTTGGCTGACTTTTATGAGGTGTTTGATTAATTTAGTTAGTTTCTTGCATGTAAGATAAAAGATTAGAGTGGGGAAGGTTTGATCCTATAAAATGGATCTCAACTCCTGAGGATCCGTGGATCTCAGATTCCATGCATCTTGAATCAAATTATATAATTGGTAACCATATCGCCCCTTAGCCTATTATACCCATTAAAGGTTATATGGATTTATTATTTTGACATTTTTTTAGATTTTTTTTCCATATGCATCTTTTAAATATAAGCAATTGAGAAATCACGTTGACCGCTAAGGTATAGTTTTTAGTATATTTTCATTTAAAGGATCTTCCGTTTGCACGTTATATTTTCCCTCCTCCCTCTCATAACTTGCTTTCCTTGTTCTTATATTTGCAATTGCATGACTTCGATGTTTTGTCTTCATTTTTGCATTTATTGTGGAACCCGAATACTTGTATGCATACTTTTTATATTTGTTTTTTTTTTTTTTGTACATAAAAGCGGTTTAGAATCTCATTAAATAACTATAACATGAGGTCAAGCTACACCAATCAGATCATTCTCAATCAATCGATCCAAATGATCAGGTAGATTAGTAAGAATAGTCACTTCAAAAGATCCTTGAAAGGCCCATGACGTAAGAAAATCCACACACATATTAGCTTCTCTTTATGTATGACATAAGACACACTCTCAATCACGTCTACGCAATTCTTGACACAGCTTCATTATATGAAATAAAGGATCACGAGGCTGCAGGTCTTTTAGAACTTAATGAAATTGTCACGTATCTTATTGCATCAAGGACAGAACGTGGGTTTCTTATATAGCTGGTTATCATTATCTATTCATAGAAAATGATATTGTGAGTATCTGTTTAAGAGTTTAATTTGACTAAAATTTATCCTCATGCCCTTGTTTAATTGCTTGTGGATTTCACGTAGCATAAAATTCAAGAGCTCTCTCTTGGGTTCCATGCAGGTGGGCCTGCACCCATTTGCACAACCAACTGTAGCATTTTCACATCAAATTCAACTACTGAAATTTAATAGATATAATATCAGATTTGGATAAGGATGTAGTGGATCTACCAGTAAAGTCAAATGGTATATATGATTTTGTTACGTTTTTAGAAATCGGATATGGCTGAAGTTTAGCTTTTCCTCAAATGCCTTTGTAATTGATAATTTACGAGTGAAAAAATCACTGCATATCACAAAGTCGGTTCTTTATATAATTATTATTAATCAGTTATCATATAAAACATGATTAAAAGGAAGAAATGCATTAATTTTGATTATGATGTTCTACTAGTGATATTTATGTATTTTTCGCATAGTTGGCTCGCCGAGTTGGCTGGAGAAATTATGTTATTCGCAGAAGTTATGTTATTTGTTTCTAGTGTGCATAACAAAAAATATTTTATGTTGTCTGGCTAAGAACCGGAACCCTCACCATTTTCCATATTCTTCAAAATACATCAAGGTGATGCTTCTGCTATGTTTCAACTTGATAACGGTACTCATTCTTTTGCTACATAAAGAGTTCTATGCAGCAATAACTCAATACGAAACTATTGTGTCAACCCCTTCATAAATAATAATTTTATTTATTCAAGTAGGTAATCCTAATGAAATCATGTAAAAGTGAAAACATGCATGTAAGTTGGCATGACGACAATGGTCATGGCAAGGAAAATGACATGTTCTAGAATTGCATGTTGTAAACATGATTTACGTGAATGAGATAATGAATTCAAGAAATATTGCAATATTCATGATGTAATGTACATTGATATAAATGGCATATATGAAGACACAATGATATGCATGAAAGCGTATGGGCACATTCATCTTGTAATTAACATGCATTAATGGCAAATTGACATGTACATTAGTGGCGTGCGTGAAGATATTGAGTATATATAAAGATATAATACGATCATTTATCACCTCATATTTATGGGTGACCAAGTGGAGTATTTTACTCTATCGCCTTGAATAGAGTCGAAGTTCTCACCCAATCATTAGCGCTTCTAATGTACTGGGTATGCTTTTAATGCATCGGAATGTCGTCCCTGACGCACTTCAACTTGCAACGTTGATGATCCCCTTTTTGTAGTACAAAGAATTGAAGTTCTCAAGATTCAAAACAAAAACCGACCTTCTACCAACTCCTATCATCCCTTGCATGTATTTGAAACATTAATCTGACATGCTTTATTACATGTCATGGAGTATATATACAGGCATAGGTGGCTGGCTGGGGAATCGCCTGAGTCAATTCAAGTCGCTAGAAAACAGTCAAGGTTAGCATGATTCGCCCCTAACTCACCACTAACTCGGTTTGACTCGACCGTGACTCACCTCTGATTCGGCCCAACTTGGCCCTGATTTGTCTTTACTCGCTCCATTCAGGTTATTTTAAAACTCAACTGAGTCAACGAGTCAACTCGCTAACCCAGAAACCCAGCCATCAAATGATCCAACTCCATGTCATGAGTTTGCCTACTATATATACAGGTTCTACGGGTGTAAGTTGTCCAAGCCATAGAGATTCCTCATATGATGTATAGTAGAGGTGGAGCCAAAGGCTGGCAAAAATAAAATTTTACCACTTGAAATCTTTAAAAATTTTAATTTGTCCTTCTAAAGACTGTGAAAATTATATAATGCCCCGCCACAACACTTAGTATATACCAAATCGTCTGTCATAAATAGGGCTAAACAACGATCCGAGCTAACTTGGGGTCAACTCAAACTCGCTCGAAAAAACTCAAAAGATACTCGAAATGATAAACTAGTCAAGTTCGAGTTTCAGGAACTCGACTAGTTTATACTCGACTCAACATGCAATCCGATGCTCTATATGATACTGCCAAAACTGGTTCACTGGTTTTAACTTTTAGGGTAAAAACAAATTTTCACAAGTTACATGAGTTAAAAGGCTTACAAGATTTAAACGAGTTACATGAGTACACGCTTACATGAGTTAAACGAGTTAATGCTTACAAAAGTTAACGCCCAACGAGCTAATACTTAAAAGAGTTAAATGGGTTAAACGAGTCAAGTTTGAGCTCAATTTTGTGTAGTCGAGTCGAGCTCGAGCTTGCTATAAGGAGTTTGACTCGAGTTCGAGCCGAGCTCTAACTGGCATGCAGCCTAGTAATAGGGAGCTCGTGAACTTAGAGTGGTTCACCCACCTGTTAATGAATTATAGGGCCGCCTTATTTTCAATATCAACAATTAGGATATGACAAGGAGATGTTTTTGCATTGTTTAAGTCATCATTATTTGGCATAAATGACCTACTTTAAATGGGCTTTATGATATCATTGTTACTGTCTCATAAATGTCTCAAAAAATGAAACTGATTCATAAAATACTAACAAATAATCCATGATTTTGCCTCGTTTTTTAGGCACATTCATGTGACAGTAATAATTTGTTATATGTTGTCAAACAACTCTTAAAGGTTCCTTCTCAACTAACTTTTTGTGTAGTGTTTGTTGTTGCTAAAATTGCAATCCCGAAATAAAATCTCAGGATTGTAAATCCTGGAATTATGTGGATGAGGGATTCCATTGATCCCTTTCTAAATTATTTTCCCAGTGATTTGGTTCTGGTGTTTGCTGCCACCAGCTAGGGAACAGTGGGATTCGAACTAGTATCAGGTCGAGACAGATAATCATTATCGCAGGCTCATTGAATGAACAAATGAGCATACATATATGTAACTAAATAGATCGAAAACATAATTTGATCCAACGAAACAAATCTAAATGCAATTATCAAAACAAGATTTGAACCCATAAATATTATTTTATAAATATAAATGTTGACTATGAAGAATATTTGATAAAAAAACGATAATAAATCAGAAATAGGCAGTTTCGGATGAATAAGAAAGTCGCACCTCTCACGGTGCGATTAAAAATCCTGGGATATGAATATCGGATAGGCGGCAAATATCCTGGATTATTTTCATTATTTTCCCTTGTAAAGCTTTTATTCAATTTCCAATGTTCATTCTTAGTTTCTTTTGGAAGGAATGCCCTAAAGTGAAATTGAAAATTTGATATAAACATTTTGTTACCGCCTATAGAAAAATTAAGTAATTAAAACTAGAAACTTAATTTTGAAAAAAAACATTTTTTTGACAATGTATTGACTTATAGGACTTCATAAAGTTGATTGGTAACCACTTTCATGAGTACACGGACCCAAAAGTTTATAAACTCTTTGGCTTGCACTAAAGAGCCAATTTAGGCAAATATTTTTTTAATTTTTAAGTTCATTAATATATCTTTCCTAATGCACCAAAGCACTTGCGAAGTATATGATTTTACTCATTTCACAAATTCAGGAAATTTGATATAAACATTTCCTAAGGCACTAATCTCAGTTCTTATTAATTGATCAATACTAACGTGCTCGAGCTACCATGCATTTGTTTGGCTCAATGTGACTTAATCATCATGTTTGTTTCCCTCAACTTTAATACTTCTATAACAAAACCACTAATATGATGATTAATACAGTATATGTTGTATAAGAGATTTACTAAGATAAATATTTCAGTAAAAAAATAAGCAAATGTTGGCATCACAGTGGCAAATATCGGCAAATTTGCCCAAGACGGTCTTTTAAACAGCCTTTTATAACTAGAACAAAACTTGTTACTTTGTGAAAATTCTAATAATTTAAGTTGCTTGACTTCTAATTGAGCAGTCATTTTCTTCATTGGTTAGTATTTCTTCAATTGGATGCTTATTAACTAGAGTCTGAAAGCTTTTTTCTTATAACAAGCATGCAAAATGTATACATAGAGAGAGAAACCAGTTCACTTGACCTCATAATAGTGACCCTAATCACAAGATCAGCGCTCATTGATACTATCAGGATAGCACCTTTTAGGATTCGAACTGAGGACATGACTACAATACATCGGTTGTGCTACCCAGTGTGTGAGAGAGAGCGGGGCGCTTCTATTAATCAAATTATCAGAATGTACAGGACAATTAACTGAATACTTAATTAAATTAATCAACCGTTTTATATAACAAATAAGCTACTCTCCCTCTTTGAAACTTCTGCTCAAATAAGTCGGAATGTTCTAACTTTGTCAATTGATTCCATTTATACTTGCGTCCTTTGATGACAAATTCTGGTCAAGGTTTGTTGTATTGCAATCCGTCTTTTTTGGAAAACAAGAAAAATCTAGAAGTTCTAGTCCACGAAGCAGCTGCGAGGAAGGCACATGTGGACTTGTGTGGGCAATCGCCTACCCAAATTATTTATTTACATATTAGTACCTCATAGCCATTAACATATTTAATTATTGGTAACTATCATATCTTTTACTATATATATGTATGTTTGAAAGATCTAATATTTTTTTTGAGGGATTTAAAGTTTAATATTTAGTATTCATTAGTGCCCCTTAGTTATAAATTTTTGGTGGCTCTAAAAGTAAAAATAAATTTTGAAGAATTAAGTTATGTGGATTGATGCCTTGACCTAACACAAGATTTTTGGTAGTTGGTGCCAATGTAGAAGCATTCCATGCTAGGCTGGTTTTCCAACAACCACGACAAATTTTATTGATTGTGGCAAAAAGGAAGAGTACATATAAGAAGGGATCATGTTAGGAAAGATTCTTCATAGAGACTGAACTATCGAGTCTGAGTTCAGTCAGCTCGAGTTCGGCTCGACTAATGAAACATCAAGCTCGAGCTTGACTCGATTAAAGCTTGATAAATTTATTTGAATATAATTGATATTCATCGTTACTTGTTCGAGTTCGACTCGATTAAGGCTCGACAAACTCGTTTGAATAAAATTAATATTTATCGTTACATGTTGAGCTGGACTCGGTTCAACAAACTGGTAAACTCATTTAGATAATATTTGTTGTATATTCGCAACTGATTCGATTCCCCAAATTAGCAGCTTCATTGGAAACTGAATCGGGTCTGCCATGCTGCCGATTCAGTGAGGAGGCCGACTCAATCGTAAAAAATTGGCAAAAGCTTATTATTATACTTATTTTCTAAATAAATAAAAATTTAAAAATATTAAGATGTCAAGAAAGATTTGCATGGCAATCGTTTCGTTCGGTGAATCAATTTGCCAAGTTCACAGAATTAGATAGTAAAATATTGTTTAATTGGATTCAAAGTCGGGTTTGACCATAGGAATTGTAAGTCAAAATAAAATTGAAAAGAAAATCGTCTGCAAATTCGATCCGAGTTACAAACAACATTTTTCTTATCGAATCCGATCAATCAGATCGAGAATGCGTTGAAGCTGAATCGAGGACGAGCATAGCAAGCTGAGCTGAGCCGAGCGGAGCCGAGAGTCGCAATCGTTGAGCAGCCCCCAGACATTCTGGAAACAACAAGGAAGGTGGGGAGAACGAACTTTCCTCCTCTTGCTCTTCTACCGGTGGATGCAAGTCGCCTGCGGCGGAGAGGTGTAGGAGGCGAGCGGGAACGACTTCCGAGGCACCCCCACGCTCGAGAAGTTCATCGTTTTTCTTCGTTGGGGAGTGCCGAATAGTTTGCGTATGAACTCTCGATTCTTGTTGCCTTGCTTATTGGGTTCTTGATTCCCGGTCTCTTGTCATTGTGGACAAGGAAAAGTGTTGTTCTTAAATTTTTGCTTCACTGCGAGGGGTCTGTCATCTGTGTTCCTCGAATTCCCATGTTCTCTGATCAGCGGAAAGTCGTCGCGGGGAAGGCGACAGGGTGTTGTTTATTTGACTGTTATTTGGATTTCTTTAGCATGTTGGTGGCTTTCTGACCTCTCTTTTTACGGCTCTGCTGTTGCCCTTATGCCTTGGGATCGATTTTGTCATTTGTGGAGTTTTTTTTTTTTAATTACCAGTGATTTTGATTTTTTTGGTCTAATTCAAAAGTATTCCAATGCATTTCGGCTTGGACAGATTTTCTGAATCTTGTCGAGAATCAATTCCGTTCAAACGTTTCTTAAAGGCGTTGGTTTTGTTCGTCTAATATTTGGTGACGAACTGTTCTCTTTGCAGCAGAGTTTAGATTAGAGCCATGTCGTTCTTCCGCGGCATTTCTACACTGTCGAAGCTCCGATCGCAAATTGTAAGCGAATGCATTCTTTTGAATTCTGCAGTTGTTGTTGGGTTGATCTCTACTCGTTTGATGAAATTGCGATGCAAGCTGGTTCTTGGTTAAGTTGGGACGTCGACAGTGTAATCTCCTCCTTTTTCTATTTTGCAGGCGCAACGTTCAAATTACGATCGGTTGGTTCGATTGCTTCAGACACAGAGTGCTTCTGAACTTGTATGACCCTTTACACTGCAATATCTTTCAGACTATTGAAAAGTGTCTTAAAACGAATTTGATTAATAAATCTTCTTATCATGTTCTCTGGATAAGTTTCTGGCATTGATTTTGTGATATTTGAGTCTACTTTCACTAGAAAGCTGAAACGATATAATGCGTGAATTTGCTTTCTTTGGAAATAAATCAAAGAAAATGGATTGGAACAGATTTCCTTTGTACACAGGTGTGACTTTGATTTATCTGGTTCCCATGAAAGCATTTTCTCTCCCTCCCTCTCTCTCTCTCTCTTTTTCTACGCTCCTGTCCAAAAATACGATGACCTAGGCTTCTGCTTCTAGTTGCTGTTGATGGAAAAAGCATCATATCTAATCGATCCCATGACTATAGGGAGCCCTGGAAGACAAAGTAACCTGACAATATGCTAGTAATGTGTATAGGCAACTTTTAGTTGGATATTTTGGGCTAGAAGCCTAGAAATAAATTTCGTTGTGGCCTTGTATCCTTGTAGTATCAGCCTGGAAATAAATTTCATTATGGCCTTATATCCTTGCAGTTATAAGTAACTTGTAAACAGAACAAAGGTTTATCAAATGTGACAACCTTCACATGATCGTTGAGGTATTTTTTTTGCACCATGTTCTACAGTTCTACCAAAATAAGGTCTAGATAGACTTTCTTCACAGTTGATGACTCTCCCATTCTAATGATTCTATGTAT
This sequence comes from Nymphaea colorata, assembly GCF_008831285.2. Lineage (NCBI taxonomy): Eukaryota > Viridiplantae > Streptophyta > Magnoliopsida > Nymphaeales > Nymphaeaceae > Nymphaea > Nymphaea colorata. Next base: position 848,915 of record NC_045140.1, read on the forward strand.
TAGCTTTTGGTGGTTTTCCCTTACTCTTAATGTTCAACTTTTTGGCTTTCTTTGTTTTATCTCTGGGTGTGGAGTTTGTTCTCTTGATTTCACAGAAACAATGTTTTTTGTGTTTGTTTCATGCAGGACCTTCATGCTCAGTTGAAGGAGCTTATCCCAGAGCAGCAGGTATCTTGTACCATTTGGTTTCCAGTACTTTATTGACTGTTGTTAGTACAGACCAGCATGCTTTGTAATTTTACATTAGAAATTATGTAAATACATGTATATATGTTGTATTTATATTTTATTCATATGTTTATATTTAATCATGACTATATATATTTTATATATGTACCACTATGCTTTTATATGTTTATATGTATAAATCTGATGTATGTACTTGTATATAGGTTCAGGTCTGTATTTTTAACGTTTTTCTTCCTTTTTAATTCATTTTTCTATTTATTTTCAAACTGGAGAGGTTTAGGCTTTGATCCAGTAGAGTTGGACTAGCTCCAATGGCTTTTATTTGGAGCCGTTGGAGCTATCCAACAACTAACTCTCTAAGAGGCCTCTCTCTTATTCCTTATGTATTATAGTCTATAAATAGGGGAGAAAATCTCCAGTTGGCAGTTGTAAACTACTGTTAGAAACAGTATTTTTACTGTTTATTAATAAAGTTTTTCATTCCAATTCAGCTTCCTTGTTATTCTCTTGTGATCTTTTGATTGAGGTTTATCTTGGCTATTATCAGCCTTTTTCTTCACTGATATTTTAGGCAGTTTTCAGCCTCATTTTCAATTCATAATTGAACTTATGATGAAGAGGAAATCATAGATGTTCTCTTTCTATTCTTCCCAAAAAAGTGAGAAATGTTTGACCACATAATATTTGGAAGCTGCATCATGTGGACATTTCATTTGGCTTTCTAGCTCATTTTGTTGAAAAAAGACATCGCCTGACATGTTTCACACGCCACACCAGAGAACGTCATAGCCAACTGTGACTCCGTGGTATATATGGTCAATAATATGCCCATGGCTTCATGTTTTTTGACTGAACCCTAGTTTGTTATTCTTTGGTGGTCTTTATTTTCTAATATTTCATTCGCACGCTTATATTGATTGTTTGATAAGCATTAATAATCACCTTAGAATGACTGGCTTGTCAAAATGCCTTCATCAGTTTTGATGTGGGCATAGAGTGGATGTTATGGGAAATTGTTTTTGTTCAAATCTCACCATTTCCATGGATTGCTAGGTTCATTTTGGTTTCATCTTTCTATGCTTGTATCTCATTAATTCCTGTTTTCATTATGTCTTATATATTTGAAACTATACATAGCAGAAGGTGACAACTGTCTCATCAATTGGTAAAATTTGAAGTCATTCATTATCTTCTTACGTGTGAAACAATGTCTATATAATTGGACGAATGCACTTTTCAATTTTGAAATCTTTTTAAGGAGATTCTGGGGTTAAAAGTGCAAAAGTGTTTTGTAGAATTTTTTATGTTCTCCCTGTTTTCTTTCCTCAAGCTCTCAACACCATTTCCACATGTTGTAGGAGCGCCTGAAGAAACTGAAATCTGAACATGGAAAAGTCCAATTAGGAAGTATTACAGTGGAAATGGTAAGCTATCTTACCTCATCTTTTTCGTTCATGCATGTTTCAATGAACTTGTTTGATGAAATGACGGCTGAATCTGATGAAGATTCATCTGATGTCATATCCATCTTAATGGACCTTTTTTTTTTTTTTTCTGTAGGCAATTGGTGGAATGAGAGGGATGACAGGACTATTGTGGGAACCTTCACTACTTGATCCCGAAGAGGTTGCACAGCTATAAACCTCAGTTTTTATCCTTTATGTTTCTTTCATAGTTGAAGTCAATTGTTGCTTTGGAAATGTACAGGGTATTCGTTTTAGGGGTCTTTCTATTCCTGAATGTCAGAAAGTGTTACCTTCTGCAGTCCCTGGTGGTGAGCCATTGCCAGAAGGTTTGCTATGGCTTCTCTTAACTGGAAAGGTAGCACACCTGTTTATCATATAACTCCCCTGTTATTCCTTTGTGATTCTAAACTCTGGTTGTTATTTTTTTGAATTCTTGAATCATTTCAGAAATGTCCTGGCTCTTGTTTTATTTTACACTGCAGCAAAGTTTGTATTCCTAGATGACATACATACTGTTTTGGGCTGAATCAATGCCTATCTCTTCCCAGAATGCTAGTCAGAGACCTTAATATCTTTTGGTATTACATGATTCTGTCTCAAGAAAACTTATCCTTGAGGAAATTTGTTTGTGTCTCATTCTTTGACTTGAAATGACTATTCTTGGCCTGAACCCTGTCCTGCCTTTCTCATAGTGCTATTCAAGGACTTGATGTTTCTTTTATATTATGGGTCCCGTCTCAAGTAGGTTTATGTTCAAGAAAGTATATCTGTATCTCACACATTGACTTGAAATAACTATTGTTAGGTAAGCTGTCCCATGGATAAGTAGTCCTGCTTGTTATTTATGTTATTTTAGATCCTTTTTAGTTCTCATAGACCACTAGATGATTGTGCTCCTTAAAATAGACTTCCTGACTATGATATTGATGGCACCTCTAATGTCTTCTCTTAAGAAAGTGGAAATTCAATTTAATTGCTTCAGTTATTTATATGCTCTTTTTAACAGGTACCAACAAAGGAACAAGCAGATGCATTATCCAAAGACTTGCAGAACCGTGCTGTCATTCCAGGTAGATTCATGAGTGCTATTCCCAATTAAATTTGCGCATTGATAATTTTTTTTATCTGTAAACTCTGTGCTCGTTTCCCATCCTGCAAAAACAATTGAACTGCATTTGTGAAAATCTTTATTGGCCTGAAGTTCCCAAGTACTTGATGCCTAATTTTCTTCTTACTGATTTTCATGGTTTCTATTTCATTAATATTCTTTATTTGCATAGTTATTTTGTTTCCTTATGCCAACCATATGAAAATTGCACTCATTTTCATGTCAAAGCAAGAAAATGCCCAAGAAATGTTCAATTATCCACACAAGGAGTTGTGGCAGTAAGGTGGCATTCTGATGTGCTCCTTAGTTAGTGGATACAATTGTTACTCCCTTTACAGATACCGTTTGCTTAATTTATCTCTCTTTAGAAATAGTTCTTTTTATTTTTCAACCTAAGTAGTTTGGCTTCCTGATGTAAATATAAATGTGAACTCATCAATACATATCTTGTTGAATTGGTTTAGAGGTCACTAAAAATCGTAATTTTTTTTGCTTCTTGATCTCCATGCTATATATATGTGTGTGTGTGTGTCTGTATGTATGTATTATTTACACTCATACAAAGATGACTCTGCTATTAGTGTACTTGATTATATGCTCTCTGTACTTTTTTTGACATTCAACTTATTTAGCATTTTTTGTGTGTTTTTCTTCTGCATGCCCTTGATTTGAGATAATCCGAATATGTTGTTTGAGATCATTTCAGCTTTAGTGTTTGTCCTAGCACAGAGTTCTCTACTACTCCCAAGTCACCTGCCCAATCTGCATCTATATAAGTGACCACTTTGTGAACTTCTTTACCTAGCTGATTCTTTTCATAAAGGAGCTCATCACCAACTTAATAACAAGGACTCAGCAAAGTAGGAATACCACTCACATTGACATGACTAGGTTGCAGGTGTAGCTCTGGTGCAATATAGGACAACCAATGTGAGCCAGATGTAGGCATACACATGAGTGGAGTCAATGATGAGTCAGATGCTATCAGACTATGGAGTCAAATGTCATCTTCCATTGACTTAAAAAAATAAATAATCAGGGTTCAAGTACTTCCCCCTTTCTCTGTGTCTCCTCGTGTTCTTTCATAGTACTCCCTTCTTTGGTTTCCATAGGTGACCAGTAACTGGGGAGGTGGCACATTCCCAGTTTCCACCATCTATCTTCTCTCTCTGGTGCTCTTTCTTCAGTAGCATCAGGCATTTCTCTTTCTCTTTTCTATGCTCTCTCTTCATCACAACATGTTTTGTCACACCCCAACCTTTTTGACCCTTAACCACAAGTATATTTTTTTTTCTAACATAAAGCAATGGAGTGCGATGACACAACAATTTCAAAAGAGATGAGCCCGACAATGCAAAACAATGGGCAAACTTTCCATTATATAAGAATTTCAGTTCATCTGTACATATGACAAAAATGCCCAAAATCACAACATTGATGCCTAACAAAAACAAAACATCAATAAAACCAAAACAAGATGCGCCGGCACTACAATTGACCCAAAACCTTCCCAATAAGACGTGAGTGAAGCCATCTGCTCAACCTGCTGCCCCTGGTCCACCAAAACCTGAAAAAAAATGAAACAACAGAAGGCTTAGCCTTCGCAGTATGGCAACAAGCCAGGAAAAGTCCAAACCCTCTTAGGTAGGGCTCAATTATATGAGTTATCATCAAAACAATCTATCCTCATGTCGTGTTGGGGCACGACATGCAAAAGCCACTCAATGGGCCACAGTCACACAATTTCATATCACATGCAAGGCATGTTTAAACATGTCACTTGCATTCATAAGCACAACAATCACATGCACATTAATCACTTACATTTCATTCACATCACAATAATCACATATTTGAAAAACTTAGCTAAACCACAGAGAGTAGTCTCGATCTGTGATGGGCTCGTAGCTGTCCTATGCAGTTATCATTCTAGGATACTTTCTAATGCACAATTGGGGTCGAAGAGATACTCGACTCGATACCCCACCTCATCTGTCCTAAACAATTATCAATTCTAGCATGCACATGCAAATGCGTGATATTTCAAAACAGACTTCTAATAGCTTTTCAAAACACATCATATCCGATATCAAACCATTTGCATGCATACGCCCATTCATTCGCAAAACAATCAATCAATCACATCACAACCCTAGGATCTCACGATCCTAGGAACACTCATTCATAAATTTGCCCCAGGCAGGGATTTGCCTGGAATGCTGTCATACCTGACATGCGTCCAGAAAACTCTTCAAAATGCATCGAGCTTCGAATTTGGTCGCTCAAGGTCGACGGGACGTGCATGGTGTACCTGCAGACATAAGAAAAAAAGTAAGTTCTCTACTAGTTAGCTTATCAATCCAAACCAAGCTAAAACAAAATCATTGAGGCACATGTCATCGTCTCAAGAGGATGTCGACGGGTAGTGTCGACCTACAAGCCCTCTAATAGGCCTCCTCCCAACTTCTAGACGTTGCCACCAGACATCAAAATTCAATGCTTCGCTCAGCCCATCACAACTCATTTCTCATTTGCTTTCTGTAGTCTAGGCATCAGCCCCAAAGTCACATCCAACTTACGTATACTTTCCCCAATAACTCCAAGATACACCCGCTCGCAAAAGCATGAGCCACATGCTCAAAAAGACTGTTCTAAATCTTCCCCACAACATCACAATTTCTACCATGTTTTCCTATTGCTTCAAAAATTGACCCATCAAGCTCAATGATCATTATAGACATGAATCAACGCTTCTCCAACATCATCCTACACTTTCTCCCAAAAAGCAAGGTCGCTAACATGCATCCCAAATCATCACTTCTACCTTCTAGCATGCTTAAACAATAATTATACGTGTTCCAAAGGAAAATATACGAGAAAATAGGCTCAATTACGCCTTGCTCACCCCAAATCAAGAGTCTAGACTGCTGCAATCCTTCCGGCAGCCACCTCAAGTGTTCAATCGATCCCCAAACGGCAAAAATCGTGCTAAGTCGCCACCACCAACACCACCTAATCGCTGTTATGAGGGGAAGAACACATCCCCCAAGCTGGAATCCTATCAAACAGTGATAAAATTAGTGAAGACGAGTGCTCGGTTGGGGAAAAGGGGAAAAACAGATAGAAAAATGGGGAGAGAAAACTCAAGCAGGGAGCGTGTGGGAAGGGGGAAGGCGCTGACAGAGGGAGGCGGACAGAAGAGAGAGAGAGAGACGAGAGGGACGAGATAAGGGGGAGGCAAACAAAGAGGGGAGAAACGGACGGAGGGAGTGAGAGAGACCGCGGAGAGAGGTGCGAGGAGCACGAGAGAAAAGAGAGGGAGAAATCGTGCGGCAGACGGTGCTGACGAAGAAGGGAGAGGCTTCATAGGAGGGAGGAGAAGAAGGAAGAGGAAGGGGGAAAAGGCAAGGGAGAAGGGGCAGAGGTGAGAGGGCTTACCAGAGCGCCGCCGCAGTCCTTCCTCCGCCGACCCAACACCGTTGCAACCACCTTCCGCCTCCCGTAGCTCTCTATCGTGCGAACCAGCAGAAGACAAGAGAAGGAGACGTTGAGGAAGGCGAGGGGGGAAAGAGTTCCCTCGCGCGGGCTCCTTCACAACTTAGATCTCGGGTCCGGGTCTGGACCCGCTGCAATCCAATCCTGAAAAGACAAGCGTTACATGTTTCCTCTCTTTCAGCTCGCAGTTTCCACCGTTGCTGTTGACCCCCTCCCTCTCTCTCTGCCCCAGGCAGGGAGAAGGGTTGGTGCCTTCAGCAGGACCAACAATTAGATCCCAACTACGAAAGTGTTATCGATCTTCTTAGTCAGTTCTTTTTTGCTTTCTGATTCATAAAGGGAATTGATGTAGTTGGAGAGAGAATTGACGAACGTGGGATTTGAAGTCCACAAATACTCAAGACCTGGCACTATAATATATATATATATATATGCGGGTATTGATGCCAAGCGCATGTGGTTGAAGGTGTATGAACAGGTGCAGATGCAATGTGTGTGTGTGTATATAACCAGTCCCATCTTGGGGCTGGTTTTCTCACCCTTCTTTTCTCTCATTCTCTCACCCCTTTTTTTTTTTGCCCCTTTCTATAATCATTCACCCCACCATATAATTGGTGTATCCTAGGTAGGGGAGGGCAACTGCAAAATGAGGCCCAAAATTGGAGTTATTTAATCATTATACAAAAAAACCCATGCAGACAGGTGCTGTGGGTGAGGATGTGCCCTTTTTAATGTCCAAAGGAAAATAGAATCTAGAATTGTTACATAGCAAAAAATAAAATATTTTTCTAATTGCATTTACTCCTTTAATCTAGTTCCTGGGCATTATGCCTTTTGCATTAATTTAAGTTTCAAGTCATTAATATGCAACTTGAGTAGTCCTCTCATGACTTGGCATTGTTTTGGTCTCAGATCATGTTTATAAAGCTATTGATGCTCTTCCCGTATCTGCGCATCCCATGACACAGTTCGTGACAGGTGTTATGGCTTTGCAGGTGAGAAACAGTGCTGTTGAATCCTGGAGTTTCTTTCTAGAAGTACTCTCATGTGTACATGTCCATATGTCCCTGTGAAGTCTTGCTGACATGCCTACTAGCTCTTTAGGAGCCATTTGGCAACAGTAATATACTGTTACTGTCTTGTAAATGAGCAGATTCATGGAACATTTGTGACAGTGTTCCATCAACCCGCCCCATTTTTTAGGGTAGATTGATGGGACAGTAACTATGTTACTGTTGCCAAACAACCCCTTAAGGGTCACGTCAGTTGTTTCTAAGTTCAGAACCAGAAGGATGTCCAGAAGCAAATGCATAATCATTGCCGGCCTTGATTACATTAAAATATTTTGCTTGCAAAGAAGAATTGACTTTAGCTAGGTAGGCAAGCGATGTTGTAGGAGGTGATCTTTGTTTTTCTGCATGTCTTAACTCATAAACTATGACGATTAAGAACATCTCTTGGAAAGGTTCACTTCTTTATGTAGTCTTCAAGATACATCAAAAATAAAATAAAAGGAATTATCATTGTTGCTAGCAACTTTTAGCATTTCAGTTGACACAATTGTTGTTAGCATGATGTGGCACTGTTCTCTCTATTCATCATGCTAATGGGTGCTCTCTGCTTTTGGTTCTTTAGATTTATGCTCGGATAATGTATAGTAAAAGCACTCATTCAATGATGTATGGGTTTTGTGAATGGAGTTGCATATTTCTACCCCAAGAAATGAGATGGATATAAAGTGCAAATAAGTATAAAGAAAGCTTAATGAAAAGCAAGACAATTCCACTGCTATGTTATTGTCCGAAAAGAACATTTTTATTAACATTCTACTGATTATTTTCTCCCAATATAAAAATCAAGGTGAACATAGAAAGACAAAGCCGACAGACTGCAAAAAGAGCAAAAGAGTTTTATTGAAGTCAGATGAACTTTCTAGTAGTCAATTGAACATTTTCAAAAATTACCACTATGAATATATATATACAGATAAGACTGGATATGCAATTTTGCTACTAAGAGTAAGTATATTTGTGGAGGGGTTTGAACAGAAATTTGATGTTAGGGACTTCATTACAGAATGAATTTCTTTTTCTGTTGGGCATTGCTGAAGATTAACTGTAGGGTTCTGGTATCTAATTGAGCCAAACAAATATTACTGGAATTTTCTTCAAATTTTACAAGGCTTAAAATGGCATAGGTTGGCTTCACTTTTTAGCATCCAAGGACCATTCATCGACTTCCTCTGTGCCATATATATTTAAAAAGCTTTTTACAGTCTATATGATTCGTTCTTCCTTGGCACATATTTTTCTTATATCATGGTTTTGTACTCTTAAAAAATTTGGATGCTTGTGTTGCTTCTAAATATCTCCACCACATCATCTGAAAATTCTCCATTCTGTCAGTGCTTTTCCTTGTTTCATCATCCTGGGTTTTTATTTCTTTGTAGCAACCATCTTTTGCTTTTTTCCAATTCTACTTAGTTCCATAGTTAGGGTTTCTAGTTTCTACTGCTCCTTTTTCTTGATCATGTAATTGTGATGAAGCTTAAGTTCTGCTCTGATTATTTGAGTTTCACTGAGTTTCTTGTTCGTCTATGGAGATAATGACAGAGATAATGTCAACATCTTTGTGATCTAGTTGTTCGTTATAATAATGCTTCCTTTTTCTGAATGTTCTCTCAATTTACTAACTTCTATTTCTTTTGTTTTGTTTTATAGGTTCAAAGTGAATTTCAGAAGGCATATGAAAATGGACTTGCAAAGTCCAAGTATGAAATTCAAGATTTTAAGTTTGATACATTATGTGTTTGTTTTTGTGATGCTCTGTTTTATACATGCTTCATTGTTGTCTTTCCTAATCTGCAGATTCTGGGAACCCACCTATCAAGATTGCCTTAACTTGATTGCTCAAGTTCCAATTGTAGCTTCCTATGTATATAGAAGGTAATTTTGGCCAACCAGTATTGTTTTCTTTGTGATGGGATCAACCTTTCGCACATTTCTCCTTCTAATTAAGCAATTAAATAGTTAACTAGTGTGCATGAAACACACACACACACACACACATATATATATATAAATATATATAAATATATATAAATATATATAAATATATATAAATATATATATATATAAAGACAGATGTGGTAATCAAGATGGAGAATTGATGTAGCCTAACCTCAAGAGTGTATAAAGTTTGTTGTTAACATATTTAATTGCTGTTATGTGTTGCCTGTGTATAGCTTATCAGCTTCTACATCTAATGGATGGTTCCTCCCCCTCTCCTCTCAACCTCACAGGAAAAGGGGGAAAAATCTTTTATTGTTTTAACGTTCTTAAGCTATTTATTATTTGGTGAAGTCCTTCCTTCTTGCTTCAAAGCATGGTACTTGCCACAATCATTTGATTTTATCTTAAAAAAATGAAAAAGAAAAATTATTTCTTTTACATTCTTAAGCTACTCATTATTGGTAAGTTCTTTTTCTTTGCTTCAAAGCATGGTATTTGCTGCAATTATCTGATCCCATCTTAGGATAGTGCCTCTTTTTCCATTTGGCAATCTAATCCATTGGAGGGTTGGGTAAGAACAATTTCTATCCTTATAGATCCCATTTATTGTTCTAGCAAAGGTATATGATGATTTACAGTAGTACTGACCAATTCATACAGGGGAAAAGAAAGTTGGAAGCCTCTATACGAGAGAACATCATAACTGACATAACTGACAAATGCTACTGATCTGAAGATAGTTGAATGCTCTCTGAGAGATGATAACCCTTCTATGTTTGGTGATGAAGGATATACAAAGGTGGACAAGTCATACCTGTCGATAAATCATTAGATTATGGTGCCAATTTTTCACACATGCTGGGTTTTGATAGTCCAAAAATGCAAGAACTGATCAGGCTATATATCACCATTCACAGGTGTGAACCTTTTTCCTATTTTCTTTTGTTTCCTAGCAAATTCTTTATGCAGTTGTTGGGACTCTTTTGTAATGTGTTCTTTGATTTGAAATTGTTTATTGACAATGTTAATTAGAAATGTTGTATTCTGGAATTTATGACAATTATTTTCTTAAAAACCTGTGGGCTCATTTTGTTGGCAGTGATCATGAAGGTGGAAATGTTAGTGCTCATACTGCTCATCTGGTAAATTTCTTTCGATGTTCAACAGTTTTAAGACCTTTTTTTCTCAAGTTATTACTGCTGAAGACTTTTTCTATATCTTAAACCTTCAGGTAGCTAGTGCCCTCTCAGATCCATACCTTGCCTTTGCAGCTTGTCTTAATGGCTTAGCTGGGCCACTCCATGGCTTGGCTAATCAGGTTAGTCTTTAATTGCTTCATTTTCCTTCAATTCTTTTGATGGAGACTGTTATTTTCAGGATGTGTAGGAGACATGGATTCTAAAGTAGATTAACAGGAAACAGTATTCTTAGAATCCCATATTCAAATATATGGCATTAAATGATTCTGAAGTGGCAGATCTTGCTTTATTTTGTTCCATGGTTATGATTTTATTTAATCCATAGAATGTGTAGTTGTCCAATGTGCATTTCCAAGGCATTAGAAGAAAAACATATAACAAGAAACATCAGTTCCGTATCTACACTATACCACTTCTTAATCGGATGGTTGACTCAATGTTGAAAAGTTTACTAGTTATGGAAACAGAAATCCAATTTTTAGAAATTCTCGACCCATTATCTCGAGCACCATGTTACCAGCAACCATATCACATATAGGTACATTGTATACAAGTGACTGACCAGCAACGAGCTAACTTAACACCATTAACATTCAGTGCTTCGGCCTAGCCATTTTCCTGGCCAGCTATTAGCTAGGAATGAGTAATAAAGTTCCCTAAATACAGTCAATTAGACCTACAGTTCTCAGAAAAGAGCGCCATTGATCCATCTGGACCCTTCAAACCCAGATATTTTTGGCTTCAAAACCTGGTTTGCAGTAAAACTGAGCTTTTTGCTTCCAGTTTACTTATATATTTCCAAAAGATGTAAATTATTTTATGAAATTATGGTAAAAATGTTAAGTGTACCTTGTACCTGTGCATAACTTTATAAGGCTAGTATTATGAAAATTTAACACTACTGAGGATGGGGGTTGCTTAATACCTGAAGTACACATCTCCGTTTGCCTAATCTTATGCATCTGCTTGAATCCAGCTTGCCTATTGGAAAATAAAAACAGAAAAATATGGGAAAGCTTAAACTTAGATCATTTGGCGGCATTTTTTGAAATAGGAGCAAGAAATTCCCGGTGTTTCATTTTTCATCTTAATGCTTAAATGAATCATTATCAGGTCCAATGTTGGCTCTTAATAACTCCTAAGATGTCGGTTTTCATGTCAATTTTTGTTTGATTTGGATCTATCAGCATCTGCTATTTACTTGTAATCTGATGTTGTAGCTGGTGAAGCTGTAAGCGTGTCGCAGTCTCTTCTGTACGTTGACGTCTCCTGCTGCATTTCATTGTGCATGCTTATTGCTTTTGTTGTCAAGTTCAGTTGCTATGTGATTTTGCAAAAAAAAAAAAAAAAAAAAAGCAACCAAGGAATGATAACCAAGAGTTTTTTCTCTGAAGAAATAACTCATTTCTTTTTCTTTCTTTTGGCTTCTTTATTGTTGCTTTTGCTTCTTCCTGACCAAGAAGCAGGACCTGTTATAGAACTAAAAGTAGTGCATACTCAACTAACTCTGTGTATCTCCTGAATCGTTATTATTTTCCTTACATTAATGCTCATTGCTGTTATAGAATGTATTCATATGTTGGACCTACTGTTCATTCAATACATTACCAGCACTTCGATTTATTCACATGCTTATAAAATTTAATCTGTTCAGTCATTCTCTGTGTTACTTTGTTAGTAAAGGATAGAGCATTTACTCGTTTTGGATGTTTCCTATTCATTTGCTGGAAAAGCCGAAAAAGTTAATGTTTCTGACAAAGAGGTTGTGCTTTGGACATGACGTTTACTTCTCATTACAGGAAGTATTGTTATGGATCAAATCAATAGTTGAACAACATGGAGAAAATATATCAAAAGAGCAATTGACAGAATACGTGTGGAAAACATTAAATAGTGGCAAGGTAAATGTTCTTCACTCTGTAGCTGTGCTTTTGGGATTTGCTTATCTATGGCATGAGACTAGAAATAGTCGCACATTTAGACAAGTATATTTTCCTTTTTGTGGGCAAGAGAAAACATTTAGTCGTGGGTCTTCCAACCACCAAACCCACCATAATATATTCTCTCTGGTGGCTTGGACTTGGACATTACATGGTTAAAACTTAAAAGTAGGTTTATGTGTTTCATTGGTCGGAGAACAATCTGTTATCTTTTTAGCCCCTGATAACTAAGTAAAGTGTCAGCCAAAGAACCGTATTACCTGATTCTTTGTATACATTAATCCTGTTAGTTCCTGAAAATGTAAGCTGGAATATCCATGTGTATATCTTGTAGAAAACTTGCCTTGAGATTGTTGCATATGGATATTCATATATTATGTTGTAGAGCATAGGAAATTTTCTGAAGAACTTTCCTGTAATGCTGTGGCTTAGTTGTAGATGAAATAGCATTGTAACATAAAAAATGCTTCAGTTTGGTTAGAGACTAAAAAACATATTCATCCTTATCATTTACCACGTGCACGTGCAACCTGGGCTATGAATTAGGATCTAATCAGATTACTGACATTTGCCTCATCCGAAAACATAAGTGTCAATTAGGATTTTAGCAGCGGAGTTGATAGATTCAGTTCTTTGATCCACATCATGAACATTTCAGGCTGATGCTTATGAATGAGAACTTGAAATTCCACTGGTAATCAGGGTTTTGTATCCACATTGCCTTTTTGTGTATGTGTGTGTGCATGCTTCTGTGTGACAGAGAGAGGGAGAGAATTATTATCATATAATTTTTAATAGAAGAAAAATCAAGATTTTCAATTTGATTTCATTGTTGTTGGTTTTAGTGTTGTATGTAGCAATTTCAGGATATGAGCTAAAACACAAGATATTAAAGAACTGAGGCATACATGGTCATCAATCTTTCTCAAAATTTTGGATATGAGGTTATCGTCGAGTCATTCTTACTGTTGAGATGCTATAATATACTCTTCCTTAAGGAGAATGTACCTCATGTGCTTCATTCCAAGATTGGGCGTTTGACCATTATTATGGTACCAGTTGAAATGGTTTGACTCAGATCTGTCTCAACCACTCCGATCTTGTGGATTCATAGCCAACTTTGGTCCAACACTTTGAAATAGCTAAGAAGACCTTAGTATATCTAGCTATCAATCTTTTTCTCAAATCTTAAATATGGGTTGGTTTTGAGTCATTCCCACACTTGGAATGTTACATCTTTCTTTATTAAGAAACTCATGTTCAGGTCTGATAGTTGAACTTGACTTTAATATATAGAATATTATTCAACCTAAGGTGACCTGAGCATCCTGTATGCAGATCTCATTCACACTGTAGCATTCTTCAATGAACTACTCAAAAGTGCCACCAAGTATGGAAAATTATACTAATAATCTCAAGATGTACAACCATCAACCTTTCTCAAAGTTTTAGATAGGAGACTATTCCCAACCACTCCTATGATTAGGACTTTAAGTTATGAGGAGCTTTGCTCTATATTGAGGATGTTAGTGTTAATTGCATCGAGTGCGAAATGACTTCTAATGATGTTGTTTGTGTAACTTAATTGAATACTTGTTTCATTCACAAGCTCGTGTCTGAAATGATATTTTCCATCTAATTAATCAAATTTTCTGCTGCAGGTTGTTCCAGGATATGGACATGGTGTTTTGCGCAAGACTGATCCAAGATATACATGCCAAAGAGAGTTCGCTTTGAAGCACTTGCCTAATGATCCACTCTTTCAACTGGTTCCTGATTGAAACCCTCAAAATTGTGTTGCTATTTATGAACAATGGTTTGAGGATGAGATAATTTGGATGTATATTAATTTGGATTTTCTTTACAGGTTTCTAATCTATATGAAGTTGTGCCACCAATACTAACTCAGCTTGGGAAGGTACATTTGCTTTTTCGTCTTCTTCTACTCTTCATGCATGGACACATATACTGACATGGTTGTGCAGGAACTATGCATGTGATATACGTGGTTATGCATGCAACATGCCTTTAATACGTTTGGCACATGCACGTGTGCTGTAAAAGTTTTTTATGTCTCTATTAGAAAATTGAACTAAATTAAAGAAAAATCTGATTTTCTTGTTTGGGACTATGCTAACATGATTGACATCCCTCCTCTTGCTGGTTCGATTGCTCCATCTCATCCCATTGCCCATACATCTCTCAGTAGCTGTGCACTTTTACTGATTTTCACCAGCACAGAAACAGCAAGAACAGTGCCTTGTTTGGCTGTTTTTATGAGATAATAAGCAGATTTGTTGGGTTACTATGGTAATGGGGTGAAAGAGGGTGAGGCAACATGTGAGTTGAGGACGATAGGAGTGGTGTGGAAGGTCTACAGGGTTCCTTTCACAATCAGCTCTCTTCTTTTCTCATGCATTGGACTACGACAACTAACAGTCCTCCCAGTTATTTTTCTATCCTTCGATGTGCAGCCTATCCTCTTGAACTTAACCAAGCCAAAGCCTGAAGTTTGAATGCCAGCATATAGGTGGGTTTGGTGGTTTCAACAGCATTTGTAGGTTGATGAAATGAGACCATTGTTTGAGCTAATCCATTGATAACTCTCTCATTCTCGCTTAATGATTCATGTGGATGCAATGTTCATCATCACACTGTGTTCTTCATCTGTCACAACTTTATTATTTTCATCTATATCATATGATTCTGTAGGTAAAAAATCCTTGGCCTAATGTTGATGCACATAGTGGAGTACTTCTCAGTCATTATGGTTTATCTGAAGCGAGGTACTCTTCCATAACAAAAACTTCTGTTAGTGAAAGATTGTTATGTCCTTTTGGATATAAAGGTTAAGAAGTTAACGTTCTGTTAAACGTCACTCTTAATAGATACTACACAGTTCTGTTTGGTGTCTCAAGAAGCTTAGGAGTTTGTTCCCAGGTTCTTTCTTCCTCTTTAATATGAGTTATTTTATCTGTTCTAGTCACTAAATATGATATTAGTTGATTCCATTGTCTAAGCGGTTTTCTGGTGCAGTTGATTTGGGACCGCGCTCTAGGCTTACCAATTGAAAGGCCAAAAAGTGTGACAATGGACTGGCTTGAACGCTTCTGCAAGAAAGCTGCTTAAAGCAATTGCAAACAAGTTATTTATTCCCTTTGATAATTTGATAATAAAAGAAAGGCATTGTGCTTGCAATTAGAAATTGCAGGTCAATTTAATGTATTTTTCTGCTTTATTAGGAACATGTTCACTACTGCATTGCAGATTTTTCTCAAAGATGTCTGCCTTGGAAATTTTGTAGGAAACTGATAAAGTCAGTTTTCATCTGATGTACTGTTCTACTTTGCTTTGCCATCTTTCGAAGCTTATCTTTCTTGCTGGGTTGTGGATGGCTCTGCTCCCTATTGTGATCACCCTCATCAATAAGTTTTATGCACACATTACTTGGCAATGCCAAAAGAATGCTGATTTATGAATTTGAACAAGTGGAGATAAATGTTATTACGGACTGTTGCAAGAAATGGAACTACAATCACTTTAGAAAGTATGTGGGTACTTTTGCATAGGATGTCATTAAAAGAAATGTCATAATTTCAACATCTGGTATCATTTGAACAACCATTTATGTCTATACGACCAGCACAATCTAATGTCTTTTTATCGAGAGTCAAGTGTACGTAGCTTCATTGGTAACTTGAAACATTACATGTAAAGATTTTCACTCGTACACTGGTTAACCCCTTAGGTAGTTTTGAGCATGTTACCTTTCATTTTGAAACCCTTAAGAAATTGTCATATTTTAAAGTTTTTCACGTACTTGAACATGTACATTTAGTTCTCAATATTTGTTATTCATATTCGTCCATTATTACAGATTAGAAAGAAACCAGTTCGTTGGAACCTTTAAAAATAACGATGCACGTATTCTTCGGCTGATGCAACTTTCGGAGCTATAGTGTGAACACATTTTCTGGAGGTAAAAAATCAATAACCCCCACTTTACTACAATTCGGCAATGAAACATTTCGAAGCATTTGGAATGGCTGATACAATGCAAAATCTGAAATAGATGAATTTATGACCCTGAAGACAAGTCCTATTTCTGATTTTTTGGTCCGCTGGCTTTCAGCAAGGGGACTGTTGCTTAGGCCGCTTGAGAGTAAGAATTTTTTATCGTTTATTTGATAGCCAAGACAAGTACTAATTTCATTTGCTACCTAGGAAAAAGGTATATTATGGTAAATATACTGAGAATGAAACTGGCCCCTGAACATGCTTGCCGATTACATTCCCATATAGACGCGCAAACTCCACTCCATTTTAGCACTGGATAATGCACCATAATGACCATGCTTTCCATGAGACCGGAAATGCGAAGCCTCTCTGTAAACGTTATCTTGCACTTAATTAGGTTTGGGCCAACGTAATTTCCGACTGGTCATAGCAAAGATGAAAGAACCAGCTTTAAGGACAACGAACTTGTCCTGACCAAAATGCCGGATCTCTCTCCCCCGGTGCACGAATAACAGACAAGCTGAACTTCAATACAGATATTAATAATGGGATGCTTGTCCCCTGTACAAAACTCTACAAAAAGGCTCGATTAGCATACAAAGAATGAATAAGTCGTGCCGTTAATAATGATAGAGCAGGTGTTGCCTGGACCAGAAGCCACACCTCTCACTGGTTTCAGATACGGGTGCAGGCTCGCCACCTCCATTAACAGGCTTCACCACCACGGGTGCTCCAACCAGATTTGGACTGCAGGACCTCCACAGATGATCCCTTTTTCGCCATTTACAAGCCAACCCATGTGCCAGCCACCCGTATAATCAATCATGAACAGAATTCGATAACCTGTACATTACTGATACATAGGCACGCCTAGCCGAAGCCTGTACAGCGGTTAATATAGGCTGCCAGAAGCTCTTCTTAACTGAAGCTTCCTCAAGGGGGTCCAGAACTCGGAAGGCTGCCATAAAGACCTATACTACCAGGGTGTTGCTGTGCACCTTGAGCTGCAGGCCTAACCTGCTGGGGGCAGGCGGTGGCGATTGCTGTGGCTGCTGCGGCCACTGACCACCAGCATTGTGTCCATGGATTGTAACCCCACCTGAATACTGCCTTTGTGGCAGCGCAGAGCTGCCTGAGGGAGGGAGCATTTCCGCCCCCATGGAGTTTGCCTGGGGGGGAGTACTCATTGTTGCCATGTGAGCGGTTGAGGTAGGAGTATTAGGCTCATAAGACTGTTCTGGCATCCACTGAGTTGGAGGAATGCTGACAGACGAACCTGCCAAGGCAACAGGAGCAGAATCTGTACACAACGGACTAACTGTACTTGGGCCTGTTTCATATTGGTTGTTTGCTGTCTGTGAGGCCGACCGATCCATAGGTTGTGTCACAGTCTCAGAGGTTATTTGGCGATTCTGCAGCCTTCTCTGAATAGGCTGTTGGGTATGAATCAAGGGCCTCTGTTGATGCTGTTGCTGCTGCTCCTGTTGATGCACCTGCTGCTGCTGTGGCTGTTGCTGCTTCTGCTGCTGTTGTTGTGGCTGCTGCTGCTGCAGAGGAGGAGATGAAACTGGCGGAGAATTGGCGGACACAGGAACAGAAGTAGAATTAGCTGGTTGCTGGGAAGCAACTGCCATGTGTTGTGAAGAAGACAAGTTATGATTATGCGGGCCAGAAGTATGGCCTTGGGCGGCTGAATTGGTGCCTTCTGGAAGGGATGAGAGTGATGGTTGCCTAGATGGAGGAACTGAGCGTGGATACACCTTCTGATGCTGGGACTGAGCTCCTGATGTCTGCGAAAGATGCATATTTGCCTGGTTTTGGTATCCAGCCGTGCCACTAAGCATCATTTGCTTACCAGCATGAGCCTGGTTTGAAGCCGCACCTGGCATTAACCGCTGTCCGTGCATCATGTGCACAAGTTCCCCTTTGTCAGCCACCTGATTCCCTGTAGCACCACCACTGGGGTAAGACCCATCAACCGGAGGTGACGGCACAACACTACCCCTACCTAATCCCTTCGAAAGTTTAGCCTGCTGTGCTTGTGACTGCTGCCTAGGCTGCTGACCTTGACCCTGCTGTCTATGCTGCTGCTGCAATTGTTGTCTTTGTCGCTGTTTCACCTGATTTGGCATTCCAAGTCCACCAGCTTGAGGATTTGGACCAGAAGTAGCATGAGGTAGAACCACATGTTGCTTCTGGGTGCCTTGCAGTGGGACCGAATTCATGGGCAAAGAGGCTGAATTGACAGTTTGCTGGATACCAGGGGGAACTGCAATTGCTTGGCCAGCAGCAGACTGCTGGTTGACATGTAAAGAATGTTGTTGCTGCTGATGTTGTTGCTGCTGATGATGTTGCTGCTGCTGCTGCTGTAGTTGTTGCTGCTGTTGCTGATGATGCTGCTGAGTGGGCCCATTTTGAAGCGATGACACAGAATGTTGTGGTTGTGCATGGGGAAGTGACATATTTGGAGCAAAATGCTGATGGTGATGCTGTTGTTGCTGCTGCTGCTGCTGTAAAAACCTTTGCTGGTAGGACCTATCTTTAGTTAAACGGTACATATATGCTTGCTGTTGTGCGTTGCCACCTGGGTTCTGCATCTGAGAATGATTAATA
Organism: Nymphaea colorata; assembly: GCF_008831285.2. Taxonomy (NCBI): domain Eukaryota; kingdom Viridiplantae; phylum Streptophyta; class Magnoliopsida; order Nymphaeales; family Nymphaeaceae; genus Nymphaea; species Nymphaea colorata. The sequence goes on from NC_045140.1 coordinate 867,953, forward strand.
CCATGTGACTGTTGTGGAACCTGATGGGCCTGAGGATGCTGAACAGGAAACGCCTGAACTGGTGAAGAGACCATCTGATTTGAAAAAGGTGTGCTCAAACCATTGAAAGGAGCCATGCCCTGCCCACTTCCTTGAGAAACTTGAAGTTGAAGCTCTTGCATTAGCATCTGCCTTTGCTCCTCCGGAGGTGGAGCAGGCTGGAATGGTAAACACAGCATGTTATGACAATAGATGAAGAATCGGAACGATTGATTGCACGAGGACAGAAAAGTATTTCTTTTATGACAATCGGAACATATTTTTTCCTTCTCAATTAATAGACTAACTGAAGAATTATGTACAACTCCCTAGCTCCTAGAGACCCTAAGAAATAGCCTTTTTTTCCTTAAAGCCAACCAAAAAAATATAAAAAATGACTACCTCTACCAAAAAAAACACACAAAAACAAAATAGTAATGTTTCAGTCTCTTTATTCTGCAATGCTATTGCGGTGACACAGACTGTTAGATATGGGTATGGGATAATGGGTCCAGTCCACTAGACAGACCCAATAACATCCACAAATAGGGGGAACGGCCAGAAGGGAGGGTTATCACAGAAATTATTGGTGATTCCTCTGGGAGGGAATCCCTAATCTGGGATTAGGAACTGGGGTGCGTGAATTTCTCAAGGGCTGGATTGCTGAAGGTAGGTACTGGCCAGCAGAGGCTAACAAACACATTACTAGTTTTATGTCCTTGCATAAGCAGTACATTCATGATTCAACCTCGCCTCTCTACATCAAATAGGAAGGCCCAATAGGACTGCCGACTAAAAAAAGTATAAAAAATGACTACCGCTGCAAAACAAAAAAGAAAACAAAAACTACACAAAACAAAATAATATTTAATGTTTCAGTCTCTTTATTCTGCAACCCTATTGCAGTGACGCACACATTCCTAGTTTTATGTCCTTGCATAAGCAGTACATTCAACCTCGTCTCTCTACATCAAATAGGATGGTCAAATTTCATACGTACCTATCAAAGGCCACATACTATATTCCCACCATGGTAGTCAAAAAAGCTAGGCAAGCTTAGGCAGTCACTTTCAAAAAAGCATGGCAGTGCCTAGGCATGCCAAAAACCAATGACTGAAAGAAAAAAATGAGGAAGAAGAAAAGAACCTCGGAAATTGGGGAAAAGGAGCAGAAGAAAAGGAATGGAAAGAAGGCAAAAGTAGAAAAGGAAGAAGAAATGAGAAAAAGGTAGAACATTGCTTTTTATTAAATTTGAGCACCTAGTTAGCCCAGCTTAGTTGAAAAGGTGGGAACCTAGGGCCTAGGCACACTTTTGACTCAGCTGGTTTAAAAGTTGGTTCTTTTCTTTGGTAAACTTGACCATGTTCAACAATAAATCATTGAGACTTCCAAGAATGCAGATTTTGGACCACCCCTACTCTGCTCTGTGTGAAATTTATCCTAGGAAGAGTGGTTCAACGCTCACAAAAAACTTGCTGGGCAGTACCTATCTTTCTAATTGTGGTGCAGCTGGTGCTTATCAGTTGGCTTTCTTCCCTAAATTACACAGAAAAGCATCATATGCCTAATAAATACTACAAAGCTCTAGGTTGTGTCAACAAGTGATGGCACTATAGTGCATAAAATCGGCAGAAACAAAACCTTTTGGGCGACTAGTTAACATTCAACATGCCACCACATGAGACAGTTGGATGGAAATGTGCAATTTGTCATACGACAATCTACACAGTACGACTGCTTTCACAGTTTCAACAGATGCTTACTGAATTAAACTTGTTACAGAAATGTAACATAAAAATTACTAATAACTATATAAAGAAATCCTCACCCGCATCATCTGAAGAGATTCACGTGACCTTGAAACTGAATTTCCATGAGGAGACACAACTCCTGGGTACATATTCACAGGATTTGGCACACCCACATTGCCAGAGGCAAGCATACCGCTTGTTCCTGAAGACACCATGCCTAGCATTCCTGGTGAACCCATTCCCTGATAGCCTGGCCTCGGCATCGGCATGCCTCTGCTCACACCAGGCATTATTCCTACACCATTTCCACCAGGCATCATACGAACACGTTCACCACCAGCCTGTAAGCCCTGATTAACAGGCAAACCTGATTGCTGAATGTTCCTGTTGGAAATCATTTGATTAAACTGTTGTATTCTATGATCATCCAAAGGAAGACCCATTGGCTTTGGCACCGCATATCTCTGAACATCCCTATAAGATTGTTTCAAAAAGTCAGCAATGTAATTTGCCAAAAAAAAAATCATGCAAGTAGAAGGTGACTAAGCAAATTGCACCTTCCAGTTTGGCTAAGTGGCCCCAATGGTGGTGGAACAGTATTACCAAGGACAACACCCCCAGCTCCCTGCAGAATGTGGCCCATAGAGGTTGATTGCATGGGAGTGACAGGACCTTGATGACTGGATAATGCTAAACCAGTGGAATGAGAAGCATGGTAGCCAGACGAGACTGTATCGGGGCTTGATGTGATTGCATCACAAAAATCAAGCGGTCTACAATGGACAAAGGAAGAGAAAGTTATTACACCAAAAATATGCACAAAACAACCCAAACAAATAATACAACATACGTCATCGGAGCTCCATTCATGTTTGTGGTGCAAGCCTGGGAAAGGGCAACAGCGTGTGATGAGTGAATCGGAGTGCGCTGTTTCTGTTCTTGATTGTCTGACTGCAGGACATAGAGGGAAGAAAGTGTTAACAATTATGGTATTTAATAGAGGTTACATGTGGAATATCGAGCAAGGTCATTCAGAACAGGGAAAAAAAAAAACTAAGTGGAACGTAGATGCATAAAATAACTAAGCATAGAAGGGGATGACAAAACAAACAACGAATTTGTGAACTTTTACTAGCTCTAAGAAAATACAAATAATAATACGAATGATAACTCATCTCAATGTCGACAACAAATGTGGACCATGGTGTTACCAGAGCAGAAAAGGAACCTCAAGTGCCTAAAAGGTAAAAGCCAGAAAATCAGATTGGTGCATACCTTGCTGTTAAGGTCAAAATATAAAAGGACAAAATGCGCAAGGCAACTTTTGCCAACTTTAATAAATTGATTGAACAATAATGAAATTGTAGTACAAGAGGAAATGGGAAAAAAAATTGTGGCCGCTGAGTTTTCTAAAAAGAAATAATTGCATTAAGTTAGATCCATATCAGGGCCAAGGCACACACAAAGGTTTGATCCAGCAAGATCAAAGCCCTCGGACTAGGACCGGCATAGAATGAAGCTACAATGGGCTGAATCAAAGAAAAATAAAAAAAATTATCAAGTCAAATTTAATTTAACATAATAGACCTTTAACATGCCCTCACCAAGTTGCATGAAGATGGACAGTTGACAATGGGCTAGGAACAAATTAAGAAAATCCAAATTGGCACGAAAGCCGTCTCCTTTTTGATGCCCATTTTGACAAGTGGGCAAAATAGTGTCATGTATTGCTCGTTTTGAACTAGGGTTATGAAGACCCTTCCCCTCTTGTCTATAAATAAAAATCGACCTCTCATCTCCTTCTTGGGTTGACTTATGAGGGAGGGAGGGAGGGAGGTACTGGTCGTTTAAGTCTCACGCAAAGAAGGTTTTAGCTTGAGAAAGTGTACAGCTGCCAACCAAGCCCATTCACTTCAGCCTAAGTGCAGCTTCATTAATGCTTGAAAAGCTCAATCGAGTATGCTAGTTCATACGCTTCCCTAGCCAGATTTAGTTGGGCTCAACTCTGGTTTGAGGAACGTGTGAAAGACTGAACCATGACTATCTGAAACTTGTTTACGCTTTTCAGAAAGATCAGAACTTGGTGGTGGCATTGGGAGAGTGTCATCAAACAGAAGGAGATGATACTAAAGAGCTGACAACAGATCCACCACCTTCTAATTAGAAAATCTGATCTCTTTTAGCGTTTGTTTTAAGGATTATTTTTTAGGCGTTCATTGAGATGATCTCAATGAGTAAGACCTGAACCAAAAGCAAACTTCTAGAAGGATACCACTTCTAAAATTGCATAAATCATGTGCCAGATTTCAGGAAAAATAAAACGAACAGGACATAATGTTTCTACCTATGACATTAAGAAAAGCAATCCATGACAACATATGCAATTACATCTTAGAATAACACAGGATGGCACAGGGTGCATCACAGAGCAACCAACAAATATATGGCACATACCTTCGTTTTATTAGAATGCTGCTTTTGTCCAATCATAATGATTTTCTCAAAATGACTCTTTAGTATTTCGTCTTCCATTGGTTCCTGCAACCGTTTAAACAACTGTCTCGCACTACCCTGGTTCAAAGTCATCAACACTACTACAATGTGACATTAATTTTTTACATAAAAACCAGCTACAAACAAGATGAAAGGAATCAATAAAAATGCAATCTGCTAAAGGAAGACCTTGGGGATTCCAGGTAAGGTAGATGGATATGGCTGGGAAGATCCAGAATCCTCTGCACTATCAGCACCATCCCCATTGTTCTTATCCATTAAGGCCTTGTGCCGCTCCTTACATTCCTTAGGTTTCCGGAATATACACTAGAAACCAAAATTGCACAAGAAAATATATCAACGCCTTGATCAATTTAATTTTTCAAACAAAAGATGTTTGAAAGACATTTAGCAAAAATTAAGAAATAGACTTGCACGGGAAAGGTAAAATATGAATCGAACTTATCACCTTGCACTGTAATGTACTATTTATAGCATCAGTTACTAGTTCCCAGTTTGGACCCATGTCGTGCACAAGTACAACAAGTGCCTAAATCATGAAAATCACAGTATTGAGTAAAATCCCATTTAAAATTCTTCAAATACATCAGAAAGGATTTATGCGACTTGCAACCTGATCTTCAAAAAGCGTCCAAGGCATCCCATCTCCAGTCTGCCCTGCAGATATCTGCAACGAGTAAAAGTCAAGAGGAAGTGATTGAATTAATTTCAGGTTCACTTATGAGTGCAGGGAAGGGCACAAGTTAATGAAGAGGGAGCAAAGACACAGAGAAAGAAGAGAACTAATACGCAGTAGATAGCACCCTCTAAATCCCAAGTGCTTATGACAATACTGAAAGAAATAAGGCAACTCATGAATACACTAGTGAATAGAGGATCACCAATTCTTTTATAGCCACAAGCAACGAGAAAAGATAGTCAAATAGACTTATCACAAAACATATACATATTACTGAAAAATTTATGTTTATAATGGAGTAGGAAAATGTGAAAAAATGTCAAAATGTGATCATATATTCATCACCTTATTATTCAATGACTAATCGGATAAGTGTTTTTTTTTTTTTTTGTGGGGGTGGGGTGGGGGGGGGGGCGCGCAGAGGCAGTCAAGATCATGTATTGATACCAGACGCCATTAGCAAGCTCCACCAATCATTATGTTAGGACCTAGGAGTATATTCCATAGACTAATAACATCTTCCATCGACAACATTAATGAAGGGGACAAACCTTAAGCACTTTGTTTTTTCTGCCCCGATCACGGTTAGCAATCATCCTCATCAGCTTATTTGGGTTAGCAATATTACTCATTTGTGAAGCAGCAGGAGAGGGTATGGAACCAGTCAATGGAGTTGCAGCCTCTGGAGAAGTATCAGTCAACTGTTTTGAGATTTTTGGTCGCTTTGCAGCATGCTGCCCATGCAAATCTTGTAGAAGACAAAGTGAAGGTAAGAGCTTATAAGAGAAAGAAACTACCTCAACAAGTTAAGGTAAAAAATAATGCTTACTAGGATTTCCATTGGCTTCTGAATAGAGACCATCCACTCTCTTCTTAAATTGATCCTTCTGCAATTTAGTTTGCATTTCATTAAAATACATGAAATAAAGACTAAAATAACATCAAGCAATACAGAATTCAACATTATGGTGTAACGACCATCCAGCCAACCCCCAGTACTTGGGGACAAGAAGAGTGACTATTGCAAAATATCTTAAAGGGGGAGTTCCATCATGTAGCTAGGCTAGTCAAAGACAAGAAGAAGCAAGTTAAAGTGAGTAGGCAGGAATGGTCTGTAACTTAAAGACTAGCACCAAACATATTGTGTGTACAACTGTACATGTTTACATCAGATCATCAAATTCAGTTAGGCAGAAGAGGCAAGGAAAACTGTTAGATGCTGCTAATGTTCTCAGATACTATAAGAGGAGGAGTTCCAGATTTGGCAAAACATCCATAAAAGGAGACATTCAGCTTTTCAAGGTGTAGCAGAATATGGAACAATTCATACTGTTGTTGATTATTTTCCTGCCACAACACCCAGTGGATTCTACAGCCCTCAGCCTTTAGGGCACCATGGAAATCATAAGCAAGCATTTCCAGGATTTATTAGCAACTTAAAAGCATTATTAATTCTTTTAATTCCTATAAACGCTAGCTACAATGCTACACCATAAGCATCGAGCACCACAAAAATTAGTCTCGCTATCACAACAATATTCTTAATTCCTTGTTGCCATCTAAAGATCTGTAAACTTAAAATTTTTGAGTGCTTATATTTGTTTATCCATATAAAAAGTTTTCATCATTTGCTGGCTTAAAAAAAGTCTGCCACTTGTCCTCCCTTTTCCTTATTGGCCAATGTCCATATGTTGATTCAGTCTTCTAAAACATTGTACAAGAAGAGTGAAAAAATATTTGCCTTGCTTCTATTCACTTTTCAAAAATTTTTCTACTAATCAAGGTACTCTACAATAAAATAAATCACCTGAAAGAAAACAGTAGGACAAACTGCAATGTCATAACAAAACAAAAAATCTGTCATTGACAAATGCATATACATAATATTGATGACTTCTCTTGTTTTGAAAACAACAAGACTTAACAAGTGAGAAGATAGAGTGCTGCTACATGCAATACATTTGAAACGGATAAGCAACAGAAACAGAATATACATAAAAACTTTATTGCAGAACTAAGAAGAGTAGGAAAAAGTCATAACAGCATGAAGTAAGGCAAAAACAAACTTTTGATGCATTCATTTTCAACAAGTTCCGCTTCTGAAAACATAAAGATTAAGTGTAGCCTCAGAAAGTCAACCCCACATGGACTCCTCAACACCCATATAATTATCCAAACAAACCCACGAAGAGCACACTTCAGCCAGACCTAGCTTCCATTGCCCACCAATTTCAGCCAGAAAATATAAGGATTCACTGATCTTAATGATGCCAGCAATGTTGACTAAGCTAGAAAGCTTCAAAACCTTATTCGGTGAACCAAGAAATTTCCGGATCCCATAACAAAAAAGGGCCAAATGATTAACCAAAGAATACTAGAAAACCAAAATGGACAAAGTGGAGCTTTTAGATTTCATAAGGAACGAAACAAAGTGAAGAGAGAATCGATGCTACAATCTAAAAATATTAACCTAATGAGACCAAATTTCATTTTAGAATGAACTTCAACTAAAATCCAATTATCAAGACTCCCAGTAGCCAATAAGGGGCATAAGTGGCTCAAACTGAAGCTTAATCGAACTTAATCTAAACCAAAAACCAGTGTTGTACGTATCGTACGATATGGGGCCGTATCGTACGATACGTTATCATCGCGTTTCAAAAATGCGATACGATACACCACCTGTATCGTAAACAGGTGGTGTCTCGTGCCTATATCGTGCGTATCATACGATACAGCCACCGTATCGTACAACACAGTTACGATTTAGTTATAATACGTTACGATATTATGATTTTTTTTTTAAATACGATACAGTTACAATACGTTCCGATATTTTACGATACATGTATCTTAAAGCCAGACCAATACGGCTTACAATACGCTTTTTACAACATTGCCAAAAGCTGTCTGAAATCAAACCCAAATAAGAAAATTAGCAGTGAAACCATATCAAATGCAAAATCTAACGAATGGATAGCTTTGCTTTTATGCACAACAAGAATGAAGCAATTATGCTTTTACACCTTTAAATAAGCATGGGCACTACCTCCATTCAACTGATGAAAGTTTTAAGTGGTTGGTCATGTCTCCCATTTATAGGTACACCTTCATGCATGGTGATAATCATCCACCATATTTATGTCTATCACTTCATTCCAAGTTTAAATACATCTAAATTTGATAGATATTTAAGCACATGATTATCAGATTTCATTATTTAACAAACACTGTAAAGGGACGCTGGTCAGTCACGATATCTGACTCACCTGAACAAGTGACGTGCCTAATTTTCAGTGACAAGAGTAGCATATATCTAAGTTCAACATAAACAGCAGAACTAATGCTAATATCAATCTGTCATACTCTAGACACTATTGGGAACCGATCTGAAAACTAAAGAAGAAAAGCAACGGACATAACCTGCTCATTCTGGATAACTTGATCAGACTGCCACCTCTGTTCATACTCAGAACCCTGGAATAATGAGTGCAGTCAGCAATCCAAACATTAAAACAACTGTTAAAACAAATCTCAAGGATACCACTCATACTTTTCCTGAAGCACCGAATCCTGCAGGTTCAGCTGAAGACAGAAAGGTCCTATAACCCATAGGCTTTGTCTTCTTCTTTTTAGATTTTGTTGAAACCTCCGTGGTTTCCAAAGGCAATTGCTTTACAAATTCGCCTGTTGATTCCACTTCAATACTTTTCTTAGGCTGAGAACTCACCTGAAACGAACTAAGTTCATCTTGGAACGAACTTGTATCACCACTTGAAACATCATTCTTGTTCATCACATGCATCCCCCCTACAGCCCCAGCGGATGGGCTCACAACACGTTGCCTTGCTGCCGTACGAACGCGCTTTGTTGGGATGGAACCCACATTCAGACTGCTAGAGTCCCGTTTCCCAGTAATTAGTGTTTGCTGAGTCTCAAATCTGACATCCACACAATTCCCAAAAGCCATACTGGAAACTGGTTTTGCTTCATGTGCCCTTGAAAAGTGCGACTTCGAAAAATTTTTCCTTTTCTTTGAAGTGAACTTTGATGGCTTTCTACCCTCAAAAGCACCAGGGAAGTACCTGCTCCTTGTTTCACAGTCATCTTCTTCATACGCAGTCCCTTGGACTACAAATTACATCAAGTACATACATGATCAAGAAAACTAGTAAGCAAACAAGAGAAAAATAGTTTCCAGTAAGATAGTCTTGCTACCTGCTGCAGGGTCAACCAGTGAAAACGCATCACAGTCCTCACGATTAACAGCAGCATCCAGTTTCTGTTAAGAAAGGAAAGTAATTAGTAATTTTGCGTGTGCATTGAACCTTCTTTCCTCATTCATGTCAAGTCTGTTCTTTGTTGTCACAACCAAAATTCAAACATCACGCTAATACGAAACTGCATCCAATGCTTTAAAATATCATAATTAATGAAAGGTAGAGTATTCATGTTCAAAAGCAATTTATCTGATAAGCATTGAAATAACATACGACCCGAATATTGTCTACATTTTAAGGCATACACTTCCCCCTCTGCAAAGGCCATCAAAATAATTGGGATTTGCTCACATATTAATCCAAAAAAATAAAAAATTGAGCTTTACCTCATTTGACAACCAAAGAGATTCAACGGACTTTCGATAAGCACCCATAGCAAAAGGTGGAACCGTGTAAAAAAGGTTTACCTGCCAAAAATTCCAAACTCATTAAGGAGTTCAAATCAGTTCCCTGAATGCATAGAAATGTGTACTTCACTTTGACAGCCAAGGTGTTGCCTTCTATTTGACTATCAGGAAGAGGAAATTCACCAAGAATCCACCTGATGATGGTTTTGGGCAAGTAAATGTTTCTTCCTGTATGTTCTTTTATTATTTTTCTAATGTATTTTATAAGTAATAAAATATTAAGTGATCACTTCCCATACACCTTACAATCTTTTTAACAATATTAGAAACAAGGTCGAGATGCAACACAAAGCAGAATTCAGAGATTTTGCCTATATCAACTAACAAAAATCTATCAGCAGAAGAAAGTATGTACTTAGAATGCAAGAAAGAAGAAACAATGCAAAAAAAGTACAATTCATACCTCCGAAAACTGATCTTCTAATGGAGATCCTATTGTTCCCATATCCATGCTCTCAGGAGTTGCTGACATTTCAGCTGGACAAGTGGGACTATTTTGTTGGTCATACTTCAAAAATCTTACCGCATAGCCAAAAACAGGAAGTCGTGATTTTCTTTCAGAGTAATTTGAGTCAGGGTGCCTTGAGTGTTCCTGAAAAGGTAGTCAATACAGGCAAACTTCAGATCCCAATATCAAGTATTCTGATTCTTAAGCCTATATGTGCATCAAGGCAATCAGAAACTCACACATTTTTCCTTTTCTCACAAGGTCACATTTGAAATTTCTCAGTCTTTGATTTTTAATCACTTGTGACCAACAATCACCAGTTTGAAAGGTGCCCACTTTACCAAGAGATAATTTTAGATTTTCGAACTGCCTTTTTCATTCGTGTACCCACAACTCAATAGAAAGAATTTCTCAAAAAACAAGAATCTAGTGGCTAGCAAATCCACGGGCAAGTACAAGTTTAAAATTAAATTCTACCTACCAATAAAAGAAAGACAACAACATAAGTAAAGAACCGGATTGCTTTAAGGAGTTAATTTAGGGAAAAGCAAAACACATCCATAATGGCTCCTAAGATGATAAAGTACTAGAAGTTAACGTTTAGAACTTTTCTTCCTTATAAAGCATTTGCCAGGGCTAAATACCTTCCAGTGTGAAACACTGAAATATCCCGCATTGACAATCCTAGTAGACAAGCATGGATATTGTGGCTAATTTTGTTAACATCTATGCAGAAAAAGGCAGGGATATTGACAATATTAGCTTCAAAAGGCTTGTCTTTGATCTTAACCTTGACAGCCATTGACATTGTACAGCTCCAAAATGTAACATATCTCACTTTCTTCCCTTTTCTAAAGCTGACTATCTCGACCTTTTACATAGGCATACAATACAATCTTACATAGGTGAATGTTTATACCTTGCCTCCAAGTTGAAATATCACTTTCACAGTTCTTGCATGCAAACAAACTCAGCTTTACAAATACTCACAGGTAATAAGCAGCTACAACCACCAATCTTGCTGCATATCTGCTGATATGCAAGATTGTGAGGCAGAAGTATCTGAATTTTTGTTTTCTTCTTTTAAAATGTCTAAAGTAGCAGCTATTTATTTTAAATATGAAAATAGAAAATTGGCTGATTATCTTGATTGACATCAGCCAAAATAGCCCAATTCACTGTATCATTGAGCAAAATGGTACAACTACATTACTGATAGAGAACATTGACAAGAACATAAGAATGATGTTTAGATTGTTTTTCATTATCAATAATCGCAAAAAGTTTAATCCACTTAGGTCAAATGAATTTCAAACTTGTTCAAAATTGCATTCCAACCATGAAGTTCTAAGTAGTGTACATGTAAGTTCATTGAGAAAATAGGAGTTGCCCAAACATCCAATCACTAAACTTCTGAAAAATGGTCACTTTTTTCTTCCTTATCCTGCAGCAGACCAGAACATTACTAGTTGAATATTGCCAATAATTGATAGCATTCATTTTAAGCTGCCTGATGAGATGAATTCAGCTGCTTACTGTTAGACATACTGTGGAAATAGTCAGAAATTTGTGTGCCAAGTTGCCAATACGTTATTCCAAATTTAACCCATGACTGAACTAAACTAGTTGAATTTATGGAGGTAGTGCAAAGAAGTAGAAAAACATAAAATACGAACTGCCTTTGGACCAGCATATTACTAGTTGATTCAAATGGCAGTGAATGAGAATATCAGTTCGTACACTCCTCAAGAGGTGGATTTTGCTACCTATGGTTAGACATACTTTAGAAATAACTCAGAAATCATCTGACCCAAGTTTCCAATATGCTATTCGAAATTTCATCCATAACTGCACTAAACTATTTATTTTATGGGTGCAATTAAGGCCAAAGAATAAACGAAGCACCTTCTCCTCAAGGGACGTTGCATGCATCTCTTTTCTGTTCTTGCATAAGAAAATGACAACTTGTTCATTCAGAAAATCTTTCCCTGATTAAAGCAAACATGATAACGCAATCGGATGCATCAAGGACTTCCCTTGAATTTAGTTATTATGTATTCCATAGTAAAATGTCAATCTCTATAGTTATCTGTTTGCATGTCCACCAATTCTGTATGTACAACATAATCAAGTAAAATACTGGGAACAAGAAGTCAACAGCCTCTGCAATCTTTAGGGCCACATATTACGTTTACTGTCTCCAAGTTACACACAATGAACATCTTTGCCAGCAATTAAGACCGATGTTCACTAAATTATTACCCTCATCTCCAGCTACTATCCCACAGCCATCAGCCAAATCCACAAGGGTCAAACATTTGCAATGCAGGAACGTTAGGAGGTTGTAATAACCACAATTTTACTTCACCACATACAGTAACTGAAAATTTGTTGGAGCATTCTTGAGGCATATATGCAATTGTGAAAAAATTAATATTTCTGTATCAACATCTAATTGCAAAATGGTGGTGGAGAATATATTGAGTTGAAAAATGGCATCACAAAGATCATTACGATGAAAGCCAAAAGATTAATCAGGATTTGAAGATGCCCTTCGAAATAAAAGATGTTCATGCTTTAGAAACTTGTCAAGCTCAAAGGTTCTTCCCGAGATTTCAGGAATTGAAATAGGTATACCAATTTTGGTTATCTAGCTTAATTTTGGAAAGAGAGATGCCATTTACTGTATATGCCAAGTAATTAGCTTCGATGCAATGTTTTAATAGTTTTAGACAAGATAAAAGATCCAAATTCACAATCTCATGGAGGTAAGCAAGGAATTAAACTGGAAATGGAAGCACAAGAATCAGAAGGGCACACATCCTGCTACGTTGGCCCTTCTTGAACCATTTAATAATGGTACCTCATTTACATCATTTGACAGGACTACCTCCAGTCCAAAAGCATCATCTTCATTAGAACTTTGAAGAACTTAAAAAAGCAAAATTTCATCTTTTCAAAAGCTGCATCAATAGTCACAAAATCAGTTTGCCAACAGAACTTATTAGAAATTGAGATCTGAGAAAGACTTAGGGTGTGCCCCCATTTGGTTCAATAGTTCACTTCAAAACAGGAAGCCATATTTGCCAAACACATATCACTTTAGAAGACAAGGATACTCAGACGTCCATGGATTCACAAAATCCAGGTTGTGTGATTAATGGAAGAAAATAAATGCATAAAACAACGGATACACATTCACATGGGGGATGGGGCAAATAAGATTGCTCAACCAGATTAAGCTCTCAGATTCAAGGGTCCTATCAGAGGCAACCCCAGTTTGACTTCCAAATATAATACAGAAAAGGACATAATAAGATTTTTCACTTTGGAATAAAAACAATTTTTTTCTGATACCATACTATGACACTTTCCTCTTCTTAACCCCTTTTCTCTGTCTTCTACCTGCCTAAGACTACTGGTGTGCTGGTTTGAAAAATCTAACAAACTCATCAAATTTCTAGGAAATCTATACATATAGAGTCAGTCTTGAAGTGATGCTCGCAAGGTCACTAACTAGGACAGTGGCAAAACAGGCTTCGCATATAACCTAGCTCAAATGGGTATTTGATGATAACAGTGGTTCAATTTTCGGTATGAAAGAGTGGTTATTTTAAGAAAGCAAGGAAACATTTGACCAAACTAAGGCCCATCAAACCAAGCAAGTGAATTATTACTCGTCCACTTTTAAGGACAGGCGTTGTATTAATGATCTAGTCCATCTCATGGTTCAATTGGTTTGTCAATCTCAAGCTTGATTTAGCTCAGCCCCAACACTCACTTTCCGATCTAATCAACAAGCTCTCGATATTCTACAATGGGACTTGGTCAATGCTTGGCTTGTAACATGTATAGTCAAAAATTCAAATTTCAGCCAAGTAGCAATAATTTAGTTTCAAAAAATCACAACGTAAAGACACACAAAGCCGCATAACATTAAATTAAACCCATAAAACTATAAACAGAAATAATTGACATCGCTCTTCCCTAACTCATCACTTGCTCACTTCCCAACCACTCTCGCTTACCTAGTATTTGATATCCATAGGCCATCATATGAGTAATGCACTAACCAGAGTTAAACAGAAATAATTGATATCGCTCTTCCCTAACTCATCACTTGCTCACTTCCCAACCACTTTCGCTTACCTAGTGTTTGATATCCATAGGCCATCATATGACTAATGCACTAACCAGAGTGCTAGCATGCCAGGAACCATCCATTCTTCATAACCATATGAAGTTGCTCAAGATCTTTAAATTTAATTTTGCTACATTGTATTCACTATGGAAAGTGATGTGTTCACATCCTTTAAAAGTTTGAAGGGAAATTTTCAAAAACACTCAAAGAATTGGGGAAAGAAGCTTGCACTGAGCAAACCTGGTGCAGCTGATTTTACACATGATCAGTTCATTAGAAAAACATCATCAGTACATGAAATACAACTCAATCAGTGATACAAACTAAAAAATAAAGGGGAAAGCATTTTAAAGGACGCACATAACTATCAGCAATTAGAAGTTAACAAAACAGTGTGGGGATGAGAGCGTGGGAGGAGGATGAAAAGGCAGAACACCTGAGCAAACTTTTCTCCTTCCGTACAGCGTTCATTAGTCAAGCTGAAACCATTATTGCATGATCCACTAATGGACGCATCACTTTGTTCGCATAAGGTGCTAAGTGATCTTTCATCCCTGAGTACTTCTTTAGCCGATTGCCAAAAATCCATGACAGCAATGACCATTGACCGAGCCAACTTTCTCCACTGTTTAACAGTAGAATCTCTAGAAGCAACCCAACGACAAACTTGGGCTGCAGCAGCTATTTTCCAGATGCGTTCCTGCTCAATGAATTCAAACAAGTCAGCTATTTTCCAGATGCGTTCCTGCTCAATGAATTCAAACAAGTCAGCCATTTTCCAAGCTGCAGACAAGACAACCAATATGGAAATCAAAACAAGAAATGCCTCGTATGCAAGCAAAAAACAAGTAAAAATAGCACCTGAACCTAACTACAAATAAGAAAAACTATGCCACTGGAATCAGGGAAAACCAGTAAAAATAGCACCTGAACAAAACTACAAATAAGAAGAAGTATGACACGTTCCTGAAAACCAGACCTGTATGAAGTCATTCGCTAGCCATGCCATTTCCTCAAGAACAAAATCCCAGTGTGACTTTCTTCTTCCCACTAGAAAGGTAAAGTCATTTGATAACCCCCTAGATTCCTTCAATGCAGCCTGTCCATCAAATTCCAGTTACTTCGCTCCTAAAGACAAATGCACCTCTAAGACAGACATGGGTTTCAGAGTTTACCTTGATTGGTTGGACCTCCTGAGAAACTACATTTTGATGCACAATGCCTTCCAGCTCTTTTTTCTTGGTTCCACCATCAAGCACTACATCAGCTCCTGAACACTCCTCAATGGTGATATTCTCAGGTGGTGGACAACTGGAAGGGACAGAAGTAGGAAGAGTGACCTCAGGATTCAAGCTTTCCTTTCTTGAGATGGGACTGTCGTTATGGTGACGATTAAGTGTTTCAACATCTTTGCCAGGAAGACCATCTGCTTTCCCTGCATCTTCATCACTGACAGGTTTCTCGCTGCTCTGCACACCTGTTCCACTATCGCAAACTTCCTCTTCAACTTTAAGTTGAACATCAATTTCCATATGATCTTCCTGAACAGAATGAATATTTTTCTCACTTGGGTCAGCCTGATCATGCTTGGGACCTTCCTTGTGATTGTCAGAATTTGTTGCCATTACAGAACCTTCGGGCATCGTAGGTTGCTTTTCCACAACAGGATTAGAATCAATGTCCCCTTCTACTGCTGAGGATTTTTCAGTGTCAATAACCAAATTGGTAGGTTGTTTCTCTTCATTTACCCTGCCATCTTCATCCACAAGTGAAACAGCAGGTCCTTCACAAACAATCGCAACTTCTGCTTTGCCAACAGGAGAAGTGGTATTTACATCAACGATCTGAGGGAATGATCCCTCTTTCCCTTCACCAACTGAGAAGGAAGTAGAACCCATTGCATCAGTTTCTTTCTCAGGAAACGCTTCCTGGGAATCATGAAATACCTCGTGTTCAGGAGACTTTTCCGAGTCTAAAATGCTTGTTATCTCTTCTGGACTCACATTAGCTGGAAGGACAGGAACCTCCTGATTCTGTATTTTGTCAATTGCCATGCCCAAACTACCACTTGGGGCGGGATTTTCAGCAAATCCATTGATGTTCCTGTTTGAAGGCTTTGGATTGCTAACAGAACCAGCATTATTGTCCTTGTCCTTCAGCAGCTCACCCTTAGGTGATTTTTCATCCTTTGCATCTTGGCCTGCTGCTAAAGATGAATTTCCATTTGCAGTACAGTTTACCAAGTCAGCAGAGGATGCCCGAGCTATATCACGGCTAGACCTCGACCTGTTTCTCCGAGCATATGCTTGCCTTTTCATGCCAAGACGAACAACTAATAAATCATCGGTTTCCTTTGCATCACGGCCTGAGCCGGTCTGAGAATACTGCTCTGTGACTGGAAGCTTGCCCCTTTTGGTAGAACGTACACCATTCCTCTCACCGATCAGGACATCATTCTCCCCATCGAAAAACAAAAGGTTGTCAGCAGTATGCGGCTCCCTACCAACACAAGTCCCCGGTCTCCCACTGCTCTCTGCCGAGTCTCCATTTGGCGAGGCCACCACAGCGAAGCTACCCTTTGCTTCACTGCAAATAATAGAGGCAAATACCAAAATTGTTATTGCAAACCATTTGTTAGTTTGCTTACTCCAACCAAAGTTACCTTGTCAAATAATTCTCAGCTGGTTGATCGGTAAGCGAAGTTGACTGCAAACTGACAGCAGCTACAGGCCCGAATTTGAAATCCAACGGATTACCACCCTGCCAAACATTATTTCTGGTGTCAAAGCCGTAGACGATGTACAAAACTGCAAATATATTCCGTCCAGAACCCACATAAAAACAAGACCACCACCAGATACCTACCTTCTCAAGAAACTCCAGTTCCCTTCTTCGCTCTTCACGGACATCATATTCCTGCCTGCAACAGCCAGTTAAAATCAATATACGCATGCCACACCAGTAATGACCTCCAGGGAAAAGAACCAACACTCTGGCAGTAGAAGAGAAACACATCGGTAGCTACCTTAGCTCGGCCTGAGTCTTCTCAATGGCAGCACGCCGTGGAGACGCTTTGATGTCAACGGTTACTCCGTTTTCTCCGCCTCCTCCCATGGAGACCCTAGTTCATCCCTGGCGCTTTTGAGTCAAATTGTCGTCGCTTGGCCATCCAAATTATCGCATTCTAGATGGACCATTTACACGTACAATGTCATAAAACCTGGTTCACAGCCATACATACCAAAAGCTACTGAGTTGGCTACAATCAAAAGTCACATGCAATGGGAAACCATACATACAGAAGCAAGTCCGATTTAAACTCAAACACCCAACAAAAAATGCATACCCGAGAGACAGAAAGAGAAAAACCCGTAAGTCTGCTGTACACTGCAACTGAAGTTTAGCTGTACACGATAGTTGAGTTCGTACAAGGCAACGTTTACTCTTCTCGCTTACAGCATGCAACCTGCAATCTGAAAATTCGGACGTAGACAGACCCAATGGCAGCACCTCCCTCAGTTGAATGCAGCCGAAGACGAGCACTCGCACGCTCTGGCAACGGCTAGTGCAACTCTTCAGCTTGCAATCTGCTCGCAACTAAAACCACGAACTAACCAACACGCCACAGAATGGCTCCTGCACCTTCCATGCAGCAAATTCTTTGAGCTCCACCACTAGCCCCATTCCATTACAGTGCCTAGTCACGGTCCCCTGAGATTCAGCCTCACGCTACGCAATCAATTCACTCAATTACACACCGCAACTAGCGTATTCCCACCAAATAAACACATAAGCGACCACGTCTGTCACCACGAAGCAGATAAGTAGAAAACCCCTAACCCTAACTCCCAGCCCTAGAACATCCACCACCCGCGGGAACCCTAGAAGAAGGATCTCTTGCACTAAACGCAGGAATGTTGCCCGCTCGAAGAAGATGAAGAAAGCCCTAACAATGAATCGGACAATCAATGAAGAAAAGAGAGGGAAGAGCGACCCCGTACCAGTGTTCAAACTGGTCGTCCCCGTCCGCAAACAACCCAAAAAGAAACGAGATTATCGAAGAGCGGCAGAGGAGAGAAGATGAAAGGAACGACGAGGAGTTCGACTCTCTTCCCTCAATTCGCTGTTCCGGAGGACGTCGATGACTCTCCGATGCCGGAAGCCTCGTGCCCTAGCACAGAGAGGGGATGAATGGAGAGAGAGAAAGAAGAGAGAGAGGGGGAAGAAGGGAGGGAAGGAGAGATCGCGCAGAAAATTGGATCAGGTTTGGACCCATAAGTTTGGACCTTATCATGGATATTACATATATAATTTGGTTCCGGATCGGGTCCTTTTATTGTTTGAGTTCCCTCGACCCAGATCTGGAGGTGGGCGAAGTGGGACATGGACTGCGATTTTGGTCGGGACTCCCCTCAGCAGGCCAAGTGGACTCGGTCCGGTGCTTAGTGGGCTCGAGCCTAGACTCTTTTCTCCCTGTACTTTTCGCCCCCTCTCGATTTCCATTGACTACTTCCTACACTATGTATGAAAGGTATTGGCATAGCTAGTCCGCGAGTCTCTAGTTCAATTTCCATCGGCATCAGCCTCTAATTAAGTCCAATTAATACTTAGAACCAAGTGGCGAGGGAAAAGTCTTGGCATTCTTTCTTTACTAGATCTAATACTTCATTCTACGGTTCCATTTTTGGTTGTTGCGTCTGTATCTAGTTTGGTTTTTTTCCAATGTATAAAGATGTGCATAAGTCGAGCCAACTCGAGGTCGACTTGAACTCGCTCGGTTAAGCTCAACTCTATTGTTAAAATGGTCAAGTTCGAGCTCAACTAAGAACTCAAGTTTATAAACAAGTCAAGTGTGAATTATTGAACGCGACATGATTAGACTCAGATAATCTTGTCTAATCTTAGTTAACTTTCATTTAATTTCAACAGGTACTTTAAATGGTGGGGGGTAAAAAAACATGGAGGTTATAACCATGCTTCAAGAAAACACAACAAATGTGAGGTGCTTTTGTATTTTAAAACAAATTGCATTAAAATTGTGAACATCAACCCCCCCCCCCCCAAAAAAAAAAAAAACACCACCACCCCAGTGAGTGTTGTCGGATCTAAGTGAGTGAGAGAGGATCCCCACCACCTGAAACAAGGGTCGAACCTCCCCCACTTTCCCCATGCCTGATGCCCCCATGGTTTAGAGATGCGTTGCAACCAGGTGAACCTACGGTTACTCCATTCAGTTTGAGAGTAGCACATGTACCCTTAATAGTGAAAACTGGACTCTCGCCAACCCGCCAGCTCAACCAACTATGTTACACCTTTCATACTCCATCTATTTTTCTTCTCCCAAACCTTTACAAAGTGAGAGGTTATGCCACTAAAGAATAAACTTGTTTCTGGCCAATTTGTATTTTTATGATTATCAAAAAACACAATTGAGTTTACTTTTTTCATTCAAAATGGTAAAAACGATTAGATCAAATGGGATGTTTAAAAGCAAGCTTAAACAAGCATAGTTGGAGCTCATACTCGGTCTATTGAGTTGATCTCGAGTTCAGCTTTTAAAGCTTGCCTCAAGTTTGAGCCAAGTTCAAGTCGAGCAAGGTACGAGTCAAACCCAGATTGAACAGGTCGAGCTTGAGTTCGACTCAGCTTTGTACTTCCATACCAATGCCAAGCTTCATTTAATAACTACTGTGCTGAAAAATTTATGATATTATAACCTTTTTTTCATCGTCTAGTAGGATTTTAATTCACGTGTCAAATAAGCTTGGTTTAGTCGTCACGAAGGCTCGAACATGTTGTGTACAGTGAATGTATAAATCATATGATCATTACTTTTAACTGCACAAATAGATAACATGTTGTCATATATAATTGTTTTTCAACATATACAACAAATACACAATTTTCACGTACAGTGATTTCATTTAAAAGCCCAATATTCCATCCCTATGTTGCGTGTTTTTTATTATTATGGGATCCACACTTATTAAAATACAACTTGAATCAAACACATTGTATAATGTTCATAACTACTTTAAAAGATTACATCAATTGCACATTTTAGTTATGAATGTGACCCATCAGGTTTGTATTCACATATACTTATTACCGTGCATGACTGTTCAAACGATATTTATATTGGAAGCACATTTGGGTTTAACCAGAGAAAATACAGTACCAAATATAAAGTTCTACGATTGATGGATTTAATGCCTATAATCATTAAAATTCATGCAAAAAAATAGTGTTTCTAAACCTCGTCTAATTATCAACTAGATGCAATTGTTCTTATGATAACTAACTATATGGATTTGGTCTAAATTGCACATTGGATTATATTTTATAATCACCAACCTTTGATTTTCATTCTTCTGCACAATATCATTTTCATGTTACTAATATTTTGAAATTTTATATTACTGTAAATAAATAAGCGATGGATGTCTTAACTTACATATTTTTTTTCACGTATGATGATTTAGTCATGTAAACAATGCAATTATACACTTTTTATGTTTTTGATTTTATTTATTGAAAATATTGGAAAAATAACCATTTAGTTCAATTTGCATTTTGAAAATGGCTTAAGCATAAGACGTGCTTAGTCTACTTTGTACTAATCAAACCCTGTCAACATACTTATAGCAGTAAGCAAACAAATAAACAATTGTTTTTACTGTCATCTATATTTTATCATATATAAACATTTAGTAGATTATCCATACATTGTATACGATGACACTTGAAAAATACACACGAATGCTCATAGGATTTTATTTTTTAAAATATTAATGCTTAAATATTGATTTGTGCTTGTATAGACTACCAAATTCATCGACAAACTAAGTTGCATGTGTATATACAAGATTTTGAGCTATAACCTTCAAATCATCAAATAATATTTGCACAACATTGCATGATCTAAACATGACATGAAATGATAAATGATAACTTGGCATGAGTAACAAGGCCAGTTTTAACTTATTTATCTTGCAAATTAGATGGATTATAGTTGTTTATGTATATAATATTATTGCTTAGAGCAATTTAGCTTGTAGATCAATTGATGTATTTTCCATTTTTATTATTAAAAATGTTATCAATGACGATGGTATTGTATGAATGAACTTGCACAAGTTCGAATGTCATTTAACCAATTTCTGAGTCCAATGACTTGTTGCAAGATTTACTACCCACAAATAGTCATTAGTTATTCAGCTATGTTAATGGAAACTTATTCACTTACATTATAATATCATGAAGTTATAAGAAATATCTACCTAATAACCACAATATTTGAACAACGGCTTTCCCAAAAACAAATTTTAGTGTGCATGTACTACACATAGAACACATCAAGATTTGTAAACAAATAAAACAAAGTAATATAAATACAAGTATTAAACTTTATTCATATGATAATAAGTAGATGCGAGGTAGATTTGTAGAGTTTTGTTGCATATATGTATACAAATGATTGGGGATAGTTCAAATAATTAGGCATAGTTATGTCAATAAATTCATATTTGACTAATTTATATAGTTTAATGTGAACAAGCAAATGCTTTTTATTGATTATAAAGTTAATCCATTTGTTCAAACCTTAAAACTTAGATATTATTGCTATAATCAATATGTATTTTTAAGTTTGTTTGTCAATAAATGCCATGTTTAATTAACTATATTGGTCAATTCCTATAGCAAGAGGTGACTTTTTTACAAACTAACATTTTAATATTTCAATTAACAACGATTATGAAACTATAGAAACTCGCGCAAACCATAGCAAAAGTTGAAATTTACGTATTCATGTTTTAAATTTGCACGTAATGGCTCAATTAATCATATCAATACATACATATTTTTTTATAAAACGGTTAATTCAAATAAACATAATATCTTTTAGATTATAATGTAAAAAAAACAATACAATTGAAAATAATTGCAGTTTTTTACTTGCGCAAACCATACAAAAGTTGAAATTCATGTACTCGAGTTTTAAATTTGCACATAATGGCTCAATTAATCATATCAATACGGACATGTTTTTTTGTAAAACAGTTAATTCAAATAAACATAAGATTTTTTATATTTTAATGTAAAAAAATAATACAATTATAAATAATTGCAGTTTTTTACATTGTCGTCAAGTGACAAGAAGATAGATAAAAAGTAATATTAATAGCAAGATAGAAAAATATAGCACACTCATCAACTAAATGTTACTTAACTATTGATATATATATGCATAGTCATGCAGTGTTTGAATTTCTGTTAATATGGTTGAATAATTTTCAAATGGCTATTTTGTTTACAATCATGTAATTAAAATTGAGTTTTGTATGTATCATTGCATAAAAATGATTATAATCGTCCATGCATATGTTCACTATATTTGGTTGTGCATTTTCACATCACTAATTTAAGACAAACGAGGCACATGATGTTTAATAAATTAATGTGTACTTTGTTTTTTTCTTTCTTCTATTACCCATATAAATTGGTACAAAGTGGTTGCTTACTTCTAATGCCATTTAAGTTATTGGTAATTAATTTGAAAATATATAATAAAAAATTAAGGTATGCAGTTTATATATTTAAATGCTTGCGTGATATGCACATAAACAAACAAAATAAAATGATAAAAAATACTATATTTTTTTAATAATGTTATGTAACAATAATTATTATAGATATAGAAAATTACTTTCAACCCAAAACACAAGCATACTATGTTTAAGGAAATAAGTTGGGCGCTTAAAAAAAAGGTACTTAAGTGATACGTAGACAAAGAAAGAAAAAAAAAAATATATATATATATATATATATATATATAACAATAAAAGAAATTTTATTTTTTCAATAATGTTATGTAACAACAAGTATTGTGGGTGTGAAACAGAACTTTCAACACAAAACATAAACATACAAGGTTCAAGGAAATAAGTTGGGTGTCATGACTTCTCATACCATAAAATTTGGTTTGGTGAAAGTATTATAAGTGCACTACCATGACTATCATAAAAGTAACTAATCATAGTTGCAATACTTATTAATTTTATTGTGCAATTTATGTTTTTAAATTAAAATACATGTGGATGGATTTGTATTCATAAACGATTGCGATAAACCAATGATTTTTGTACATGAATACACAAACAAATTGATAATGCATATTTTGATATTTTTGCGTGCATTAAATTGGTGAGGGCACATGCATTGTAAATCAATCGTTGTTATGATACATGTCATTATTTGTATTGTAGATAATTTCCATGCATGTTTTTTATGTAACCTTTACTGGATTGAACATTATTCTATTTCATACGCGTTGATTAATCGCACATAAATGCATTGAACACATAGGGTGTTCATGCAAGTAATCATTGTGTTTTACTAAATACGTTTTTAAAACGGTGTAGTCATTGTGAACAAAAAATCATTAATCATATAAACGATTTGCAAAAGTTTACATGCAAATTTACATGTATTACAACAATATGAAAATATTGTAATCTATTTGCGAAAGACAAAGGATTTAAGTATGATAAATATAACCTGTCTCAATGCTATCTATTTACTAAAACTAATATTTCATAATTTATATAAGATTGCTACAAATGCACATAAATTACAAGAATGCAAAATAAACAAGTTAGCACTTCCATGTTGCCTTAAAAAAGTAAATGGTAACTTTAATGTTAACATAAATTTGGTAAACTAACTTAAGCAACGGTAAACTGTTTGTGGAAAACACATGGAGATACACATAGAGAATACCTCTCAACGTCGATAAGCTTATGCAAGATCCAAATATTGCGATAAAAACCATTGCTATTGATTAGAACAATACTGTTAAACACTTTTATGAAGGGGCATTATAATAATGTAATTTTATTTAATGTGCACATAGCAAAGATGACACACATATATATATGTGTGTATATATGTGTGTGCATATATACATGATACGTATTTATCCTCAGCCTATGTTAATACTTGGGCAAAAGTTAGTGTGTTTTGGCCTCAACGTTTCATACGGTCATGGCAAGGTTTTCTTTATAAATTCGGAGGGAAAAAGGTTATCGAACAGCGAGTTGGGTGGGTCGGTCCAGGTCCACGCCTATTTCACGTCGGCAGCTTCAGTTTGGTCGCCCAGTTGTGCAGGGACATTACCAGAATTCCATTTTTTCCTTTTTTTTTTTTTGGTTTCGTTTTCTTGCTTCATTCTCGTCTCTGGTTCACGATAAAAGAAGAGAAGGGGGTCGAGCCATCCCACCTTCTCTCCCTCTCTCCATCGGCTCCAGCCAGCCCTAGGCTATATCTCTTTACGTCTCGAAGAAGAAGAAGAAGAAGAAGGAGGAGGAGGAGGAGGAGGAGAAAGCGGAGGAGGAAGGACGCATCGCATCCACGGCAGCCAATCTCGGGTGCGTACTTGTTTTCTCTCGCTCTCTCATCCTCCTATTATTCCTCCTTCCTCCCTTTTCGTCTCCCGTTATCGTTTTTCTTCGTTTCTTCGTGTTTTCTTCCAATAGAAATTTTAGTTTTTTTTATTTTTTTATCCCGCATTTCTTATTTTTTGTTATTCCCTTTCTCCTGCAGCCTCTGCTCGCCAAGTTGTTCTCAATTTGTTTTGCTTCCTCGCGGCACCCCCCCACTTTTATTTTTGGTGGCCCATCCGATTTCCATTTTCATCTGTCTTCCGACCTTTCGTTCTTTTTCTCCCGTGGCACCTTCATCCTGGTCTTGATTTTTTCTTCTTATACCCATGGTCTCTTCCCCTTATTTCTGTTCCCATTCTGGCCCTATTGTATGTCCTCTTCACTTTGTTGTTCTGTTTTGCTATTTTTCTGGGTTCTGTCTGAAAACCCTTTTGCTCATTTATTTTATGATATTTGCGTGCTCATGCATGAACTTTATTCACAACACAGATTTGTATGTTGTCATTTTTTTTTTGCGAGTTTAGCAACTAAATTTGATTTCCATCTTTTCTGTTTCTGGTTTTCTGGAGGACCGGCTTGAGCCGTGTGGTTTTTAGGGGTGGGCAGAGCTGCTCAGTGTTTCTGACTTTTTATCTTCGTCCTTATGCAAGGACTGTTGAAAGCATAGGTGACAGGCAAAGGACACTGTATTTTGTAAATTTGTGGCATTCTTTTATTTAACCCAGTAATTGAAGTGTATAATAGACTGAATAGTTACACTGGCATTCATCTTGTTATTTTCTACTTTTTGCATCGATTTCCTCTCGCTACAATCCTTTTTGCATTTTAATGCCTTTGAGTCTTTGACACATCAAAGATGTAGATCTAAGATACGTTGGAAGAAACACATCTCACACCGGATCCATTAGTTTTTATACGAAGATGGTGGTCATTCATGGTTGTTATCTCTGTGTCTACTGGTTTCTGTGGTAGTGTTTTTTGCCTTCACAATTTACCTATGGTAGTAGCCATGGTGTTATCGTTAGAAAAAGTGGTCTGCCATGGTGTACTGTGTTGCATTGATGAACCGAGTTAACTGGACTGTGACTTTTTTGGTGCGTGAGATGAAGATGGTGGATACGGGCTTTAGAGTTTGTTGTTATTTTGAGTGGATCATTCGACTTTGGAATTTTCCAAGCATGTGTCTCCTGTTGTTCTCACTATATCTTATTTAGCATGCATTTGGATATATTTTATATGCAACCACCAAAAAGGATCATTGCAGGCAACCCAGGGAACGATAATTCAAACATGTAATCGACCCTCTTGTTTCAGAGACCATATATGTGTTGATAGTTGATACTTAATAGTACCAGCAGTGTTACTACAGCTATCTTTTTTTTTTTGTTTCTTATCAGCTCGGTGGGCATTGATGCATTCACAGCACAACCGTGGATGATGGTGGTGGTGGGTGCTTTCACCACCACATTTGTCCACTACCAGTTTGGCAATAAAACAGATAACCCATTAAGAAGAGCAAGATGAATGGGGAACATGGATCGGTTGTTTCAATCAAAATGTTGCTGCATTTCTGTATTTCTAGTAATCTGGCTTAAAAAATTCGGCATAAAAATAAAATCCCAAGATTAGTAGTAACACAAAGATGGGAACAAGGGAGTGAGATAAGAATGGACAGGGTTCTTCTGTCATTGTGTCAGTATGAGAGGTCTTGTGGATGATACGGGTGAATTCAGATGCCCTTGGTGAAGAAGCAGCACTGAGGTACTGCTGCTGCTGCTGCTGCTGCTGCCAATGAAGGGACATGGGATTCTGTGTATTAGCATAACTGCAAAAGAATAAGGGTTAGCTACCCATTGGGTGGAGGGTCGTTAGATGGCCTTTTGCATTGTGCAATTTAATGGTACTTCACCCTATAAATGACAACAACTTTGAAGTTATCCACAGATAACTTCAACTATGTCTGCATCGGTCCAGAGATGGCCACCCAACACCTGGATTTTCTTCAATCAATGTGAAGAAGATCCAGGGCATCAAACAAGTCCTATGAGAAAACATGGCTGGGGCAGTCTGTAGTTGCAATTTTGTATTGCATAGAAGCATTTATTAGGCATTTACTATCTTCTAAATACATATTATTTCAGAGTGGTTGGAATTCTATAGATTCTAAATTTCATCAGTGGACTTATGTTCCTTTTAGGACTTTTTTTTTTCCCCAAGAAAGCTGATAAAGTCGGTGCTGATCTTTTCAGTTTCATTTTGAATGAAGGTGACTTTATATCTCATATCTTGGGGAATTTAGCGTGATGATGCTTGACACAGAGTTCATTCAGAGAAGAAAGAGGTGCATGTGCTGTTCGATGCCTTGACATTTACAGGCTGGGGGACACTTTATACATGCCTTCACAAGTGGCTCGGATGAAAGGCTGTGAAATTGTACAGATTTTATGGCTCAACAATCTTCTCGCCTTCATCGCTTACTTACATTGCTGGACAGTATCCTTTCATTTATCATGAAATTATCAGTGCAACCTGTTTCATATTTGGTATAGAATGCAACTAATAATCATGGTCAGTCTCAACTCCTGAGATGATGGGAGCAGAAACTGTATTTTAATTGATTTTTGCTTAAGGTAGTTTCTTTAACTAAAGTTTAGCGGGTTCAACTCAAGCAACAAGGTTTGCAGCCGCACGACAGATTGGTGACATTGCAAAAGCTCACCCACAGGATTTGAGTTCACTTCTAAAGAAGGTTGTTACTCACTTATTAGCTAGTGGCCCTCCTGTGTTTTTATAAGCTTTTTTGGTTTTCATGTGCCGTATATAGTCCATTAAATTGTTGCAGTACCTATTATTTTTCTGATTCTTTTTGCTTCTGCAATATTAACCAATGTAGATAGACATCAAAAACAATGATAATTAACAGTGTCCTGTCTCTTAAGTCTTAAGTCTTAACCAAGGACATTTGACAAATTGTCGATTTGTAGTCACTTTCATTGTTTGACCCTTTTTCTTTCACCTTTACAAAGTTACTTAATCCACATGGCCTACTTTGTGGGTTTGCACCTTGTGACAAGGATGGGTCCTGCCAAAAAACAGTTCAGGTTTGGCATGTTCTAGCCTGTTGCCTAACACTACGGTAACTCAAGTTCTTAGCTACATTTCTCATGATTTCAGGTGGTAAATGTGCCATCCACTTGTTTTTCATTCATAAAATTCTCTGTGTTCTTGGTGATACCACATTGGAGAACGGGGAAATGAGAAATGTTCCGACAGATCACACGTTTTTTTAGAAAGAAGATGTTTTCCCTTTCCATAGCCTTGACAAATCTAATTGTGTTGGCCATCGCATATTTAATCACCAGTATATTTTAGTCGCAAGGTGTCTAACAAGGCAAACTGTTGTTTAAACAGGTCTGCATAATCTATATAGGCCTAGGTTGTGGAGTCATTATTTGGGCATGGAGTCATTCTTATGGCGATCTGTTTTCTTAGGCTCATATCATTAATTGCTTCTGCATAGTTCTAAATGACAGAATCAATTTCAGAGCTGAAGCGGTTAACAATCACCCAGCAGGCCAGCGTATGAATTTATGTTATGCTGTTTCCTTGTATCCTGTGTGCTTATTGCAGTACTCAGTATATGCTTATTACCGTATTGGTGTCCCTTACAATGATCTTTTATTGCCTTCATTTCACAGGAATCTTTTCAATGTTTTTTCCCTTCTAGATTTTGGATACTGGTCCGATTTGTCTCATTGTAGTAACACAAATTTTCTTATCTTTGAAGATATCTCAATTTCTTCGAAGCAAAAATTGGGACACCAGGGTTGCTGCTGCCCATGCTGTGGGTGCAATTGCTGAAAATGTTCGACACCCATCTCTGAATGAACTGTACTCACGTCTAGAGTCTGAGATGCTTAAGGCTGGAGTCCCTGATGATGTGAAGGTGCTTGTGTCCCACTGGTGTAATGCTAGTCCAACGCCAGCTGCTGGCCTGTCCTTTGAAAGGTTAGGCCCACATTCCAGCTTCTTTCCATGTTTTGGCCATACCTTCTGAGCCTTTCTGGCTTTTACATTTCCCAATATTCATATTTCTTTTGAGGAGTTTTTCTAGTTTTATTTGATTATAAAATAAATAAATAAATGAAAATACAAATAAATGTATTGATTTTATTTTTATGATTGCAGTTTTGACATAGGCAAGGTGTTGGAATTTGGTGCACCTTTGTTGGCATCGGGGGGCCAGGTACTATAATTCCTTATGTTGGGGCTGCATATCTAGGCGTATCTTTTATTGCCCTCCAGTCCTTAAGAGGGATTATTTGTCAATGTGACTTTCTATTGAAAGATACTTTAATGTTAGGCAACTTGCTCTTGCACTAGTTAAGAAGATTCTTGTCATAGGACTACTACCCTCTGCATAATGGATTTTTGTCTCTGTACATTGGACATGATGCCACATGGTATTTCAGCTTTTCTGTGCATGTGTAAATATCACTAATGGTGTCTGCTGCAAGGTTTCAGCTGATAGTTTGAAAGATATTGTGCTTTCAAGTTATTGGGAACGATGAGGCGAATTGGCAATTTCTATGCAGTGCAAATTCAGAACTTAATTACTTTCAAAGCACCATTCAGTTCTCAAATTACTTATCGGATGAGCATATGCAGAAGCAATTAGTTCTAAAGAAAACTTTAAGTAGCATTGCGGTTCTTAAATTACTTATCACACAAGAGCATATGCAGAAGCAACTAGTTTTGAAGAAAATTTTCTGTTTGTCCAATCTATGTTAAATATAGTTGATAATACATTTTTCTTTTGACAATGACAGGTTAGTATAGTATCTCTTTGGTGCCTATGGTCCCTTGTAAGTACCTGCGAAGCATAAAAAATATTTGAAGTTCCACAGATGAAACCGAGGGATGGTGGGGAGACTGTAACTATACCAGTGTTAGGTCCTCAGCCAGTTCAACCTGGCGTAACAAATGTTTAACTGTACATGCTTCGATTTGTTTATATGGGTTCAGGATGGTGTAATTTGGTTAATCTTTGGAAAAAGCTACTAAAGATATAGTCAACCTTTTAGTGTGGTTCAAGACCTTTTTTATTGGGAAGATGTTGTTTGTACTTTGTATATTGGCCTAGACATTTATGTACCTTTTTCTAGGTTAAAGACATTCTTTCTGTTGTGATTCTTGGTTGTCTTAATGATGTGTTTTTAATATTAATACACTTGATTAATTTATGATTGCTTAGGATGCTAAATGGGATCTTAAATCTCTTTGATACTTTGAACTGACCCTGGGGTGGCATGTGCATTGTTTGTCTGTTGCATTGGTGATAGTGGTTCTTACTAATGCATAAATTGATTTGTCCAGGAGTATGATGTTTCTAATGAAAATAGCAAAATCACTGGTGAACGCTTGGCTCGTCAAAAGCAGAATCTTCGCCGTCGATTGGGTTAGTATGAGTTCATCTATACTTAACAACTTTTGTGTACTTACCAGTCAAAAGCGTGCCTGCCTGCCTGGCTAGTGGCTACTCGCGTAAGCACATGCTTGCGCCCTGGATAGCCTCCTTCTCGAGTAAGCTTTAGTACCTAGGTAGGCTACCTAGGTACTACTGCCTAGGCACTAGATACAAATACAAGTTCTAAAGAAGAATGCTTTTCCTCCCTTTCTTATTTTTTGTCCTCCTTTTCCCTTTGTTTGCTGTTACATGCACACACTATTGATATGCATATCTTATGTTTTCACTAAAGTTAGTTATTGTGCTTCCGATATCTCTGATCTTATGAACCATCTCAATATCTCACTTTTTTTTTCTAGCAGTTATTATTTTGGCCTGCCAAGGCCCCTGCTTAGTCCATTTTAATGGTCTACCACCTAGGCCCTTCCTAGCATCATAGCTTGTGTGTATGTTGGTGTAATATGTAATAATCTTGTTTTAGTTGACTAAATGGAAAATTTTTCCTGTTTGCTCTGAGTTACTTGATCGGTTTCTCAACCTAGTTGATATTCCGTAACTTAGTTACTTACAATTTATTGTAGCACAGTATTGTGAGCTGATTAGCTCACCAGTGCATGTTTTCCTGGTTTCTAAGAAGAGCTTCATACCATTGTTTTGTGAAAGTTATTTGTCTACCATGGGTTCAATGATGGCTACTGATTTAAACAATTATCCTCTCGATTTGCCTTGTTCTGGTAATTTAGGAAAGTTGGCACTGGCAGTTTGGTTCTTTATCTAATACTTGCCAGGCTTAATGCAGTTAATCCTCCAGTGGCTTCTCTTGTTGGATCAGTTGATGCTTTGCCTTTTAGTTAACTTTCCAATTTTCTGCAGATGATGCATGTCACTCGTCTTCCTTGTTGTCTTTTAAATGTGTTTAATGTAGTTCTATCTGCCAAGAGCCTGCTATTTGCAGAAGTAGCTCAGTAAGTGCTAAGCTAAGCATTTTTGTTGCAAACATGGATGAGAAGTGCACGTGAGGCATACATTTACAAGGATTGAGGTGGTTCACACCAAGCACATAAAAAGTGTGCTCTTAGGCACGTAGGAGTAATTGTCTATTCGTGTACGCAAAGAACATACTTAAAATGGGTGTTCTATCTGCTATATCTAAAGTCTAAACACAAGGGACAGGGAATGGGGAACTAGTGGTCAGTCTCCAACAGCTGGGAGTATAGCCATTTGAGCTAAGCAACGTCCCATACAATTGTAAAACTTACAAAACACGTAAACATAACAAAGAAAGAAACAGGAAATGGAAAGTCGTCTACTTCTAATAGAGATTTGGATATATGTAATCTTTGGTGTTCCCAAGGTTGAAATGTATATACTGGCCTACTGGGTTATCTTTATGGCCTTCATTTGGTTGTGTTTGTTTAAAAGCTGTGTGTGTGTATTTATATTTTCAGATTGGGATGTGACTGAAGGTATGATGGAGTTTGATCTGTAGATGATTTGCCTCAAAGACCACCTTTTGTGTCCTTGCAAACCAACTTGTTGTTAAGTAGCAGTGGCAAGTTTTAGCTCTATAATAGCAGATAATCATGGGGTATATTAGGTAAAGTATAAGGTTTACAGGAGAAGGGTTAAGGAGGTTAACGTTTGCTTATTGGAAATATCTTAAGAATTTTTTTTTGAGCCGTTACAGGTCTAAAGGTGAGGATTTATCAGTTGTAAGATGTATTGGTTAAATTAATGTTCCATATTCCAATTTGGCAGCCCTTATACCTTCTTTGGCTCTATTATGTCCTTCATACAAGTGACACCACTGTAGCTTCTTTTCCATCTACCAAAGAGTCATTAGCATTAAATTGTTCTTGTCCTTTTCCAAAGTCTTCATTTTAAATAAGATTTGTTCTTTCTTTGGCATCATCTTTTCAGCTTCTTCTACAAATCTGCATTCATTTGAAGGAACCATAAACTCAAGACTTTCTTGTCTCAAATTGAATTCTGACAATTGAAATGAGAAGCAAATCTTGTCACACCAGGTCTCTTCTCAAGCCCAATGATAGAGAGGGAGCCCTGAGATTTTTTTATTTCCTTTGACCCCTAATATGCGAGAATTTTATATATTTTTAAAGCTTTTAGGTTCATTGGATTTCCCTGAAGAAAACAGGCTTTCCAATTAATATCCAAGCAAAACCATCATGATAAAAGCACAGGAATGATAAGTTTGGCAATGATTTAACATGAAATGTTAAGTTGATGTGTATAAAGTATAAACTGTCTGAATCTAAACTATCTGTGTCTTAAATGTGATCATTCTTATTGAGTGAAATTTCCGAAGCTTTGTGTGGGAGGAAGAAAGGAGAACCATCTTGAAACTTGATGTGCTTCTGTTACTCTTTTTATTACTAGATACAATGAGTTAGCTTTTTCTTCAAGTGCGCTTGTTTCTATGGTCTTCATTCTGCGGTAATAGTTATTCTGATTGAGATTTTTATTTGCTATCCAGGTTTGGATGTATATGAACAATTCATAGATGTCAGTGATATGATTCGTGATGAGGATCTTATGAGCCAGAAATTTTATTTGCACGATAATGGTACAAACATTGGTTATCAAAGATATCAGTCTGGACAACATATACATCAACTTGTTGCAAGTATGGTTCCTAGTTACGTGTCTAGGAGATTGAGTGCTAGGGAGTTAAATCTTCTGAAGAGGAAGGCGAAGGTTAATGTGAAAGACCAGCAGAAAGGTTGGTGTGAAGAAGATGATAGTGAAGCACAAGTTTCACAAAATCTTTTGACACCTAAAGCGGGATCATTAGAACCAGTAGTCTCTGAGAAGGTAGTAAGCCTATTCTCCTTTCTTACCTTTTTTCTTTTTCACTTTCTTTATATATTCAAGTAATTATTCAGTGCTTATCAATTCTACTGACCAAGGAAACACCATTCTTCTGTCCAGTTGTTTTTTCTTTCCAATAAGTTGATAACTATGCACTACTTTTTCCTTTAGAAGCTTTATCGAGCTTGTTTATGTCATTTTAAACTATAATAAGTGAAGAATGTTCTGGACTCTTTAATAACAAATGCTTATCTTTTGTTATGAAATAGTCATCAATGTCTTTCCTCTGAGATAAAAGCGGTTGTAAAATTTTAGAAGGTGAAGAAAAGGATATTTCGAAGGTGACACAAATTCTTTTTGAGGTAAGATTAAGCTCAGTCAGATTAACAAACCGATACAAAAGCTGAAGTCAATGGAAAAGCTACTTTATGATGGCTTCCTTTTCTAGGTGTTCTGAAGTATGTGGAGATAGCATAGCCACAAATATCATTCTTGGCTAAGTCACATAGGTACGGGCAAGTCACTAGCTATGGTTACAGAGATTTTTGGACATCTTGGTACCGGGGTATGGCGGAAAAAGCATGCAAAATTTCACCAAAAAAAAAATTGAAACAGAATTCATACTATTTGGTTAAAAGTTTACAACAGAACAATATTTATAATTAAAGATATAAAGTTTGTATCTTACAAGTTACAAACCATGTGTCTATGAATCTGTAACCTAAGCAAAAGGTAAGCAGGCAGATTTTGGAGAAATAACAGATTTTGAAGAAATGGCAGAGCAGTAGAAGGCAGCTGCTAACAGAAACATTGTCAACGTAGGCAAAAATTAAACCCCCAAATCATCAAATACGTGTAAACTGTAAAGCATAAATAAAACAGAACTAGGGAAAATACAGCAGTGCAAAGCCTAAATCATGAAGAAACAACACTAGTAATAACAAAGGAAACACAAAAAAAAAAGGGAAATAGCACACCAAAAACAAAATTAAATGGAAAAAAGGGAAAAACAGCATATGAAAAACCAAAAAGGGGAAACAATGCAAAAACCCCAGAAAACAGAGTCGAGTGGAAAACAGAAAAAACCTTATGTTGCCGGTGATGCTGAAGACTCCTGCCGTCCGTCGCATTCGTTGCCTGACTGGAGAATCTTTCCATTGCCGACCTTGAACTTGTGGTACGTTGAGGCTGATGAAGAAGTCGAAAGAGGAAGAGGTGTTGATAGAAGGAGGAGCCGAATGGTATTTAAGTTTTAAGTTTAAAATGTAGAGACATCATTTTTATCATTTTATTTAGTTATTTTTAATGTCTTATTGTTAGTTTCTCATTTGTTTTTATTTTTTCATTTTTCAAAAAATTTAGATTTTCTCAGAATTTCCCGACAAACAACTTTGCCAAAAAAAAACCCGAGAAAAATCTCATCGTTAAAAGCCCAAGAATCTTATGTCACAGCGGTATGGGGGATTATTAGTTTCTCATTTGTTTTATTTTTCATTTATTTTCTCGGGTATTTTTCGGCAAAGTTGTTTGTCGGGAAAATTTTGGGAAAATCTAAAATTTTTGAAAAATGAAAAAATAAAACAAATGAGAAACTAATAATAAGACGTTAAAAATAACGAGATAAAATGATAAAAATGATGTCTTAATGATGATAAGAATGATAATAAATAATTAAAGTTTATAACATTAAAGGTGAATCCATTGTCACGAATATTGTTTTCGGGTATAAAACAACGAGTTTTTTTTCGGGTATAATACAACAAAATTGTTTCTCTGGGAAAATCCTGGCAAATTTTAAAAAAGCTAAAAAACAAATAAAATGTGAAAAATGCAAATATAAAAGTATGGTAATTAAAAATGTGAAAAACGTGAAAAATGTGAAAAACACCAAAAAATGAGAAAAAGGGAAAACACGAAAAAATATCAAGAAACATAAAAAACACGAAAAGACAGGAACAAAACCTGAATAAAGTCCATTTTTTTATTTTGACCTTTTTTCAAAGAAAAACATATCTATTCCTGTATCATTTTAATTGTTTTTCTTGCGTTTTTTTGGAGTAAAGCACGTTTTCTGTGAGTGGGTGATCTATGATGTCACCGACCTTAAAAAAAAGAAAAAACAAAAAAGGGGAAAAATGCGATTGATATGTTTTTCACTTTTTTTTTCACAAAACAGGTTTTTTTTTTTCATTTTTGGCATTTTCTTGTTAATGTCACAACGTTTTCGAAAATATCACAATATCTGTGGGCATGGGAGATAGTTCCCTTGTTAGCCCAGCTGACTGTAAGTCCTCTTTTCGTCAGTCTTCCTGCAACTTTATAAAAACAATAATCCCAGCTAACCCACTGTATGCTCCTCTCCTTTCTTGAAAGAAAGGGTCTGTCCCGTAATATTATGGAGAAAAACCATTTATTGGGTATAAAAATTCATGATAGTAGTCAAAAGCTAGTTTCCAAGTTCCCGCAGTGCATTTTAAAAATGTAGCCATGACGTTGCAGTTGCTGCTTTGGGTAATAGAGTTTTATCTCATGAGTCATGACTTTTTTTGTAAGGATCTTTAAGCTTCAAGCAAATATTACCTTATCATCTTTTTCTTCCCCACAGATCAATCTTATACATGTTGGGTAATCTTATAGTTTTATTTATTTATTTATTTTTTTGCGAGTGAACTGAGATAACGATAGATGCTGGTGAACTTGTATTTTTTGCTTGGAGTTCATTCTTGTGTTACGTATCTGCTTGAATCCATACATGGCTTACTGGTTTTCACTTTTCATACTAATGAAGGAAACAAATTTTCATTTGGCCTTCTTCATATATTTGCTTCATGTAGGTCTCTTTAGAAACTATGGCAGATCATGAGAATTCTGAGCAAGAAGGGATTGGAAGGTGGCCATTTAGTCACTTTGCTGAGCAGCTTATGCTTGACATGTTTGATCCCAGTAAGCTTATTGTATGTTTATCTCAATAAGGTTTCTTTTTTCTGTCTATCAAGTGACTGTATGCAACATTTTACTCTTGGTTGATGTGCATGTTCAGTATGGGAAGTGCGACATGGAAGTGTAATGGCTTTGAGGGAAATCCTCGCCCATCAAGCAGCTTCTGCTGGTGTATTTGTGCCTGATTTGGACTCGGAAGGTTGGTGGTCTCTGCAGATTGATGACAAGAGTGGAATTACGGGGGTAAAAAGGGAAAGAGAGATTGATTTAAACGTGCAACTTTTGACAACTGAGACACAACCTGTTTTGAAGAGACAAAAATCAGAAAGCAATATGTCTACCGACATGGAGGTCGCTCAGGGTATATGCCTGAAGTCTGAGGATGATCTATCAGTCTTCAACCAAGGTGGATTAAGTATAGGTCCTGTTAAAGTTGAGCCAGAGTTAGATTCTGCTGGCTCTTATTTTTCAGAAAGACAGGCTCAGCAAAATCATGTGTTACATGACACTGTAACAAAAAATAGTAGCTTTGCCACAGTGATGGATACGTTATCTAATTTTCCAGAAGGTTCCAAACTAGTAAAATTGGCAAAACTGTCAAGGCATTCATGGGCAAAAAATTGGGAGTTTCTTCAAGAATGTGCAATTCGCTTGGTTTGTGTTTTATCGTTAGACCGGTATGTATGCAGTTATATATCTTGTAATGCTGTGTTGCATCCTTTTCTTGTTCTGACTCCCGATAATTGAGCTAGTTTACTCGTGAACTTGTCCTGGTAGTATTTGATAATTACACATACGCTGTTGGTTGCTATTCTCTAGCTTTACATGTAGTTGCTTGTTTGGTTAGGGGGAAACAAGGGCGGTGAATGTTGTTTATCATCCATTGCTTCTCCATTATATTGCTTTCTTGCATAGTTACTTACCTGTTTTGCATTGCAGATTTGGAGATTATGTTTCTGATCAAGTAGTTGCTCCGGTTCGTGAAACATGTGCCCAAGCTCTAGGTGCAGTCATAAAGCATGTACACCCTTCACTAGTTCATGAAACACTGAGTGTCCTTCTCCGGATGCAGGTACTGAATATAATGCATGACATGGTTTGATCAAGTTACTTGTATCCATTTTAAGAATAAGCTCTGGTGTTTTTTTTTTGTTATTTATTTTTTACTTTACAAGTTTCTGTTTCATCCTGAAGTCTATCAATTTCTGCAGCACCGTCAAGAATGGGAGGTTCGGCATGGCAGCCTTCTGGGTATCAAGTACTTGATTGCTGTTAGACAGGTTTTCTTTAGCCCCATCTACATTTGTTCAGATCTTTTATTTTCCTGGAGATTTATATTGTTTATCTTTCTTCATTGCTAGTTCGGTTTCTATTGCAAACTATAGACAATTTTATGTAGTGTGTTTCTGATGCATTCAAGTTTGACTGGTTCTCGTGTTCTCTGCAGTTGCCTCCATCTCCATGCTTGTAATTTTTTTTTTGTATCACCCCCTTTTCTGGATCATCATGTGTATGCTCTTTTCATTTAAAATTTTCTCCATGCCAAATGGTTGTGGCTCCAGGTTCGAAAACTGGTTCAAAGAAAGTTCAAACAGTTGAGGTACATGGCTATTTACATATAACAAAGAATAAGATTATCAACAAATATTCTATACATTAGTAAACAGCATAAATGAAAATGATCATAATAAAATCTTTTAAGTAAAGTGATGCTACAATTGATAAAATAATCATAATTAAAAGCTTTAAGGGAAATCATTCTAGAACCGATCAAATAAGAAAAAGAGAGATTGGATTCTTTCAAAGTTGACTTGAGTCCAAAACTGGATAAAAGGGCACAATCTTCATTGACTGTACTGGACATATGGCTTTCACTGTGTTGCAGGCATGTCTTATGTACGTTCCTGCTGCCTGAAGTGTCAACATGTGGTGAAGCTGCCTTTTATGTGTGTCCATGTTAAAAAGGTCTTACTTTACTTGGAAAGACAAATGCAGCATGTCATGCTTCTTTGCGTTTGAAAATGATTTTGCAAGTATTCATGGTTGCTGGGCAATCTAATTATCAAAAGTCATCTCTGTTGGAAGTTGTTGGTTATTAGACATAAGATGATGGGGAAAGGTGGTTGTTCAAGCAAGGCATGGTCTGAGAAAAGCCTGTGCTGGATCCTGTTGTCCTCTTATTTTTTCAAGTTGGTATGTCGTCTTGCTTTCAGACACATTTGCAATTCATTCCTGGTAGGTTGTTCCCTTAGCCTGACTTCCTTGAAATGCTTTATGTTTGTTTGTCGTTGTAGTGGTTTTACTGATAGTAACTTTTATAAGTCATACTGCGGAATGACAAAAATTGGTGCAGTCTAATGTTGTCCATATATGGTTGTTGAGTGTGGAATTAGCAATTTTATTTTTCTGCCAAAAGTTGTGTTTAATACTTGTGAAAATCTGTCTGCTGCAGGAAATGCTTCATGAGTTACTTGGCAATGTTCTTCCTTCATGTAGAGCTGGTCTAGAGGACCCTGATGATGATGTTAGAGCAGTTGCTGCTGAAGCATTGATACCTGCTGCCGCTCCTATAGTTTCCTTTATGGGTTTAAAGTTACATTCAATTATTATGTTACTTTGGGATATATTGCTTGATCTTGATGACTTGAGTCCATCCACAAGCAGGTATTGGATCAATATTCTTGTTGTTAACTCAACTACTTCTCAATGCTCTTTATCATTTTGTGCACTGATAGAGATAGTAATAGTTTATTAGGAAAGAACACCATGAGAAAGAGGTGGTTTCTATTTACTTCTCTGAAATAATTTTTTTTGATGCAACTTGTGCTGGTTCCTCCTACAGTGGTTTGCAAACCAGATTTCAATTGGGCTAAATGTATCTCCGCTGTTGAATCAACTTGCAGTGTTATGAACTTATTGGCAGAAGTATATTCTCAGCCAGAAGTGGCTTCAAAAATGCTGGGAGCATCAACATTGATGGAGAAGAACTTAGATCTCAATGAAAATGTGCAACTTGGAGAAAATGGTGTGAAAAATGATGAAAACCCATACGCATTATCTTCTCTAGCGCCTCGGTTGTGGCCATTTATGAGACATAGCATCACATCAGTTCGGCATGCTGCTATATCTACTCTGGTGAATTTCTAGTCATTCTTTCTTCTGCTTGTGAGAGAATGATCTGAGCTCTTAAAATATATTGCTTGTAATTCTTCCTATAATGGCAATTTTGCTTGTTCATGGATTCTTAGAAATGAGAAAGCACCTTTTTAGATCTGCTACTTTGTTTTTGTGATTGATTTTTTTTTTTCAAACAGGATTCACATTCTGTATTTACTAATGCTGTGATGATCAGTATTTTGGCCTTTCCTGTTCCTTTTTTTTGTTAAAAAAAAAAGCTTCCGACTAGTCCTGTCATGATACCCTTTCTTGAGGGCCAAAGGCCCATTTTCTATTATATATTGCTTTTCTTGTCTAATATTATAGAAATTCCTTATGGGGTGTTTTGGCGGCTGGAACACTCTGTGGGTCTTCCATGAACCTGCCCCAAAGTTTGGGGCTTAAGTCCATGGGTACTTCAGTAAGGTCTACGTACTTGTGTCGCTGTACCCGTACCCAAAATGGGTATTTGGATACACTCGGGTACCTTTAAATTCAAACTGCTTAATTTTACTTTGATTTAATTTTTTCCACCTTACTTTTCATTCTATTCTTAGAGTTATTGTTCATTAACATACTAATGTTTTTATTTATATCACATGTTTACTAAAATGTTCCTTTCATTTTGATTTTTTTGTGTTATTTTGCATATATGTACACATATATCCTGTCGTACCCCCGTAGCCACATTTTTTAAAGTTGTCGTACCTGTACCCATATCTCCGTACCCGTACCCGTACCCATGTGATTTAGATTGGGGCAGATTTGTGGAACATTTACATACTGTTCCAGCTTCCAAACGGCCTGTGTGGTACTTGGCACTGAAAACAAATCTTTGGAATGACTTTTCAATTGTTCAGCAACTATATCACATGGGCATGGCTGTGAATACATGCGCAGGTGCAGGCGAGGGTGCAAAACGATTTGAAACAGTTTGGGCAATGGGTGTGAAGCAATGTTAAAAAACCTGAGTCAGGGACACACACACACACACACACACATTTTTATATATGTATGTGAATTGTTAAACCTTTTCATATCAAAAGCATGACAAAAATTAGGAACTGTACATACCAAAATGAAAACTAAAATTGTTTAGGATCCTAAACAAATGAATGTATGAAACTGTGGCTCATTTGACAACACCAAACTTGAGCCTGGGTGAAGTTTACCTTGCATGTTTGTGGTTGACCATGCTTTTAATGTCTGACAATTGAATTTGGTAGTTGGAGAAGCACCAGTACCCATTCCAAGTATGACTCAGGTGTGATGACCTCCTTAAAGAGTTTGTGTTACATAGCTCATTTGTCTGCTGCTAGAGAATAAATTGGTTTAGTACCATCTTGGTGAAAGCACAGTTTTTTAATGTTGAAAAAAAAAGTAATTGGTTATTATCAAGGTCATTTAAACTTTTGTTGCTTGGACTGTTGGCTGTAAATCCTTCATTTAATTATCTTGGATGTCTCAGACCAACTTGGTTGCTAATGTTTGAAATGTAACGATATGAACAGGAAAGGTTGCTTGAAGCTGCGCATAAAAGCTCATCAGAGTCCAACATTACTAGTTTCTGGCCTGCTAGTATTTTAAGTGAGACATTTCGGATTGTTTTTCAGAACTTGCTTCTTGAAGCAAACAATGAGATTTTACGATGTTCTGAAAGAGTCTGGAGGCTTCTCCTTCAGGTTTGTTTCTCTGTAATTTTAATTGTTCATCTAGTATTTTCTGTTCATTTGATTCTTTTATATGTTTAGTTGCTTCTGATTTCTACACTTTATTTTCAGTGTCCCAGTGAGGAGCTGGATGTTGCTGCGGGTTCATATTATTCGTCGTGGCTGGAACTGTCAACAACTCCATATGGTTCTGCCTTAGACGCTACAAAAATGTTTTGGCCTGTAATACTACCCAGAAAAAGCCAGTTTAAGGCTGCTGCAAAGATGAGGGCTGTAAAAGGGGAGAGTGACTCTGGTGGAAATTTTAGTTTACAGGGTGCAAGAGGGATTCCCGAGCAAGAGCAGAATGTCGATGTTTCTACAAATTCGACAAAAATAATTGTGGGTGCAGACAGTGAAAAGTCGGTCACCTATACGAGGGTAACTACATCAGAGGCATTGGGCATTTTTGCATCAAAGTTGTCAGAGTCATCAATGCAATATATAGTTGATCTACTGTTAAATGAGCTGAAATCTCTATCAGGGGTTCAGCGTCAGGTAACTTGGTCTTATTCATCAATTCACTTCATTTTTTTTGGTGAGATATGTATCTCTATCTTCATTTTAGGTGACTTATATTTTCTTGGACTAGGTGTCTTCAATGATTCTTGCTGCCTGGTTTAAAGAGCTCAAGTTCCGAGATCAACCTAAAATGCCTGCTCTTATGCTTAGCCTTGTCCACCCTCTTCAGAAACTATTACTGGATTTGCTTTCATGTCCTGATCCAGCATTTCCTACAAAAGATTTAGTTCACCCTTATTCTGAACTGACAAGGACATACATGAAGATGCGGAATGAGGCAGCTCTTTTACACCGAGCGGCTGTTTCATCGGGACTCTTTGACGATATTTTGTCATCTCTCTCTTTCTCAATGGAAACAATTATTGTGGATGAAGCAATCTCTTTTGCTTCGAAACTTTTGCTGCCAAGCGAGTCTTCCCATGAAGATGGTACTACAGAGAGGCATGGTTTGGAGGATGTGGAGTCATCCAAGCAACGTCTCTTGTCAACTGCTGGGTATTTAAAATGTGTCCAGGTGCTTGTCACTTTTATAGTCTCGTCTTCTTTTTCAATGTGCTGCTTGATCTCTAGCAGCACTTCGGTTGATCTATGGAAGAACTTGTTTTATTCGAGATGTAGCAAGTGTTAGCTGTTTTCTTGCATGCTTTTGCCATATAATTAATTGTATTTTCTTGCATTCTTTTGCAAAATATAATCATTGCTTCAGTCCATAGAGTATGAACTGTTCTACCTCATTCTAATGCTATCAAGTATTAACTTAGGCTGTCATGTTAACCGCATTTTTGATTTTGCTCATACATTTTGGTAAGTCATCATACTACAGTTGGCAACCGTGGGTCTTTATTTATTGTAGAATAACTAGCTGACAGTAAGGTATCACTATCATTTTTTTTCCATATGTACTCTTGGAAGCAGATTCTTTCCTTCAAATGTTGTAATTGACATTTTTTTCTGCTGATTGCTTTTCATTTTTCTGTATCTAAATGGTCTTGCAGAGCAATTTGCATGTTACAGTTACAGCTTTAGTTGCAGGAGCTGTTACATGGATGTCAGATCTTCCTGCTAAATTAAATCCAATAATTCTTCCTTTGATGGCTGCAATCAAAAGGGAACAGGTGAACAAAATTCAGACGCAGCAATGAACAATGTTCTTCTTGGTTTATTTTCATATTCATGCTAATGGTTCCTTCTGTTGCTTGTTAAACTACCTTTTGCAGGAAGAAATATTGCAGAAAAAGGCAGCGGAAGCTTTAGCAGAGCTTATTTTCTGTTGCATTTCTCGTAAGCCAAGTCCAAATGAAAAGTTAATCAAGAATTTATGCACTTTAACATGCATGGATCCTTCTGAGACGCCCCAAGCAGCTGTGATGAAGTCAATGGAGATTTTGGAAGATCAAGAATTATTGTCATTGAAGAAAACTCGACAAGGTGAGAAGGCCAGAGTCCATATGTTGTCTGCTGGTGATGAAAGGTCAAAAATGGAAGGCTATATAGGCAGGAGGGGGTCAGAGCTTGTGTTAAAGTGCCTATGTGACAAATTTGGTGATTCTTTATTTGATAAACTTCCTAAACTATGGGATTGCCTTACTGAGGTACTTAAGCCAGCTGTCACAGAAACTACACATCTAACAGAAGGAGCACCAGCAGCACAAAACACTGAGTATATAGGCGATCCTCAAGTCTTGATCAACAATCTACAGGTTTGTTTTGATTTAGTCTTGAATGATTGCTGTTCTTGCAATTTGAC
This sequence comes from Nymphaea colorata, assembly GCF_008831285.2. Lineage (NCBI taxonomy): Eukaryota > Viridiplantae > Streptophyta > Magnoliopsida > Nymphaeales > Nymphaeaceae > Nymphaea > Nymphaea colorata. The sequence goes on from NC_045140.1 coordinate 911,003, forward strand.
CATTTTGGGCACCTTAATTTGATTATTCTAATTTCAAGGCAGGCAATCTTGTTCTTATTTTTTTCCACAAGCTATTTCTTTGCGGAGCAATCTACCAGCATTCTGTTTTTGTTATTCTGATCCAATGGCAGATTATTGCACTGTTGTTGTATCTTGTATCACATTTTTTCTTTGTTAAGGGTTGTTCCTCCTGTTCATGCTTTTTCAAATTGAACAAAGAGCACTTCTCTGTTCATTAGGACATTTGGTGGAATGATTTCTTTGATTGCATTTCCATGTTTTGGCTCGGGAGATGGAGGAGGTGTTGAACATGTACTCTTCACCATGCTTACCGTGTGTACTAAAAAACATGGGTAATATTTTTGAGGGCGTTTTTAAGAAAACAAGGAGGTTGTTGAATATTTGAGTTGTTGGAGCAGGCTTGGCAATCAAAGGTGCAAGCTGCACAAAGGTGATGGTCTCTAAGCTCTAAATTTCATTATGGAATAAACAAATCAAAATAAGATTGAGGGGATAAGTTTTCTTTTTTGTTCTTTTAAAAAGTTCATGTATAAACATCTTCTTTTGGTGTCAAGGGGCAGGCACTTGTTGAAAACACATGTATCAGAGATTCCTAGGAGACTTAAGCTTCCCACTTGGAAAGGTGAAATAAAATGGAACCATCTGAAGGTGAAAATATCTGCAAATGGTGTTTTTTTGGTGCTAACCTGCTTAAATCAAATATATAAACATGGATATGCAAAGAGACGTAACGTTATTAATTTATTAGTTGTTCTTTAAAATGCCACACAGACACATGGTATTAAGTTTATATATATATATATATATATATAAATATAATATAATATAATTATATATCTATATATATGAAAATATTTGTACGCTTCATGAGATATGCAGAGTTGCAGACTAAGTAAATATGAGGATTTTGATCTGATTAAGAGGTGTCAGATCAAACTCAATTGACAGTTAACAATTTGCCATGCATATTATATGTATGTATCTATGTATATATAATTGTGGCTACTCAATGTGTGTCTACTGTCCTTATGCCTTTAAGGAGGTGCCAGTGGTGGGTCTGGGTCTGGTTAACGACTGGAAGTGGGCAGAACTCACTTTACATATACATGTATATGTGTGTGTGTGTGCAGGGACTTGTGGCTGGTAAATGTATGTACTGTTCCTATGCCCTTGAATAGAAAGGAAGTGGGCAGAATTTACTTTCTGTGTGTATGGAAAGTGAACTGTGGGTACTCAATGCCTGCCTACTCTCCCCATGTCCTTTATTCAAGGAGGTGCTAGTGGTGGATCTCACTAATGATTAAAAAGAAATGAGCAGAAATTAACTTTTGAATGCTGAACTCCCATGTTATAAAGTTTTCTGGTGATATCATAAGTTGTTATAATTAGGAGTTGAGCATACATCAGCCAAGGTCCTAAAAAAGTCTAGTCAAAAGTAAGTAACTAGTAGTAGCCTAAGGGAGATATCTATCTGTGTGTGTGCCACACACAAGGGAGAGAGAGAGAGAGAGAGAGAGAGGGTGGGGGAGGGGGTTCTCGGAAAAAAGGAAGAAAATGCACCTAAGACCTGTAACTTACCCAATCAACCAATCGGTCATGAACCATGGCCAATCTGAGTTGATGATCTTGTAGTCGGCTGGTCATTGATTCAGTCAACTAGTCACCAAGTTGACAGCAGAGATGATGTCCAAAAAGGCAAAAACCAATGGCTGAAAATGTAGCAAAGCCTTTGTGCATAAAAAACACATTTTCTGGTTAAAATACATGTAAAGGGGATTTTTCATCTGTTGGTCATGCTAAACAAATTTACACCATCAGAATATGTAAAACCATCTTTAATGGTGAAATCCAAAATTAAATTAGCAAAAGAAGAGGGTGGAGGCTATTTAACATTGTATAGTATGTAGGGCACGTGTCCGAGTCTATACATACAAACATGTAAATAACATCACCAAGTGCAAGACCATGTCTCTCCCTCCTTGAACAATGCATATGATAGATGAAGTGTTAGACAAGGCAAGGTTTGTTGTATAGGCACGGATATGGGCGTCAGACACAGGTATGAACTATGAAGTATTAGACACAGTAAGCTTGAAAAGAGAAAGTAGGTACTCGAACACGATTTTGTGTGTGTGTCATTTCAATTTCTTTCAAAATCTAAAAGATGATCTCTTTATAAAATTTGCAAGGAACAGATAGTATAATTTTACTTAGCTCTCATCCTCCAGCAACTGGAAGAAAGGAGAGAGACCCATGTTACTCCCTCCCTGATCTCTCTGCCCAAGAAAGTCTCATGGGCAAGGAAATAGCTCTTCTTGCACAAGAAAATAGCATATTTTAAGTTAGTGTTTTGTCTTTTTGGGAGAGAAAATAACCTCTTTTTGGGAGAGGCTCTTTATTTTGAGCAGTATGCTGCCCTTCTTTAGCTTCTTTTTTCACTAAACAAGAGAGAGAGCAAGAGAGAGAAAGAGAAATTTATTTTAGTCTATTAGACTAAAAAAACACACACACACACACACATATATATATATTTAAATCCACTAGACACATCTTGTCTGTAATTTTGGATGCTGTGTAAAAATCCATGTGCCCTAGCAGTGTCTGCTTGTCGCTGTCAGGGAAATTTTATATATATATATATATATATATATATATATGATCCACATGTAATGAAGTTATTTTTAGAAAGGCAGCAATAAACCAGCCCATAGATCACATCTATAGAGAACAATAACTAGGTTCAAATAATTTTAGCATCTCTCTCTGTCTTTATAAGTTTATATATATACACACACACACACTCTCCCTTACTCAGTCATGGTTCTGAAGTCAATGGCTAATCCTTTGACTATGGTATTCATGAAAAAGAGAGAAGGCTTATTTTTGTATGGTCAAAATGGATCCCCTCTTCCCTCTGTCCATTCTTGCAACAGACATGTATGTTTCCTTCTCTGTTTTTTTTTTTTTTGCTATTTTTTCTTTTCTTTTTTCTTCTTGTTCCTGTCGATGTGCTGCCACCTGCTTTGTAGTTCTTCTTCTCATCTTTCTATCTGCTTGCATTCCCTTTTTTCCTTTTCCATCTTCTTTTCCTCTTTTTATTCTTTTTGTCTTGCTTTCATTTTCACTTTTTCTTTTTAGCCAAATTGCTGTTCTACCCTTATTTTTGCTCTGTCTTCTTCTTCTTCTCCTTTCTATCGTGAAAGAAGATTTTTTGTCTCCTCTTTTGTCATTATACTGATAATGTTATGTGTAGTCTCTTAAGGAGCTTTTGACGTTCAGAATTTAGTCTACCAATGGGCCATGTTATGTACACTGAATCTTGACAATTTAATTGTTGTTATTTTTGTCCATTGTTTTTTTTTTGGAACTGACTGACTTCGACAGAGTAGTCCTTACGTTATATGTGCCTAACCTACAACTTGGGCTGCATAGGCGCCATTTTTAATGCCCCCACTCATACTGACTTGGGTGCTGGTCGCACAGACATCATCCTAGCTTGTAGCTGAGTTTGGTTTGTACATGAAAAACATTATGTTACAAAAGAGTAATATTGAGATTATTGTAGATGATATGGCTATTCACTTATCTCAATATTTCAAATACAGGACCTTGATTGTGCCAATCCCCACAGTTCAGATATTGACAATCCAAATACCTTAAGAAACACCCGATCTCACCTGTTAGGTTCTAAGTCTACATGTTGAATATTTTTATGATACCAAGTTACCAACTGTAAATACTTGATGCAAAACTGACCCGAGCACTTGGTGTGATTGATACACATGGTTTGTCACCACCTTCAGTTGGCACACTGAAAAGGGCTACAATCACAGCATTAGATAGTAAGAGGCCAAGTTATGTATAGTCATTCAAGTGTGTGTGTGGGAGTGTGTAATGCCCACATAGAAGGGCAGGGATGATAATCCTTTTCTGGAAAATGTAATAAAAATATTGGATATTTAAATACGGCATGGCGATCTTTAGCAGCCACAAATATGATAAAGGTTTGAATGATTAAATATGTGGTGATAACGATCTTTATGTACTGCTGTTAATGATTACACCTGGCATTGCTGCAAAGAAATTTTTATGATATGTGTACAAATTAAAACACTATTTAGTTTAGAAGATGGTTTGCTTAATTTCATATGGTGGAGATCTTCATTAACTACAAAAAATCTGGTGCAATATATGACATTCTTAATTGGAACACACTTCAAAAAACTTACCATCATTTTACTTTTATCAACTCAGTTGATCATTGATTGCTAATCATTGATCATCAACTTTGAGGCGCATGGATCACATTTTTAAAGGTTACCAAGGCTGAATTTGATCTGTCCTACTTTGAATCATGAACTCTTTTTACTAGAATTCAGTTTTAAGTCCATAATTCCATTTTTTTGCTTATGCTTAAAAAAAATCTTATTTGCCTACTTATGCTGCTGAAGTACAGTTTTACTAGCTTGTACATGTTTCTAAGTAGACCAACTCCTTTTTTGAGCTGCAGGTTGTTCGCTCTATTTCACCTTTGCTGTTGACTACACTAAAGAAGAAATTGCTCTTGCTGCTACCTAGTATACTTAGTTGCTTGCATCATCAACATGTTGCAGTTAGGTTGGCAGCTTCAAAATGTATTACTACAATGGCAATAACAAATACTACCAATGTGATGGAAGTTGTGATGGAAAGAGCGCTGCCGATGTTGAGGGATTCTACATCTGTCTATGCCAGACAAGGCGCTGGCATGCTTATAAGCTTGCTTGTACAGGGATTAGGAGTTGAACTTGTGCCTTATGCACCTTTGCTTGTTGTGCCTCTTCTAGGTTGTATGAGTGATAGTGATCAAGCTGTAAGACAGAGTGTCACAAGCAGTTTTGCAGCCCTTGTCCCTCTACTACCATTGGCTAGGGGTCTTCCTCTTCCTACTGGACTAAATGAAAGTTTATCTAAGAATGCAGATGTTCAATTTCTCGAGCAACTGCTTGATAGCTCTCATATTGATGATTACAAACTTTCCACCAAATTGAAAGTAACCCTGAGAAGGTACAAAATGCTGGATTTATCATTCATTTACTAGACATGAATTTTTATGATTACTGTGATATGATTTGTCTTTCTTGATGTCTTGTTGTTTGCTCTTGTAAGTTTCCACATGTTATCGAAAGCTAAGAAGCATTGCGTGGAATTTTGATGCTTATAGGTATCAACAAGAAGGTATAAACTGGTTGTCCTTCTTGAAACGGTTTAAGCTTCATGGAATTTTGTGTGATGATATGGGGCTTGGCAAGACACTTCAAGCATCTGCTATTGTGGCATCTGATATAGAAGAACAGCGGTCTTCTAATTCAAAGACGAGTCAATTTCCATCTTTAGTTATATGTCCCTCAACATTAGTTGCACACTGGGCCTATGAAATAGAGAAATATATTGATGAATCTGTAATCTCACCTCTCCAGTATGTTGGTTCAATTCAAGAGCGCCAGTCCCTCCGCAATAACTTCAGCAAGTTCAATGTTATCATAACATCATACGATATTGTCCGGAAGGATATTGAGCATCTCCACTCAATTTTATGGAATTATTGTATCTTAGATGAGGGGCACATTATTAAAAATTCAAAGTCAAAAGTTACATGTGCAGTGAAACAGTTGAGAGCTGATCACCGCCTCATTCTCACTGGAACTCCTATTCAGGTCAAAATTTCACATGCTACCTTGTAATTTGCTTTTGTGGATGAAGATGTGCTTGTCAATTTTCGGACTTATTTTATCTGGTGGTTGCAGAACAACGTCTTGGAACTTTGGTCACTTTTTGACTTTCTAATGCCTGGCTTCCTGGGGACCGAACGTCAGGTATTTGTTAAACTTATGGTACATGAAATCTGCAATCAGTACTTGTTTTCCTGAGGTTTTTGGCCTTTATTTGATTGATGTTCTGAGAGGAAGGAGAGAAATTTACCTTAAAATTTGAAGGGGATGTGTGTGAGAGGGATTGAGAGAGATGGCCTTTTGACTTTTTATTGCCCTCAGAGTGTTATTTTTAGGAATTTGTAGCCAGTTTTCCCTCCCCTCATTTTACTTCTGCTATTTATGTGAAGCGACTAGGCTGTTCTCCTCAAGCCCTCAATTAGTTTCTTAAGTGGGGAACTTATTTACAGAATACCGGATTGTCTAAAACCTTCTCATTACTTTTGCAAGAGCGTACTAGGCATTTTAATGTCCAACATTAAATTATAAGTAAATGTGAATAACCTCCCTGGTTGGAAACCTCCACATTACTCTTGGTAGGTTACAAATGCTAGTTATCTTAGTCTCCACAGTTAAAATCCTAATGCCGAGTAAACAACCAGAAGCCTTAGCTTTAGTATTTTTAGATGCAAGAAGAACTAGATATTCATGTTATTAAAATGAGAAATGGTTGTTTATTGTTAGATATCATCATGTCTGTATATTTAGATGCATGTGTTTCTGGTCCAATCCTATGCAGTTGCATTTAGAAAAATCTTTTCAAAGCACACCTTTTAGTCTAAGTCACATGGGTACGGGTACGGTTTGAGTACGGGTATGGGTACAAAGATACGGGTACAGACACAACAACTTTAAAAAATGTGGGTACGAGGGTACGGTAGGATATATGTATGTATATATGCAAAATAACACAAAAAAATCAAAATGATAGCAACATTTTAGTAAACAAGTGATATAAATAAAAACATTAGTATGTCAGTTAATGAACAATAACTCTAAGAATAGAATGACAAGTAAGGTGGAAAAAATTAAATCAAAGTAAAATTAAGTAGTTTGAATCTAAAGGTACCCGAGTGTGTCCAAGTACCCATTTTGGGTTCGAGTACGACGACACGGGTACGTGGACCTTACTGAAGTACCCATGTGACTTAGCTTTTAGTATATATTATGTGTGTGTACTGTGTTTGCTGAAATGATGTGTCTCATATGAACCAGTTATTGCTGGACGGTATGTACTAAAATTGCTTTGACAGCTGACTCACTGTTTGTGGCATAGGATTCTGGTTATATGATAAATGGTTGACCTTTAGCATCATCAGTAGGATCTGCATATAATATTGTCTTTATGCTTGTAAATAATCGTATAGGTTGATTAGATAGTGTCACATATTTTTTTCTAGCTGCATGTGCACAAAGAATGGCTAAGTGAACCAAAGGGAAGTATCAGGAAACTAATATTCAAGATCATGTTGACATAATGAGATTGCTAAATAAATTTGCTCTTAACATGGATAAGCTTGTAAGCAGCTCTCTTGAAAGTTTACCTTATCTCTGTATAATGGTTGTTCAAGCGCAGCCATAATATATTGTATTAGTTGCTACCAAAGAGAGTACTCAATCCTATTTCTTTATCTGAACAGTGTGTTCCTATTTCTTATCTGAACAGTGTGTGCTTAGTGTCTCACCTTGATGCGTTTGAATTGTGTCCTAAAATGTTCGACTTTCCAAAATGAATAAACAATGTACTCATTTTATGAATATTCATTGGTACTTACTTTGTTATTGGCCATGTCAGTTTCAAGCCACTTATGGAAAGCCGCTGCTTGCAGCCAAAGATTCAAAATGTTCTGCCAAGGATGCAGAAGCAGGTTGTTTAGCTATGGAAGCACTGCATAAACAGGTCCTCTTTTGATGTTGATTTCTTATCCATGAGAAAGCTGAGCTCCTATGGTGTGTGTTAAGTCGAGTGTTATTGTCAATTGAACAGGTTATGCCTTTCCTACTTCGCCGAACAAAAGATGAGGTTTTATCTGATCTTCCTGAGAAAATTATCCAGGACAGGTACTGTGATCTGAGTCCTGTTCAGATGGCACTTTATGAGCAATTTTCCAATTCTGATGCAAGAAGGGATCTCTCATTACTGGTCGAATCAGAGGACCAGCAGAGCATAGCAGATGTAGCGGCTCCATCAAAAGCATCTACCCATGTCTTTCAGGTACAAGTGGGAGCTGATTTTCAAAGTTACTGGAGTATTTTATTCCAGTGCTCGTCTGTCCAAGTTTTTAGGAGATTACTTATGTTGAATTATGAATCTCAGGCTATCCAATACTTGCTGAAAGTGTGTAGCCATCCACTACTTGTCCTTGGTGAAAAGCCTTCACGGTCTCTTGTGCATCAAATCTCTGATGTCATTCCTGACTGTGCTGAAAATTTGTCATGTCTGCATGAACTTCAACACTCTCCCAAGTTAGTTGCTCTTCAAGAGATCCTGGAGGAATGTGGAATAGGCACAGATAATGCAGGCGATGAAGCTGCTATAGCTGGCGGCGGGCAACACAGGGCTTTAATATTTGCTCAACATAAAGTATTGCTAATACTGTATTTCGATGTCTGTAGGTGATACAAGTAACTTTTTCATTGCTGACATGCTTACTTGGTCTTTTTCAGTCCTTCTTGGATATCATTGAGCGAGATCTGTTCCAAGCACATATGAGGAGGTTAGCAAGAAAACAAAGAACTTCAATTTGCATTTGTTATCATATCTCTATGCTGTTGACTTAGGAATTTCTTTGAGCTTTTTGGAATTTAAAAACTTGAAAAGAATTTAAGGTTGCATTTTCTAATTTTCTTCTTTGATGTTCCAGAGAATAAACATTTATAATCCTTAAAAGGCTATGTCACATGGGGCTTGCCAAATAGGCTGCTGCAAGCTTACAACTGGTTGCAGCATGGGTGCAAAAGGCACCTGGCCATTACAAAAGTGGGCTGGACTTATCTGATATTTCATATTATATATATAGGACGTTGGTTCCGGACCATTCAGACGGACGAGGATTTCAGCTCCTCTATATGTATATGTATATGTGTGTATTATATGTATGTATTTATATATATTAGATTCTTTAGTGCACCTGCACTGAAGTTGTTTTAGAAAATGCTGGACCTGCACCAGCACTCATGTGAGTTAATCTTGAAGCAACAAATTCATAAATAATACTTTAATGTTGGCCTGTAAAAGTGGCAGGAGAAACTATGTTGTTAAGTGTGCACCCAGCTCTAGGCTTGGCTGATTGCCTAGGCTGGCTGTTCCTAGGTGTTCTTTCATTGGGAGATGCGTAGGTCATCATCTTGGCTTTGCAGGCATTCCTAGGCACTCAATAGCCTAAGCTGTTTTTTCCTACAATCCTATGTCACATGGGTACGGGTACGGGTACGGGTACGGACCATTTTTAAAAAACTTGGGTACGGGGATACGGCCATACACACATATATGTCAAAAAATTTCAAACATAATAACATATTCGCACATATATATATCAAAAATTACAAACAGAATAACATATTATCATATTCATAAATCATAAACCAATAGAAACAGGGATCAATCCAAATAGACGAATCCTCTCATGAAATGATATATCACAACAATAATTAGGGAAGACGCAGATTTGAAAAATCTGCAATAGGAGACTCAAACATGTCTTATTGCCGAACACATTTATCAAGCCATATTTTTAGCTTGCAAGATGTCTTGGAGGTTGGAACACAAAACAGCCCCTGGTATAGACACTATAATCAACTTGACTATACCGAGCGGAGCAGCTGAAGCACAATCTCATTCTTCTACTGCAGATTAGAGCTTATCAGCTATAACATGGAAAGCAATAGGATTATAGGACAGTAAATGAGGTCAAATCTAAATATTCAGATTCTCTCATATAGTATTGAAATATAACGTGATTAAAAGAAATCTAGGCTGCCTTAGACAGTCTGCATCTACTCGGGCATGGAAAATCGGTACAGCAAGCAACAATTTTACGAATACAAAGAAAAGGAAAAAGAAGAAATGGGACAGAGAGAACCATCGGTCGACAACACTAGCAAATAGAACAGGGGTGGCCGTCATCGTCGTCGTCGTCGATTGTCGCCGGCGGCGAAGGCAGGGGTGGAGCCGATGAAAATGAAAAGAAAAATGAAAAAAACGAAAAAAATACCGTGACAGTCGCTCCTGCCGTCGCCGTTCCGCCCCTGCGTTCGCCGCCCCTGCCTTCACTGCTGCTGTCTTCATCGCCGGATGTCGGTCGGTGAGAGGTAAGAGAGAAACTGAAACCCTTAACTTTCGTTTTAAGTTTTAAGGGTTTCGAACATTCTTTTTTTTTTAACGTTAAAATGGTTTCGTTAAAATTAAAAATGACATTTTTGAACTCAGTCAAATTTGACCGTGTCCAAAAAAGGACGGATACGGCCTCCGGTGCGTTGACCGTACCCGGTACGGTCAACGCCGCACCATAGGCGTACCCAAGCCCGTACCCGTACCGGTGTCGTACCGGTACCGGACGGGTACTTCACCTTCACAGGCGTACTCGTGTATCATGGCTACAATCTGAGGTAGTTGAAGTAGTTATTTTTTTCTTTTATACTTTTTCGCCAATTTTTCTTTTCCTCTTTTCTTTTTGATGCCGACTGTGATTTTGCCTTAAATATATATATGTGTGTAGATTTATATATGCATGTATATAGTCACAAATATCACTGATATTTTTGTGCTTTTATCACCAAAAAAATAAATATTTTTGTGGGGAAATATTGCAAGATTTTCAGTTTATCACCAAATCGTGATATTACTGCAATATTTTCACGAGAATAGAGTGCACCATTTCTTGGAAAAATATTTTTCTTGAAGATATTTTTTTGATTTTTTGAAAGTGGCAATGCTGTACAAAGGGAAAAGTTCTGAAAGCTGAAAATGTATAAAGGCTTAAAGCTTTTGTAATTTGAAAGTTAAAGCATTGACTTTGAATCTTGTTGATGAATTACTATATGTTTTATGCAGCAATTTGTTGATACTTGGTATGGCAGTATGACGTCTGAGTCATCTGGTGAACTTGTGGTGCTTATGGTTGATTGTGAATTTGTGATATTTGTTACATGTTACTTGTTAGTTATTCACTTGTTTCTTAATTGTTATTTGTTATGCAACTTACTTGCTTAATTAGCAAATTCTAACTCATTTCTTTTAGCTTGACATTTTTCATGCCTTCATTTTAGCTTTCAGTTATTTTTATTATTTTTTAGGGTTTTTTACTTTTTTTTTGGAAATTCTCAAAAAATAAGCTCACAAATTGAATTTAGGTGTTCCATTTCCATTCAGTGCATGTGTTAACCACTATATTTTTGCAAGATCTTTTTCTCAATTCTTTTTGGTTGCTTAACGTTAGTTTTACTGTATTTTGTTCCTTCACATATACATTTTTCGTTTCTTGGAATTTCTGTCATTTAGTGGATTGTAACACCTTCTTTACCGTACCATGTTATGCATATAATTCATGAAGCATATGAACAGATGCTATTTCACAATTCACAGGGATTACCTGAGTCAAATCTATTTTGGTAATCTCCATCATACTAGTATCGCCTGTGTTTTTTAGAGTGTTTTTTTTGTCAATATATGGTGCTTACTATGTTATAACTTGTAAAGGATGGAAGCTTGTTTGTCTTCCAGTTCTTTTTAATGAGTTATCAATTAAAGTTAAAATGGATGTTGTGGACACCCTGAGATAGGGAGAGACAGAGTGTGTATACATATATATAAAAGGTGCGTGTATGGGTCCTGAATATTTAATAAAGAAAAACATAGGTGCCCTCCATGACCACGTTTGTCTGTATGAACAGTAAAATTATAATTCAACAATACATTCACTAATTATGAAACATAATTTGTACGAAAAGACACCACAGTTATGATACTCTGTCACTCTTGCGACTCTTTTGTTGCTGGAGAGAGAGAGAGCGATGTCTTCTCCAAGGGGGTTGCTGAAGAGAGGGCCCCCTGCAGACATGGGGAGAAGAAAAAGGAGGATTTTCTTGACCGATCCCTTGCTTCCATAGCTGAACCCTAAGAAAAGGATGATTTTGTATGGGTTAGATTAACTAGGTTGTTTAAACAAATACATGCATTATGCATAGGTGCATTGACTGCACCTGACATGTTTCTGGCCATGCCCATGGCATGTTTGATTTCTGGCCATGTCCATGGCATGCTTGATGCTGAACCTGTACCATGCATGCATGTTGGGCCATGTCAACATGGGTGTAGCTGCCTGGTAGCCATTTTTGTGTGACATAGCTTGAGTAGGGAAGTTGTGGATTTTTTTGATTCACAATTAACTATGGAAAGCAGCATTTGTTTCCAGCTGTCCTATAGGGCATTTGGGTAGATTGTTGCCTATTAGAGGGGTCTGAACTTTGGAACAGGAGATTGCAGTAATGGCTGTGGCAAGTAGATCATGGTAACTGTTAAGTGAGGATTTGCATTGCTGTCATGTCTCCAAATTCAGGTTTCCTCTAATTTTGTCGAGATTAATCACATGTTTGAGTAATTAAGTTCATTCCTAGTTTGTTTGATTTGGTAGCTTGTTTATTAAATGATTGGTATAAAAATAGATTCGTTCCTGTTTTCCACATTCATGTGCCCAGTCGGAAGGTCAAGGTATCTAAAGTTTTGCTAGCAAAGCTGTTAGGTGCGCATAATAGTATAATTTTCTATTGTCAAAGGACAGAATGCAACTTGCTGAAGTTGCTTGTTTGTGTAACTTATGTTGGTGATCCCTACTTTGTTTGCTAGTTTTATCAAAATGCTGAGTAGGAAGCTGTTGAACTTGAGACTGTGTATAACATGCCTTTTCTTTTTCTCCATGGGCAGTATCACGTATTTGCGTCTCGACGGATCGGTTGAACCAGAAAAACGTTTCGAAATTGTTAAAGCTTATAACTCTGACCCTACTATCGATGTTCTCTTACTCACAACACATGGTATGTAGTGCTATTCTTAACCAAGTTGCTGTCTTTTAAGTGTTCACTAGAACATCATTGCCATTTTGCATGTATCAACAGTTGGAGGGCTTGGATTAAATCTTACATCTGCGGACACCCTCATTTTTATGGAGCATGACTGGAATCCAATGAGGGATCATCAGGTATCTCACTCTTCCGTTCTTTGATGATGAGTTCGCTGAAGCTTCTCTGTACAATTGTTTTCTTTTTGCTCCAAAAGTTTCTCTGTTGGCATCAATTTGTTCGCTGCCACTCATGAAATTATCTGTACGGGAGGACTGCTGGAACAACAGTAGCACAGAACGGGTTATTGAATACTTGACCGTAGACTCTCCTCTCTCCAGCTGCATACGCGATGTAGGATTAACTTGCTATCTTGGTTTTTTGGTGAAATTTGCTGCTGCATGCTTGTGTTTGGGCCGCCAGATGCCCTCTTTCACACCCAACAAAGGCCACCATATCATCCAATGAAAATTCACTTGTGCATCTATATATATATATATATATATATATATATATATATATATATATTATCACAATAGTTTGTAATGGTTAATTTGTCATCAATTTAAATAATTAAAGCTTGTGCAGAAAGAGACTATATTCTCATGTACGTTATTGAATAGAAGCGGTATGTCTACTCATTGATTACTGTTGTTGAACTTGTTGCAATGCTGAGGTTCTAACATGTTTCTGACATTTATTAGGCTATGGATAGAGCCCACAGGCTCGGACAACGTAAGGTTGTCAATGTTCATCGCCTTATCATGCGGGGAACAATAGAGGAGAAGGTCATGAGCCTCCAGAAGTTTAAAGTATCAATTGCAAATGCTGTTATTAATGCAGACAATGCCAGCCTGAAAACAATGAATACTCACCAATTACTAGATTTGTTTACTTCAGCAGACACTGGCAAGAAGGTAAGAATTGACTGTTTCTTTTATCGTACATATCTGGCAGTGTGCATCAATTTCTCACTTGGATCACGATGTTTTGCTCAAAGCAGGGTGCAGGAAAGCCAGGTTCTTCTGATGCTGACCAGGATATGATTGACAAGAAAACATCAGTTGGAGGAAAGGGGCTGAAAGCCATGTTAAATAATCTAGAAGAGCTCTGGGATCAGTCACAATATACAGAAGAATACGATGTCAGCCAATTCTTGGCAAGACTAAACGATTGAAATGTGTCAGTTTGTAAAAAGTGTATATTCGAGTGAGAAGCTCATAGGCTCAAGAATTTTGGCAGTGGTGATTTTTGTCTTTTTTTAATTTACTTGTAATCTCATGTAGAGCTAAGGGCGCGGATGCAGGAGTTTACAGGAAGGTGCACGCCAAGTGTAAATGAGGCATATTGTATATAACAATTGTTTTTTAGTTCAAATAGAGCCATTGATTCCTCAAATGCTGTTGTCTTGCTGCATTTGCACATCACTTTGCTCGTTGCTGAATGGTTGGCTTCGGTTAGAAGGCCATAGTTGCTGCCTGCAAGCTGTAAAAGTTATGGCACGAAGCACGTTTTTGGCCAAAATTCTTTGTCTATGAGAACGGTTCGAAGATACATGAACGAATGAAATTCCATCAATGTACCATTCCTTCTAACTTTTTTCAAGATTTATTAAACACTTACTTGAAGAAACCATTACTTTTGGTTTTGACTTTGGACATCTATACGCACCCTATTGTTTTTATCTATTTTCTATATTTTATATTTCCAAGATTTCTTAAAAGCTTTAGGTTCAATATTCAGTCACTCTCCATGCTATAGTATCTTTAGCTTCAATGTAGAGCGTTGGTTCAAAGTATCAATGAACCATTCTCATGCAAGCCCTAGACCTAGGAGAGAATTACTCGTAGGTGTCCGACCTATGTCTAATATTTCTTTTGGTCCAACGAATGATAGAACGATTAACAAATGCAAATGAAGAAAAATCTAATATCATATTCAGATTTGACTTCTAAACTCACAACTAAATCTGATTTGAAGGAATATTACATTTATTTAATGTAAACAAAGTTCCTTCTATGTGGCCAATAGTTCCGTAGGATGCCCCAGAACCTTGACATTCAATTTGATTTTTCTTATTTCCCCATTTGTTTCAATAGCTTCATCACTATACGAGTCATTCCTGAACTTAGGAAACAATTTAAAGAGAAAAGAGCAATCCACATTTCATCATGAGCCTTACATTCTTAAAAACCATTTTCATTTTCCACAAAAGATACAAGTTTTGACACATGTAACTTGCGATTCCTATGATCTCATCACCTAACTCTTTTTCAAAAATGACCGATGAAAGTGAAAAACAACTTGAATTGTTGAGGCGTTTTAAAACAACATTTCGATGAATAACTCCATTAGCTTTAAGATAGTATATGAAACTATTAGAGAGTATTCTCCTCTTGAATTTGCCTCCTGTATTTTGAAGTTTGAATTAAATTGATTTCATTTACAATATGAAAACTTTGAAGCTGCGAATACCTCGTGCTTTTATACTTGAGAAAGTATATCCAACATTAGTGAAATCATTTGTCTACTTGAATCAACTTTCAACTCATCCAGTTCCAACAACTCTATGTTAGCAGTCCTAAGCTCAATGGCTTTTCTTTGTGTATTTGCAAGTTCAGATCAAGTTCGTAGCTGCAAATATGATTAAGTAGCCCAAATATAGCAAATCAAACCATTTACATATATGGTTGAAATGAGAGTGCGGTGGATCTTCATGGTAGAACACGCGAGATCTCTTAAGCCATGCATGATGTCCTTGTGATGGGCATTTCAATCCCTGGCGCTGGAATGAAGGTGCTTTCGCACACCAAGCATAGAAGGTTCCAATACTTGAAAAAGATGTGAACTTTCATCAGAATCCTGTTTTAAGTATGAAACCATGTGGGGATATCATTATAGGAAGTGCATTTGCTTTTCCTTAACTTCTGTTCAGGCTCTTCGTATAAGGCCCAATTGAACTTCTGTGGGCAATTGACCACACAGACCCACACAAGTTTTTTGGTAATCCATTTCCATGGATTCCATGCACGGCTTAGAATTGATTCTCTTCCACATCCGTGGTCCTACTGTCTGTTGCTCACATTGAGAAACGCTTTCTGATTCGTTTTGTTTGGACATTTGCTAACAAATCCATCTGCTCCTCCACGTGGTACATTTCCCATGTCTCATTCATTTTCATTTCGAGCCCACTCGCTTTAATCGTACACTGGAGCAAGACAATCCCACTTTCTCCGTATGCACTCTGACATCGACAAACCAAGGCAAATGTTGTCTCGCTATTGTCCATCTTACCTGAGTCAAAAGCTGAGGTTGAGGAAACTCAACCGCAAGTATTTGTACAAGAGTATACAGGAAAGTGCAGAGGTATTTGTGCCTGGCAATGATGTTCTCTACATTGTTACACCAGCAGGAGCTCCATCTGCTCGGCGACGGGATTGCACTCGAGACCGTTGAGTTCAAGGAGTTCAATCAGTGAACGCCATACAGAAAATGAAAATCTTACATGTTTGATCTGAAAATAGTTCAGATGGACCACTGATAGTCGGATGAAGGACCTAATTCTGGAAAGCCAGGCTCCTTGAATGTGTTAAACTAATACATTCAAGTGATAAGAATTTCATAATTCATTGCCTATTCTATTCATGAATACTTCATAATACAATTGACCTCTTGTACAAATCCTATAACCTGGAAGGCTAGAACATGCAGTTGGATCAGTGCTACCAAAACTTCTGGTTTCTGACACCACTGGAACGGAAAATTCCAAACATCAGAAAAGCATGAAAGCATCATCCATTTATAAGTGGACGTGCTTTGGCCAAATATGTATGAAAATAATCAAGCCAAATGGGGACCTCATTTCTGTCCCACAGATTCATCCAGTTGTCTCAGTTATTTGGCTACCTGGTGCCCACAGGAAGATGAGAAAATATTAAACATAGCATGTGCAGCTTTCTGAAATCAACTCTCTGGGATGCATCTGTGGGTTTAACTTGCTCCTCCTTCACATGTTTTTTGTCTTACTGATTGTTGGACAAAAGGAGAAAGATATTCTGGTTTCTCTATGGTATATTCTGACAGGCATTTGCTTATCCATATGATAATGTTCCCATGTCTCATTCTGTTTAGTCCCCAGTCCCCACTTCAATAGAACAAAACCAGAGCTCCATCTCTATATATACTCAGGCTGCAGCATACCATCATCAACTTAACAAGCCCTCTCTAAAAATACAGCTGCAACCTATACCCACTTGGCTTTTGAAGCAACATCCAGTCACCAACCTCATCTTGCAAGAATGATCAGTGAAAAAAAAACTAGTAGAGATGGCCAGAAAATGGCAGAATGTGGCAATAAGAGAAAGAAGAAGAATCTCTTTTGGTGGAGCAGTAGTTCGGAGGAGCAACATAGGAAAAACAATACACGAAGTTGCTGATAAGGGCCGTTTTGCTCTAAAAATTGCATGTATCAAGCATTTAGATGACATCCAAAACTAATTTTTGGAGGTAAAAAATGGTTTCCCTTTTAAAAAGCTGTTTGAAGCAGATTTGGATAACATCAAATTGGTAAAAACTATTTTTCACAAGGGAGTGAATAACCGGCAAGCCCCATTTATTCATAAAAAATGTGTTTTAGCCTTATCATCCAAACATATAAACCAATTTTGATGACTGATTAAAAATTAATTATTTAAAAAACTAAATTTTAGAAAACCAATTTTTTATATGTCATGAAAATGCTACATAAAAAGTTCCAGGTATCTTTTTCAAAATATATACGTGACCTTTTTTTTTTCTTACATTCTCAACTGGTTGAGATTGGAAGGAACCTTTAGATTTATAGAACACTTTTTAAAATGTTCCATGAATGAATTAGGTTCGTGGGAAGTTTTTAAAAGTGTATCATGAATCAACGTGATTTTTAGCACAGATCCATTAAACAATAATGTATTGAAGCAATAATATGTTATTACTGTTCTAAGGGTATGAGGAAGGGAGAGAGTTTTATGGGGTTTCCTTTTTCGGGTGAGCGAGACACTAATCCCACTGCCCGCCGAAACTTTCTACCTTCCCCTCATCCCCTATAGTCAAAAGCTGCTTTGGTGCCTTGAGGTAGTTAGGCACCCGTTATACACTAGTTTATCTTTTTAGTCACCACAGTTTATGTTCAATAATGTGTACATGACTATCCAATTTGGCGAATGTCCAATCAATATTTTACTACTTTAAGTAGTGAAAGTGATATATCTTTTAATCTTTTTTTTGGGCTGAATTTGATCATAGTCACGAACTTCGTTCTCTCATGTCAAACAATAAAAAAGAAAGCTTCCAGTGCTATAAGCATTCTGTCTTGAATGATTAATTGGAACATTACCTTGAGATAATTGCCTATTAGAAGAAATGAGTTCCTATTAGTGAACTAAATTCCATAGGGATAAACACTAGAAAAAAGGTACTGTATGTTGGCACAAGCGACAGGAAGATATTCGAAGTCGAGCTAGACAAAAGATCTGACAAGAAAAAAGTTTGAGTGTATGTTGGCTGGTACAAGACTTTCACCCACTTTTTTGACACAGAACATAGCGGTCATGGGCTTGAAACACATGAACATAGCGCCCACAGGCTTAAAATACAGGAACATAATGCTCACCCCCCCGTCCGTTTTGCAGAGTTGGGAACAAACAAAAAATGACCATGAGAAAGGAAGTGTCAAACAGGATTCCCTGACTCGATTCCTGGTGTCAGCATAGTGGCATGGTTTGGGTTCCATCTACCCTCACGCTGCTGCCATCTTCCTTCAGTTCCTGTTTTCTAAAAAGCTAATCAAATTTTGTAGGTCACATATATGGACTGAATTATAAATAACCATCCCTGAAATATCATCAAGGTAGCAACTCGTTTGTATAAGCTTTGACCATGCAAATGTAATTTGTAAGCTTAGTTCGACATCCATGTATGCGTCTTGGCTCTAGCTAGGGGAGCTAAATACCTGGCAAATCGGCTTCCGGATCTGGTACAGAAAAGACGATACAGTAACGGATCTGACCCATTTTAGTTCCGTATTTTTATTGATGCTTTCAGGTTGCTCCGTTTGAATTACAGACTAATTGTTCGAGTTCAGCTCAGTTTTTTTCCCGGCGTTTCTCTTTCCCTATCTTGTTGATAAGAATGTACATTGTAGTCTTAGAAGACATATTCCTGAAATACATGTTTTGAGAGCTAAGCTTGTTACTTTCTGTTGCCAACAAGGGCTTTCTTTGCCTAGATAGGAGGCTGAAGGGGGTCAAGAGTTGAAGACGCAGCCCTTCCATAGATGTGCCCTGCTCAACCACAACTTGCCAATAAAAAGAAAAGGGGGAAAAGGAAAAACATTGTATTACCAGTATGCAACTATTGAAGATTGAAACCAGGCAGCTATGTCATGGAACAACTTTCAGAAAGCTATGTTCTGAAAAAATGTGTGAAATGAATACCTTCAAATGAAAAAAGCATAATCCTTTCATAGGGTCTGTATTTGATGAGACACTTGGTTTTCGCTGTACAAGTCCGATCCAACGCATGTAGTGGGATTAGTGATACCAAAAGATGTAGATTTCTGCACCATGAGTCAGAAAAGTTCCATGGCGGATGGTTACATCTTCCTATGTGCGGATTTAATCAAATCCTGAAACTTCCAGATTCCAAGCCTCAGATAAACATCAACAAACATAATCCACTTTTAAGTGGATGCCCCGCATGCTAGAGTCCATATAAGAAGCAAGTCAAGCCAAAATTGGCTCTTCATGTCGGTCCTACTAACTCATTGTGCCAGTTTGCATAGTTGTCGGCTAGCTCATTTCCTTAGAGGATCCATGACAGGCAATATAATAGCAGTCAGAGTTTTCTGAACTCCATTCTATGGGATTGGGCAGTGGGCTTAGCATGCTCCTCATCCTCATTGTTGTCTTACTAATTGTTGGGCTAAAAGAGAAGGACTTCCTGGTTCCATTGATAGGATGAGTACAAACCAAGCCATGTGGTATGTTTCCCATGTCACGTTCTATCCACCTCCCTTGCTTCACATGAGCATGAGAATAAGTTCAAAACTTCCTCTCTATATATACTCAG
This sequence comes from Nymphaea colorata, assembly GCF_008831285.2. Taxonomy (NCBI): domain Eukaryota; kingdom Viridiplantae; phylum Streptophyta; class Magnoliopsida; order Nymphaeales; family Nymphaeaceae; genus Nymphaea; species Nymphaea colorata. The sequence goes on from NC_045140.1 coordinate 930,937, forward strand.
GCTGCAGCCCGAGATTATCATCAACCTGACAGGCTCTATCCCTAAAGAACATCCGCAGTATCCCAACGATAATATCTACTTGGATTTCAAAATAGCGGGCCTTGTCTTGCAAGTATGATCAGCACAAAGAGGCTAGTAGAGATGGTCAGGAAATGGCAGAAGATGGCAATAAGAGGAAGAAGAAGAATCTCCCTTGGTGGAGTAGCAGTGCGGAGGAGAAATGTCATAGGAAAAGCAGCAGAAGGTGGTGAGAAGGGCCATTTTGCAGCTTATGCAGCAGATGGTAAAAGGTTCATGATTCCCCTCACATATCTCCATCTGCCCATCTTTCAGCAACTTTTGAGGATGGCAGAGGAGGAGTTTGGGTTGGACATCAATGGTGCAATCACATTTCCTTGTGATTCTGCACTTCTGGAATGTGTCATGTTGCTGGCACAGAGAGGCAGACTCGTAGAGGTGCAGAATATATTGATGGTCTCGTTTAGTCACCAGAGTTGCTCATCATCGTCTTCATTGCAGCAAATTCAGGCTTCTCGACAAGTACTGTTCAATGTCTGCTAAGAGAAACAGTCAATGCATCCACACAAGTGGAGCAAAAATACGTTCATACAATTACCTTAAAGAAATTTTATGTTATACTCCAGCAATTCTTGTACAAACATTCTGAGTTGTCAGATAGGAAAAAAAATTTCATCTGTCTTATAGTTTCCCATTTTAAGTGGTACTAAATCCTGCATCCAAGAGTCGATCTTTTAATGTGAATTACCATAGACAATCGATACAATACTCAATAGAATACTGGGGGGGTGTTTGATAAAATGAGCACAATACATTCCAAGAATACCATGTTTTCGTTTCGAGAAACATAGTCTGACTATATCAAAAGCATTTAATTCTTGGATATAGAAGCAACAGCCACAATCACATTAAGCATTTTATAATACAAGAGCATGATGTCCTTAAAACATTTCTTTATCAAGAACAAAAATGTTTTTCTTACGAAACACTGGTAGGGATAGGCACATGGGTCCCACCATAAGGGCCCCACCAGGCAGCTGTAGATAGAAGTTCAACCATTAACTCTACCATCTTGAGAGTGGCTTCTTGGTTATTGAGTAAAAGAATTGTCCTCTTCCTTTCTTGCCTTATTCGATGTATAATTGCTCAATCACCTTTTTACCATGTATGCTGCTACAGCTTTCCCCTTTGAATGAAAATTTTGTCTTCTCTTAAAGAAGAAACAAGTAGAGGAACAAAAAGAACAAATACTGATTGAATCACCATGTTAGATAAATTAATACCAGGAAAATAACATCAATGAATCACAACCAAGGCTCCTCCGTTGCCCTTACTCATGGTGTTCAGAGAAAGTTGATGTCTAAAGAAATCGAACCATTAATCGGCTACAAATCAGCCATTGGTCTGACCAGCTATGCCAAACCCCTTGTGCAACTTTGGTTCACGTTTGTCCATCCATTCATAATGAAACTTGTCCAACAAAATGATTAATCACAATTTTAGAGGCGAAGAAAAAAAATAGTTCATTATCCATCCATTTAGAGCCATTCATTGTTTGATGTAACTGTGCGAGTATTCCATGATTGCTTCATCTTGGTGAATAATATCATATCACACAAAGAAGGATAGCGATGCATGCATGCATATGTCAATATCAAAGTGCCCTGCTACACTTCCTCATGTGAGAGGAACATGCACATGCCATTGTTCTTTTCTCTCAACTGGGAATGATTTTCAAGGCAAACATTTGCTTAATTTCCAAAACAGACGGCCAATAACTGTTGCCAAAACCCATAATCGAATAAAAACAGCACAGTGGCTGAGTTGATTCAAGTACCACTCTTAAAATATTTTTATTATCATTTCATAGTTTATTATTTTGTCTGCAGTTTCCACCATTTTGCTTCCCAATTTCTTATCTCTCATGCCCACTGCCAATCGGGTATCCAGATTCTTCTTCTGGTTCTCATACTAGCTATTACCTTTGCCCCTTCCTATCCATCCCCTACTATCCACTTTCTGCTGATCATAGGCAACAAATATGGGCTATGTTTTGAAAAAAAAAAAACTGCGATAAAAGCATAAAAACGAGTTAAACGCAAAAGTATCACAGTAATGTCACAATAATTTTGTGGGTTTTTTCTAAAAATACATTTAAAACATATTTTGAGGGTTTAAATAACAATTTTAGATTATCATCACCTTTTTTTTTGGTAAGAGAACTAGTTAAAACGTTATAATTTATAATGCAACGAAGCTTTTCCAAGAATAATAAGCATTCTTGTTAATACCCAAGAAATGCCTTGCCGTTATTTGGGACTATGGTGCTGATCATTATATAGAATCGTGGATATGAGAATGATTAGTCTTAAAAACAAGGTGCTTTCTGGCTATATTTGAACTCGGAAAATAAAAATGAGTTGTTATATAGCTAGCTACAAAAACTGATGCTGTCAAGTTTTCCTTCAGAATAATATTTATAGTGCTCTGTTTCGGTTTTTGCTGAGAACTGTGGGTCCAGCACCCAGAAACGCCAGTAAATCTACAAAAAATGTACAGCATAGCACCCTTCAAAACTATGGACGGTATTGTAACATATTCCTATATAGGGGTGGAGCCACAAATTTTTCCTAATTATAGTTTTAAAATTTTAATGAGAGCCAAAATATATTTTTTCAAAATGATTATATAAGATAAATAATTTTTATTTTAAATTCACATGTAAAGTTCTATCTTTTTTTAGGAGGGGGGAATCTGCCAGCCCTCCCTTGGCTCCACCCCTGTTCCTACATCGTCCAATTGAGGCATGTTTATATGAGATGCCAATGATGCAATGGGCTAGGAGCGCATGACGATACACAACCAAATGGTAGCAAATTAAAGGCTATTTAGAATGCTTGACAAGGCACAAGTGGCCCCAGAATGCAAAGGCCCAACATAATTTTTGGTGCTTGTTTAGGCTTTTAGGGGTTATTTGGTAGTTGAAACAATATGCAAGTATTTCATAAATCTACTCAAAAAAATAAAGGAAATTCATTGGACACTAAAACTAGTTTTTCATGAATCTATCTTACCTTTGAACTGTATTCATAGAACACTCATATATTGTTCCATTTTCCAATGGTCCCTTAGGGGTTGTTGTGCATATACAACAGTTTGTTATTGTTTTACGAATCTGTCAAAAAAAATTACAAAAAAAATTATGACAGATCAAACAACTCCTTAAAAAAGGATGACCTTGGGTAAAGAGAAACCCGGGAGTGGATAGATGTTGGTGGGTGTTTAAGGTCGAACAAAAACCATGGCATGCACGACGCCGTCACAACCCACCACGTCGCCCTTTATGACGAAAAAATGGGAATATAATGTTTCATTTTCTTATTTTGGGGGCTTTTCTTTATGCCCTTCACAAAAAATGACTTGGCCATTTTTATAAATTTGAGTGCCCGATGTGTCGCAGGGCAGTGGCTTGGGCAGCCAATGGGCTTGATGTGGCCTCCTACCGGAAGTTGTAACAGATCTTTAGTTCATTTTAACCAGAACCACAATTGAATAGTAAGGGCAATGAATGTTCCTCCGTTCACCATCCTAGATGAGGTGACATGATAAGTTCATCTTAGTGGACATTCAGCCATGTATACCATTCCATAATAGACACACTTATGTTCATGATCGACAGATAAAACTTCAGTGGCATGAACTCGAGCTCGAATTTTTTTGGACACAAAATACTTGATTCACAGTTGGGTCTGGACGCAGCTGCTGCAACCAACCATAACTGTTCGAGCGAGAGATGGTTAATCATAGAAGTTGATGATTCGATTCTGTAGTCTTCCCCTGTACTAGTGAAACTTGAAGCAGTCTGGAACAGATACTTAGTTTAACTGCATCAACACAGTGATGAAGTCGAAGTTATCTCTTGACCAGAAATCCATGTCTTTGAAGAATGATTAAGCATTATCCAACGCTCCAACTGGATGTGGGTCATACTAGGACAGACATGCAAGTCGGCCCCTCTGGTTACTGAGCCATGTACCTTTGAACAAATCTGTGGTACTTCTTGTCCTCGTATAGAATGACAAAGAAGGTATAGCAGCTCGTTCTTAGTGTTTTTTCCATCTATTCAATTTTGTCCTTATAGGGTAAGGGCCTTTCGATTTCTTAGTGTAATCTTCTCATTGAGGGGCATTTTGGTCATTTGACATTCAAACAGTGGGACCTGAAAATTTAATCTGCTTCCAACAAGATGTGGGAGGGGCTATGTAGCGAAAATGAGAGTGATGCAGCCTTTCTACCACGAAATCCAGTTCAAGAAATTCAGTGGCCCTGGTTGCTTCTCATTCACATGGGCTGTCCTATCTACCTGCATTATATGGGAAAGAGCAGGAGACCTATACGCTTGCCCACATGCTATGTTCCTCACGTCACAGTCTTCTTGCTCCCACTTTGCTTTGCTTGTGTATAGAACGGCATGCACCTTCTTACTCTATATATAGTTAGCCCAACAACCAGAAGATTATCATCCACAGCACACAGACACAATCTTCTAGTTCTATAACATATATTTGGCGTTTGAGAAATTGCAAGAATGATCAGCGCAACGAGACTAGTGGAGATGGCCAGGAAATGGAAGAAGATGGCCGCCATGGGAAGACGAAGAATCTCGCTAGGCAAAGTGGTGGAGAGGAGCAACAGCAGAAGAAAAGCAGTAGCAGTTGCGGACAAGGGGCATTTTGTGGCTTATGCAGCAGACGGCAAGAGGTTCATGCTTCCTCTGGCTTACCTCCAACTGCCCATCTTCCAACAGCTGTTGATAATGGCAGAGGAAGAGTTCGGATTGGACATAGAAGGAGCAATCACGTTTCCTTGTGATTCTGCATTCGTAGAGCATGTGATGGCACTGCTGAAGAAGGACAAGTTGGGAGCGGTAGAAAATGTATTGTTAGTCACGTTAGCTAGCAGGGGGTGCTTGCCATCTTCTTCATTGCCTCCAAGCCATCCCTCCCGTCACGCGCCCCACAATGTGATTTAAAAAGAAAAAGAGTTAGTAGATGATGTATACATGTCAGTAGCAGAACATTTTTGTACAGAAAGATATATATTCTTTCAAATATATGGAAGAAACTTTCAATTGCTTTCATGTTTTGAGTTTAACGCTTGGACCAGACCTCTCTCTCTCTCTCTCGCTTTGGATGTTAAGTTCTAATCTGAAGTTGGTAGACACCATAAAATTTCCTCCATTTCAGTGTGAGGAATGATTTCCTGCGGAAATCAAACTGTTTTAAATAAAGAAAAACATGCCAAATAAAAGAAAACTAATTTGAACTTCATGTGGCGCATCCATGTGAAGAAAGTTTCCTACAACATCTCCTTGTATTAGTCGATATAGGAGATATGATGCCCATGAGAATGCAACCAGGACGGCCCATCTGACAGGCATGCTCTACCGCTATGCACCAACCATCTGGGTCACATAGAGATCAATTAACTTGGGAAGCAGATTATCAATACCTTTTCCTTTCCTAACAGTTCATTGAGTTGTTGAGGCAGTGGTTCATGTGATCATGCTACCATGCCCGCGATTAGCACTAGATGTGTGACTACTGAGATAATCTCAGCATGCATGCATGAATCAGGAGCAAGTGGTCCACCTGTTAGTCCTTGCATATTCTACCAGTTCAGAACTTTTGGAATGATATGAATGGTTTCTTTTGCTAATGGATTACAAGACAAAAAGTCTTATTGTTCATGATTCACTGGTTCAGGACTGGTTCCTCCAAGGGTTTCGATGTGCTCTTGAGACACATTTTCTTTTTCCAATTTGATTCTTCCTTCCAATTTTTCGAGGTTGAAGCAGACCAGATACAGGAATTTAATGTCCCCTTCGAACTTGGCTTGTTGAGCACCATATATATATAGTATATATCCTTAAACATATTCCTTTGAATTCACAGATAGATTCTACCAGCAGGCAGCAACTTATGATATCCCTCTGTATGCTATAAACGTATTCGATGCTAAGATCATACCAGAAACCAGTGCAGATTAAGCATTTTCAGATTTACCTTCATCGATTCATCTGCATTTAACTTTCATATGCATATGTAACATGACAATGGGCAATTAATATGTTCCGGAGATGAACACTACTATACTGAAGGCATTTTGAAATCCACTGGAACCCTACTAAGGGCTGAATAGTATATTAAAGAAATGATAGCAGAATGAATCTTAAAAAATTTCACCAGTAGAACCTTGCAAAAACTTCCAGGACATCATCATTTGACAAATCTAAAAGCGAAAAATAACTAATTAACACAATCCATTGCCCACAACTAAAGTTTCAGTACAATGGTGATATAACATTGGTCACCAGGGCAATACCCACATGGCTACCAGTTACAGTATGTGAACCATTGGCAAAGGTCATAGAGCTACATCTTCTGAACGCAAAACAACCATTGGCAAAGGTCATAGAGCTACATCTTCTGAACGCAAAACAACCTGGAGATGTTGATCAATGAAACTATTGCTTTCTCAGGTCCAGTTTGTAATTCATCTACTCTAGGATTGTACAAGAATTTTTCTGCCTTTCAAAGATAAATCCAGTTGTAATTTAAATGCATCTTGTACATGCCAGGAGGGACAGGGTTAGTCCCTTTTTTACAACTTGCAGATTGATATCAGCAAACTTGCAAATTCCTTAATCTCCTCAAAATTTTCCCGTTTGCAGAACACACACACACACACACACACACACACACACACGTGCGCATGTAAGCACACACATGCACATATGCCCTGCCGTACTCCTGTACCCATTTTCTTTTAAATTGCTGTGCTTGCACCTGCACCACCATACCTGCACTTGCATTTAGTACTAGCACCCATGTCGCTTAGCATTCACTAGATGAAACTAGCACTTTCATCAATGGAATGTTACCACCAGAGGAAAGTAAACATCACCAAGTGTGAATCCAATCAATTGCCATAGCACGTAGGAGGGAAACATTCAATATCATTAAGAAGGCCGGTGATGAAAAATTCTACATTGTTTTTGGATCTTACAGATGCTAAAGCGACATATTCTTTACAAAAAGAAGAAAGTAAGATCGCCTCCGTAACCTATAAAATAGTTATTTACACCAGCAATTAGAAGACATCCAATATGAAAATGCAAACAACTTTATGCACATACGATCTAGCCATACTAAAATTTACCTAAAGTTATCTGCCACCGTGATCTGCTGTACCAAAGGAGCTTGAAGATGCGAACAATCAGCTGTTGGTTTCATGTAAGTGAAAATGCCTATTGATAGTGCCATGAAACCCTTGCGTAGATTGGATTTAGTGACGAAGATTACTGGTAAAGAGAACAAAATTCAGGTTCTTCCATGTTTGAAAGCATATTAGGGACTGAAGAAAATAATGGGGTCGTGCATTTGGATCGAATATGTTGTATCTTAAACATGTAACATCCAAATACCTGCTTTTCACATGCTGTGGTTTCGTTGGAAAATTTTCAACGTCTTGGTAGATCTTATGAATTCGGGATATAGTTTTATTTTTTTGACTCTGAATTGTTCTCATGATAATGTAGCTCCATAAACCATCTAACTGGAATTTATTGGCAAAGATAACTTCCAGAGGTTCACGCTGGATGTTGTTCCACATTTGAGTCCCTTGTAAGGGTGCAACAGAAGCGATAGGAACCGTACAGATGGGGATTCCATGGAACAGATACTTATATACGATTGAACCGCACCAGGATACCATATGTACTGGCCGATCTCTCCAATCGAAAGATCCTGGAGTTCAGTTTAGCGGAGTTTTGATTTCCAACGAAATGAAAAAGCAAAACCTAGTACAGAAATCATGCCACCGAAAACCAACCAAAAGAAAAACCTAGAGGAAGAATCTTTTTCATATTTCGATGGATGCTCAGACGAAGAATGCAAGCCTAGAGAAATTTAGCCCATGTACCAAATCAAAATTGGATGACAGGAAACTCGTCACCTAATTGATCAACAGAAGTCCAATTTTTTAAGGAAGAAGAAACAAGATGATTTAAAAAATAAAGATCAGCAGATATTTGCCACAATCTCTGCCGCCATCTGAATATTGTCATTTGTCAAGCAATGGCAACCAACTTCAGGGATGATCGAAAATGATGATGACAACGAACAACAGAGGAAGGCGTTAACACAAAAACAACATGAATTGACAGAGGGACCATCTGACAGAGTTCTTCTTGAGGTCAACGACGTTTCCGGAATGGAATCGGTGGTAGACACGTTGTTGCTGGTGGTGGTGATGCGATGATGCTCAAGGCGTCGTCGGAATGGATTCAGATGTGCGGTCGGTGGCGATGTTCGCTGCTGTTGACAGACGATGACGGCGGAGTGCTTGGGCAAGAGAACTTAGCGGGAAATCGTTGTGGGGAGGCTCTATAGCCCACGGTTTAATCCGTGGAAAACTTGTCAAATACCGTGGCAAAAAAACATTGGGTTGAAAACATTTTGGCCTCTTTTTTTTTTTTCGTTTTCCATACTATTTAACTCCAATATGGCGTTTTTTTGGGGAAAAAAAGCGATATATGTGGCTACAGATCATAGCCTGGTCCAGAACTACGTCCTAGTGGGATAAGTCTGAATCCTTATTTCGTTTTATATCCACAACTGCGATTCATATCTATGTCTAGAATTGAGGTCATTTGGATCTTCTATCAGTTACAGGTCAACCTATTTGGATCTTTCATTGACTTTGGTGTCATGGGCAACATTCACAGCCCGATCCATAGCAATTGCGATTCCCACCCCTTTTTAGATTGCTTTACCCATATTAAACCAACTTTTGCTGTAACCGAAGCAATATTTCATCAAAGAAGAATTAGGTAATTTCACAAATTTGTAAGACTTAAAAAGTACAGGATATATGATAGGCCTTAAAATCTTCAGTTTACAATTTGGTAGGCCTCAAAATTAATAGATTTCCAAAGATCTGGACTCAGACATACGAAAATGTTATTTAAGAAACAGCTAGACGACATTATAACATTCCAGAAAGCTATCACATACCATCAAAGTCACATGCCTATCTAATCAGATGTTCCTTATTTCTTCACTGTGCGTTTTGTAAATGAGTCTGTCTTTAGGCTGACTTCTCACTGAGTTCCTTCTTTACATAAAGAAACTTTGATCCCCTCCCCTTCAATGCAGTTTGGTAATTTTGAAGTGACATTAATTATGACTTCTGTTGCAAGCTGTAACAGGGCTTGGTCTAGAGGGCCCTCATGTTCTCTTAGAGAGATCATGTGCACAGTAGGCCATTATGATGTATAGTGTACGTAGCACAGTGATAAGAAAGACATTGAGACCTCACAGCATATTCTCAATTATTTAGATCAACTATAGCTTAGCAGTATCATTTTGTGCGTTAGCTCCCACCTCAACTGTAATTGAGGGTACTATCTTGTAGTTATGATCGCTACCATCTTAACATGTGGCTCTGTCCCCCAAATGGGAGAACATCACATCCTTCTCAAACCGCTTCTGCAATTACCGAAGTTCAAGACCAACAAATTGATATCAATACTTTCTCCTCAAACTATAGTATATGTACTCTATCCTTGACCTTTTATGTAGCATCGTCATCAGATACATCTTGAATATCATCTTGCAAGGGCGATCAGCGCAAAGAGATTAGCATAAATGGCTGCAAGAGAAGAATGATCTTACTTGGTGCTGCGTACAAGATGTATAACACCAAGTAAAAAGCTACAACAGTTGCAGGAAAGGGCCATTTGTGGCTTATGCAACAGAAAGGAAAGGATGCATAGAGTCTTTGATGTAGCTCCAGAAACCCATTTACCAGGAGCCACTAATTATAAGGATGGTCAGAAGAAAAATGCGGTTTGAACATCAAGAGAACAAGTACATTTTCTTCCAATTCTGGAACCCTAGACCACATTATGGTTCTTAAGCACACTAACTCGAATAAGGAATGCATTCATCACAGTTTTTAAGAAGTAGATGTTTTCATTCTTTGAGCTGCGCCAGGGCCACACCTCCGAAGATGTGCCTTTTCAAGAATTATGAGTATCTTACCCATGAAATACGCATGTACAGATTAAATTTTGACAGAAATTCCTTTTATTTGGTAAAACAACACCGATATCATTGTAATATCTTATCCATTCTAAATGAGAGTGATTTGAGGAGAGAAAATAGAAGATTTTCTTCCTTCTTCAGGTAGTTAATTCAAATTTTAGTCTCCAATATTGGTAGATAATACTCTTGAAAAATCTTGCTTTTCTCATGTTAAACATGAAAGATCCAGTAGAGGAAATGTTTTGCTACCTGAAAACCAAAATAAAAAGAAACAATGTGTTGGGAACGAGGCCCTCCCTCTCTCTATCACTTACGACACCAAGAGAAGAAAATGAAGGAGGGAATGAAGAAGAACACACAGATTTTACGTGGTTCCAAGACAATGTTCCCCTACATCCATGACTGCACAGAGTTTTTTTCACTGTCACAGAAGAATCAAGAGAATACAAGAAACCACACCCTTCTTAAATATGGGGATTAGGGGGAACCCACAAAAAGCAAGATTACATAAGCTCATATTCCAACACAATGTTACAGTTAGCAGTTCTCAGTTCTTATTCTTTAATTTTTTCTTCAAGAAATATGCCTCACAAGCATTGGTAAATTATACCAGACTCTATTGTCTCACAATGAAAACTTATAAGTTTCATTTAATCATTTCAAAATTAAGATTGTGGACTATGCAAATATAGATAGAAACAATTTGCTGGGCACACTGCACATCCACACATCGATCATGATCATGAGTACTACTTGCACATGCACTGTGACGCAGATCATGATGCCGACCACCTCACAATCCATTTAGGGTCCATTTCGTGATTAGAAAACTATATCTCTTTTGTTCATTAAATATGGCATACCAAGTTCAGGTACAAACTCTTAACTGTCAGTAATGAATTTGAATATTCAAAGAGGATGGCATACAAGGGACTGCCTTGACGGAGTCGGAGACTAAAGGCAAGAACCAAAAGAGAGCCGAAGAAAATTCTGGTATGTAGTTCAAGAAGGCAATTGTACATGCCAATGATTTTTTTTCTTCATTTAAAATTACTTTTGTCAGTTAACAAACTAACAAGCCATGTCCAGCTTCTTCCTGGATTGGGGTTTTCAGCATTCAACTATAACATGAAATCATCCAAACCGTCCATGATAATGCAAGTGGCTTTGTCCATATCCCAGCTAGTTATTTTCATTTCGTTATGTGTCGATTTAGTGGCTTATTGATTTTGATATTAGTCACACACATTAGTACTAGCTAGTAGGGATACAAGTGGGCTGGATTTCTATAGTATGGCATTTATTTTAGCTGTACTTGGATCTGTGTCCAACCCAAGTTCCCAAAACCTTCAGACATAGGCCTGAAGTCCGAACTGTTTGCAAAAATATTGAGCCCCACCTGCAAAAGGAATCCAACAATCAATTCAAGAGTCCGTCCATTAGCTCACACTTGATTGATGAGTAATTTCTGGTAAATATATCTAGCTATTTCTAGGCCAACACTTTTCGTGAACCCGTGAGGAAGAGTGAATATTCTGATGCAGTGGAACAAGAGAAACATGCTGGAGAAAGGGTTCTGACTGCGGTGTAGATTCCCTTGATGCAAGAAAGGTTTTAAAGCGAACTAAAAATTGCTTAAATTTCATTAATCTCCTCTACTGTCTTCTATTACCATGTAATATATTTTCTCTTTTAGTTCCTTTCGTTGTTTCTTTATATTTATATAGTAGGTGGCATGCATTGGTGTACAAGTACAAAATACTCATGACATATCTGGGATTCTGACAATAATCTCTTTCATTAATTAAGTTCATCATTGCCACGTGCTTTTCCACACATTCTGGGTTTTGACCCTTACTGCAGTATGTTGGTTTGTGGTGTCTATAGGATGTTTTGATGTCAAGGAGATCATTGGTTTGTCAATCAAGAAAAGCGTTTACTACTTCGTTGTGATATGACTACTAATTTACACATGACCAACGATCCCATGTGATCATGTTGCCTCTGTCGTCACACAGTTCCAAAAACCACATTACTGTTGGAGTGTGGAGCCTGATCTGATAGGCTTCCTTAATTTTAATAAAGGCATTTATGTAATCTTACATTTGCGGGATTGCCCTAATCACCATCTTTATGAGGGGAGGCGGTTTCCTTTGTACTTTTGATTCTTCTGTGGTAGTGAAAAAACCTCTGTGTAGCGAAGATAAATGTAGGAGAACTCTGTCTCCTAACCACATAATGTTTGTGTATTCTTTTTCTCTCTTATTTGGTTTTCTTCTTTTGGTGTGTTAAAGGGAGAGTGGGAGAGAGCCTCGTTCCTAACAATTACCGTCCTCTATTTACACAAGCACATCTCTCTCTCTCTCCCCCCTCTCTTTCTCTCCCTCTCTAGTTTCTCTCTTTACTACCTGAAAAGAACAATGTAGTTTCACAAGTTGAGGCCCAATCCATTCAGACTTAGCTTTTGGATGTTGATCAAGTTCATGGGCGCAATTCTTTCCCTTACTTTATTCACACCAAGTTTGGGAAGAGACGAGCTGATCAACTACTGGTAGCATATCTAGTGGTTTCCCTTACTTTTCCCTTCATTTCCAGACTTGTTTAGTCACTAGGTCATATCATACTAAGCCCTGGTCCAACTGCATGCGTATCTTTCAGTTTAATTTGTTCGCTTGTGTCTTGTGAAAGCTGAACACGCTATCAAGGCATCAACATGCTAATTGGTAGTAAATTGAAGAGATTCTAATGCAAGTGCTTGCACCCTTCATCATTTAAATTTTTAGATGCTATTGTGAGTCTCGGCTTCTTGGTTGAATTCTTAATTTCGTATTAGCTCTGTCCTAGTTGGTCTCCATGACTGAACCTCTTGCTCTTGGCTCAACCAGTAATTTTACCACAATAAAAATTTGGGCTTCTATTTTGTTACTTGTGGTTGGCATTGGCCACATAGGGTTAAGAGATATCATTGGATACCAATTCAAAGGTCCATTCATTTGATGCATTTACAGTAAGATTACGCCTACGTTGCCATGGCTGAAAGCAAACCCGTATGTTGGCCATGTGGCGTTGTCCCCTACGTGCTTACCAGGTCCCACTTGAATTTGAAGAAAATGAAGAACCCAAATCCAATTCTCTGTTTACATTAACAGGAAACGAAACCTATCTTCGATTTATATATATACCAATGTTCAGCTACCAGAGCTTGATTGCCTTCAGTACTTGAGTTTCGGTTTACCATTTGAACAACATTAATGATCTTCTTAATTGGTCAGCATCTTGCAAGGGCAGTGAAGCATTGAGGGAAGGAAAATTGTATAAGGTCTAAGCTGTATCCTAGAAGCATCATATTTGAGAATGATCTGCACAAGGAGTCTGATAGAAATAGCTAGGAAGTGGCAGAAAAAGGCGACTAGTGGGAGGAAGAAAATCTCACTTGGTAGTGTCTACAAGAGCAGCAGCAAAAGAAAAGCCTCTAAAGTCGAAGATAAAGGCCGTTTTGTAGCTTATGTTACAAATGGCAAAAGGTACATGATTCCCTTCACTTACTTGAAGAATAAGTTCTTCAAAATTCGTTGAGTTTACCAAAAGAAAAGTTCAGATCAAGCCTTGAAGACGCAAACTCACTTGTCATACATCTGTTTGTGCACCGAGACTTGCCTAATGCAGCTGAAGAATACATGATGGTCTTCTTCAACGACATTTTGCTGCCTATCATGTGGTGTTTCCTGAAACTCACCCGCCTTCAATATGTTCATACTTCAATATGGTTGTAAAGTTATCTGCTACTTTATTGCTGCTTCCTTTCTTTCTTCTTTCATCTTTGGTACAAAAGGTAGGACTAGGAATAGCCAACTAACGTTCTGTTTTTTCATCACAAAAAATTGAAACGAAGAAGCAGTATTAGAGATGTGAATTTTTTTTCTTATAGCGAGGCTAACACAACCATGGAATTCTAGGCATGAAAAACGTGTGAATACAATGGCAGTGGGCCTGCAAATTTTTCAGTTTCTGAACTGTCTTTAGCGTGGTAGGCTGGTTCCATGGTGGTAATCACAATAAGAATGACATTATTCGCCCTTAGCTTTAATGCATAACCTAGTGCTCCATGTATACGTTCAGATTTCCACCTAAAATCACATGTAAAAGAGAAAAATTGGGTTACCACAGAATCAAGAAAGGGAAAAAAATGTATATGTTCTGTTGTTGACCCTTAGTATTCATTTCTCATTCCATGCCCCAATCACCACTATCTCCTCACAACTCGTTTATAAGGAAAGAAGGTGGTAGGAAGGGCTGATTCATATTGCTGTCGATTTTCCATATTCTAGCTCAAATATTTTCCCCTTCACATGAAAGGCTGAGACTTGGCCATATCTACATGATTGACTATTGTATTTTAGTGTTTGTATATTTGTAAATGGTTTGTCTAATTTCTGAATGTATGCTGGTTGAAGTAATAGGAATGCCCTTATGTGGGTAGGATGCATTTGTGCATGAAGCTAAGTGTGGCCTGGGCCAAATTTATTCCATTTGTTTAGATACATGCAATGACTAAGAACTATTTGCCAAGCATGCTTAGGTTTGACCATTCGCATATGTTGGCCGTGTTTACAATTGTGTCTCTTTCTTAAAAGTGACCCAATTTGCTAGTAGTGGATGTACGCATCTAAGGAACAATAGATTACTTTTTTGCACTATGCATGCCCCTTATATCAAGACTAACTGCTCTGTAAGAGGAAGTATTGTGAGGCTAAATCTGCCGTACTTCATGTTAAGAGGATCAACATCAATGTCTATTCAAGACATGACTGGAAGTCATGTAAGGTATAGGAAAAATTTAATGTCTCCATGGACTCGCATAAATAAGGAACCTTGGATTTGTTTGGTTGTCTTGTTTGCGCATGAGTTGTGTAACACAATAAGTTTTCTCATTCCAATGGAAGCATATTCTGTGCTAACTCTTTCTAATTGTGCATATTGTCCATATCAGATCACAGGACATGGGCATGCTACATTGTTTTCACCTGGGAAACTTCTTCCTAAATACATTAAGAGAAAAGTTTTATATGCACTGCTAATTCGATAGAGTCAACCTCTCTCCCCTGCAAAATCTCCAAGGATGAAATAGAAGACAAGTTTCCATCCCCCCTGCCTCAGGGGCATAATATACCTAGTTGGGCTAAGAGCACATCTTTAGTTTGATTCCCGTGGGTGGTATGTCTCTGCAACTTAAGTGGTAGAGCACGAAGCTCAAGTTGAAAGATGCTCCACTGTACCACTGATGCCGACACAGCCTAAAATGCCAGAGGCAGGAGAAATGAGGGGCTTCCCAACTTGTTCTAGGTGGTGGGTACTTGGATGTATTCTCTAAAACGTGCATTTCACTTGCAAGGAAAGCTTTAAGTCTTTGCTTATCTTTTTGCTACTGATTTCTCCTCCAAAGGAAAGGATAGATTCCCATTTGAGCCCTTACCTGTCTGCATTTACCTGGCATATAGGAGTACATGTTTCTTAGCACCTGCCCCAAAACTTAGACCGGAGCATGAGAACTGAGAGCGAAGAACAGTAACATGCTCTGGCTTTTTTCAATACAGCTATTTTCCAATTCTAAGGGCGAGACAACTTAAAACAAATATCTTTTTCTAGTTGACAGGCTTCAATTGAAAGCTTTGCATTTACCCAGTAAAAGAAGAATTAGAACTTGTGGGACACGTCCTTAAGATTAGGAGCAGAAGTTTGATCCCTAAAGCATTCGTTTAAATTGAATTATTTTTTAAGCAATAGGTTTCTCGAACATCTTCACAACAGCCACTTTTTGAACGTGAAAGAAATAGGCCCATACACTTCCGAGGAAGGTCTGTGTGGGGTTTTGTCGGGCAAGAACTCTCGAAGTGGGTTCGCTTGAATGGTTTCGAGACCCTTCTATCTAGGGCTGAATTTGTCCCATGTTATGATGAGCGCAGACCACACATATTTCAGATGCAATACAGATTCTTCTCGTGCAGCAAATGACGGTTAGTGCAACTGGTCAGGGCAGGGTGGCGTGTTGAACGCATGCCATCTGTTCTATTTATGGAGGGCGCTCTCCTGATGGAATTGAGGAGTGTAGGTTTGGGTTGCGGGTGCCCTTATCGTTGCCAATGTGACTGGATTTTAACTCCACTCTCTCTCTCTCTCTAAAAAGATTTGAGTTGACGTTGGAGTTCGGAAACCTTTAGATGTGATAGTGCCTCTGACTTAAATGTCCTAATTTTTTCATTTAATCCAGCTTTCCAAAAGATCACACAAAGTAGCATCGACTCTAACCAGTACCCATGGTATTTTAAGGCAGAGGAAGAACATCTGTAGGACGACTGCATAAAGATGACATCATAAAAGCAACCTGGAAACAAATTTAGGGTCACAGTGCACAAATAGTTCATGTTGATCACTGAAAATCTACTCTCAAAGTTTTGAAACCAGTCCGTTCTGCATAGGCTTTGCAACTCCATTGTCCTTTATATCTGTATCACAAGGAGATGGTGGGACATCAACTGCTGGTGAGCAATTGAAGAAGCCATGGGGCTGCATACAACAATTTGATGCTGTTAGAAATGGATAACTGCAACACACCAAAGCCCCTCGACCTTCCCTTGAGATGAAATGGTTATACTGCTCTCAATGGGAAGGATAGAAGGGATAACAATACAAAAAGAATGTTGCATATGCATGATATATAAGCATGACAACATTCAATGGAAGATCTGGTCCATGGATTGAAGCTTTAAATTTCAAAGGTCGGTGAAGAAATCACCATTTTGTAAAAAAAAAAAAAGAAAAAGAAAAAAGAAAAGAGGAATTGCCAAGAATTTGGGAGAAGAAAAGCTCTATAGTACAATCTACCACAAGCTATCGAAGGTTGGTATACACAGGCCAAACCTTTCACCACCACAAAGTCTTAGCTGAATGTAAATGCAAAAATGAATTAAGTCCCTAAACCATGTCCTGCACCTATCCTGCAGGATTTCTCTTTTCACCAGGTTGGCACAAATATGACAGTCACCGTGAACCTACATTTCTAGCGAAATGGAACATCTATGTTAGAAAAGAGTATTGCACCATAGATTGTGTGTGTGTGTCTGTGTGCACAGGATTTTTCTTTACACCAGGTTCGCACAATATGACACTGGGAACCTAGATTTCTAGGGAAATGGAACATCTATGTTAGAAAAGAGTATTGCACCATAGTTGTCTGTGTCTGTATGCGTAGATTGGTATTGCACTTAGGTCAGGGTTCTGCTTTCGGATTCTAAAATAAAGCTGAAGAAAGAGATCTATAAAATTTTCTCAAAATGGCGAGTAAAGAGAAGTGCATCATGGATTTGGCAAAGAAATCAATACCTATATGACTTCTGGGAGCAAATGCATGCAATTGATACAAAGGAATAAGAAGAAAAAGAAAGAAATACTGGATCTTAGCAATACCAACATACCAGTAGCATAAAACCTAGTCTGTCCACAGGCATGACAGGCCAGTCCTCCAATCGAGGGATGTGTGTGATTCCAAAGACATACCTGAAATGGATGATCAACGTGATTTTAGATAGTTCACAATGTGGCAATAAATATTTGAAATAGTTAAATCGGCTAAATGGCTAGGACCTAGGTCATTTCAGGATCAGCTGGTCACTAACCAATATCAGCATTAAGAGAAGATTAGATAGATTATTTGTCTACAATGAAATGCAATCCATGCTGCTAGAAAAGTTAACATGAATGCATACAAGACACTACAGATTTCCAGCTGCTGTGAAGATCAAGTTGCACTATCCACATGATAGCATGAGTAACAAGTTTAAACCACAATCTGAGGAGTCCACTGTCATCTTTTTCTTCCAAAATGAGTTTCAGTAAAAAGAACAGACAAGTTTGCGCACAAAGCATCCACTAGAAAGAAAACCACAAGTACCAAAATAGGAAAAAGAAAAAGAAAAAAAACACGACAGAAACAAATTAAGGAGAGGGCAGAAAACCGAAAAAACCTAGCTACTAGTGGATCTTCAGAAAGCCACAGCCTTGGGGGATCTAATCTAGCCAAATCATGGCCTTCTGATTTTCTTTAAAAGAGGACCCAAGTGCCAGATGATTAATCAAGACTATTGAATTTGTTTGTTGTGGCCAACATAACTGAAACATCTTTACTTCAAGCCAAAGAAACCATCAGAAAGCAAAGTTTGTAGCAGCAGGAACTTTTTCCCTTTGACACTCATTCAGGGAGCAAAAGCAACTAGCTGCATCCAGGAAATTATTTTGTTGTGCTAACGACATTAACAACTGAAAAATTTTATCTATAAAAATAAGAAGTATAACAATTAAGAACAGTAAACAACTTTCCAAATATAAAATTTTGTTTTCTCCTTCAGTTATAGACTAAAAATTCAGTGTTTTATGTATCGTTCAGTATAGCAAATAAGTAATGATTAATCATAACTCTGGGAGAAACCAACACTGTACACCCTCCAACAAGTTTAACGGACGTAAGTATCCTGTGTCAGGTATCACTTATGATACACCATCTATCTTACTTTTCAGGACAATATGCAAGGTCCATTGCTTTATACCTCCAAATACATAAAGAGTACAGGAACTTTGGGTTTTTTTTTTGGTTCCTCTTTGCACTCTGCAGTTACATATATTATGGGCAGGCTTGGACTTCCATTTTTCTTTCTCGTCTCCTTTTTTTTTTGGAAGCCTATAGTTGCCTCAAAATAAAAAAAAAATGTTCTTATTAAATTTTCTTTAATCTTGTACATGTTAATTATTGGGAATGATTCAGGTTAAGTTTTAATTACCGTGTGAAAATTTTCACACTACTCTAAAATATTTTTTAATCATTGTACACTTAATATTTTACGAGATTGAAGGTGTTATGTCTTCTCTCACAATAAAATAAGGAAAAAATAGCAGCAAATGCTTGGCCTTCTGCCAGATCACATAAAATAAATAGCATAAGTAGAAGTAGAACTAACCAAAGAACAATATCTGTTTCCTCAAGGGGACGATTTTGTTGCACCCATGTGGCTAGCCCTTCACCAGCGCGTGGATTTTGATTAGGAAACTCGCCTCCAGGATACCTTTCTTCACGATTATAAGCTGTGACCCAGAGGTTGTGCTTCAGGAAGGCAGCCCTTCGCAAGAACTTTGCTTCAGAACCAGCCAAAGGCAAGCAATTTGAACCAGGCATCAGTTTATAGCCAGTGAGTTGTCCTGTTCGGTTTACAGCTCTTGTATTTCGAATCTATAGACGCCAAAAAATCTTCTTAGAAACTTCTTATGCTTCCAGATAGCAAAATAGTGCAACCCTAAGATAACTAATTAAATTCAAGAAAGCTAATGATGAGGCAGGAGGCAGGACTGGGTTCATGTGAAACCAATAAAATAAACTGTAATAAGTATTTTCCAAATCTAAAGTATATACCCATCTTCTTAATTTAAGGTATTGAGTAAACAATTGACATTTGTATACAGAAAAACTGCTCAAATTATCAACAATGGTAAATCTACTTCAGAAAACTCAACCAAAAGATTTTCCTGTGAAATGCCTCTTAGCCATCATACATTTCCTCAAAGTAAATTACCAATTACCTTCTTTATTGAAGAGAAGCTTCTTGCATGTATGACCCTTTTGTTCCTTAACAAGGCAACTTATTCCAGCTGCCAAAGCAATTTTTCCATTTTATTTCCCAAAGGCATTTACTTAGTTATATTCTTTCTTTCAAGTGCATCTTGACAGTTTCAAACTTTCAACTTTCATCCATGAAATGGATGGTCATGTGAAAACATAGGCTCTTTCATGTGCCACTGTCATCAATTGATAGGGTGCACACTGAACACATACCATGAAAGCCCGACCTTGGGCCTTGTAAGCTTGCCTCAATTACAAATATCAAGGATTATAACACTGGTCAAAGCTTGAACACACATGCTCAGTCAAACAACCTATCTATGTAAAAGGAAAAAACCATGAGCATAGACATTCCAATAGTAGGATGTTAGATATTAAACCAGAATCTAACATTACTAAACATCAAATTTTGATTAGCAAATGAATTTGGATTAGATATAGGATTTTCCTAGATGAATTTTATGATATCCTAATCTGATTATAAGTAAAAAAAAAAAAAAAAATTGCATTGCATATTGCAATTTGTACATCCAAATCCATACCCAAATCCAAGACTGATTACCAATAGCAAGTTTAGTGGGTGGGATGCTGGCTACACTGGACCTGAAATGGATCTACTTATCTCCCTACAAGAGAGGAAGAGGGAAGTACTGCCAAGACCTACAATTGTTATTATCTATCCCAGGATCTGTATATGATTACCTTCACTAGCAGGACCCTGTATAAGCAAATCATAGAGGTATCCATGTTCTGGATGGCAGCTGAAGAACATTTTTTGAAGTCGGTCTTTGGTCCAGCGAGGCAGATGTCTGGCTTACAGTAGTGAAAGGAGAAGAAAGGTTTCCTCTTTTTTCTGGGCAATGGATGCTATGAGCTCAGGAATAAGAATGACAGATATCTTATATAGTGCATAAGAGTCACTTTTATGGTTATCTAGCAATAGTTAAGCTAGCACCTTACTGACAGAAAGAACTAGTGAGCACCAATGGTGCAAAAAGGCAGCGATGACTTTACAAAAACAGATAAAGCAGGGATTCTTTTGCGAAATAATCAATAAGGCAGGGATTGTCTTGCAAAAATCCCATTTTTTCATCAGCTCAATTGCATGGATCACTTGGTCATAAAACTACGGTGGGGATAAAGCCTATCTCAAGTGGTCAGCTATTCAACTTTTTTGGTAATTATTACTCATACACCTAACAATCCAACAATCAGGCACAAATCTGCCTTTAATATGATATTTGTGTCATTTTTAGACAGCAAATCGGATGAGTTAACAATGAAGGTTTAGAATCATTTCATGTGCTACAGAACAGAAACTTCTCCATTTTCATTCTAAGTTGTTTTAGAATACATGATAAGATGAACATTTAGATAAAACTAAGACCCTTTTTTTCACATCCTATGGGTCAGAATTTCTGCATTTCTTTCCCATGTTGCTTTACATTACAGGACAAGATAAATATCTAGCTAAACTGATTACCTTCTGTTTATCAAAGTAAATTTCAAAAGTTTATGCCTATTGCCTATTCGTTTCCCATAAAAAATACTTTGATCCACAAACCAAAGGAGGGAGAAATAAATGATACAGTCCGCAAATGATATGGACACATTTATGTTTTTAGATACATAAAGGCAAGTGATAAACCTCAAAAGACAAGAACACAATTTCATTTGTAACACACAAACAAGTATCACTGCTTAATTGTTTTCCAAGAGGAGAAAAAGTTCAAATTTAATGACAAGTAAATAAATAGTGCAACAGGCAAATCTTACAATCCAGTGCCGAGCAGTCAAAGGATTACAGTCAGACATCGCTTGCAATTCAGATCGAAGCAGCTTTTCTTCTGCATAGAATGCATTATTGTGAATATTTTCCTTCCCAGGCTCTTCGACCATAACGTTGAGTTCCACAACCTAAAAGAACACCACATAGGAGCATGAGTCATATTATCTGCAGTTACGGGTTTCTCCAATGAAAATGGATGGCCAAATGTCATACTTTTTCTTAAAAAGTACATAATGTAATGGTCATAATATCTGATTATAAATTTTGCCTTTTTCATCTTTTTAGTACTGTCTAAAGGCGCCTAGTACTATTGACTGCTTTTGACTACATTGAAGGAGGAACCTACTTCCCTCGCTTGAGTAAAGGATTATGCATGGATAGGCAATAGTAGCAGGCATGCGTCAGCAGATGCCTTTAGAGTATTCTATGAAAGCATGAAAGATATATGATATCCAATTTAGAACTATTACACTTTTGTACTTTAATGATTATTACACACATAGCCATAATATGCATATAAAAAGCTAATACAGGGTGATGCAATAAGTGCAAAACTGTGGCCACAACGTCTCACTCTGGAGCAGATGATAAACTTCCAACTTTCAGAAGCTTTACTTGCAAAGTACCTCTTTTCATTGGTTTCTAATGATTAAATATTCATTAGCTTAGGTATCACCGCTTTTCCAAAACTACTTGTTTCTCAAGAACATGAATGCGCCAGTACTGCTAAGCAAGCATTATTCAGCCAGATAAAAGAAAAATGAATCATGCATGTTTCCTTATTTCATCTCTCCTATTTACTAACCTAAGTTGTCAAAAGGAGGTATCTGGGAAATGAAAAATGAAGAAAAATCAAACCTACCTGATTGAAAGTCTCACCAGGCTTACAATCAACTGCCATATCCATACGAGCGACAAAGAAATGTTGATGAACTGGTGCATATAAGCCTGGGGCAATTGTAGTACCATATTTTCTATACTCGCCAGGTTGTAAAGCTCCTAAGCTCAAAATACCTGTAAGCTTAACTTCTGCCTCAATTTTCCCATCCTGAAACAGAAAGGAAGCAGATCTCATTTCAAAGCCCAACTCCACATGTTCCTGAACAGCAAAAGAAATGACTAAAGAAGATTCTGTAGAGGAGAACATTTATAAATACTTAGCTACTCAATCCATAAAGAAATAAAGAAGGTCCAACATAAATAAGATTCCAGATTCATTGAAACAAGGAGACTTGTAAACTCAAAATGAGTAAATAACTTAAGAAAAAAGCACAAGCATTTTTTGTTTACAATTTATCCTTCACCATCTAAAATTGGTCCTAGAAGAGAAACTTGGTTGCCCTTCTAGTATAATGAGAAAACATTAGCAGCATTATGTGGAAAAGTATATAAAGAGCAGCCAAATATTTCCAGTATATAATTAGCCATTAAATGTTTCATACGAAACATATCAATAATAGCACAGCTGCACAAGAACCAGATTTATAGTTACAAAAGGTCATAACTAAATAAGATAGCAAACTAACTTCAAATCTGTAGGAAAACCAATTACTGTTTTCACTGAAACAATGACTAGCAGGTTCTGTGTTTTCAGCTCAGTTAACAAGCTAAACACAGATATTAATACTGTCAATGGAACATGGTTGATGAAATATCTTTTCAAATTCCTATATTGTTTGTTATTTGTATTTTGCTGCTCATGTTAGACAAGTATTTCTTTTGCAAGAATCCATGTCCTTGCACCATAAAATGCAAGAATAGACATCAGTGCACCAGGAAGTACAAGAATTAAAGAGAAGCATGATGGCAGAATATTATCACAACTTTTATCTGGAATTCGATGGAACGTGCATAAAAGCTAAATAGATCAAGGCAGCAGATATATGTACTTTCATGTTATTGAGCATGCCTCTCTGCAACTACAAAAGACTGTAGTACCTGCAGACAATCAAACTTCTTAGATATTGTAGTTTCCTCATGTAGGAAAAAGACATTGAAGATGAGAATGTCCTAATAAAAAACAGCAAAGGCATGCCATGAAAGTATGCAGGGGCATTCACTAATGACAAACTACTCTCCCACATTTGAATTCACTAACCATCAGTACGACCAGACTTGAGATTGATAACTCTTAGCGCTACTGAGCAGCAGAGGAATGGCTGAGTTTGAACTTTAATCGACCAAGAGAAATGTGTCTGTATATATATATATATATATACACACGCCCATAAAGACTAGTAATCTTATTCCTTCACAAAGCAGCAGAGGCCTGACTGAGTTTGAATTTCAACAGACCAAGTGAAATGCGTCTGGGTTCAAAATTTATGCAAGTAAACAAATTTTCACACACGCACAGACACATTATGCACGTGTGTGGGTGTGTGTGATGACTCTCAACTTATGATATTCCCTGCCCTGCAGCTCAGGGCCCACAGTCTTAGTTTACAATCTAGATCACATACAGCCTGTTGTGAACCAGAATTTGACTCCTATTCAAAAAATTCTTATGTCATTTCTAATGTCCCAGTTGACCAGAGATCTAACAAAGTGATGCACAGACTTCAGACTCCTTTCAGTTTCAACTAAATCTAACACCTATTTCAATTGGATTGACTCCTCAGATGCAATTGCTATTCTGGTTCGGGTTGATATGTGTTCCGAAAGTCAATCCACTGACAGACCGATCAATAAAGCACGTATCCTACATAAAGCTTTTACCTAAAGGATACCTAAAAAATTGCACAAACAAGAAAACTAATGCCACTCTGAACAAGCAGAAAAGGCCATTGCACATGATGCAAGTAAAGAATCTAAGTCAACAAAACCAACAACATCATGGATACCCATTCCTGACTTTGTAACCAAGGTCAGATGACCTAATACCAAATTCTGCCACGCAAAATCTCTCATGCAAATCTGAACAATCAAGGCAAACTTGTGTGAAACTGTAAATAGATGAGGCTCTCAGCGCAACAATGAAACGAGCTCCCACTGCCTATATGAATCTAAAGAGAACTTGCATCAAACATATCCATTATTGTACGGAACCACGCTAAGGGATTCTGATAGCATAAATCCAGTCATCAAAAGGCTAGTGGCTTGGGGAAATGTTTAAGAATATCTGATTGTTGTTTTCAAGCACTAAGGTGAGCACAGATGCCAGTTTAGACGAGAAAAAACTTTGTGTTAAGAATTAAGATATTTTATTAATTATCTGTTTTTGTAACCTCAGGATTATATCTGAGAACTATATCTGCAAGATTAAAGAAAACCAGTTAATTTTAACCATGAGGAACATCAATGAGAACAATTAAATCCAGATTTTAGTGACTGGAATTTCTCTATAGTCGAAAATGTGCACAATTGCACATACATTTGGAATGCAACATGTAAAAACAGAATGTGAAAGAGGCAGCTTCCTACACCCTCCACATTAATCTGTTGCATTTGGAAATTATGCATCAATTTCATTTATATAATTAAAAAATATCCATACAAGGATTGTGAACAGTAACATTTCAATTGGTCCAATGTTTTTATCAAGCTATTTTATCTTGTATTTTTGACACTTACAAAGTGACAAATGAGATCATCACAACATTCGACTATGAACTAAGATCAGTACATCAGCAATTATGTGTTCAGTTCTCGAAGCACAGGAACAGGTTCACAGACCAGATTCACATTTAATTGCATAAAACATGGGGTGAGAAACTCACCAGCTATCTCCTTTTCAGCATGTTCCACCCTTTGTGAGTCACACCCTAGGACTCAACAGAATGAGAAGGCCCAATAAAGTAAATAGCAACATGGATTTATCAGAAAAGGAATGAGAGAATTGACACATTATTTTAAGTGGAAGCAACAAACAATTTGATTGAGACAGCTGATTGATAGAGATCTTTAGGGTACAAAGGATTTTATGGACATGAGGAACATCATCGCTGTTCATTTGTTAATTTCCAGTTGCCTATAAAGTGGTACCAGAAACTAGAAAGATCACAATGATATAGAAACTGTCAAAAGAAAATTCCACCCGTTTTAGTATAAGAATTAATGACTTGCCTGATAGAAGTGCCAAAAGAATCCATATTCATAATTTGCAACAGTACATATAAATGATACAGACAGACGCCTGGATCGCCTGACTTCAGCTAATCCTGTCCTCCAGTCTTGATGCTTCCACAAAATTCCAAAATCTTCTTCATGCAAGCAGACACAATTCTCGATTGTCTCCACACCCCCACTGAAATTTGTAAAATGGGCATCAAAGTATTTGATAAACCCCAAACAGTCACACCCCTACATGGTAAATTAATAATATAAGCTTATACTTGATTGGCTGAATGCAACAATATGCAGCACACTAAATCAGTAATTGATTAAGAAGTGCATACTGAATTAAGAGTACCTTCTTAAGAGAGTGAGCATTTTTGCCCAAGCCATCTTCCCCAGCATCAAATGCATTTTTTCGATAATGAGGGTCATTTGGATCCCCATATGGAACAACCATTTCAACAAAGCTCAACCTATGCGCCACAGACCTCCGTCCACGACTACCATCAATATATGCAACAGAGTAGATAACCAAACCCTCCCTGGGTGTAAAACCAATTCGAAAATTCCACTGTACAACATGAAGTCAGAAAGAGATTAAGAACTTAAAGAAGATTGAAAAGTCGAACTTTTATGAAATGGACCAAATTAACATGTTAAAAAAAGGTAACCTTTTGCCACTCCACGAAGTATCCATTAACACGAAAACTAGGACCTTCTGGCTGAATAATTTGCAATGGTTTTACATCACTTCGGTCAACACCTCCTCTGGTTTCCCCAGGGGTATAATTTCTTAAAGGATCAGCTGGAGGCAAAGGAACAAGTTTACGGTCTTCAAACTCAATAACCTCCATATTTTGCATGTCAACAAGTACATGTATGCCTTCAACTGGGCGTGCATATCCATTCTCCATTGGGCAGTCACTCTCAGTTCTGCAGAAAATAAGTGGCTTTGCAAGCCGACGGCTAGGGGCATCTGCTTCACTATGGTAACCAGCACACCTGCAAAGGATTGTCACAAATACAAGTAGGTTAAAATCCAGAAGAGAAAATGACTCGATCAAAAGATGTAAGCAAACATCTAGGATCCTACCATGGGTCCACCATAACAAGATCCATGTCTTCTATTCCCCTTTTCTTCATGGCTTCCCTGAAGGGTGGGTAATCCTTAACAACAGCTTCACATTCAGCATATTCCTCTGCATCCTGTAATCATGGTTAAAGATGACAGAAAATGCAGACCATAAGCAAATGAATCTACATTGCCTTAAGTTGGTGGCATTTAGAGCTGATAGAAGGACCTATACTAGTTCAAAAGCAATATCAACAATGGAAACTCATATGCATGAATGGCCATACTATAACTGTAAAGACAAGGAAACAGGAAATATACTTATAAAGGGTCTATACTAGTTAAACGACAATATCATATATAGGAATCATATGCATGACTAGTCATAGTCATACTGTAACTGTAAAGGGGACAGGTAGCCTCAATTAGCAGTCTAGCAAAGAACTGGACACCTAGTCTATAAAATTTTCTTATTTCAGAGGAACTTATATCTGGCATGAAAAAAGGTAGACAGCTGCCTATCGATGAAAATAATACAAGTTCCAGTTCGCCACCAAATCCATGATTTAGTCAAGAATTTCATAGGATCCATTAGGCAATATGATATCCTGATGCTTCTGGGTCTCAAAAATGCAAATTATGAGATCATATAATGCATGAAGGGTCATATGAATGTCAATGACATATTGCACGTCTGAGTTCTACCATGGAAAATACAACTCTACGCCTAACTATTTGTGTTAAGAGAGAGACAAATTTCTCAAAAAAATAAATGAGTATATATATATATATATATATATATATATATATATATATATATATATATATATATATATATAGGGAGAGAGAGAGAGAGAGAGAGAGAGAGCGAGAGAAAGAGAGAGAGAGAGTGAATAGTGACTCCAGCTATCCAAAGTCTCCCAGCCCACTCATGAGGGCCGTCCGATCTATTATGAGAAAAACAAGGAGAAAAATCTATGAAGTAAGCATACAGGTTAACGAAAATGCTCGTTACCCTTTTTTCTTGTTTTTCTCTCAATCATCCATCACAATGGATCAACAACTCTCATGAAGGACCTGCGTGACTTTGGCTATCCAGAGTCACCATTCAATTTTTCCTATATATACACACACACACATGCTGGAAACCTATATCACATGGGTGCTTCTAAATGGCTACCGCACCTGTGTCGATGCTGGTGCTGGTGCTTATCCGACACAGCACATCCAGTTAGGTCAGCCAAACTGCCTCAAACTGACCATTTTAAATGTGCACATAACTAAACTATCTCTAATACATAAAGTTTATACGTATATATAGATAAATAAGGCTAATAAACTGTTAAATAGCTATCCAACAAATGATTCATATGCACACACGCACACACACACACACACACACGTGTGTGTGTGTATATATATATATCGCCACACCCCATGTTTTAAGGCCTCACCTAGGCGTAGACTAAGCGTGAGTCCACACCCATCGCCTAAGTCCACCAATTAGGTGACGGGACATGTGTTGGTGCCTGGGCACGCCTAGTTCATGGAAAAGTGAAAAGTCACATTCCCTTTCATTTAAAGTTTATTAATTGAGTATACATTGTTATGTACTTTATTTTGTATTGATTACATACTTTTATGTTGATTATGCCGTTATATGTATGCTGTTATATGTATCTACTGTATACTGTTAGTCACTCAGTCCGTTATATAGTATCGTGTTATCTCATACCTGCCATATGTATACATTACTATGGTTATGTTATGTACTTATATCATATAGTTATATGTAATGTTAATTTGTTAGACTTATACCTATTATAGACTTATATGTGTATAATATTATGTACTGTTAGTCTGTTTCGTTAACCTGCTGTTATACCTGTTACATGTATTGTAATATCTGTTATATGTATTGTAATTTGTTGTAATATTGTTATAATACTGGCTGTTATACCTGTTATATGTATTGGAATACAATTTGTATTCCTGTTATGTGTATTGCAATATGTGTTATATGTACATACTGTTATGTACAGTCTGATGTACCTGTTATATAGTGTTGCAACAACCTATTATATGTATATACTGTTAGCCTCTTATATAATATGTAGTATTGTGATACCTAGTATATGTATACATTAATATGGTTATGTACTTATATGTATTATTATTGTTATGTACTTATATGTATACTATTATGTACTGTTAGTTGTTTTATTATATTATGTCTTTTTTTAAGTACAAATAGACTAAAGCCTTCTTGCGGATTTACATTCCTTCTTCTAGAGATTAGATTTAGTTTTTTTTTCTTGTATTAGATCACATTTAATGAATAATATTAAACTTCTTCTATTGATTTTGCATATTCAATGAAGTCAACAATTAAATTTTTATTGTTTAAGTTGATTATGCTTGTTGTATTACTATTCTCCACATTTCAAATATTAATAATAGACTAATAGTTAATCAAAATAACTTGTCATATTAACATAACTTAAAAAATTAAAAAAAATTGGTTTGCCTAGGCTCGCCTAGACGCGCCTAAGCGCTAGGCGCTGCCTGCTTGGGTGCCTTGACAACATAGGACACACCTGCACCTAAATTTTTTTGGCCGCATCCGCACCCCACACCCATGTGACATAGCTGACAACGTTTATCCAATTAATGCAACATGATATATATATATATATATATATATAAACAATGACTTTGGCTATCCAATGTTACTCAGCATCTAACCAGGGCCATCCATCTAAAGCGTATGGATAGTTGATAGAAAAATAAAAAGGCAAAGGTGTGAACTAATACTAGATGATGAAAATGCCCAGCACCTTTTTCTCTCTGTTTTTTTCTAAAATGTTGATCATGTTGGGTAGAACGACCTGGTTAGATGGCTGGATGACTGAAAAATTAGAATCAACATTCAATTTCCCTATCTCTCTCTCTCTCTCTCTCTCTCTCTCTCTCTCTCTCTCTGCTTACATACTTGTGAGTCTATGACATTCGCTCTTATATATATATATATATAAGAGCGAATGTCATAGACTCACAAGTATGTAAGCACTGATAGAAGCTATAGCAGGACACCAATTTTCCATATAATCAAACAGACGAGGTTGTTGATGGAGAATGAATGAATGATGTTGAAGAACATAACTAAAATTAAGGAATCATAAGACCAATGAGTGATATAGTTATTTTTATCAAATTTTATTTGGTAAAAAAATTAATTTGAACTTCAAGAATTTGCAAGTAGAGAGTTATTATAGTTCATAATTTCCAATATGAAGTACATTAATTGTCAATTACATTAGTTTCATTTGCTTTATATGCGATTTACTTCATGATTTTGATCTGCTATGCTGGCATGCACTTTAACATGATTACAGTGCACAATGCTGTATGCAATTCATATTATCAATAGATGATGTTTTTTGGTTGTTAATTTTTATTTTTAATTAGAGCATGCTTTTCACAGTATACATCCTTGACTGTTATGTGTTTTTCAATACTAACATCATTTTATCAAAGCATTATAAATTTTTAATTTTTACTAGTTTTGCTGAACTTTTTGGTGCTTCTTTGATCTTTTGAATTTTTGTAAACTTTTCACGAGAAGTTCCGATCTTTTTTATGATTGGTTGCATGTCTTACTTTGTGATCAAGGGATGTGAATCATAATGTGCATTTTACATCTTGGATAGCAGAAATTGTAAGTGCAAATATGCCAGTGATGCATCTGCGTAACTCTTTTCTCCAGGGGTGGAGCCTAGGGGGGCCTGCAGGGGCAAGGGTCCCCCTTCACATTTTGAAAATTAAAATTTACTTATTAAATTTCTCAAATATGTGAGTTTGGCTCCTGTAAAACTTTTGAAAAATAGGTATTAGCCCCTGTGAATTTTTTTTAAAAATTATAAAATTATATTCAGTGTGTCGCATGACAGTTCAGTGCACCCCCGCGCCCCCTCCCCCCCCAACCAAAGGGCAAAATCCTGGTTCCGCCCCTGCCTGGAAAAAAACGTTAAAGTTGATGTGACATATTGTGGACTTTGCTGTTTTAAAATGAATAGCATCTACAGTGCAAAATAAGGCAATTTTCTAATTTATGTTTTCATTTTTTAAGTATTAAATTTGAAAATCTGCAATAATTATAGAAGAATTGAAACAATACCATTGGAGGCTGCACATCTGGAACCACCTTCGAAGAAATAACCTTTCCCCTGTGATGACCACCACGGGTTGCCGCATGGACTTCAGAAAGTTCAACTATCCATATACTTGTCTCATTGGACTTCTTGTTGTACACGACAAGTCTAGCTCTTCTAGGAGGAAGCTTCATGGGGATCACTGGTCCACCTTTGGTCCTTGGAAGGAGAGAAGGTTGGAAGGGAGGGAAGAAGTAGGCATCAGCTAATGCGACTACACTCTTCTCAGGTTCGTACAACACCACTTCAACAAACCGCATACTATCTCTGACCTGTACTTTTAAAATGTTAATGAATCCATGCCAATGACGTGAAAAAGAAATGAACTCCTCAAGAGTCTAATTCAGCACCTCTGCAGTGGCTCCAGCTGCCCGAACTGTCGCTACTGCTATTGAAATTTCAGCTCCAGACAAAGGATCCAGGGGATGGCTTGTCTGTGCCCTAACCATGGTCTGGATGGGCGCACCTACTTTGACATGGAAAAATAAAGGAAATGGAAGCACTCAAATGCATATTTTGCATAGATGACAGGAAAAAGGAAACTTAATGCACTTAGTCCAGTTGTCTCATTCAAGAAAGATCTTGCCAGACTTTCATATTCAAAAGGCTGAACCAGGATACTAAATAGAACAAAGGAATACCTTGTTTTACGTTTTGCAAAATTAAAAATAAAGAGATTTTCATGAAACAAATACTTTATGAAGGATCCACGCGGATGGAATGGCCGAACGCATGCTAACTGTTCATGGGTACAGAACAACCGATCCAAACATTTTGGGGAATGATGACCACTGTGTAAAAAGTAATAGAAGCGGTAGAAGAATATCAATGGGCGATCGATTTCAACCTTCTAAAACGCAGAAGGGCTATGTGTACGGGTGTGTGCGTGTGGAAGAGAGAAAGAGGGAGAGAGATCAACAAGTTTATCTGTGACATGCATCAAGAAAAAAATTGAATCATCTCGCAAAGAAAATCATTGATGAAAAACGCCTTGATTGTCAATTCGATCATATATATATATATATATCTCGATTCGATTCACCAGTAAAAACTGCAGGAGAAAGTCCATCAATCGGTAAAAATAAACAAGAATTAAAAAAAAAAGGATGAGTACTTCTTGGTAATTAGCATTTTGGTTCAAATTCCACAATTTACATACGTTCTAAGGACGCCTGAATGACATCAACCCTGATAGGAAACCACAAAGAAACAGGGAATTCAACGATCAAGGGCCGGCACACGACAAAACGTCGCATGCATGTAGAAGACGACGTATTCTCCACACCAGAAACAGAACAGTTCTACGCAGAAAGAAGTCTAAGCAATCATAACTGCATAATAAAAAATTTAACCCACGGCTATGGTAGAAATTAAAATTCACCGCGAGTAAAAGGGACCCAAAAACGAGAGGGAAAACATAACTTTCTAGATTTGCATGTACAATTACGGCCAGCAGAAAAAAAAAGAAGCGAAAATGAAAAAAGAAAGATGAAGATGCCGATCAAGAAGAAGGAAACCATTCCAAACCTTTGGGAGCAGATTCGGGAGGTCGTGGCTCGACGATGGGGCTGATCACGCTGCTCAACGCCGTCGCGTGCTTGCTCGGAGGATCGCCACCGTCGGCGACGTCCCACTCAGCGGCCTCCCGTCGTATGGTTGACGCCTCCCTCGGAGGTTGCCGGGCAGAGGCGGAGGAGGCGGAAGAGGGCGGTGGTGGTGCCGTAGATTGGCAGCAGAGAAGCGACGCCTTTTCCTCAGTTGTGGCCATTGAAGTGGATTTGCAAGCTCACTGAATCCGCCGTAGTAAGTGAAGAGGCCACCACTACCTGACATACAGCACGTCTCTTTCCTCCCCTCTCTCTCTCTCTCTCTCTCCCCCTCCCCTTTCCTTCTCTTTCCTTCTCTCTGGCCTCTCACTTCCTCTCTTTTCACCGGAAAGCAACAACACTCACTACCCAAATCTCCTCCTCCCCCTCCAAGAAGAGCAAGTTTTGCAGATTCAACAGGGGGCGTCCAAAAGGAACTGCGAGACGAGACACCCTCTCTCCTCTATCTCTCTCTCCCTCTTTCTCTCTCTATATTCTGGTTCGCTGCGTGATCCCTCATTGGTTGCATATTTATAGACGAATCACCTCCTTGAGGGGTCCCTTTTTTTTTTATCATTCGGCATGCTTTGCCGTTCATGGAAAACTTGCCGTAACCTTCTCATCTGTTGAACGACAATGACAACCATTTACCGTGTAAGCGGTTGCTGAGCTGCGTCGGCCTTTTCGTCCATCCTCTTTCTGCGATTTACTGCTACAAACCCCATTTATCCGGATAAGTGGGATCAAAATGAGATCATCTGTCACGGAAACGCTGGAAATTCACTGCTTATACCATTTATCTTGACAGGTGAGTACATACCAAAATAAGATCATCTGTCAATGAAACACTGGAAATTCACTGCTTATACCATTTGTCTTGACAAATGACATTTTTACTGATAAAAAATTTCAGATGGTTTAGAAGTCAAAATTTTAATAAAAAAATTATAAACTACTATCTTCATACATTATAGCAGAATGTTTTATTGAAAAACTATCTCATAGAAACTATTATCTGTCCGACCCACTTTGATATTAGTTTAAACCTTGGTCCCACAAATCACAACGTGTTTGCTAAAAAGTTTGTTTCAAAGCTATGAATTATGACAATCAATACTTAAAGTTTCTTTTATAAGTTCTTGAAGATCTCACACTAAAAAACTTTTCAAAGTGGGACCTTACAATCAAAGGCGGAGCCAGAAATGAGAGGGGTCGAATTAAAGTTTCTAAATTTTAACATGAACTTAAATATTTATTTTTTAAAATTTTTATATAAGACAAATAAAGTTTTCTACACACACCAGCATGTGTGAGACAGTGTTGCTGAAACGTGTTTGATACTACTGAAATAACTCAACCTACTCACACACTGGGTTTGGGCACCTGTTTTGATGGATCCCAACCTTACTCTTAATCTAAAAAGGTTAAGAACTAAGACAACCATCCACTTAACTACATTCTTTATAAGCTCTTAAATATATTTAGAATTTTACAACAAAGTAGGGCATTAGGGCATTATATTGTTTATCATTAAGTATACTTTGTATACTACATACCAATCAAATGGTTGTTCAAATTAATGTTCCTCTTTGGTTTTAATTTTTTTTGGGAAAACTACAAGAACCATTTGGGTGGCACTGGGGCATAGTAAGTATAAAAAATGATTAATCTTATAAATGAAAGTTTGTTAGAAATTAGAATTGCCCTTGTAACTGGGGCTGGCACTCTTCTTTTTTAACAGCAATCTTAAATAATTCAACAAGAATTTCAAGCAAGATGAGCATGCCAAAAGCCATTTACCATTCTATTTAAGAGCTTATAATAAATGCCACATTTTTATGTCCACTGTGAAAATTCGACTTTCCTCAATTGATCTTTTCTAATTTAAACTTTTTCTAAGTTATATAATCCTTTTAGTTGGTGAAGTTCTTTCATTTTTTTTTCTTCCTCAATTATAATTAAAGAAGTAATTTGGTATAATTGACAACGTGTGTGTCTGTGTGTGTGTATATATATATATATATATATATATATATATATACAGCCATGTCGTCCAATGTTCGTCCAACGTAACTTAAATGCAAAGAACGATTTTAGAGTTTTACGACAATGTAGAAAATTTTGTGATATACATCATTTCAAAATGTGTTGATAAAGAATCTAATTTAATTATTCGATTGGAATAATCTAATTTAAGTTAATCATAATTGCTCCAACTTTCATCTTTATAATATTTAAGATTAGATAAGATGAAACAAAGATAAAGATAGATAATATTATTTAGAACATAGCTAATTAATTAAGTTATGATGCTTGTCAAGCTAATATCAGAAATGCAGGAGAATTAATTTCTGCAATATAGTTAAGGAACAATTGGTGGGACGATAGGTTAATGGGGATGGCTTGCTCGGGACAAACTCATCCATGCTCTGTAAGTATTCATGTGATTTTTTTCTTGCGTTTGAACGGGATAGTGTTTAGATTATTCTAGAAGCAATGGTGGAAATTGCACCTATCCCAACACACGGCGATCTTTTAGCTTTACCGGTGTTTGATTAGCAGAAGAAAATCTCCGGTGTACTAAAAATGAATGAAACTAATCCCACGCTCGAAAATGCAGCCACGAAGAATAATTCACTTATAACTCTAATCTTCAGATAGTTCAACTTTTTAATGAATGATGAAGAATTTTGGGAATAAAAATAAGCATGCATAGGGAATTTACAGTCTCATATTTTGAAACAAATGAAAAATAGTGGAAAGTAAGATGCGCATAAAACGTAGAATGCATTGTGAATCATAAGAAACACCTAACATGAATAAAACAAGTATACTAATTAAGTTTCAAAATGCTCCATATCAGCAGCAAAAGCTTTGAGAGTCACCTGTGATGACGGCTTTCTAACATCATCAAGGCTAGGTGGTGAATCTGACTATATATATATATATATATATATATATATATATATATATAGAGAGAGAGAGAGAGAGAGAGAGAGAGAAATAATTATATAATTAAAACTAGGGGTGTTAGGGGCATTATTGTAAGTCAATTTAATATATATATGTATATATATATATATATATTGTTTTCTTTTCCTTTCCCATCATTCCAATGCAAAGAAGCTTTCATAGTAACATCTTCCCTTTTTGTTTTCTTTGCCTTCTCATCCTTATTGTTAACCTTTGCTTTTATTTTCATTTGCTTTGCATGATTTCATCCTTCCCCATCTTTTCCTTTCCCTTCATGAAAATGATACTATCTTGTGACCGGAGGGTTATTTTTGTTACTTCACGTCGTTAAAAATTGTTGTAAAAGGTATATTTGTGACAGCCAGTTACTTGATCACAGCTTTGAGCGATAAAAAAATGTCTCTTAAGGTGGGTTTTAGCGACACAAGATAAAAAAAATAACCATTTAGTAACAAAGGTAGCAAAATTTTCTGGTTGCCGACAATATGCTTACATGCATGGGTGCCAAAGGTAACAAATATTAATGGATCGAGGGGAAGGAATTCGGACCCACTTAAACCAGATCTAACCATTCCAACTCATTTGCACGGATTGCCTGTGGATGCTTAGACACCAAAACTTATCATGCATACGCTGTAAAAGCTTATTATTTTCAAAAGAATATTAACATCAAACACGACACCATGTTCAAATTAATTAGCTCTCATAGGAAGAAAGACTCTCCCACGTCAGTTGCATGTATAATTTTTCTTTTTTTTTTCTTTTTTTTTTTTTCGAGTCACCAGCACATGTGATTTTAAATTAAATCATCACAACGATATTGTCGACTTTGCGATTAAATATATACATCTTAATTTTGTGAGTGAGTAGGAAGAGCATTCCATGTATAGAGGAGACCACAATAGAGTAGGGGTAGGGCACTGTCTCTTGGTGAAAGGACCCACGGGCTGCAACATGCATGAAGGTGGTGCGTGCATGCAGAAATTGTGAGTGTGTGTGTGTGTGTGGAATGGAATTGTCGTGGAGCAAGTGGTCGCCCATGGTTTCTTCAACAGTCCTCCACAACAGCTGGTTCCCACTAATTTTGTCTTTCCATTCAATTCGACAAATTTATTTCTGAAAAAAATCTCATTTAATAGCTCATCTTTTCATCATGCTTTAGCAACCCCACTTTCTTTTTTCTTTAATTTAGTTGTTTCTTTGTACCCGTTGTGTTTTATACGTCAAATTTTAAAATGGGTGTTTTAATTGTAAAACTAAAGTTCATACCTCCAAAGAATGTAGCTACAAGTATTCATTTCTACAATTTTTGAAGTAGAGAATATATATATATATATATATATATAACTCAAGCACAAGAAACCCCAAGGAGTTGTAGCGCACTAGGTGGCAAGACAGTCCACCTCATAAAGAGACTTGGGTTCAAATCCAAGGGTGACTGTTGCCGCATTCTAGTGGTTTCTCCTCCAGATTCTCATAGATTCTCATAGGTTTCGAAGCAAACTCTGTGAACCCTGAGGGTAGTGGGCATGAGTGGGGAGGGGACAGTAAGAAATGGGAGAGACCAGTAAAATCTCCACTTGTAAAGTTACCTTTGTATTTTGGGCTGAGGAGCAAACAGTAAAAATCTTTTAGCGTTGGGAATTTGGTTGTTGGTAGAAAATTTAGGAATGTAAAGTCCTCTTTTGTGGTTATGGTGGGTAATATAGGATCTTGAATAGAAATTCTTGTCTTATTTTATGTTGTAGCTGACAGAGATCCACATATGAAAAGTTGGTATATTGTTGGAAGGATGTGCAGAGCATTTTTAAGGGTTAAAAGGTAATATCACAAGTTTGTTTTGGTGCTTCTGCATCACCCTTGACTTTGACTACTGTCTTTTGATAGTTAAAAAAATATATAAAATGCATGTGGGCACAACTTATTTTGGTTTTACCAAGGAAAAGTTATTCTTTATCCTAGTCACACAGTGGTGTATGAAATATGGGGCCCTCTGCTTGCCTGGCATCTCTGGTGGAACAGACCAAAAGAAAAAGCATGAGTATGAACAATTGAATTAGATTCAAAAGTATTCGGACACTGGCATTGTCTTCAAGTAGAAGAAGACAATAACATATTGGAAAAACATAGATTCAAGAACTTCATGATGATCCTGAAGCCAATGACAAAAATGGAGCAAAGAAATTAATCACTCTGTTACTTTGCCTTTCCTTGTCTTGTCATTACAGTAGAAAACTTTTTTTGGAACATATAAAACATATTGCACAAGCATATGAAAGAAACATTGCTAATGGTGGATGATTTGGATGCAAAGTTCAAGATCTCCCATTAAAGTAGTTGAAGTTCCTCCTCTTTAACCAGTGGCATGAGGGGCCAACATTATTTTGATGGTCTGATATATATGATCTCAAATCATTATCTGTTGAACTGGACCTTTTTTTTTAGGTTAATAGGTCAAACAAGTAAGAAATTTTTAATCAATTGAGTTTGAAGAGAGAAAAAAAATCCTAGATACTATGAAAGTATCTGCAGAAGTGATATCTGGAGAGAGGTTTGGTGCTTTCTTATTAAAAAAAAAAGACCAGTTGTTCACTATGGTGGTCCTCACTTTTGCAAGAAGATGTTCATGTTCTAGCTAGGTCGCATTAAGGTAGGTTGGCTCAGTACATTGTATTTGTAGTTGTGTTGCAAGTGGTCCAGATCTGGTTTAAGGACTTTGTTGTTTTCTAATGTGTCGCGTTTGATTCTGGTCTTGTTTCTTTCCTATCCATTTACAACCCTAACCTATGTACTTAGGGGTGAAGGACAGAGTTAGATTCTTGGGTCTGGCTAGAGAAATGAACATGTAGGATGAGGTTAGGAAACATGGTAAGTGCGATATGGGCAAATGTATGAGATTTATTAAAGGTTGTTGATCATGCATACTTGAGCAACTTACCACTTTGTATCTTGCTTCGACATTTTTGAATGTTAAATCAAAATTTGCCATAGTGGGATACTTCATGACTGGTTACCCTAGGTAGGCACCTAGTTCGGTTTTGGCTTAGGTCTTTATAGTTAATTTGGTAATCACTTTAGCACTATTTAGATGTGAAAACTAACTTGTGATAGTAATTTAAGTGGGATGAAGGGGAATCAACTATAGTATGTTGAAATAGACCGTCTATCACCATACATGCCCAAGTTTTTTACTACTTATATCTAAGTTCTTAGTACATTTATATGTCAAAACAAAGTAAGTTTTGGAGTGAGTTAAAATCCATTAGACTAAGTATTTGTGCAAGCTTTGACCAAGTTTTATAACTTAGGCTATTACATGTACATATAATCATTTTTCCAGCTATGATAGTTCCTCAGTGTAACAAAAGAATGTTTGCAATCTCCTTGAGTTGCTTGACTTCATGCATATACTATGCAAAGTGGGAGATAAAATTTAAGTTATGGGCTAGATGAGGCTTAATGTACAGTTGTTAAACCATTGAACAAGTTTTGGTAACAATTGGAGGAGGAGGGTGAAGTAAAAAGAGAGACAATGACTATTTCAAAGAAGAAATCCTTGTTAAGATAAAAACTCCCAACAAACCACTGAGGGTAGACTATATACAACTTTTTTTGGCAACCCTAACTAGGTTGAGGCAATGACACCCACCTATCCGACCTTCTAGTAAAAAAAAAAAAAACCTGCTTTAACATGCTCTTCTTTAGAAAACACCTTGCTCATGAGGTAATGCTGTAACATTTTAGACCTTCTTCCCAAAGTACCATATTGAAGTTTCTTATTTTGACATAATGCCAACTCCTTTATTGCAAAACATTTTTATCTGCCTTTTTTGGCCTAGCACATGGAAGATGATGGACTTCAAGGATCAACTTTTAGCGGCATAAGGGTGACTTTTGAGTTGTCCTCTTTATATAAGTTCAAACTGTGAATCCTGGGTAAAGTGCTACCTTTTGGGAGAATAAGTTTCTACAACAGGCATGAAGCCAGATTAGTTAAAAACTTGAAAAACATCATAATATCACAATGTGAGTTGTGTTGATAGATTTCACTAATGGATCATTGTCAATACTATGGAACTTTACTTTCCAGATTAGACAATGTTGTGATTGTGATCATATATAACTTTTTCATTCTATTTTGGTCATCTTCATAAAGAGTCAAAGCACTTTTAGAAGGGGATGGTCCTGATAGTGGCAAGGTATGTTGATAAAGACCGTTTCACATATTTCATGCTTAAGCCTATCATAGATACCACATTCGTAGTTCGGTCTCTCACACATGCAAACTTATAGGTGAGTTTCTAAACATTTGTTAAATGTTTTTGCCTATATATTTGACTATAGTAAACAAGTAAAGTGCATTGTGAATGAGTTTCTTACCTTGAAAGCTACTTGTGCTAAAATTAACTTTTAATTTTAGGTCCTTATCACTCATGATGTTTGTGTGCACACTATTATCTCAACAATGTCTTGTGCTTAAGCATTATTCACATATTTATAGTAGAAGTATAAGCCAATCCCATGAAATAGTTGTACTTGGAGAGTTGTTTAACCAATATTATTATTATTATAGTATATTTGAGTTGTGACATATAGAATTGGTTTCTATAAAGTTCATGAACACTTCCTCACTTCAATATGCATTATTGCACCGACAAAATGCATAATACTTTCTTGAGCTACTCATAGGTCTAAGTTGCCTTATGCATCCAATTAATGGTGTCCTTCAATAAGCTGGTTAGAGTTGACATAATTGAACATATCCCTCGACAAATTGATACTATTTCCATGTTAATTGTGAAAAGCATTAGATTGATATGCCAGAAGTTAGAACGGACCACTCACACTACCTTGATCATCTTAGGTTGCTATCTGCTCCCTTATGTGAAACTAGATGTCCCAACTAGCTGATGTAAGTTTGCCTTAAAGTGCACTTCAATATCTCTAGTGATAGAGTGTTGTCCCAACTAACTGTGTTGACAGAGTGTTTAACTTGCAACATATTATAAACATGTTCTTTCTATGTCTTATTGTATATAAACATTTGTAAGAAATACAAGATATGCCTCATGAATAATATGAAGTTACCATTTATGAGATTTTAAAATGTTGTTGGAGTATTTTGCCAAAAGACGTGATCAAGAATTCATAATGCTCATGATAGATGTGAAAAATTATTTTAGGGATGATAGAGATGACAAATTGCATTATTCTCTTTTGTTTGGTTTTTCTTCTTCTTCTTCCAAACAATTGTTTGCTATTGCACCCTCCTTTCTTTTTTATTTCTTCTTCGTCTTCCTTTTTTTTGCTCATAGTTTCTTTTCTTTTTCCCTTCTTATATCCTTATATTTTTTCTTTCTTCTTCTCTCTTCTTTCCTCTTTTGCCTACTTTTTTCTCTTTTCCTTATAATTCATCATCCTCTTCTTCTTTTCACTTTTCTTCTTCCTTTTTTTTTCTCCTTCCTCTACTTCTTTTTCTGTTGTTGCCACAACCCTCTTCTCTTATCTTTCTTTGTTTGTTTTTTGTCTTTTTTCTTGCAATGACTGCCAAAATTTTCTATTGTTTCACTCTCTTCCTCTTTCTCCCTCGTTTCTTCTTTTTTCTTTGTTCTCTTTCCCTCTGCACTTTAACATCTTCATTCTCATCCCTTTTCCACTTTCTGCAATCTGTCTCTTGTAGTCTGTCTTTTTACTCCCCTCGACCATTCCTTAACGCGTATAGAGGAAGAAGACAGGTAGTGGTTTGTTTTAGGTTACCCAAACCGTCATAATCTTTTTTATATATATATAAGATGTGTGTGTGATAATGAGTGGCAGTTTACAATGTAGTAACAACTTATAATGTTTTTAACAACTATTTATAATAGTTTTAGTTATAAATTAATTTTTTTCAAAGTCATCCAACTGTCTAATCAAGATTTTTTGATCCATCATGATCGATGATCAAGAGAGAAAAAAAAAAAGAAAAAGTGATGAACATTTTTGAAATCTAGTATAATTTTATATTTTTTTGTTTATTTTTTTCTCAACCATTCATCTGCTTTAAATGTATAACCCTAGTTAGTGTATATATATATATAATAGTTCAGTCTTGTTGAACGCTAGATGTGACTGGTAGCTAAAATTTAAAAACTTGTTGCTAAAAGGAGTCACTATATTGGCATTAGCAATTCATGGCGGTGGTTTGTGGTGGTTTTAACAATGACTTATGATTCATTTAGCAATGAAATCTTAAATTTGGAACTTTGAATATGCTCAATAGCTCTGATCCGCCTTAACCCAGTTTCATTGGGAATGTATGTATTTCATATTTACCCTTTTTGTTGTAAGAAATTCTACTTTTTACCTCTGTTCCCAAATAACAACAAAAAAGAAAGTTTCATTAATAAAAAATAGATTTGATTATATATTTTGCATATCCAAATATGGAAGTAAATCAAAGTCCAAGTTCAATGAATCAAATAATCTTTTTCTCATACTTGCATATATAACCATATATGAATACAAGAACTTGACGGCGGTAGATAACATACTATGAACCACTTATTCTTTTTTGTTTTGAAAAGTGAATTTTGGTAAATGAAGAAACATAAAAAAAAAAAAGTTGAAAACCTAAATTATGCCATATAGATCATCAAACAATGAATAAATAACCCAAAGTTTTTCTATCCCATGGATATAATTAATCCAAGCTGTCAGACTTGTCCACATGTGAAAATGGTGAGAACTTTTTAGCGCAAATGCTAGAAAAGAAGGAACAGGTCATTTTCTTTCTAGATGACCTTAAGAGGGAAAGAAGGGAAAAGGACAAGAACCAAGAACTTAGAAGCAGACGCAAACAGTCAAAAACGCACACACAAGGCTTTTGTTTTTATTTCTTAAGAGATGATTCTCTTGGCATCCCAAAGATTAAAGGACACTCTTTTTCTTCTGTGGTCACATTGCTCATCAAATGCCAGCTCGTCCCAGTTTGTCCCAAAATTAGGTGTACAATCTCGGAACTAGGCCTGGGCATGGGGCCCGGGCGCGGCTCGGCTTGATTCATTTTTTATGATTTTGATAGTAGAAAAAACAAACTTTTTATAAAAACAACTTTAACTAAAACATGATTTTATAGTACATGAGTGTTTATAAACATATTAAGATGTTTACATTTTGTTTAAAATAATTTTTCTTATTAATTATGGAGGTTGGTTTTTGTCTCTTACCTTCACCTAAGTGATCTGGGATTTGCCAATTACTCTCCTTTTTTTTCTCTCTCTCTCTCTCTCTCTCTCTCTCTATATATATATATATATATATATATATATATATATATATATATATATATATATATATATATAGAGAGAGAGAGAGAGAGAGAGAGAGAGAGAGAGAGAGAGAGAGAGAGATGGAATAAAAACTGACTTTACTTAGGGATATATACTCCATTAGACATGTTCAGTGTTAAGTTTGAAGATGATTACATGCTAATTGGAATGAAACTGTTGAACAAAAGATTTCACACTAAGTTTATTATTTTACACGACTTGTTAATGTCGCATTATCTTTTACATTGGAAATCTTTTTTTTTTTTTTTTCGTCATGTGGAAATTAACCTGACTTGGGGCAAGGGCAGACCCAAAAAATTCTAGCTAGGAGGCACTATGTATAAAATTTTAAATTTTGAAAAGACACCAATATGTAAATATGAAAAATTACTCAAAAATATTAACATAAAAATAAGTTTTTTTTTTTTTTTTTTTTTTTATCCATATAGGCAATGCCCATCCCATATCATTAAGATACTGACAAAATGGCGCTTACACAGATTAGGACGCTCATATGTGTGCTTTTATATCATTCATTTAGTGAGATCTCCAAGCTCATTAATCAGGAATTCAGAAAGTATCTAATTAATTCTTATGAAATCGATTGCCAAAATCAGGATCTCCGAGAAACCACATTTTGCATTCAAATGCAATTCACCGATCAATATAGTTTGTGAAATAAGTCATGATAATTGAAACTTCCCTCACATATATAACCTCGGTACTTTGGTGAAGAAACAGGAGGCAGCAAATATGAATATTTGATTTTTTTTTTATTTTTTTATTTTTTTGTGTCGACCGAAAGGGGCAAAATAGTTTATAAGATATACTTTGTTTTCCTATATACAAATAATAGGTTGTCTAACAAGACATGACTGTCCCAAAAGATCAACTCACAAGAAATCAAAACATATCAATGCATTTGATTGGACATGGAAAAGATTTTGAGTGTACTCGTTGATAGACAAAAGAAGATTTGCGTTGTCTTAAAAGTTACCCTCAAAATCTTTTATCACATCCTTTCATGAAAAGTTTAACCGGTGAAAATATTTTTGTAGTTTTACGGTGGTCTTTTCAAGTGGCGGAGCTGTGCTTTTCCTTGATTTTATTTTAAAATTTGCATATAAATTTAAAAAATTTCATTTATACTTTTTAAAAATTATATTGGTCCTTATTAAAATTTTGAAACTATAATTCAGCACTTTTCATAAAAAATTCATAGCTCTCTCTATATATATATATATATCAAATATTTGAAAATGTTAATATGAAAATAAAGAAACATTCACACCACCTCCTACCTGGCTCCACCGCTGGAACTTTTGATGAAAACGATGAAGGTGATTCGTGTTAGTATAAGTAGCTGCATCGACAAACGTTAGTAAAGTAACAAATAATAATTTAAGCCCTAAAGAATTTAGCATAGCTGGTCGAACAAGTGAT
Source organism: Nymphaea colorata (assembly GCF_008831285.2). Classification (NCBI taxonomy): domain Eukaryota; kingdom Viridiplantae; phylum Streptophyta; class Magnoliopsida; order Nymphaeales; family Nymphaeaceae; genus Nymphaea; species Nymphaea colorata. The sequence goes on from NC_045140.1 coordinate 975,168, forward strand.
TGGTAGAGGCCTAATTTTTATTCAATTCCTATGAACAAGTGATTGGTGACATATATTATGAAATCACTTAGATCAGACAAAGTAGTTTGTTTTATACGTAGACAACATAAAGTAGTCTATTTACATGTGATTTGTGAGTCATAATCGTTTTCCAACAGCCATAGCAGCCCTCTGGTTACATTAAAAATAAGTTCACGTCAGGGCGTAAGCTTTTCATCTAGAGTCCCCAAAGTTTGGGCTTTTCTGTCCACCTACCACACCAATAAAAAGAAACCAAGAAGCCTTATTTGGGGAACCACTCGCTCCTCCCAAGTAGTGAAAGGCAGTTTTCCTTTTCCACTACAAAATCTCCCTCCACTTGATAGGTGGGCAACCACATACACGTCCGATGAGCACACTTTATTGACTTGTTTGCGAACTTATAAATAAATAAATAAATAAATAAATAAATAAATATATATATATATAATAAAAGAAAAAAGGTAGCTACCATGTCCTCAAATGCCAAACTTGATAGGAACTATTTGGACAGTTGGTTTAAATAGGACAGATCAAATTGAAAAAAGTAGAAACTTTGTTATATTGTCAAATAAGGAACCAAATGAGTTTCGATAATCAAGAGCTATTTCCTCCATTGAAACGTATTTTAGTCTCTTAAAAATGCAAATAGTTTTTTTTTTATATCATTTCTATTGAGTCTAGCGTATGAAGGTCTAATAGCTAACTATTTTCCTTTTTTTATGAAAACTAGAAGTTAATAGACCCTTATATACTAGATTGGATGAAAATCACATGGGTTATCAATTATTTTAAGGAGATTAAACTGTGAACTTAGATCGAAAACAAATAAAAACTAAGCGGGTGTTTAGATGTCATTTCAAAAACTTCCAAAGCCACTTTTTGAAATTGTTTGGTCGCTAAGAAATGCTTGAAAACTGGGGCAGAAAAGAAAAGTAAACGCACTCGCGTCGACACGACGTAGGTGCGACCCAGGTTCGCACCCAAACCGCACTTACGTTGATCTCAGTTTATTTTTTGAGTTTTTTTAACAAATTTGATATTCTTAATATATTATAATAATAAATTAATAATAATAATAAATACTCTCAACAAATCATCACAATTAAATTTTTTTAAAATGTGCACCTGCATCTTGAAAGCTCGTTTTGTGTCTTGGTTGCATTTTGAAAGTTCTATCATATTTAAATAGTTAATTTGTTTTTTTTATCAACGTACTTTTATATATACGAGTGAGTTTTGAAATTACCTGAGGGACAAGACAATGAAAGGCGGCCGGAAAATTATGGAAAGTGGAGAGGTTGGGCCCGTGGAACAGGTGATAGCCGGATCGTCTTCTCACACAAAAGGGTGATATTATATATCTACAGACGTGGAGATGAGTCATTAAAGACAAAGCTGGGACTCGTGACCGATGCTGGCGTTCTTATCGCTTTCCCCCTCTGTGGTGGTGTGATAAGGCTGTTTTGCCGAAAAAGATGAGCGGTTTTCCCAAAACCACGGTTCCTTTTCATCAAGTGGGAAGGGACGTTTCTTCTAGACTTTTTTTTTTTTTTTCTGATTTTCTTTCGTTAGTAGGGCTCAGTCATATGATATTTTTTTTTTAAATTTACATGTTAAAAATTTTTAGTTTTTTATATAAAAATTAAAAAAATGATATTTTGATCTATGTTAAAATTTAGTACCCTTATAAAAAATTTCTTGCTTTGATAATAGAATTAGTTCCAAGTTATAAAAAGGTTTTAGATACTATAAGTCTAGAGCATGCTTGTAATGTTCGTACAATCATGGATTTTGTGGAAAGTGAGGTCACCATTTTATTTGAATAAGGACTTCAAATATTCATTTATCTTTTAAGTTCGATCAACCACAACCACTCTTGCGTGATGCAAACATGGAAAGAGTGTACTATGAGAGACTAGAAGATTTTTTCATTTAAGCACAAATAAAAAAATCAACAAATTCATACATATATATGTTATATTTGATATTGGCCATCCCAACTGATATGCATTTGATTGGTCCCATGTTGATATATGATTTTGGGGGCAATACGAGCTTACATAATTTTAATTTTTAAAAATTATATTTAAAATTAAAAAGACAAACAACTATTGCTTTATAGCCATCCATTCAGCGGGGAAGCAACCATGATGCAACACTGATGCCAAAATTGTATATTGGTTCTTTTAGGGGGTCGTTTGGCAGCAAGGACACTTGGAGAAGTGTCCAACGAATCGGTCTTAAATATTAGGCAGGTTCATGAAATAATAGTTATAATGTTTTATGAATCTGTTTCAATATTTAGGGTAGATTCATTGGTCACTTTTTGAGTCTCGTGAGAAAGACAAAAGAAATATCCTTAATTGATTGTAACAAGGAAACAAGTTCTGAAAGACCATTTTCATGGCAAAATTCATGCTCCCAGCTTCCCCTCCATTTAATTGAATATAAAAAAGGGTATAATACCCACATTTAGGAGGTCCCACAGTCCGGGTTCATGTGTGTGCGCCCGGCTCTCAGTTGGGTGGTAGGATGTCAGTTCATCTCAACCCAAATTCTCAAGACAAAAATATCAAGTGATTTTTTGGGTAAAATTTGAAATTGTGATCAACTCCACACTTTTTTTTCCCACTTGAAATTGTCCCTCATATTTATGACCAAAACGAGCATGCTCTTTAGATAATATATGTGCATTCCGTGAAAGAAAATGCTTGTTTATAGAAGTCCTTTTCCATCCCTATTTTAGTAACTTTTAAAATTTTCATCTTCTCTTGTTCTTGTTCGGCTGTTGATGTAGAATTTGAGAACTGATATGGAATCTTCCTGTGTGGTGCATGAACATTTTGAAAGGAAAAAAAAAAAAACAAAATACAAGAAAGCTTACAAAACAAACCATCTTGCACCATTCAGAAGTGCAGTTAAATCTCACCTACCAAACTTAATTCTTCGTCTTATAAATGAAAAAAAAAAATATTTTCATTTTTTTTACGAAAAAAAAAACTACAAGAATCTAGATTTTTCTCCAAAAGCAAAAGAAAAGACAAAAGAAAGAGGAGAAAACTGATTTGTATGCATTAAATGAATTGATTCATCACAGTCAAACAAGAAAAGGATGGTTGTACGAGTGGCTGGTCTGGAAAACAGACAATTTGGCTAAATTCTAAAGGAAATCCAGTTATAAGCATCTCGTGGGCCATATATATATATATATATATGAATTAATATTATATGGTAAAAATGTATTTTTCTCATTTTATGTTAACATGTTATATTTATATACATATATGAATTAATATTATATGGTAAAAATGTATTTTTCTCATTATTTTTATGTTAACATGTTATATTTAACTGTCTGAGTGCCTCTGAAACCAAGTGAGCAGCAAATCAGGCAAGAGCTACTTTACATGATATGTGAGTTGTCAATAGACGTACGGCTCCTTTTCATTGTAAAAAGCTTCTCTTCTTTCACTGGATAGCACTTCATAGCCAGTACTTTTGGCCACGTAAAAATGTTTATGGCAATTTATGTCTTTCTTTTCTGTAAGAGCATCTGTACGCATCTAGAATGCTACAAAGCCGGTATCGAGTTGATGGGACCCGAGATTAGCTGCACTTTTCGATTATTGAGAAGGCCTTTATTGGCGTCTATCTTGGGAGAAAGAATGAACTTGGTTCACTGTTAAACTTGCACTTCAAAAAATCTGCTTTTAGTGCTTCAGATCTGCCGGGTGTTGTTGAAACTTGAAAGGTGTTGATGTTCTTTGTCAAGATTTGTGAAATTTAAGTAACGTTTTTTTTAGCAGTAATCAAAGGAGTTTCAGCTAGAAAATCAACCTGATTTTGTTTGCGAAAAGCTTGGTGTTTCGGGCATGGTTTCTGCCTTCTGTTTCCTCAGTAGGTCCCAAGAGTTTTTACTAACAAGCAACCTTCCGTTGAGCAGTTTAAAACTGAGATAAGGAAGCTGTTGAGGCAAGGTTATCATGTATGTGCCCAATCTACTGCGGGTGAACACAGCACAAGCCAATTATAATGTGTTCTTCATGAAACGTCCGTAGTAGTTGGCGGAGCTGTAGTGTGATTGGTGTGGGCCACTGCCTCTTCCGCCCCTCAAAAGCTTTTATTGTAATGGAACTCGACTTAGGTCTAGCCATGTGTGGTGCCGACACCTGACGGTGAGGCCAGTGCCTCATAGACACCCATCCAACTAAGCCGAAGTTCAGAGAGAAAGAGAGAGAGAGTTTTTTTTTTTTTCATGAGGCACTAAGTATATAGTTAAAAAATTTTAACGGGCATTGGGGCCATGATGTAGGTCTTGTAGAGCTAACCCATATAACTGGATCTAAGTCCGCCTATATCCAATCACTAAAAACAAGGTTTTATAGTGGACTTTGTGGAACATACGTCCTACAAAGACCTCATGTATCTCTGCCCCTACGTAGAGGACCAGAGGACGGCCCGTTGCAACATGTGGTAGCCCGATGTTCTTCTCAAACAATGGGTGATATAAAGACGTGGTGGTGACACAAATTAAATTAATGTGAAGAGCACCAAACAACATTGAATTGAAGAGCCTAAAAACAAAGGTGACTCGCGACTCATGTTAGTGGTCCTATAACTGTAAATCAAAAATTGCATTATAATGTCTCAACATCCACATTGCTATGACTTTAAAATTATATGCAACGTCCACACCAATTTTTTGTCCCATGGTTAAAAATCCTGGCTCCGCCATTGGTTCTATCGGTTTGCAGCCGGCTCTGGGTGATAAGGCGGTAAGATAAGTGGTTTTAGCAAAACCACGGTTCTTTTTTCATCAAGTGGCTACTGGCTAGCCGCCTTTCTTCAACCTTTTTTGTCCCGGTTATCATGATTTTCTTCGATAAGTAGGCCCAGCCAAACATTCTCGCCTATCTATCTCAGTAGAATTTCAAAGTTCCAGAAAGGTCAAGTAGCGTTAATTCTACGGCACACTTGCAATGGTAGGATAATATTGGATTTTGTGGAATTGTTATAGATGTATATATTGAAGGTGAAGCACAATTTTATTTGAATCATGTTCAGGTTATTTAAATTCACAGCACCGGATGCGTTGTATCGTGCTGCTAAGTTTAAACACACTGCCTAATAGAATGCATTAGACAATACGCTGTGAGGGGCTGGGGAACTCGAACAAAGAAATCGAAGAATCATATGTAAATATATACATGTAATTCTAAGATTTCTCCGTTTAAGTTTGGATGGAGAAATCCTTTGGCATTTCACAACACATCATTGGATGCAATATGTGAAGTAGTGTGTTTAATCGCACCTACTCGACAGAGGTGGAGATACATTGTAGCTGGTGTGGTCAATTGCCCACACCAGCTCAGAAAAGTTACTTTATTTACATATATAAACTTCATCAATTTTTAGTTTTTCCCCCTCAACCAAAACTAACTTTGTAGCTCCGCCACTGCGTTACATCCTGCGGTCATAATATGCATATCTGAGTGAGTTTGTTTGTTTGTGTGTGTGTTAATATTCCTATGTAGGGCATATTGGCCAGCTGATATGCATTTCACTGGTCCCTTGTTGATATGTATATATGATGGAGGGTCAATACGAACTTATATGATTTTAATTTTCTTAAATTATTTAAAATATTTTAAACCATTTTAAAATTAAAAAAAATGGCGATTTAGACATGCAGCCAGCACATCGACCAATACACCGTACTGGCGATCAAATGAACCCAATGCAGGTCCATATTTAAAACATTGGTTCCGACAATTTTTTTTTTTTTTTTTTTGCCTCGTGAGGAACTTATATAGAAAATTTTATTAGTTGACCGTAAAGAAGGAAATCCTGTGGAAAATATCGCAATTTTGTTTCCAATTAAGAACCGTTCATCGTGTTTGGGACCAAAAGCAACATGCTCTTTAAACAATATATATGTATAGATCCCACAGAACAAGGATGGAGATCCGTGGGGTCTCTATAGGGTGTATGTTTTATGGAATCCACTCTAAAACCTTTTTTTCAGTGATTGGATTTGAGTGGACCTAAGTACAGTTCTATGAATCAGTTCCATAAATTCCAAGTCACTGCTCCAAGAACAATTGAGAATTTGTTAACTATATATTTAATGCTCCATGTAAAAACCAACTTTTAGGAGAGACATAATTGACTGCATTGATCTCTTAACTACACCACCCATGAAATTGGAAGAAGTTAAGGAGCGTGAGTCACCCAAGGGCAGGTTCTTACGCGTTACTCACTTGTCTGCCGCTGGAAACACCACTTCCTGTCCGACTTGCATGTGTTAAGCATGTCGTTAGCGTTCATCGTGAGGTAGGATCAAACTCTCTAGGCACCCCTTCTCCCGAAGTTACCAGGCTATTTTGCCACCAATTGATAAGATTCCCCGAATAATTGAAATTAAATTTTTTGGTCTGTATCTTCAATTTTTTGGAAATTGATGAAGGTGGCTCCGCCTACTGCCATTACCATTGAAGAAGATGCTTCGTTTCTAGATGTCAATTTCCGACGTCGTTATTTCAGTGCCTTGTTGAATTTTCATCTTCTCTTATTCAGTCAGCAGTTGATGTAGAATTGGAGAATTGATATGGAATCTTCCCTTCAATGCGCACCGTTTAGAAGTGCAGCCAAATCTCACGTTCCAAGCCTCAGTTCTTCCTGTTAGAAATGAAAAAGAAAAATAATTTTCTTTTCTTTTTTCAAACTAAAACCACAAGAAACAAGATTCTTCTGCAAATGCAAGAGAAATGACAAAAGAAAGAAAGAAAGAAAGAAAAAACACCTGATTTCTATGCAATAAATATATATCCAGCAGCAGCATTTGAATCAGACAAATGAACAGAGAGCTAGTGTCGATATGTGAGTTGTCAGTAGACGTAGGGCTCCCTTCCTTTATAAAAAGCTTCCGTTCTGTCAATGGGTAGCTCTTCATAGCCGGTGTTTGTGGCCACCAAGTAAAAATGTTTGCCGCAATTTCTGTCAAATTTTTCTTCCTTTTCTTGACGACAAGAGCGCGTCTGTACTCATCCAGAATGATACAGAGGTTATGGAGCTGATGGGACTCCTGATTATCTGTACCTTTTGATATGTGAGTTGTCAGTAGACGTAGGGCTCCCTTCCTTTATAAAAAGCTTCCGTTCTGTCAATGGGTAGCTCTTCATAGCCGGTGTTTGTGGCCACCAAGTAAAAATGTTTGCCGCAATTTCTGTCAAATTTTTCTTCCTTTTCTTGACGACAAGAGCGCGTCTGTACTCATCCAGAATGATACAGAGGTTATGGAGCTGATGGGACTCCTGATTATCTGTACCTTTTGATAATTGATAAGGCCTTCGGTGGATGATACTGGCTCCGCCAGAGTCAAAGCTTTGGTGCTTTTGGGTGCCAAACGGGATCTCGGAGGAAAGCATGATTTTTAGACCTTGCACTTTAGAAAATCTGCTTTTGGTACTTGAAATCAGACTTTGGACTTGATCTTCCATGTCAAAATTTAATTTGGTCGTATGGGTTTGGTTGGAAGATTTTGAAGTTTTTTTTCTTATGAAAATTAAATAAGGTTTTTTTTTTTCTTTCTTTTTTACATTAGTTGATTGAATTAAAGGAGTTTTGGCTAGAAAACCGGATTTAATTTGTTTGCCAAAAGCTTGGTTTCGGGCAAGGGTGGGCTTTTGCCTACCGTTTCCTCAATTGGTCCCAAGAGTTTTACTAACAAGCAACCTTCCGTTCAGCAGCTTAAAACTGAGAGAAGGAAGCTGTGGATGCAAGTTACCATCTATGTTTCCAATTTACTAAGGGTGAATACAGACAAGTGAATTATATTGTTTTTGATCTGCAGTGATTGGTCCAGTAGCGACTGGTGCAGGCAACAGACCAAATTTATTATAACGGAGCTGCACTTGGTCCAGCCACCTGTGGTGCCCACATTAGACCTCGACTGGATCCAGCCACTTGTGGTGCCCATACTAGACGCAGGTCAGTGCCTTGTCGACAACCATCCCCATAGGGATGTCAATGTATCCGACTTGGATTGGATATTCAACCGAACCGTTCCAAAAAAATCGGATGTGGAAAAAAAAAATCTACATTGGACCGGATTCAGACTCAAATACAGATTCAGATTGGATTGCATTTTTAAACAAATATCATACATCTAATGTTCTTACATTTTGAAAATCAGCCAAATTCGATCCAAAAGTCGGATTCAAATTCAGATATGTATGTAAAAATCGAATTCAAATTGTGAAATCAGATATCATATTCGGATCTGGATTCAGATATGACTTTCCTTGTTCATATTCTAATCCAAATTTGAATCTGAATGTGTGAATATCTGAAAAAGTGGATATGAGGTATGTTCTATTTGAATCCGATCCGTTGGCATCCCTACATCCCACTAGCCAAAGATGCGTTGCTCTGAATCTTAGGTACGAGCTCACTCAACCCCTAGCAGTGAATCAACCAAACCAAGCCCCAGAAACCCACCTCCGTTTGGGGCCAGAAAAGCAAACAAAGTATAAACTTGTTTCTTGTTTGCTCTGATTTTTAACAGTACCCTTTGATCAGTGTCATTGTTTATCCAATTTTTGGACATCTATCAACACAGTTAAGTTCTACCATCTATTGATAAGATTAGCTAACATTGAATTCACAATCCTTGCGTCTTGAAATTAAATCGATGAATCTCAAACAATATAAGTTAATTCTTCTATATATTGACGTGCATCCATATATGGTCTCCAGTGTTAAAAGACGTGCTCCTATTAGCGAATAATTGGTTAACATTAGGGGCCACAAGTTGGGTGGGTTTGATTTGGTGATTTTTTTTTTCGCGTTTGGCTCCACAAAGTGCAATTCTGAGTTGACGTCCACTATATTTAGCTGCAGGATTGCGACCCTTTCTCTTGATCTTGTGGCCAACAGTGTTCTATCAACTTCAACTTAGCTACATCGATTGGTGGTGCCAAATAATGGTTAGTAGTGGACAATGTAGGTCTTGGTGTAGCTGTATGTGTTGGGTCTCCGTCACTAATGATAACCATGACTTTGTAAGTTTAGAGAGAGAGAGAGAGAGAGAGATAGAGAGAGATGTCTCATGTTTACCAGAATTGAACTGATGGTAGACTTTCTATTGAAGTTGGCAAGAAGTTTTGAACTCATGCTAACCAGAATCGAACTGATGACAGACTTTTTATTGAAGTTGGCAAGAAGTTTTGAACTCATGCTTGCTAACCAGAATCAAACAGATAGATGACAGACCTTCTATTGAAGTTGCCAAGAAGTTTTGAACTCATGATCGAACTGATGACAGACTTTCTATTGAAGTTGGCAAGAAGTTTTGAACTCATGCTTGCTAACCAGAATCGAACAGATGACGGACTTTCTATTGAAGTTGGCGAGAAGTTTTGAACTCATGCTCGAACTGATGACAGACTTTCTATTGAAGTTGGCAAGAAGTTTTGAACTCATGCTTGCTTGCTAACCAGAATTGACGGACTTTCTATTGAAGTTGCCAAGAAGTTTTGAACTCATGCTTGCTAGAGAGAGAGAGATATGCAATTATAAACTCCATGCAATTACTTCACTAGAACAGTTCTCGAGAATGTTTTCTAATCAGATCAGGTGGGTTTGTTAACTTTGGATGCAACAACTTAAATTCAGATGAACAACAAATTAAGTTAAGATAGGGCTGACAAGAAACCAGTCATGTCCATTCTTGCCATCCAAAAAGGGGCCCAACAACCCAAAGGCCCTTTGGATAAGGATGGAACTTTGGATAATTATTTTTTAAATTTTATGTAGCTAGAAATCATCATAAAAGATATATCTGAAACAGTCAATTGTTTGGACATAACTTTTAACGACGGAATGCACTTTTTGTGACACAAAATAAAAAAAATAACACTCCAGCCACAACAGCAGTTGTTTGATTTCTCTCTCTCTCTCTCTCTCTTTCTATATATATATATATATATGTGTGTGAATTGAAATCAACCGACCAACTGAGTTTTTTTACATTTTATGATACTAAAAACTACCACGAATGGTGCATTTCATATCTGCCGTTTATTGGCCTCGGTCTTCAATCATGAAATACATCATTTACTAAAGTTTTTAGCATCACAAAATAAAGAAAAAAAAAAGCCATTCAACAATGGACATTAGCCGGCTAATTTCAATTTTACCATAATGCTTGCCTTCTTCAAACTTTGAACCTGCCTTGGTGACTCCATCTTTTTTAACTCATTTAGGTCACTCCTCAAACAAATATATAATAATAAAACATGAAAGTCACTCAGGCCTCTCCCCTCTTTTATTCATCACAGAAATTCAAAACGTAGCTATGAGTTATACCAACTTTTGCAAGTTAATTTGCGTGAAATTCTCATTCTTCTGCATAAAAACTGGAGAAGACACTACTAAATAAGACAGAGATTATGAGAAGATAAACTACAAACTAACCAATCATCACACTCAATACCTTAATGAGCAAAAAGTAATCTTCATCTCATGAAGAATGACTACACGATTCTAGCTAAGCCGTCGAGTGCTCGAGTTCGATTCCCTAGCAACAACAAACATCTATAGAGAAGGCATCTTACATGAGAAACTCACCACTACATGAGAAAAGTTCTCATTATTCAACCTAAGCTCTAAGGTTATTTATATATTTCTGTGACACAGATGGACTGTTTGATAGCAGTAACATACTGTTATTGTCCTTTGAACAATATGACATGACTTTACCTCATTTTCCAGGGCAGATTCATGGGGACAGTAACAATATATGTCACAGTTATCAAACGGTCTCTTAGCGTCACTATATTTTAATATTTCATAAATCTGTTCCTGTTTTTCGGAACGTATTCTTTGTGTCTCAGCTCCTGTAATTTGACATGACAAAGAAAAGAGAGAAGAGACTCTGTAACTGCGAGTTTTCGAGTGTGGTCACATCACTACATGTTCATGGGAAGTGATACTGAGAGGCACTATTTTGGATTCTTATACGCGCGCATCGGAAGGAGATCGTTCAATGGCTGCCCTTTCAGTCTACGGTCCTTTGCCTCCCCAAGAGATGATTATGGTCGCCATGCATTATCAACCTCTGTTTTCTTCTCCTTTGATCTAAATTATTGGAGAAAAGGACCATCCACCAACCTCTCTTGGTCCCATTGAATGGGAAGAAAGGACGTTAGATGAATGCAGTGGCTAAAGCTGAGGATTCAACTGCTCGTTATCATAAAGCAAAAGCACGTACAGGCAAGCAGACAAATTGCACATAGCTGGCTGCCACTCAGAAACTCAAGCGTTTGCCTTCACTTGTGATCTTTCCTTTTCTCCAAGTTTTTGACAGAGGACAGCCCCTCTCTCTCGTAATTCGCAGCATCTTATAAATATTAATTTTTTACAATAAGAAAAATTGTGTGTGTGTGTACGTAGGAATGTTTAATAAGTTAAGCTGGGGCTCAATTCAAACTCGCTTGAAATTACTCGATTCAATTAATAAACAAGTCAAGCTCGAGCTTTAACTAAAGCTTGAGTTTGGAAACGAGCCGACAATTCGTTTAATAAACAAGTCAAGCTCGAGCTTCAACTAAAGCTTGAGTTTGGAAACGAGTCAACGATTCGTTTAATAAACAAGTCAAGCTCGAGCTTCAACTAAAGCTTGAGTCTGGAAACGAGTCAACGATTCGTTTAATAAACAAGTCAAGCTCGAGCTTCAACTAAAGCTTGAGTTTCGTTTAATAAACAAGTCAACCTCGAGCTTCAACTAAAGCTTGAGTTTGGAAACGAGCCGACGATTCGTTTAATAAACAAGTCAAGCTTGAGCTTCAACTAAAACTTGAGTTTGGAAACGAGCCGACTCATTTAACCCCACTCACGTAAACGAACTTAAATGAATCGAGCACGAGCTGAACGAGCTCAGGATTGAGGACCAGCTTAAATGAGTTGAGCTGAAGCTGGACGAGCTCATGGTCGACTTGCTCATTGTACATTCCTGTTTATGTGTGTGTATTCTATGTGCATGGGCGTGCACATGTGTGAGATGACAATTTCTATATTATACCGATAACATAGAAAAACGTGTTCCCACGGTTTAATATAAAGGATATTTATGTCATTTTATAAGGTATATCATCTTATAGGGACATTCTTTTACTCATACAACTTTTACCTGTATAAAGGAGGTTCTTTTATTTACTTTGTAAAGGGCATTTTAGTCATTTCAAACCTACAACACATGATCCATGAGCCGTAACATATAAGTTGTTCTGGTGTATGTGTTTTTCTTTTTTTGGAGTTTATACAAGGAAGAGATTGCCTGTCGTACAAAATTTTACAACGATGAAACTTTAAATAAAATTTGTGCAGCAGATGAAATGACTAAGATGCCCTTGAATGTAAAAGGGAACAACACAAAAAAGAAAATTAAGAAGTTTTTTTTTTTTTTTTTAAGAAAACCAAAATACTCCTCTCCTCACAAAACACCTCAATAGCTTAATCCTCTTCACATCTTTGAGCTTCGGGTGATGACACAGCTGGCGAGGTAAAACAAGTAAAACTTAGAGATCTTTTTCGCATCTTCCTTTTCTCTTCTTTTAAAGTTCTTTGAATTTCACCATGGGTGAAACCAAAAAGTTTTTTTTATGGAGTACTAAATATAAATATATATAGTTAACAAAATTTCAATTGATTATGAGAAAGTGATATGAATTTCACTAAAGCTACCCCATATAACTGGGCTTAAGTTCACCCAAATTTCAATAATAAATTAACATTTCAAAGAGTGGGCTCTGTAGTGCGTATGCCCCCACACAAGAGCGCTCCCCTTGCATCTGCCCCTGAATTTCACCAAGTAAGTAGAATCTAGCTTCACTTCATGTATATTAGATCTCGCTTAATTGACTGTCCCAGTGTACATTGAATGAAGGTAGCTTTTTAGCTAGTTTGCCTTTTTCTTCAAAAAAGGTTTTCATTTACTGTGACATATGATCAGAAAAATATGAGGCTGACGGTCGAATTTGCTTATATAGGCCCCACTTGCATGAATAGACATGGCCCCCCACTTCCCTTTCTTCCAACAAATTAAATTAATTAAAGAGTTTAAACACGTCAGGAGGACAGGATTTTTTTTTTAAAAAAAAAAACAATGAAAATGAAATTTGTACGACCGTAGGACCTTAATGATAAAAACTTATGGTCCTAAACGGAAATGAACTTGTCTTCTATGTAAAAGCCAAGGCGGAGTCCTCGTTGGAAAGTCCAGTGTTCGATTGCGACAGGCGAATCAAACACCGATGCTTTTTCCCATGGGACCCACTTGCACGTGCCAACGAAGCTTAGGGAAAAAGGCAAACACGTCGGAATTCGTACTGGATTCGTCCTTCTCCTCTCCCGCACTCCCTCTTTCATGTCGCCGTCCAGATTCATTATCCGGTTTATTTTCTCCCTCTTTTTCCATGGTGGATAGATTTTAGATTGGAAAAGATTCGGAGAGGGGGAGAAGTTCTGAAACAAGTGAAAAATTGTCTTCAGAGACAATAGTTGCTGCACCTCAGAGCAAATTTATGTAGGAAATAACCTTGAAAGGAAAGCAATATGCAGTCGAATTAATACAAGCTTTAATTAATTTAACATCAACACAATTATATGTGATAGTTCTCTTCGGTATACGAAATTAGGTGTGCAAACGAGTGGAATTTCAAAAAGTATAATAGTCAAAATTTTTAGTGGCCAAGGTTATCACACAAGTCATAGTAATTTTTCATTGTTAATTATTAATGAGGTCAATAAACTATTTATGAGTAAGTATAGGAATTCCTAACAGGTAGAATCGATTCTGTTTAGCAAAACACTACCAACAAGCATTCCAATAAAATGCAATCCTCTCACGCACAACAAATTATCGCATGTTCCTTTTCAACATTAGACATGTAGTTAAGCATATATTTTTACATTCAACAAATTGATGACAAAACTTTACCACATATGCATACATATATATATATATATATATATATTCACAATGTCCATATTCAAATGTATAATAACCAGACCCCTAACTAATTAGTTACATGAATAAATTCATCACTACCGACATTTATTATATAGTCCTACGCAGTTACAACACAACACCCTGCGTGTATGTGCACAAACTCAATGGCGGTCATCAAAAAGGATTTCATATACTCACATGACCTTGCAAATTGAACAAATCTATCAAAATGCAAACACACATTATTATTAAATAATAATAAACTATGTACTAAAAAATCCAATTATATTGACATTACACAGTAACACGACTCATCTTGGCACTGATCTTTGTTATTAAAACAGTGTTTTTTGCACAACCTTGCAGATCCTTACTAGTCTGACCATATGGTTGATTACAAGGTGGACATACATATTTGGACGGCCAGATTTAACAGCATCTGTTATTTAAATCTGGACTCCTGTTGGCATAGTTACCCAACCCAGTAGCTAGCTGGGAAGCAAGCTCTTTTTCATTCAGGTTGTAACTCAACAAGTCATTCAATTGCCTTGGGTGATTCAAGAATTTTTACTTTCATATTTAAATTAAGTAGAAATACAGTGATAAAATAAAATACATAATAAATTCAAAATTTGCTATATTCAAATAAAATTGTAAACGACATGGAACTGTTTAAGGCCCAGATCACCTAACAAGTGGGATTCTTTTTTTTTTTTTAAAAAAAAAACTCGATCGAACTCGGTTGTCTGATCACGGTTGTTGGAAGGGAGGAAAATCTGGTGTTTTATTAAATGCGATTCTTTAGCACGGCTAACCACCAAGGGGTGGTGGCGCAGTTGGCTAGCGCGTAGGTCTCATAGCTATACGAGTGATCCTGAGGTCGAGAGTTCGAGCCTCTCTCACCCCAAAATCCCTTTTCCTCTTTTTTTTTTTCCTCCACGCACTCGCTCTTATCGCCGCCACTCATTTTCCCCAGTCGGAAAACTTTGGGAGGCACTCTTATCCCGTAGAAAGCATTTTCCCCACTCGCTTGTTTCTTTTGTTCTTCTTTCGCTCTTCCACCTTTCTCTTATTCATAATAATATACCACCAAATCCAATCTGTCATAGTTGAGTCGCCATGTGATATGGGCCGGCGCATGAATCGGAACGGTTCTCCTCCGATTTTGATAGGTATCAGTAAGGACAAAATTATGTTTAAGACCTGAAACCTGATCCTGATCAACTCAGGTTGGAATTTGGGATCAGGTAAGTTCAATATTGTATCTGCACAAGGAACATATTCATTAGAAGGCTGGATGTCACATTTATATATATATATACAGCATGTAATATTGAATCAATGTCTCAACCTGCTACGCTGACTGTATCATATAGAACCTGCTTTTTTGGTGGTAGGCCTCACTAAGTTCAGAGCTTGGAGATCACATATGCAATCGCGAATGGTGATACCAATTATTTCAAAGTCGTAAAAACGTACTGTAAGAAGAAGCATTGTTCAACAGCAGTACCAGACGATATTTATCAATCATAATACAATGTGCATACTTATTATTTATATATTTAATGATTAAGTGGTTGATTCGTTCCTACATTTTGAAAGTGAGGACTGAAGCTGCTAGGGTTGGGTTATGATTCGAGTGGGCTGGATTGTTATAATCGTTCTGCACAGAAGAACAATTGGTTCCGAACCCATTGCTTTAACGAAATTTTAGATACTAATGAACAAATTTGTATGCACTTTCGTAGGATGGAGGCTTCCAAAGAGAGAGTGGTCAATGAAAGACCCTTGCTCCCATTGGGTCGTGTTGACAGTTGAACTTGTCCCTAAATTTGACTGTCCGACGAAACAGAATGCCCGGAACTGGGAACTCATTGAAAATTGAATTCCATGCACAGATTGATGTATAACTTTTAACAGAAAAGGTTACCAGATTCATAGACTAGCAAATTTCCAGAGACAAAATGGTGCTGTGAAATGCTCGAACTGACTAAGAAAATTCATTTCAGCTGAAATTTCTATATAATTTGTAAATTAATCAGGATAAAGTAAAACTTCCTAAACTTCAAAGGAGCAGAAAATGGTGACTTTTTTTTTTCTTTTTCCAAATAGCAGCAGCATTCAGAAGTTAGAATCAATATATTGGTGAAAGATATTCAATGTATATGTACAGCAGCGACATACATGATATGGGAAGCCAGTTAAAGCTGCAAAGTTTCTGCTAAGGCGAAAAAGGTTGCTGCACGTGGTGCTCATACATAGCTAAGAAGGAAAAACAAAGTTGAATGTAACTAAGATAAGGTTTTCCTTATCCTACAAGAGAGAACAAGCCCAGGTGCCTATGATCGCCTTGAAGATGAAGTTGATCTGGTTGAGCTACTATTACCAAATGGGCTTAGTTTGCTAAACTTTGAGGATAATGAACTCAAAAACTTATTAGAGCTTGTTCTCTCAATATCTTGCTTCATACAAGCATGGTCTTTTTCTAAGTCATTTAATCTCATCCTTAAACGTGCTAGCTCTAGCTTTAGCTCCCGGTTCTCTCGTCTTAATGATGCATAGTTATCACGAGGGGACATGGCAGCACTGAGAGCACCACTACTAATGCGTTGAGACTGATAGAAACTTTTCTGATCTTCATCTGCATGAGCAGAAAATAAGGCATTGCGGAGTCTTAACTGTTCAAAGTAAAGAACTTGAACAACCGACTGCACAGGAAGGCGCTCATTCTGTGCTGCATGTGCACCTGCTTCAGGTGATAATTTCTGGAAATCAATCAATTTGCATAGCTTCTTCCGCTCCAAGTCAGACAAACCTGGATGGGCCTGCAGCAGGAAAAAAATTGGATTGCTGCCCTGAAAGTACTAGATCAGACAGAACTTGTGAAGAAAATGAAATTCACCGGAAGCACATGCCTACAAAAGAAACATAAGCTTGTTTATAAGCTGAAAAGAACATCTGACCTTGTACTTGTTGTCTCGACACGACCCACTTTACCGAACACAAAGGTAATTTTTATGTATACAGATTTCTAAGCATATATATATGCAAATTGACTATAGTCTATAGCATACATCACAGAACACCTCCAAGGTGGAAACACGTAGATCAAAATATTGACGTGTGAAAATATTTAAGAAACAAGATGAAAGGAAAAAAGTGTTTTTCCTTAACTTACTTTAAGGTAGATATCAATGGCTCGATAGAGTCCATCATCTTGAGTACGTGTATGCGCCGGTAAAGCTTCAGCAATTGCCATGAATTTGGGAAGCTTCAGGTTGGCATCGGGAGCAATCTCTGCAAGGTAAGCATCCACTAGCCTTGAAACCTTGAAAACTGCAGTTTCAGAGGGAGAAGGTGGCCCATCAGATTCACAAAAGGACACATCATCCAGGTCATCAGCACTGTCATCTTGCTGCAAAAAATTCACCAGGATCCTTTGCACAGTGTCAACATCAAACACTGTATCACCAGAGTACCTACACAATGGAATAAGCAGATCATCTAGAGTGGCCATATCCAGTTGTGATGCAATCCTCCTCTCAAGATCCAGTCTGCAAGCAATTGCACACTCTAAGGTAACTGCACTCCGCAGAAGTCCAAACAGAAAGCTTATGGGGACAGCTAGTTTCTCCACAGGTAGCAGACTTGTGATTGTTTCGACTAGCTCTATCTGTTCACGTTCAACTGAACCAATAAAATCAATCTTTCTTTGGCTGTTTAAATTCCAAATGCTTGACTTCTTGGTCAACACTTTCTGAGCATAGTTCATAAGAGATGCGCCTATACTTTCAGGATGAAGTCCCCTATATCGCAAAGCAGATATTACTTTATGATACATGTCAAGCCCCAGGCCAGAGAGATCTTCAATCCACCATTCCCTGGAACAGCTTTTTGGATGCTTATTTGTGTGCAGCCGCCCAGAACTGCTATACTCTAGTCTTGAGAAGCTAGAGGCTATCTGCTCTGTGCATGCTATGGACGCTATTGCATCTATGCATCTACTGACAATTCTCAATTCCTCAGCCAGTGGAATCAGTTTTTCACAATAACATAGAACCTCGACAGATTTCTCAAGACTTTTGCAGATTACACCATCCAAGTAAGCTTCTGCACGAGATGCAAGGTTTTCCTTAGCATACTCGTCAGTCATTTCAAGGTACTCTGACACACAACATAGCTGTGCTACATTCGATGGTGTAATCTCAAAGTTAATGTTGTAACAGAATTTTGCTGCTAACTCAAAGGCCTCAGCCCCTCCTGGTAAATTTAGCAACTGAAACCTCAAAATGTCAGAATCCTTCAGCTCTGCAAGTAACTTTCTGATTCTGCCACTTCGAGAGACAAGGGGGAACTCCAATTTCCAAAAAAAAAAAAGAATCAGATAAACAGTACATCAAATTTTTTAGCAAAAGAGAGCCAGAGATAAAGAAAAGGACGACAACAAACACAAATAAATGGATGTACTGATGTTGGCTGTGGTAAATGTGACACATAGCAGCTGCAGCCCTTATTGGCACTTTGATGTCTTTGTGGTAAATGGGTAGCATAAGATTAAAGTTGGGAACGTACATGCTATTGGCTAAGATGGAGCAGGTCATAACCATTGGAAACTTGAAGATTATTAGTTTCAGGAAGCAACTTCCAAAGGTAATTTGATGCTAAACTGGTCCATCGCTTCGCCATTGTTATTTCAAAGGACTGTCCAAGTTGTTTGGAAATTTTCACTTATTATTCAATTTTAAATCTAGATTTTACTTTTACTTATCGTCCGACTTACAACACGTAGCTATTCTAGCAATAAATCACAATTTCAATATATATTTTCTAGCAATAAAGTAATTACAAATTCCTGCTCTGCAAATGCTTCACCAACTTGAATAGTATGTCGAACAAATAATTTATTCATACATGCTAGTGACTTGAGATTTTATTTCTGGGGAAGTAAATAAACTTCAATTAAACAAACAATATACACCATATGAGTGAGTGGAAACAAAAGTTTCAAATAAGGACATATACCTTGTGCAACGCAAAACTTCCACCATCTACTTCAATGATGAGATCACTTGGAACATCAGGAAATATCCTATAAGCATGTTTACATGGTAATGTTAATCATATAAAATAGAACCACATAGAAACATAGATACATACTGTGCAACGTATGTGCATTTACTCACATAGGTGCAAAGATGGTTTTAGAAATCTAACATCACTAAGGTAAAAGAACCATGGAATACAAATATAATGTGGTTCCGAGTGCCCAACATAGTGGTCACCAAAGCTAAACCATACAATCAAGAAAAGGCTGCCCGCATGTAAACAAGTAAATCATTTAAGAGGCTTAGAATTTTGGAGGCCTATAAAATAGCTTTCCTTTACATACGAAACTGGAAGATGATTGCAAGGGAAAACATACATATGATATAACATCATAGTGAGGTCAACATCAAGGAAACATACAAGGAGATAGAAAAAGTTTTGTCGGCAAGTTCTGAGGAGATACGCCTCCCCAATTCAAAAGCGCCCAGAAAAAATTATTTATATGCAAATTAAAAGAAACGTGTCTTGCATGTTTTATGGATGCATATTGCTTCTGATTTCCACACAAAACTGTCAAAAAAATATGATTCAAATAATTTATTTAAGCAAATACCATAAAAGGCAGAAAAAAAAAGCAAAAGTATGTGGTAAGAAGAGGATAATAAAAAATAAACCAAACAGCAAAAATGGCATAAAATATTTTGCTTCGCAATACTTTTGATCATTATTTGGCAATAAAACATGTCCAAGAATGCATTTCGTTTTCTTGAAATTTATTTTTAAAACTTGCAATATGCAGATCCAAGAAGAAACAGCAGGAATTCAAATACTTCTAAAGAGGTTCCAAAGAGAAATTAGAAGGTTTCATTGTGTATTTTTGCAAATATTACCTAATTAGAAAGATGAATAGCTAAAAATTATTTCTATGTTATACTTTCAATCATTTATCTGGTTATCGAGTTTGCAAATATGGTTAGCATGAACATAAAAATGTTCCAGCCAAAGTTTCTATTTAGTCGTACTTGAGATGCTGAGGAAGGAGAAGCAAAAAGTTTGGGAACACAGGTTCAAATTCACCTCAACTACATTGGATTATCTCCTAACAATTCAATATTTTCTCTCCAAGAAACTTCATAGTACAATTACAATGTCGATACAGCACATTAGGATATGGACATTGATGCATTTATACAACAGCAGCACCGACAGAATACACCAAGAGCCATTGACATCAGGCAGCAGGACCTAAGTAACTCGCCTATCCAAAAGACATTCCGTTGAATGCTTTAAGTACTCGTGTTAGACAGAGTTTTCTGAATATGAAAGAGCTAGTCATTGTGAGTTTTCCTTTTTGCATTGCCAAAAACATTGGGGGGCTATGTCAAAGTTGTTGTCTACATAACCAAGACCGTAGTCCTTTTCAGACAAATGGACCATCACAGGGACTCCGATGCCCATGTAGATGTTGATATCTATAATGAACAACGGGCCTCTTCAAGCTCTAACCTGAAAAGAGAAAAGGAACAGATGGGCGAGAGGCATTAGGTTCTAGCTTCTATAAGCCACAGGCATATCTAAGCCTGAGGAGATCAATCTACGAAAAAAATTAGAGCAGTAAGACATACTTCTAGGATATATGACATTATTACTAAAGAAATTGGGAGGTCGTTTCTGATGAAAATAAAAATCATATTATTCCTGAAGAAATTGGAATGTTTTTTATGGTAACAGAAAAACTAAGTGGATCTCAAAGGTAGAAGTCAAATGGTTGTAAAATCTGCTTTAATAATGCAGGAAAATCTAAAGTAATGGCCTCAAAGGACTCAGAGTTAGAGATAGAAATTTAATGAAGTGCTAGAACACCTTAAACACAAAAGGCCTAAGGCTGTATTTTCAAGGTTGAGAGGCTGGGCTTCTCCAAAACATTTGGCTGTTACCATCTTCAAAAGTATTGACACTGGATAGTCTTTCGAATTCCAATTCAGAGCTGGAAATTCTTTAACAATGTCTTCTCGCCGGAGAAGTCATCTAAGAAGTTACGACGCAAGAATCCAAGTGAATGAAGCTGTACCACCAAAGCTTATTGACAACACCACCACCAATTTTTTAGTTCTGCGTTTCATGTAACTGCATCAGCAAAAACAATAAAATTTCATGCCGACCAGGAAAGAGAGTAAAAAAGCACATTAACAAAAGAACTCCAGCTTGACGAAGACCACAACAACTACCAGTAACCGTTCACAAGTTTCAACAAGCATGAAAACCCCAGAAACAGAATGAAGGTCCGCTGTCATACCATTCATTCCCCCCACACTGGCTGGAGAGGACAGGCCGGGCCACGAACTTCGACAGAAACCAATCGTCATCCATCCGCAGCAATAAACTGAAGGACCCAAGTTCTCCAGAGGCAGAACAGGGTTTGGATACTGAGCCAAGAGTTGGTTGAGGCAAACTGTCGAGTAGTTAGTATGCGGGCCAAGGGAGGAGAAGAAGTGTAATGGTGGTGTTGGTGGTTCAATGGTGGTAGGGAGTGGGGAGTAAGGGAGAGAGTAGGTCATATCCACGGAGAGGCAGAGCACAAAAGAAGAAGGGGGGTGGGGGGCAGCAGATGATGATGAATCACAAGGGGTCACTACCAAAAGCGGGAGAATAGTGCGGTTCAAAAATCCACCAAAAAGACAGGCATCAGCAAATCTCGGGGGTTCACTGCACCACTAAAATGACAGATGGGAAGGGGGGGAAAAAAGGTAGAGTGACCATTGGTTGAATGGGAATGCTACAGTCAGTGGAGGGCAGTTGGTTTTCAGCAAGATTTGCCACAAATCCCCAGGCTTCCAGTGATGGACATGAATGAGCTTCCCATGAAACTGACGATTAAGAATACAGTAGCCATTTATAATTTTGTATTGCTGTTCCTTGCTTCTTCCTTGTTCTCTTTAAACTACATTTTCAAGTTCGTGCTCGACGGGGTCTCCAAGTTGGGTAAGACTGACCGAAGAGAACAATAAGAGCATGGTGAAGTGCCAAACTCAAATTGCCTCAGATTATTCATCTGGGTTTTGCATAAGTGGATGCAATATTGTAGAAAGTGTATCGCTTTGCTCCCCCATCAGTGTATCCGCCCATACATACATTGTTCTGTTTTCGGATTTTATGAACGGTTAAAAAGTTGAAAATATTTTAAATTGATTGAAAAACGAAATATAAAAATTGATTCTATGATCTTTATCAGACATCCCAACCAAGTTTCCCTAATTGCAGAGAACAATATGATAAAATCAAAGAAATAACCTTCACAGTGGGTGAGTAGGAGACAATATTGGTTCTTTTGCTCTATCCCAAACAACGGGCTATAGCCTAAACTCAGTTTAGCAATTATAAAAAAGCAAGAGTTTCTTGTGAAGAGAAGTCTTCGCGTCGATAATTTCTCTAAATCTGTCCTTCTACCTTTTTTAAATTCATCCTCATCTTTTTGGTGGTAGGACACCCATGCTTCAATCCATCATTATTCAACTCAATTCTGTGGTCACCTTGACAGGTTAAGGGCCAAACAAACCCACCCCCCACCCCCTTGTCCAACGCTTTTATCTAAATCGGAATGGTAATTAATTCAGGGAATCGGAATGGTAATTAATTCAGGGAAGAAAACATATGGGCCTGTATTATTATAAGTTATATCAAAATAGCTGAAGGGAACACTGACATTTTTAGCTACTTCTACTATTATGTTTTGAGGAGGGAGAGGGGGGTCAATTTCCTTCAAGGTAAATCGGTTGTGCAATTTATGTAAACATTACATCGACTCTTGAAAGTTATTCCCTACATTATGCTCACCATCTGAAATCATCTTCTATCTTCAGACAGATATGACAGTTTTTCCAGCCACGTGATGAATGGGCTTCCTGTGGCTAAGGAACAGGAGAAGATACTAGATTAGAAGAACAGAAAACTGAAACAACGTTTAGCTGATTATACGACGACTTTATGTAAAGCATTAAAGAAAAAGCCTGTGGATTATTACCTTTTAAGATGGTAAAAACTTTTCAAAAAAGGTTGCCACGCCTCTTAAGATGATAAGACTTTCGAAAAAGTTACCTTTCTTTCAATTTTCTTTTGGGACAAGATAAATCATACGGTCGCGGACTACTCATTACGCCAACTCTGGTTGGTAAAACACTTGATGTCGCCTCATCAATTAGACAGTACGCCCAACTTTGGTCTTGCTGTAAAAGAGCACTCCCATTGTCCCGGCTCGTAGAATTCCACCTTAGTGGTCCATGTGCTTTAATTAATTTTCCTCCCAGTCTCCATCTAACAGAGATTATAGATGATTCCGCTCTGAATTCTTACAGTAAGAAGTTTGATTCTCTCTCTCTATCAAGGATATCCTGTGTTCATCCACTTGTGCTGTTTCTTGATTCAGTGCCACAAGTCTGTTGAACTTGACTGAGGTACATGCATCGCACTCTCTGAGGGGACGACATGCGTATGCTTTGGATGAGTTCATCTTGATTTAAATGCCAGACACGTTATCATTTAGCCCACAGGTTTTATCTGTTTGTCGCTAAGTTTGTGATTAATTGGCTGTCATAAATTTTATTAGTGGATACAAATGAGTAGGGGAAGATGCACACAGATATATGTGTGGATGGAAATGGAATGAGGCATGATAATTAGTCTGCCTGCTGTTTTCTCTTTGATTTTCGATAATAAGAGATAAAGCTACCTTATTCGACAAGTGGATCGACATTGAAGGCAGTAAGGCATCCTTTGCCCGCTGGAGAGGACACCCATCTT
The DNA here is from genome assembly GCF_008831285.2 of Nymphaea colorata. NCBI lineage: Eukaryota > Viridiplantae > Streptophyta > Magnoliopsida > Nymphaeales > Nymphaeaceae > Nymphaea > Nymphaea colorata. The sequence goes on from NC_045140.1 coordinate 999,043, forward strand.
CAACCACGCGACGAAACAAGCATAACTGTATGTTAGAAATGCATGAGATTTTTGCAACTTGGTGATCCTCATGATTTGCCCCTGTCTGATAAACTCTTCTGTTCTCCATGCAAAGGTGGGCCATATAACGTGGATCTGTCCTGGATGATCGACAAATTGGGATTGGCTATGGTTCAATTCAGTCTGATCAGAGTAATTAACTCCGTGTTGATACTGACTTCTCAACTGTTTGGCCTGTGAAAATGTCTTAGGAGTACATTTTCATGCCTGAATAGTAACTAAATGCATGTGAACAAACACATGATAAGAGAAGAGCTGCACTGTCTTTCTTGGGCCTTGTCTGTTGCAAGAATCTTTTTCACATACATCACTTCTGTAATTACAGAGAAACTGAAGGCTCCCATCGTCTTTCCTGAAACAATGCAGAACAAGTGGTTTAGGGCCTTGAATTCAGGAAGCTGCCGGTAGTGGTGGGTCCAGAAGGACCTTGGACTCTCTGATTGACAGATTTTTAGGCCCCCAACTTGAGAGGTTCCCTTCTGTAGTTTCACATCATGAGATGGGCATGCTACTTTACCTGATCCCCCTCCCTTTTTCTTTCGTGGTAACTTTTATTATCTGCTTTCTCTTATATGCTTTCAATCTTTTCTTCTTAGTGCACTCACAACTTGTTTGTTAGTGGAGGGGTCGAATCTTGAAAAAGAGTATGATGGTCAAATTTGAACAGTTGATGATTAGGTTGACAGATGCATAAATGTTCTATCAAGGCTCTAGAAAACTGGCTGTGTCAATGTTTTGGATCTTAGTTTGGTCCTGTAATGTGCGTCTATTTTGAAGTGGGTACTGTATTTGCAGTCCAAAACACAATTATTTTGCGTCTATTGATTTGCACAGCAATGTCATTTTGATGTTCAATTGTCACTTCTAAGGCCATGATGTTTGTAGCTTTCTTTGATCGCATTGGTCTCAAGCTATATCTTAAGGATATGGCTGTAGATATGAGGATTCAACAGTTTTTATGGAACTTGTAATGTTTATATGTAGCGCGATCTCATGGCTGAGTTAAACTGGAGAATCCTTATAACATATCTCACATGCCATTTCCTTGCGTAGATAGTGAATCGCCTAATCCGTCTTTAACTTCCTTTCTCTAGTGAGGAAGTATTCTCAAAGGAAGATCAAGAGCACCACTAAGATTCACAAAGACAACACCTTGGAAAAGCTCAGGCAGCAAAATGGCAAAGTTGGCACTCGATCTTAAGAGATCTTCAGCTTGGAAATCTTCACATTTTCCTCTTTCATAATTATACTATTGAAATTTTCTCGGAGGCCATCTCTAAGGCCTGGTTGGCTGCTCCTGCTGGAGCAGTTAGTCACAAGTCACACGAAAGTTTGGTTCCATGGACTACTTTAGAACGCGAACAGAGTAAATCAGCAGGGAAACTAAAGTGAGAGTTTGATTTTAAATGTTTGGTTGGGAGCTAAACAGGTCAAAAGAACTTGTCTGCTGTAAATAAGCTGCCATTAAAATATAACACAGAGATGAAAGAAAGATTTTCAAAGTGGATGTGGGGAACAATGTCAAAGATTCCCCACTTACCCAAATCTCACCCATGGACATACGCCATTAAGAGAGAGGCAGAGAGAGAGAGAGAGAGAGAGAGAGAGATAGAATGTGTGTTTGATCAAACACGTCTTGTCAATGACACACTAATTTCTTTCAGAAAGAAGCTGCACTTCGTTCTGTAAAACTTAGGAAAACCCTGAAGCTAGTATCCCTGCCCCCTCCTGTTTACGCATATTTTATCTTATGCAGAAAGAAGCTCACATGGGTTCTGAAATCTTGTCAAGCACACACTGGAACAGAAAAGTAAACAAGCTCCATGTTTTGCAGAGTCCCCACAATAATTTTGAAAGAAATGCTGCCACGAAAATCATGATTAAGGAAAAAAAAAAACAAACTAATGGAGACCTAGTTTTGTTGGATATTGAGATTGAACTATGTCGATTCTTGGATGCTGTTTTCTCCTTTCTCAAAAGGAAAAAAAGAAAAAACAAACAAAAAGATGTAGCGAGAATGTCAGGATGCTTTAGGTGGACCGTATCTACTGTGAACTAATACACCCTGTTGGGCAACAGAGAGAAATGGACAAAGTTCATATGCAGCCGCTTGGTTCATTAAGACCTACCATGGTTTTATCGTACACAGAAAAAATGGACCATGAGTTCTTGGGGAAGTGAAAAACAGATGAAGAGATTCACAAGGAACTTTCTTACAGTTTGTAGCAGTAACTTTCAAGGAAAATTCTAATAGACTTAACGATTTTCGGATTCGGCTTTTTCACATCAGGAGAATTCAAAGGCCTCTCTCTCTCTCTCTCTCACACACACACACACACACACACGCAGAGAAATTGATGGCAGAGAAGGATAAAGAGGCTTAGCTTTTGAAAAGCAGGCGGTGGAACAAAGATTCATGGGTTCCGTAAAACGCAAGAACACGAGAAAAGGCAATATGGGTGAAAGTGACCATGGTTTACGGGACGCTTTTATTCCACAAGAAATCGGAGCCCAAAACTACTTTTCCTTTCTCAAATAGGCCTCCCATCTCAAGAAAAGCGAGAAAAAGGAAACCGTTTAAGCCCGTTTGCTTGACAAATCCATACTACAAACATGTTTTTTGTGCATTGAGACAAGTTGTGTGAAATTAATTTGACACCAACACTTGCATGCATGATTTTAGTGTCAATAAGTGGGTAGTAAGTAGCGAGCTCCACTATCCTGCCAATCTTTAATCATCTCGTGTTGTGATTTTTTTTTTTTTTTATATTTTCTTTTAATTCGTATCTCCTATACATGCAAACACAGGAACGTACATACAGCGACATATTCGTATCCCGGTGATGTTATATATGGCGAACCTAGTTATATGCATCATATTGGTGCACAAATTTTTATGCGTTAATATGATTAATGATTAAAATATCTTTAGTTCATACTAAAAAACAATAAGTTATATGCGGATAAATATTTATACGTCGATATGATTAATGATTAAAATATCTTTAGTTCATACTAAAAAAACAACAAAAAATTACTCCTTCCTTCCCTGAAAAGAAAAGTTTAATGAAGGTTTACATGTTAAATACGCAACGTGAAGACGTTACCAGTTAAGCAACTATTTTAAAATTTATGAATTAAACAATTATGTTACGTCGGATTTAACCCAGCCCTTGCCGGAAGAGTACTCCTTCCCCCCTCATGTACATGTACAGGACCCTTAAAACGGTGGGCCTCTTCATAGCCACCCAAGTGTGATAAAGAGTAAAGGAAACATGACGCCAGCAAAGAAATGTAGGAGAATAGTTTTTTATATTCTTATTTACATTAGTTTTTATATATATATATATTTTTTTAGCTGGTTCACAAACAATTCAACTGATGAATGGGTTCGATTCGATTTTACGAATCGGTTTTTTAATTGAAACGTTTGTTCTTTTTTAGAGCATTTTTTGTTTTTTTTTTTGAAATATTTAACTTATTGATAAGTTTGATGCATCTCCCTCTAACGAATTACGTATATTTAGTTGACACGAATCTTCAGCTCAGGTCTGGTTGGGCAATATTACATTTAATTTTGAGTTATGGCAATGTAATTTTCGGTCTTTTCAGTGAAAGATTTGATGACAGTGACTCACAGCAGCTTCATGTATCTCTGCTACTGGTTGCCACACATCAAATATTTAATATATAATATCAATTGTATTAAGAAGCTATAAGACATTAATGAATAGAAAGCAAGGTTTAAGACATTAATGAATAGAAATCAAAGTTCGCTTAAGGTGCCTTTACAAAATGAAAAAAAAAAGGTGCTTGGTTCTGCTATGAAATGACAAAATATCGTAAGAACAAGGGAGATTTTTTTTTTTGTTAAATATATGGGTTCGCATAATTAACAACACCAAGTAATATTATATTAGTTATATGATCAGCCAACCTTTAGTCATTAAATTGAAGAGATGTGTAGTTCATATTTGATCAACACAAAAATGAGTTTTAATACATTTTTTATATGATACCAACAAAATAATGAGTTCATTTTTTTTTAAGTTTTTTTTTTATAAAAGTGTCTATCATATTGACATTTTTTTTCTTTGGGTTAAGGAGGCGTATTCTAAAATACTAATCTTCCTACTCACCAATACTTCATGTCCCATTATATGTATGTCGCCACTATGATCACCACATGCAAGTTTAACAGTGCTTTTAAGTACTCATATTTTTTTACAATAATTTGGTGTATTCAACCAATTGTTTTTTTAGAATAGAAGGTCAGCTTTCGATGATTCAAGGTGCTACCAAAGTTATACTTCAACTTGAGCATCAGTGACATCCTTTAAGGTTGATGCCCTTGACAGACTGCTTATCAACCTCATTCCAAGCTGTTATGCCAACCCCGACCAGGTACATGTAAGATGTCAGGTATATTACCAAATATGTAAAGGTACCTAAGAGTTGTATTGGAGATCGATTTGTAAAATTCTGATCTTTCCAGGAGCATATTTGGCAACTCCTTTAGTATCTTAGAAAAAACTTCAGGACTAAAACTATTACTTTTCCATACATAACTATTAACAATTTTACATATTAATTAATCGCTAAAAAAATAATTTTTGATATTCATTCTTGTTAAAAGGTTTTGTTTCAATAATTGCTACTAATTTCTATTTAAAGTATGGAAGTTGACGTTTCACCTATGTTGTTTCTCTCAAAATAAATAGTCCAACTCTTATTAAATTTTAACAACCCAAAATTATCAATAGCTAATATGATATCACGTACATACGACGACAAGATCACAAAATTTTTAGTTTTGATGTTCCATGTAGATAAAGAAGTCCGTGAAATTACAAACTCATTATTTATTACCATTTCACTGAATATCAACCACAATTAATTTGTTTGATTTTCTAAGTTGATAAAATTATTGTACGCTCTGCGTTCTTGGATTTCGGTGACTAATGCCATGTAGTTGCTTATAGCTTAGAGCTCCAAAAAAAGGCTTCTAACTTAGAGCTCCAAAAAAGGCTGCTAGCTTTCATAGAAAGAGATTATATGAGATCAATTAACAGCATAGTCACAAATAACGTTTCGGAGTTTTAAACTAAGAGGTTTTTATGGAGTATAATACAACGAACTTTAGGAGAAAAACAGTAAATTTTTAAAAATTTTAAAAAACTAAAAAAGGGAGAAAATAAAATAAATGAGAAAAAAACATCAAAAAATAAGTAGATGTGCAATAAATAAAAAATAAAAAATAAAAAAAACTGTTTGGTATTAAAAGAAGCTGAAAAAATTGAAAAGAAAGTGAAAAAAACATGAAAACACGTTAAAAACACATTTTTTTGTTTGTTAATTTTTTTTTTCAAAAAAATGCGTTTTTTAAAGTTTTAAACAGCCATTTAATTATCACTTTTTTTTTAGTTTTTTTTCAAAAAAACGTGTTTTTTATGACTATGATCAACAGTAAGAAAAATAGACAAATAAACCGGCGTCAGCAGCTCAAAAAAAAAGAAAAGAAGAGAAAAACTACAGCTCCATGATTGCTATAAGATGCGGGGTAAAAAAAGTTACATAATGAACTAGCCGCCCGGTCACGATTGTTACTACATATTTTCTTCGATTTGGGCTACGTACATTGACTTACTGGCAAAGTTATATCTCAGTAAAAATATACACGCGAAACCAATATTATTGAAGCATGGTTTAATCACCTCTAGGCACATTTATATGTAATTACGAGGACACAATTAGTCACATGTGGTGAAAAAGTGATGTGTATACTTAGTCTGCTTTTATACTTCTTATCTAATCGGAGTACAATTTCTCAACGGACGCGTTAAGTTATGAAGCTATCAATTTTCACATATTCTAAGTTACGATGTCAAATGAAATTAAATAAACCAATGCAATCAATAGAGATGTACATGAAGTGCACGTACAAAGTTTCGCTTATTAAATAAATTGGCCCATGCATATAAAGCATAAAATTTAATATTTTGACAGAAAACTACTGGGTTTGTACCACATTAATGAGGTTCCAATCCTTCATTTAAATTTTGCGCAAATGTCAAATTGGTTAGGAAGACTTGATTTCAGATTAGGCGTTGAATTCAAATTAGATGCTTTTCTCATATTTGGACTCACTAGGTTTTTGAGATCTTGCTGCATGCTTGTCATTTGTTTCCTCAATTATCTTTCCTACAGAGTTGCAGGTATATTTTAACACTAGCTCCATAAGGTGTAGACTCCTTAATATCATGCATTATCTCTTCATATCTGTCACTTCCTGAAGTCATGGAGGATATACCGTTATCACTATTTGTTCAAGTCAGATATATAATGGGTGGTATGTATGACCTATGTTCTCATGGAGTAGGATGCTCAATCTTATATGGTTATCTATATGTGGTGTATATATGATATGGTATGCGTTGTGGCGCCAAAACCTTTCCTCCTTTCCCCTTGCTCTTGAGGTCCAGAGCTGTTTTGAGATCTAGGTGGGGAGTAGGACACTCGTTAACTAAGCATCATCATGCATCTATCGTTTGCAATCCAAGAGAATAGCACTCATGAAAATCAAACTAACAAACGGCCCTTCATCGTTTCACCAATCTGATCAGCTACACTATGTCCCTCGACTTGTGTATGGGAGAACTATTTTGATTTTGAGGAGGAGAACAATGGCGTGATGCAAATCACCCAAACGCTAGATTTTGTGTTGAAGAGAAAGGACTTGTGCATCAATGCACTTTCCTTTCAATGTATCACTCTAGCAACTCTATCTCTGCACAGTTCTGCCCAGCTTCAGCACTTCGATCATGGGCGGAGATAGGGGCCGAGGTGGAGCTGGCAGGGGCCTTGGCCCCCCTCAATGTTTCAAAAACAAAAAATATACATGTATATTTTAAAAAATTTTAATTAGACTATATAAAAGTTTTGAAAGACTATTAAAATTTTGGAACTATAATTTGGCCTTTCTAGTGAAAAATTCCTGACTCTGATGACTAATCATCGTAAGTTGGACAATGGCCGGTTTGTTGGAAGGCATGATATCCTACATATGAATATTGTGAGTTAAACATCTTTGGAAGAATCAAAACAATGTTATTTAAAGCATGCAGTTCACTGGACGAGATGGTGATTTACGTTTCTTGTTGTCGAGCATTCACGTGAGTGAAATATGAATCTTTGTGTACCGTATTTATGACATATTGGTCTTTTTATATTAATCATTTGCTGTTTTTGAGATGAGATTGTGTTTACAATGCAATTGATGTTGTTTAATTGAATTTACTATTTTAACTGAATTTTGAAACCTTTTATTGATTTTTTATTATAGAAAAGTTTTGTTAGACAAAAGCATGAGGCGTAAAGACTCAGAATTATTCTTGACCCCACAAGCGAAATACCAAGACACCATTAAGTCTTAAATTATTTTAAACATTTTTTGCTCAATGGATTTCATTTTGGTATTAGTGAAAAGTCCATGTCGCGTACTAAACAGTACCAACCTGCTTTATAGCAGTGGAGGGACACAACTAGCCTTGATGAAATCATGACATATTGTTAAGTTGTAGTGATAAAGAATCATGAGATAAAGATAAAGTCACGTGGGCTCTAGTTACCTTCACCCACTGAAACCAAATGTTTAAAATTTTTGGCAATTAATGGACTCAGCCAGTGGGTCCGGCATCCACGCGGCCCTGGCCCAGTCTTTGGTAGACTCACTGTCTTGCACCTAGGGATGACAACGTGTCGGATTTGAATCAGATATACTCTTAATTGTATTAGTTGTATTTTTTTTTTCTTTTTTTCAGTTATTCACATATTGAGATTCAAATTGGAACAAAGAATAGTCATTTTTGAATCCAAAAACCGATTTCACAACCCGAATTCGATCCAAATTTGATTTTTACATTTATATGTGAATATGAATTTTGAAATGAATTTGACCAGTTTTCATAATGTAAGAGTATAGGATATTTGTTTTAAAATAAATTCGATCTGAATCCATATCTGAATCCGATCAAATATTTATATATATATGAATCCGATCAAATATTTATATATATATGAATCCGATCAGACGTCAATCTTTTTTTTAAATCCGAATTCGTTCCGATTTCTTAATCGGATATCTGATTTTTTCAAAACAGTTCATTTAGATATCCGATCCAAATCGGATATATTGACATCCCTACTTGCTCCCTATTCCTTCAGCTGTCACTTGGTGAGACTAGAGGTGGTCTCTCGGCCACTATTGAAAAGCCATCATAGATAGTGACAGAGCAGAATTTTCTTCTTAAAGGGGTTGAATGTGAAAGATGGGCACTACTAAATAAAAATTTTTGAATTTTTTTTTTGGCCAAATATAATTAATTTTCAAAATTTTTACACAGATCATATAGAAATTCCTAAAAGTTGAAGTGCCAAAGTTTTAAATTTCAAAATCTTGGGGCCTAGGGGTCCCTGTTCATAGAGGACCTCCTTGGGCCTGCTCACACAGCTCAAGGCCTCGGCCAACTGTTACACCACACCCGACCACAGCCTCGGCCACTGGTGCACCAACCTCGGCTATTGCCGAGCCATGTGCAACCCGGCCATGGCCAGACACAGAGCTAGCGAAAAGCGCTGGATCACAAGCTGTTGTACAAAGTCTGGCCTTAGAGGTCGTTGGCAGTAGGAACTCGATGTAAATGTCATAAATCTGCTTCAAAGAAAAATTGTAGTAAATTCATCGAACACACACAAAGTGTTTTTACTACCAAACTACCTCTTAAATTAAAAAGATGTACACCTACAACACTTAAAAAAGATTGAATGAGGTCGAATTCCACAGCATAGTGATGATAACTTTGAGGCGAATTTGAAATCTAAGTCAGATCTTTTCAGTAGTCACTAAAAGATCCAGAAAGTTTATGTATGGAATTGAAAGTTTGAAGGGTACTACTTCACAGTCATTTTTCAATATGTTTTAAATATTAAATATTAAATGTTGAAGTTTATAAGAATTTTTTTTAGTAGAATCCTAGATCGTAAGCTTAACATACCATTGCTTCACCATCTCCAATAGCGCAAGTGACCAGGGGTTCTATTTGATCAATTTCATCACGGTTGACGTTTTAGAAATGGTGTAGGACGTAGATATCTGGGATTTCTGGAGAAACTGAGGAGAGGCTGGGAATTTTAATACATGCCAAATTTTATAAAATATTAGTTCCATAATTTTACATCTCTGACGTCAATACACAGCTTTTTCAAATCCAGCAAATGTAAAAAGTTCATGAAGAGAACAATGTTTACATGCTTATTCCATCTGAATGTGGCTAGAAATGTCATATAAAATTCTCACTGAATAATTTTTAATTATTTTCGTAAGTGTCTCAGAGAAGAGAACAACCTTGTCCGAACATGAATGTCCTTGGCCTGAGAGACCCCACACATCCTGACCTCTGTTTCATCTTCTTGAGGTAACAAGGAACATTGATGTCTTCTGCTTGCAACTACATACGTGCATTATTCCTATATGGATGCATTCACAATGCAGATTCTTGAATAATGGCTGAAAAACCACAATCTTTTCAGCCCCCACTTGCACCTCACTGGTAATCAAAATTGGAAAGCAGAAAGCAAACTTCAGAGAAGGGCTCTAGTGGGACCAATCAGAGAACGTGTTGTGTTTAATCATGTGAAAGAAGATGCATGCCAAAGTGGGGAAAGCAAGGACAGGCAAATCCAGGTGAGAGAATGGCTATCTAGTTCTTTCTTCTGTGGACTGCAGTAGGTTGGGAATTTGTGTTCAGTGTCAGCTTCAGACTGCATGCGTCAGAAATTGTAGGGCCATATGCACCCGGATTTTGACTTGCATGTGGCATCTGTGATGCAAACAGTACTGCTCGTTTGTCTGGTGTTGGTTGGTGCCATTTGAAAATCGAAACTGCTAAATCCCATACCCTTAGAGGGAAGGAAAGAGTTCAAGAACAATCAAGTGGCATGCTGAATCTTGTTGGTTAGGAGATGAAGGAAGATGATGCGTGCGCTTATGGTGAGCAATGAGGAGGAAACATGGATGTTACTTATTGGTTTACCGATCTTACAGATTGTTAGAAGGTAAGGTCAAGGAGGTGCAGCCAAAGGGTTTGAAACTTGTTTGATCCCAAGTCGATTCGGTCAAGCATTTCTCTTCATGGTCAAGAAAAAACAAGAAGATTCATGTTTTAATCGTAATAAAGGGTACAAGATGTTTTTGAGTATTTGGATTGAAGATCCTTTGGCAAGGATGTTGAAGAAAGATATGTATCCCTTTCAAATTTTAATCGAGGATCCACTTAATCAGGAGCAGGGGGCTACGTTTGTTTCAGTTCAATCAGTACTGAGAGGTGGTCATGAATATGGGATTTCTTTGTGGTTATTGGGCAGCTGCATGTTGGCAATCAGGTGTATGAGTCCACTTAACTGCAGTTTCATGGTGGCAATCTCACAAACTGTTCAAAATGGGCTGTCCACAGAGAGTTGATTAGAGCAAAGCTTTGGAGATTTGGTGGCTCAAGAAGTCATGAAATTGCTCAAGATAAATATGTTTCAGACATGGAGAACTCATATATGGCTGGTCCACTCATGGAATGCAACGTTTGGAGCCAAGAAGAGCTAGATTCTGATGATGACCTTTTTATTCAAGGAAAATAACTAACTATCCAACATCATTTTCTCATCTTATCATGTTGAAGCAAGAGCACTTAACGCCATATGAGTCTGGGACCCACTAGATCAAGATTCCTTTTTTAGAATGCATTATTCTGGCAGAAGTTTCTTTAACTTTAGTAATTGTCAAGATCAGAAGTTCATCAAAATTGGAGAAATATCAAATATATATACTTCAATTTATCGTAGGAAGGATGAATCATCTCGAAATTCATATTTTTTGGCTCACCCATAATTAGTAGATGAAAGAACTTGTCTTTTGCTCGCTAACCCAATTTCCTTTGTGTCCCTTTGTTTTCCTTTTGTTTTCACGCTTTCTTATTTATTTCTGGTGATGATAATTCACATTCAGATTCAACTGCTACGATGTTGTTTCTATTACTTTTATTTGCTTTTTGGTATGGAGCGAGTTTATGTTCAACCTATGAAGAAAGCTTTCAAGGTTCAAGTTGAGTATAAGATTACTTGTGATGAAAGACAAGGTTCTGTAAACTGGCATACTGGTTGAATGGAAAAAGAAAGTCTGCATGCATTATCATGGATGTATGCTATCATAAACTGAACTATATAAACCTGTGCTTCCTTACTTTGTTTTCTCCCAATGGCATTGTTGTTATACCCTGAAGTACCCATATCCATCAACACTTGATGTTGTAACTTTCTTTTTCTATTGTGGAAGATGCAACCCCTTGGTCTCATTGAAAGCCAAGGTCTGCAAGATTTTATCATCAAAGATGCTTCTATTTTCTCTAGTTTGTCACTGACACGAATGGAGATATTGTCGTCAATTTTGATTACAATTTACAGCAAAAAAATCAGGTCAGCCTTCTTTGTGGGTAGATTGCAGGCTCTCTATTGAAACTCCTTGGATTTGTTGTTAGATTTGAGACTACTGCCCAAATTATGGAGGGCTATTGAACTTCAAATTATGGAGGGCTCTTGAAGAAGTTTCGTTGTTGATTCTCAAGAAAGTGAGTGCCTCTTATTATAGAAACAACAGACCATAAGAAGATAGCTGAACATATTGCAGAATTTAGAATATATGTGATCAATTGGCTAAGATACGACGACCAATCAACAACTGAAGCACAGTTTCTTCCTAGCTACAAGGCCTTCATCACTTTTATGATGAAGCCTCCTGTCCCATGATACAAGCAGGTCGTAGCTCTTCTCCAGAGCCATGAAACCTTCAACACACTCTAATACACTGAAAACAGCAGCACATGACCAAATTAAAACGGGCATTTTCAGCCCAACGCCAGCGCAAGCACTACAAGAAAAGAGGCAGCTATTGGAGCCAATTTTTCTCCATGACGACAACGATTTTCTCAAATCAGCAAATAATATTGTCAACATCAACAAAATCAAGGTAATGAAGCTAATGAAAATCAGCTTGTTGATGGAAAGAGCTCTAAAGAGATGGTTGTTGTCAAATATCCCCCAAGGCCTAACCCAAATCATAGATTTAACCAAAACATTCCAAGCTCATGAGCTGCCTTAAGCATTGGCAGCATGGACTAATACACACTCTGTGCATGTGGCATTAGCAGGACGCCTCCACCTTCCTTCAATAGAAGCCTTCACAGCACAGGGTTGCCAATGCCAACGCTTCTAACTTAATAGCTGCTTGGTACAGAAGATACTACCTTGCTTCATCTCTGCAAAACACATTTCCAGGCCTACATTTGAAGTGCCGCCTCTGCCATTCTGAACCCATTCTGACCAAACTCAGTCTTTCTCCACCACCTACTTGGTCCCCTTTCTCGGCACAGACGTGGTCAATCTGGATGCACACGCCGCTCGCCTGGAACAGCTTAAGTTGATAACCATGCCCTGCAAGCAATGCTGCTAAATGCATTTCCGCACAACCTCTAGAGCCTCCATTACGACCTTACATTGAGAACCTGCGAATATGAACTTGTTGATCCTACCCTTTCCAAAGGCTCCAAATGGAGCCAACATAGGAGATTTTCCTAGCGCATGTCTTCCTCTCTTGTGGCTACTATTAGACCAAATCGCAAGCTTTTCACCGCTCCAATCGAACCACCAAGAGGCTTATTAAACTTGCAAGAAATAAACGGCCACACATTTGCTTGCAAGCTTGCAAGAAAACATAATGTGATTTGTATTTTCTTCCCTCCTTCCTGCATATAAAACACTGGTTAGCTAGCGCAACTCCCTTTTCTCAAAGTTTATTAAGAGTTGGCAATCTGCCACAGATAGGTATATAGGCAAACCATCTTGCCCTAGGATGTGCCTCCTTCGACCAAACCCAATGCCTTCCTCTACCATCATCATTACCACATGGCCAGGTGAGAAGCGGTACTTCGACCCTCTCGATCGAAGCTTCGAAAGCTCCACATTGATTATGAATAATCTGAACTATACCCAGGGATGGCTTTGTCCCTGGGAGGCCAACGGTCATGCGATATACTAAATAAATTTTTCGATTTTTTTTTTTTTACAGGGGGCCAATTCCCAATTCTAATTTTCCATAAGTTTTTAAGAGACAAACTAACATTTTTGAAACTTAATACGTAAAAAGTTTTTTTTTTTTTTTTCAATATACATAAATGATACATATCCAAACAAAAATAATATCAAACCACAAATAAATTCCTATGAGGTACTTGAATTGAACCAAGGTGGGCATGGCCTCTTAGTGGTGTCAATGGAATGGATTTGAGTCCGATAATTCTTTACTGTATCTGTTTTGTTGGATAATCATATATTCACATTCGGATTCAAATACAAATAAATCAAAGTCATATCCAAATAATTTAAAATCGAGTTTCACAATCTAAATCTAATTTTTGGATTCATATTCAAATTCAAATTCTTTCAAACATTTGGATATATGATATTTATTTAAAACTAAATCCTATCTGAATCCAAATCAAATTAGATACATATGCGTATCCTAATATGGACGGATATCATTTCTTAAATCTGAATCTTCGTAATGTTTTTTCCAACGGTTTCGTCAAATATCAATTCAAATTCCCTGGGCCCACGTTAGTTCTAGAATTGCCTCCAAATCCTGTCTCATATTTTGATAGGTTTGTTGAAGCAAAAGCACTTATGCAACTTCACCCCTCGCTTCATTGCAGGGTTGCACATAAATAAGTCGCATATACGTTTAAAAAATTCTTTTGTTATTAGATCGTCGTGATGATTTTATGCGTGTTGGACCAAAACTCAGTTATAAGTAATAAGTAAGGCAGGGCGTAGGGTTGGGTACATGATGGGCACCTGGTACTCGACCCGACTCAAGCCCGAAAAAAGGAATCGGGTTGGCCCGATAAGTGTTCGGGCCAGCCTGGCCTGACTGAGCTTGGTACGGCACAACAATTTTTTTAATATATATTTTATTACTATATATATATATATATAATATTTTATTATAATTAATTATATTTATATAATATTTTATACTAAAAATATATGTTTTTTAATTTAATTGGGCCGAGCTCAAAATCAGGTTTTAAGTATCGAACCGGGCCCAGGCCTGGGTTTCGTCCGCCCAAGCCCGACTCCTTATCCGGCTGGGCCGGCCTGGTGCCTCTCACAGTCACCAACGTCAACATGCAACCCTTCATCATATCAAAATAGCTAAAACATATGCACCTTAACTACCACATTTTTTCATTGGCAAATATATTTAGAACTAAAGCAGACATTGTTATTTTTGTTTTTGGGTGGTGCGCTATTTAGCGTATAAAAAACCAGCTATGCATGCTCGACAGGCCGGCAGCTGTCTTCCAGTCTGTAGTTCAAGTAGCTAACCTCAAATGATAGTACAGATTTCTCCTAGCTAGTTAGGAAATTTGGATGTAGACTTTAAGCAAACAAACTTGGCTTGACTAGAGGATAAAAAACTAATCTTATAAGCCAAAGATGCCCAACACTTTAATTTATTCATATATACAGGACTACCGATTATTCACAATATACTATATACAGCTAGACAGACTTCTAAACAACTTCTTCGACAAGTAGCTGCGGTTGTTTGGCTTGTCGACGCCATTAACAAGTAGCTAGCGGTTGTTTGTCTTTTATGTGATGACTCTGCCTATAAATACTGGAGGGGTCTTCACATATCGACATCACTCATCCATTCCCACCCTTTAGCCCTAAGAGCCCCGGCCTTCAATTTCTTTCTCAGCCATCGTCGTCCTCCTCCCGATATACAGCTTTGTGTAGCTAGCTAGCGCCTGCAGCCATGGGACGCTTCTTTCCTATTCTTGCGATCACAGTCATGGCGGCAATGTCGTTGGTAGCCGCCACCGTTGCTTATCCTGATCATGATGAACATCATGATGTTCATGAAGTTGAGCATCCTGCTCCCTTCGTTCCTGTCCCTCATGCAGAGACGGATGAGCATGTCCTGTACTTGGGTAAATTTGCAGTGGAAAGGTACGACGAACAGAGCCATGCTGACCTCAAGTTCATTCAGGTGACTGAAGCAGAAGTACTTGATCGTGGCACCGAGCATTACACATACCACTTGCTGATGAAGGTTCACGATGGCTATGATTTCAAGCTTTACAAGTGCGAAGTGTTCCAGGATCTCTCAGGATATGAAGAGCCCCCGGTGCTCAACGTAGGCTACTTTGAGCCGCTCTAAGAATCGCAGCAGATTGCTGTATTTGCTCCATCTTATATATGTGACTCGCTTTTTCCGAATATATAGCAGCTTGAAGTTGTGTGTAGGACAGGTAGGTTGTGATCGAATAATTTAAAATGTTTGTTCAGTCTTGTTTGTGGAGAGAAAGTGGTGTGTTTGAGTTTTCATGTTCATGCAGTGGAGGAAATCCACAGTTTAAAAGTTTTCCTTGTGTATGTTGTACATGTACGTGCTTTTATATGATTCAAAGAGGATACATTGACATCCCAATATCTGGCCAGTCCAGTCTGCTAGCTTCAAAGTTGCATGTGAATCCTATCTCAACAATATGATAAGGTTTATCGAAGCTAAAGCACTGGTGCAATTTCACCCCACGCTACATTGCAAGGTCCTACGTGAAGAAAAAAGTGTTGGAAGTCACAGATTTGATCACGTTTCAAATTTTCGTCGTAGCGTACAACTTAGAAATGGGAACAACTTTATTTAGATGGTAAACTACATTTGGTCGTCAAATTAGTGCTTCTCTTAATTGATTGAGTGGAAGAAGAACTAAGTTGATCTCCAAATTCAACTACGCTAGACCTGGTTAAGTTGAACTTCATAAAAAGACCAAAGCCCAAGTCTAAATTTTAGAACTAGGAGTGGAGTACTCGTACTCAAATCTCAGTTGGGGGAAAATATTGATCGTTCTTTGAGGAAGTGATCAAGTACTGTAAAATTGTATGTTGTGAATGACGTGAAAATCGTATTTTTTATTAAAATATTTTGTAAAATTAAGTTAAGACTTAGGATGCATATCATAAAAGAAAGGCCAGACAAAATATGGATGAAGTACGGTGAGCATGAAACAGACCCGAAGAAATTTTCTCAACAACATGATGATCAGAATGGGCAAGGAGGGCCGCAGACTTTAGCAACAACTTTTTTGGGGTTCCACTTGCTTATTTCCACAAAGAATCATGAACATCTTGTCACCAATGCCTTCATGCAACCCTTCATCATTCTAAAAGTGATAAAACATATATACGTTTACCTACTACAAGTTTTCATTGAAAAATATCGAACTGGGGTTATATATGCCATGTCGTGTATGAAATTTTCACATGCCAATCGAAACATGACAAACAATGAGCCTGATTAATAGAAAAATAAAACTTTTGTAAGGACAAGAAAGGAAGCTGAAAAAGAAAGATTTTGAGATTCGATAAAGCTCAAACGTATCAGAGCGGCAAAGAGGCGTCTTTGTTTTCTTTTGTCTGGCTCATATCATTATCTCATATTTTTGTTGTTATCTCATACACATGATGTCATACCTCTGTGATTATTTTGTCCCCATCATACCTCCATTATTATCTCATACCCATTATCTCATACACATGATCGCATACTCATATGGTTATCTCATACCGTCCCTTATATTGGCTATGATATAATGACATGAGTATGATAATGATAGACGTATGAGATAATAAGTAAATGATGCTATAGGTTTGAGATAATGACAGAGGGTAAAAGATAATGGGTATGAGATGACGACATGGATATGAGATAATGAGTGTGAAGTAATGACAAGGGTATGAGATAATGATAAAGGTATGAGATAATAACAACACTATCAAGAATATTTGATATGCACATGCAATGTTGGGCCATGAAAGTAAACATGTATATTGATAGTAGGATACATAACTCGTTCTTAAAGAATATATGAATTTATTTATATAGATTGAATGGCGTTGAGTGGCATAGGATAGCTGGTCGGTCTAAATGTCGTGTTGACCACTTATATTCAGTTTGTTTTTTATGTGTGCTATTCTTTTGAGCTATAGACAATGACACACATGACACTTGAGTTGAAAAATCCCAAGCACTACTGAACCCCATGGGTAGTTTCATCTCTCACAAACCACCAATTATATAAATCGGGTGAAGAACTGAAAAAGCTGACATCAATTTTCCATTTTTGGGTGGCGGGCCATTTAGTGTTGGGACAACGCCCTTGCCATGGAAACTAGGAAACTAATTGGTGCGCGGTAGCTAGCTAGTTTTCAGTCTGCAGTTGATGGCCGGAGTAGCTAACCTAAATTAATGCTTGTACAGGGATCACCTAATTTGCAAAATGTGCAGTAGTTTTTGCGCAATCAGATATGACTTGGTTAGAAGATAAAAACTATTATAAGCCAATGGTACCCATCATTTTTATTCATATAAACAAAGTAGTTAGTTGCTAAATTAAACACAACAAGATAGACGCTTAAACGATGTTGTTCCAAAGAAAAAATGGCAAGTAGGTGCGCTTTTGTAGCTTATTGACGCCATCAATAAGTAGCATTTACGTTAAAAAAAAAAATCTTTTGTTATTAGATCCTCACGATGATGACGCAACTTAGATGATCTATACATGCTGCAAGGTACATGTTATTTAATTATATAAATTTTATGCCTTATGACCAAATATTTAAGGTGATTCTATGCATTTTATATAGAAAGATGTTGATTTGATTAATTAACGAGTACTTCACCAAAACAAAAAAAAAGTTAAATTTGATCCTAAAACATAAAAAATTAACTTTGTCCTGGAAAAGTGAGTGATTACATACGCAAGTTTCAGCTGAAGTTCAGTTTTCATGTATGTTTGATAGTCTTGGATCCAAGGCTGATTTTAAATCCATGTTAAGTTAAATCGACAACTTAATCAAAGAGTGGATTTTTCACAAATCCATGGATTTGTGGTCCAAGGAAGCGAGGGTCTGACCTTAAATCCATGACTTTAAAATCTGTGGTATTCTCGCAAGATCTGTCATTCAAGGCTATTAAACATAATGAATTGGGCTGGACGTGGGGACGTGACGTGTTCTCCACCAGCTCAAGATCAAGTTAATTTTTAAATATATTATTAATATTGGTCAATCTGGACTATGGTCAGCCCTGCTCGTTTCACAGCTTATCAGCAGTCCCATTGCGTGTTATTTTTTTTTTCGCTTAAAAAAAAATTCACTGGGACTGGGCAAGATAGGCCGTCATTTTTCTAAGAATGTAGGCTAGCTAAAAGGTGCACCATTAAAGTTTTATTATAATGTATGGCTTTCGGACTTAGACGTTGGGACAGCTTTATAAGTTGGAAGTTAAAACTACATTTGGTCATCATATCAGTGTCCAACTTAATTGATTAAATGCTAAAAGAAGTAAGCTGGCCTCCAAATTCAACTAAGCTAGACCGGATTAGGTGGGACTCGATATAAGAAAGTCTGAACCGCTTACGTCCCATGCCATGCTATAACTGGGAGTAGAGTCATATTCAAAACTCAATTGGCGGAAATGTTTTTTCTTGAATTAAGATTGTCACCAACGTCTCCATGCAACCCTTCATCTTCTAAGAAAGCTAAAACATATACACCTTAACTACTACATTTCTTCATTTTACAAATATATCTATATATATAGATCGACTGAAGAACTGAAGAAGACATTGATATTTTTGTTTTTGGGTGGTGCGCCATTTATCGTTTAAAGAACTCTGTACGTAGTTCAAGTAGCTAACCTAAAAAATGATGGTACAGAGATCTCTTGGCTAGTTAGAAAATTTGGATGTGGATTTTAAGCAAGCAAATTGGCTAAAAAACTAATATTATAAGCCAAAGATAACCAATACTTTAATTTATTCATATATACAGGACTAGTGATTAGTCACACTATACTATATACAACTAGACAGACTTCTAAACTTCTTCTTTGATCCGAAGAAAAAGAAGACAAAGTAGTTGCGGTTGTTTTGCTTGTCGACGCCATTAACAAGTAGCATTGCGTTCACGTTTTTGTTTTTGATTAGATGTCTCCGCCTATAAATACTGGAGGGGTCTTCAGATATCGACATGACTTATCCATTCCCACCCTTTAGCCCTAAAAGCCCCGGCCTTCAATTTCTTTCTCAGCCATCGCCATCCTCCTCCCGTACACAGCATTGTCTAGCTAGCTAGCGCCTGCAGCCATGGGACGCTCCTTTCCTATTCTTGCGATCACAGTCATGGCGGCAATGGCGTTGGTATCCGCCACCGTTGCTTATCCTGATCATGATGAACATCATGGCGTTCATGAAGTTGAGCATCCTGCTCCCTTTGTTCCCGTCCCTCATGCAGAGACGGATGAACATGTCCAGTACTTGGGCAAATTTGCAGTGGAAAGGTTCAACGAACAGAGTCATGCTGACCTCAAGTTCATTCAGGTGACTGAAGCAGAAGTACTTGACCGCGGCACCGAGCATTACACATACCACTTGCTCATGAAGGTTCAGGATGGCTATGATTTCAAGCTTTACAAGTGCGAATTGTTCCAGGATTTCTCAGGATATGAAGAGCCCCTGGTGCTCAACGTAGGCTACTTTGAGCCGCTCTAAGAATCGCAGCTGATTGCCATATTTGCTCCGTCTTATATATGTGACTGGCTTTCTCAGAATATATATCAGCTTGAAGGAGTATATAGGGCAGATAGGTTGTCATCGAATAATTTAAAATGCTTGTTCTGTCGTGTCCGTGGAGAGAAAGTGGTGCATTTAAGTTTCCATGTTCAGTGGAGGAGTCCACATTTTAAAATTTTTCCATGTGTGTCTTGATCAGTTCTACATGTACGTCATTCTATATGGTTCTATATGATTCAAATAGGATACATTGACATCCCAACTTCTGGCCAGTCCACTAGCTCCAAAGTTGCACGCAAATCGTATCTCAACAATATGATAGGCTTGTCGAAGCTAAAGCTTTGGTGCAACTTCACCCCTCGCTAATTGCAAGGTCCTACATCAAGAAAAAAGTGTTGGAGCTCACAGCTTTGATCACGTTTCAAATTTTCGTCGTAGAGTATAACTTAGAAATTGGAAGAACTTTATTCAGATGTTAAACTACATTTGGTCGTCATATTAGTGTTTGTCTTAATTGATCAAGTGCTAGGGGAACTAAGTTGATCTCCAAATTCAACTATGCTAGACCTGGTTAAGTGGAGTTTGATAAAAAAACAAAACCCAAGTCTGAATTTTAGAACTGGGAGTGGAGTACTCATATCCAAAGCTCAAGTACTGTACAATTGTATGTTGTGAATGACATGAAAATCGTATCTTTTGTTAAAATATTTTGTAAAATTAAGTTGGACTTAGGATGCATATCATTAAAGAAAGCCAAACAAAATATGGATGAAGTATGGTGAGCATGAAACAGACCTGTAGAAAATTTCTCTACAACATGATGATCAGAATGGGCATGGAGGCCCCAGACTCTAGGAACAACTTTTTTTGGGTTCCACTTGCTTATTTCCGCAGAGAATCATGAACATCTTGTCACCAGTGCCTTCATGCAACCTTCATCCTTTTAAAAGAGCTAAAACATATATACTTTTACCCACCTCAAGTTTTTTTGAAAAATAACGAAGCTAGTTATATGTGACATGTCGTGTATGAAATTTTCATATGTCAATTTAATCATAACAAAAAAAGTGCCTGATTAATATAAAAAGATAACTTTTGTAAGGACAAAAAAGGAAGCTGAAAAAAAAGATTCTGGGATTCGATAAATCTCAAATGTGTTAGTTCGTATATGCATAGAGTTATGAGCAATATATCCCTTTGAGTGGCCAAAAAGCATCTTCGTTTTTTTTTGTCTCGCTCATGTTATTATCTCATATTTTTATTATTATCTCAAACACTTGATTTCATAACTTTGTCATTATTCAGTACCCATCATACCTCTATTATTATTGCTTACCCATTAGCTCACACCTCTGTCATTATCTCATACCTCTATCATTATCTCAAACCACTCATTATAGTGGGTATGATATAATGACATGAGTATGATAATGATAAATGTATAAGATAATGAGTATGAGACATTATAGGTATGAGATAATGACATGAGGTAAGAGATAATGGGTATGAGATAATGGGTGCGAAATAATGACAAAGTTTTAAGATAATGATAGAAGTTTGAGATAACAACACGATTAAGAATATTTGATGTACACATGCAATGTTGGGCTATTAAAGTAAATATGCATAGTGATAATAGGGTCCACCTTTGGTGCACTCTCGTTATGTACACTGAGCAGTGTACAGAACTCGTTCATGAAAAATATATGAATTTATTTAATTAGATTGAATGACCTTGAGTGGTGTAGTATAGCTCGTCAGTTTAAGTGTTGTATTGACCACGTGTATTCACTTTGATTTTTGTGTGTTATATTCTCCTGAGCTGCAAACAAGAATATACACCACACTTGAGTTGAAAAATGTACCTTAAGATTACTAAGGCCCCATCACTTTTATTCATATAAAAGAACTAGTTAGTTATGCTACATCAAACACAACTAGATAGACGCTTAAACGATGCTTAGAAAAAAGATGACAAGTAGGTTAGTTTTTGTTAAAACTTATTGACGTCATCAATAATTAGCATTTACGTTAAAAAAAATCTTTTGTTATCCTTATGATGATGACATACCTTAGATGATCTGTATATGCTGCAAGGTACATGTTATTTAAT
Source organism: Nymphaea colorata (assembly GCF_008831285.2). Lineage (NCBI taxonomy): Eukaryota > Viridiplantae > Streptophyta > Magnoliopsida > Nymphaeales > Nymphaeaceae > Nymphaea > Nymphaea colorata. Next base: position 1,020,961 of record NC_045140.1, read on the forward strand.
TATATATATTTATGCCTTATGGCCAAATATTAAAGGTGATCTTATGCATTTTATACAGAAAGATGTTGATTTTATTAATTAACAAGTACTTTACCAAAGCACAAAAAAGTTAAATTTGGTCCTACAACATAAAGCATTTAATTTTGATCCGGAAAAATGAGTAATGACATACTCATGCTTCAGCTTAAGTTCAGTTTTCATCTATGATCCAAGGCTGATTTTAAATCCATGTTAAGTTAAATAGACAACATAAACAAAGAGTGGAATTTTTCAACTCAGGTTTTCAAATCTGTATTGACTTGTGGAAACCATGGATTTGTGGTCCGAGGAAGGGAAGGTATGACCATAAATCCATGGTTTTAAGATATGTGATATTCTCTCAATATATAGTCGTCCCTGATGCTTAGCAACGAATACTTTTGTCGGGAATCACACTTACGTAGTGCCTTGCAGAAATGATCGGAAATCTTATGGGGACATTGGATGTCTTAGAATTTTGATTCTGGAATCAAAATTCCGGAACAAAATTTCCACTTGACCAGGAATTGGAACGGGAATTCCATTTCCAATTTTCCTTTCAGTTTCATAGTATGGAATTTTAATTCTAAAATAAAAAAGATTTTTTAATGAAAAATAATTAAATTAATTTGCTTCAAAGAGAGATAAAAAGATCCATCATTATAAAGTCATAATATTACCCCTTGGAGTGAGATCTTAATTCCATAATTTTGATTCTGAATGGGCCTATAATTCCATAATCAAATTTTTTTGTTTGGTAATGTAATTCTCATTTTTTAAAAATGGGAATGATGATTTTGAAATTCCATTGGTTCGAAGTGAATCAAACGCCCCCCCTATTGGGTAGTTTGGTAATGACAACATGCGCCTTAACGCACTATTTTTTTGTACCAGACTAAAAAAATCAAGGCAGATTCATAGAAAATTATGTTATTATGGTTATAGATCGCACCATTCAGGTTTTATTATAGTGTATGACTTACGGATTCAGACGTTGGAACAGCTTTATAAGTTGGAAGTTAAAACTACATTTGGTCACCATATCAGTGTCCAATTTAATTGATTAAATGCTAAAAGAAGTAAGCTGGCCTCCAAATTCAACTAAGCTAGACCGGATTAGGTTGGACTCGATATCAGAAAGTCTGACCGCTTAGGTCGCAAGCATGCGATAACTGGGAGTAGAGTCATATTCAAAACTCAGTTGGTGGAAATGCTTTTTCTTGAATTAAGATTGTCACCAACGTCTCCATGCAACCCTTCATCTTCTCAAAATAGCTAAAACATATGCACCTTAACTGCTACGTTTTTTTCATTTACAAATATATCTATACATAGATAGACTGAAGAACTAAAGAAGACATTGATATTTTTGTTTTGGGTGGTGCGCCATTTAGCGTTTAAAGAACTCTATACGTATTTCAAGTAGCTAACCTAAAATGATAGTACAGAGATCTCATAGCTAGTTAGGAAATTTGGATGTAGATTTTAAGCAAGCAAATTGGGTTGACTAGAGGAAAAAAAACTAATATTATAAGCCAAAGATACCCAATACTTTAATTTATTCATATATACAGGACTAGTGATTAGTTACACTATACTATATACAACTAGACAGACTTCTGAACAACTTCTTTGATCCGAAGAAAAAGATGACAAGTAGTTGCGGTTGTTTTGCCTGTCGACGCCATTAACAAGCAGCCTTACGCTCACATTTTTGTCATTGATAAGATGTCACTGCCTATAAATACTAGAGGGGTGTTCAGATATCGACATCACTTATTCATTCCCACCCTTTAGCCCTAAGAGCCCCGGCCTTCAATTTCTTTCTCAGCCATCGTCGTCCTTCTACCGATATACAGCTTTGTCTAGCTAGCGCCTGCAGCCATGGGACGCTTCTTTCCTATTCTTGCGATCACAATCATGGCGGCAATGGCGTTGGTAGCCGCCACCGTTGCTTATCCTGATCATGATGAACATCATGATGTTCATGAAGTTGAGCATCCTGCTCCCTTCGTTCCTGTCCCTCATGCAGAGACGGATGAGCATGTCCAGTACTTGGGTAAATTTGCAGTGGAAAGGTACAACGAACAGAGCCATGCTGACCTCAAGTTCATTCAGGTGACTGAAGCAGAAGTACTTGATCGTGGCACCGAGCATTACACATACCACTTGCTCATGAAGGTTCACGATGGCTATGATTTCAAGCTTTACAAGTGCGAAGTGTTCCAGGATCTCTCAGGATATGAAGAGCCCCCGGTGCTCAACGTAGGCTACTTTGAGCCACTCTAAGAATCGTAGCTGATTGCCATGTTTGCTCCATCTTATATATGTGACTGGCTTTTCCAGAATATATAGCAGCTTAAGGAAAGTATAGGACAGAGGTTGTCATCGAATAAATAAAATGCTTTCTCAGTCTTGTCTGTGGAGAGATGGTGGCGTCTTTGAGTTTCCATGTTCATGCAGTGGAGGAGATCCACATTTTAAAAGTTTTCCTTGTGTATCTTGATCATCAGTTGTAGATGTACGTGGTTCTATATGGTTCATTTTCGTATCAATTATGTCCAACACATTTTGCTTATGATGTTCTGGAAAGAAATACACTTTTTTCTTCTCTTTTCTAATTTTTTCCGGGAGTGTTTTTCAGAATGGGTTCAGCACAGTTGGCTACATCTGCAAGGTGGAAAAATGAAAAATACAATAGAAAATCGAAAGTTAATTATGCACGTAGTGGCCTTACTCATTTCTTATAGGGTGGAATCTTGAGACTTTGTAAAAATTTAGATGAATTCTCCCTGAATTTATGCATTATTTGATCCCAAGTTTGTTTCACCATGTGGGGTTTCGAATTTGGAAGCGGTATTTCACAAAGCGAAGTTTTCTGAAAAAACATTTTTGTCATCCAAAGACATCCTTAGATGTTCAACCACGTCGAGTCTTAGACTTGGCGAAATTTGGCTTTTCGTGGCAGAGCAGCATACTGACTTCAAACCCAACCATAACTTGAACACTATTTTCATGGTCGGTCCAATAAAATGGATGTACATTTAGATTTTGAATATCGAATACTTTGGACTCATTTGTAACCTGCAGGCTACTATGACTCTTGGCACCATTCATATGTATGTGAGGATCTTAAAAATTAAAATTCCTCTTAATATTTTTTGACATACAATGAAATCTAAAGCATTTTCGGATCACTTTGAACCAAAAATCATAAGGGAAATACTGAGCTGCACAATTGGATGACGATTTTGGCAAGCAAAAACATGTTTTTTCGGACATAGCAACTTTTGAAGCAATGCGAGCAGTTGATCGTTTATGCCATTAATGCTTTTAATTTCTATACACAGTGCGAATTAATAAATAAGATATTCAAAGGTTCTTATATATATATATATATATATATATATATATATATATATATATATATATATATTTGTGGGGTTTTAAGTTCAATGGCCGATTTGTAGGTTTTTGACTGCATGTTGAACGCGTCTATACCATTAATTCATGTTATAGCAAACGAGATTTCTGACCCGAAGTAGAGCATTTAATAAACCAACTTGCGTTTGGAATCGTACGTTCTCTTATGAGAATTTTCAAGTTCATGGGAGTTTAGAAAAGTCCTCATCAATTTTGTGATCAGAGATGGATGACGTTTTCTTATGGGGAATATTATCTTTCAAGCTGCAGAAATCAAAATTCTAAAATGAAAATGTTTAGCTACATTGAACCACCAAGCTACATGTAGAACCAGACATACATGAAGAAATTAAGTCTTCCAAATGTGGTTCTCCTCCACTGAACAAGGAAGGGAAACTCAAATACACCACTTTTCTCCACACACAATCACTGAACAAGTATTTTTATTCGACCGCACCTATTTGTTCTATTCTATCACGCCGCTATTGATCTGGAAAGGAGAAAACACGTCAATCTGCTGCGATTCTTAGAGCGGCTCGAAGTAGCCTAAGTTGAGCACCGGGGGCTCTTCAAATCCTGAGAGATCCTGGAACACTTCGCACTTGTAAAGCTTGAAATCAAGGCCATCGTGAACCTTCATCAGCAGATGGTATGTGTAATGGTCGGTGCCGCGATCCAGTACTTCTGCTTCCGTCACCATACTGAACTTGAGGTCCGCATGAGTCTGTTCGTCGAACCTTTCCACTGCGAATTTACCCAAGTACTGGACGTGCTCATCCGTCTCTGCATGAGGGACAGGAACAAAGGGAGCAGGATGCTCAGCTTCATGAACATCATGATGTTCACCATGATCAGGATAAGCAGTGGCTGCCAACGCCATTGCCGCCATGACTGTGAACGCAAGAATAAGAAAGAAGCGACCCATGGCTGCAGGCGCTAGTTAGCTAGACAAAGGGAGGAGGACGATGGTGGCTCTGAGAAAGAAAGGCCGCAGCGATCTTAGGACAAAGGCGAGGGAATAGACAAGTGATGTCTATTCGCGAAGACTCCCGCAGTATTTATAGGGCAGGGTTGTCATGTAGAACAAAAATGAGCTCAGGGTGATGCTACTACATGAAAAGTGCAGCTAATTGTGATCATCTTTTTCTCCAAGATTGTTTAAGTTAGTCCTCTATCTATGGATGAATAAAAGTAATGGTTGTCTGTGGCTTTCAACAGGTTTTATTTTTTCTCCACTTAATTAGTCGTACCTTCTTCTGCAAAACAACTGTAAAGTTCTCAAATTAGGTGATCCCTGTAGGCCTCTACCGTTAAGGCTGAATGGCACATTGGCGGTGTGATTCTTGTGGATTTACCACATTTTAGTTAACTATTGTATTGTACTCACCCACCCTAGTTGACTATTGTATTGTACTCACTCACCCTGGAGGCAGGAAAATGGCAGGGTCTTTTAGTGTTTTTTGAACTTTTTTAAACCATATATTGTTAACTTCCTATTCACTCCGAGCCTTTTACTTTTTTTTTTTTAAACTTTTTTGAACCATTAATCTCATTCAAACATACTTTTTGTACGAATACTTTAGGTAAGCTACCCTCTCATCGAACACGAACTAACCTACCACCTTTAATTTCCTTGCATTCATGGCAAGGTCCTACCACCCGTAAAATAAAAAGAAAAAAGAAAAAGAAAAAGTCGACGTCTTCTCTCATTCTTCACTCGGTCTAGATGAGTCAATGAATGTATTTGGCGAAGAAATTAAAAATGTGATAGGACGGGTATGGTTTACCTCTTTTAAAAACATGAAGGGTTGCAACCACTTTGCTGACAAGATGTTGATGGTTCTTTATAGAAATTAACAAATTAATGTAACCCAAAGAAGTGGTCGCCAAGGTCAGCATCTGCAACATTATTGCTCGTTCTGATAAAGTTGTTGAGAAAATTTTGGTTATACATATATATATATATATAGTCTAGCTTTTTTTTCTGTGTACTCCTGATCAACAACTAATTTTTTCACAACATGCATTTTAATAATATTATTTTCATGTCATTCATGCACAATTTTACTGTTCATTTCCTTAAGGAACAAGCAATTTCGCATATATGGTGAGCGCCACACTCAGCGTTGGATATGACTGCTCTCCCAATTCTTGGGTCTGATCTAGCTTTGATCGAGTCCCACCTAATCGGTTGTAGCTTAATTGAATTTTTAGTTCATCTTAATTCTTCGACGTTTAATCAAGGTCATAAACAAAAATATATAATGACCAAAGGCCGTTTAACTTAGCTAGACATAATGTACCGATCGACAAAATTGTACGTCGATGTCTCAGAATTACTTTCTTTCCAACTTCATCAGAGTTCCTAAGTCTTCACGTTTAAGATTCCTTTTCTAATATGTTCTCGAAGCAGACAATGATCGACCTGACGACCAGGAATTAATTTCCATGTCAGGGTTGTTCAAACACAAAAGAGCCCACCAACCACCTAAAAATATAAAAATTAATTGTTTACTTTCATTCTTCACTCGATCAATATGTATAAATCGATGGACACATTTATCAAAGAAATTAAAAATGTAAGAGGTTAGGAAGGATGTTTTAACTCTTTAGAAAGATGAGGGTTGCATTTAGACGTTGGTGGCAAGATGTACATGCTTCCTTTCAGAAATTAACAACTAAGTGGAACCAAAAGAAGTTGTTGCTATATAAAGTCAGCAATTTTGGTAACTTCATGCCGCTTAACGTGCATCCTGCATACTTTGTCTGGCCTTTTTTCTCTAGATGATACAGACCAAGTAAAACTTCTCTTCAATTTTCAATTTTCAATGCCAAATACATCAAAATTCCAATTGCCATTGAAATGTTTGAATATTCTTGACATAAATTAAATAAGGCTCGATGCTCTCTAGGCCATTTTGTTAATAAGATCTAGATCATTGAGCCGGAAGTGTGTGTATATATATATATGATCTGATAGATTGTCGATAACGCCGAGTCACTTGTTTCAACCAAATCTAGGAGGCTTCCCAATTAGAATTCGTTGGGTGATCTCTGAAAGTGTTTCAGCATGTGACCCTAACAGCCTGAGTCCTTATTAGGGATGTCAACATATCCGATTTGAATCGGATATCCGATCGATCCGATCCGAAAAAAACGGATATGGATAAAAATTTAATATCCGATTAAGAAATCAGATCGGATTCGGATTCAGATTTGGATATACATGAATATCGGATCGGATTCGGATACGGATTTGGATTGGATTCAGTTTTAGACAAATATCCTCTATCTAATACTTGAAAAATGGCAAAATTCGGTTCAAAATTCGGATTCGGATTCGGATATAAATATAAAAATCGGATTCGGATCGGATTCGGATTGTAAAATCGGATTTCGGATTCGGATTCATATATGACTTTGCTTTGTCCGAATCCGAATCCGAATCCGAATATATGAATATCTGAAAAAACGGATATGATTGAAGATGTATCCGATCTGAATCTGATCCGTTGACATCCCTCCTTATCGCACATAAACGAGTTCCATGGAGATTTATAATGTCTATTTGGTGGATTTCGCTTTTGTAAAGTTTAATGGCGTAGCCAATGTGAACCTTAATGACCAATCTGTATGTGCAACTTTGACAAGGACCCCTCTAAGTTAAAGAGACGAAAAGTGGTGGGGAAAGGTGAAGATTATAAGGCTTAAGATTGCTTTTCCATTACGGATCTTGGTACTTGCTTTTGAATTCAATATAAGCTGCTTGATTTGTAACCTCACCTTCCCACTGAACAACTCCATCTCTTGTGCGCCCCTGATCGCAAACGTCTGTAACTAAAGTTTCTGTCTCTAGACATTCCAATTGATTGGCAAGCATATTTTAAGCATGAAATTAACAATATTTTATCTACAAAGTACAAATTAAAGCAATTATAATTTAGTTCATATAATGTGGGCAATGTTCCATTTAAGTTAAAAACTGCAACGAAACAAGCAGCCTCCATAGTTGTCTCCACATCAATATCACGTTAACTGCACATTGTCATTGTTGATGCGGAATTCAAAGCATAGGTTTTGGTAGAATTGGATGTGCATTTGACATTTGGAAATGGACAACGGCTTCAAGGTTTCGTCCAAGTTACGATGGAAATATTCAGCTTGACTTCGCATTTATGCTCATCCAAACAAATGACTAGAATTAATCTGCCGCTCGTGATGGTTCTTCTACAAAGAGAGAGGAGCACCTTCTAAACCTGCGGCTGCCACCACTAGTCTGCGTGGAACGGGTCTAACTTGAACTATTATTATGAAAAGATCAATCAGATGTTCGTATTCAGCGGACTTCGCCATTCAAAAACCGCGTATATTTCCACAAAGCAATTTGCGGATATAAGTTTCCTTCTGCCGATGCCATCGATCGCCACGCGCATCGTTACGTCAACAGTGTACTTCCTCTTTCTATATATAAGGAAGACGCTTATCTGTGCCACTCATCATTCATTCCTCCCTTAATTTACTTTCCTGTAAGAGATCGTTAATTTCCCCCTAGTTTTAGAAGAGCTCGCTTCACTGGTAAGCTACCTATGGCACGTTTCTCTTCTTTTCTCGTGATCGCTGCGATGGCAGCCATGGCCTTTGTAGCCATTGCCCACCCATATCAACCTTCTGGATGGATTACTGTTCCGAATGTGAAGAAGAACAGCCATGTTCAGTACTTGGGAAAGTTTGCTGTTACAAGGTATAATGAGCAGAAAAAGGCTTATCTCGAGTTCATTCAGGTGACAAAAGCACAGGTACTTGATCGCGGCACGGAGCACTACACATACAAGTTGGTGATTAAGGTTCATGATGGCTACGCTGTCAAATTTTTCAAGAGCGAGGTGTTCCAAGATCTGTCAGCACCTGGCCAGCCCCCTATCCTCAACTTGGGTTACTTCATTCCCCTGTAACAAAATTTCAGTATTATGATACTCGGAATGCATGTCATATTATCTTCCAATCTTTACTACAAAAATAAGTAGCTGTGTCATGGAATGATGCGGCACGTCAGTTGTACGCGACAAGGAATAAAATTTTCGTATCATCTTCTGTTTATGTACTACATATATGAAAGATATCACATGCCTAATCTTCTTTTCCAATGCAAACCTGAATTCTTCTTCATCAATTTCACAACTTTGTTATTAGCACTAAAAAAAAAACTATAGCAAACGTCCTTTTTCTCCTAGTTTGGCCCCTGTAATTGAAAGGGTTGTCCCCTCTGAAAATTTCAGAAATGATCATCAGTAGATTAAAGAATTATTCAGCTACCCAAAACAAATTCATGGCTTCTGCCCGGACTTCATGTCAAAGAAAAATAATGATTTTGTCGTCACGTTGTATATCCTATCAGTGACCAATTTTTCTTCTTTGACGGCGCCATCAAGAGATACGAACTACTAGCTTCACACGTTTGGCTGCATGTCATGACCACCCCTGCCATGGCGATCGAACATCAGCATGCACTACAGAGCACCACTCATTAATTCGCCCATACCTTGTAATTGAAAGTAGCTGGTAGCTCCTCCTCCATCAAGGCTTGGCCAACATCCTTCTCCAGTAACTATAGTGAAAGGAATGCGACAACTCTCGCGTTTCCTTGCGACATGGTGATGGCAATAGCAGCACTGGCTTCTTCATGCACAAAGAGAACTTGATAAAAACTGAGGCAATCACATTTTTGCTGAAATGAATTAAATCTTTGATACTGTATAATAATTAACCTGCGTCTATCTCATGCCAGTCAATGCTTCTTGCCACGTTCATCCAAACCACACAACATTTTCCATTTCTAACAAGGATGACAGAATTCCACAGCATCGGTGTCATCAGATGAAGACTCTGAAGGATTTTATTGAGGAAACATGTTTATATTCTGAACTTAGATACGTATGTAGAGATTAAAGAAAAGATGTAAAAGAAAAGAATGAAAGAGAAGCAGCTGGTCCATTATGTTGGAGAGGGAGATCTAGGGAGAGAGAAGGGGCGTGGGAAGCTCAACGTGATCACGCCGGGCATCCAGTCTGTGAATATGGCAAGCTAAACGTGGCCACTCCTTGCATATCTAGAATTTTCCTCCTTCAAAGATTGAAGTAGATGATCAGACTGCCCAGATGAAGGAAGATCATGGGCATTTGCGGCTTTTCAATTTTGCCCCTCCCCCTAGTCATTCCATTTAAAAAAAGTGTTAAATTGATCAGTTAGATCACTAAAGGCGGGTTTCTCTAAGTCGGGCCTTCGTTGACAGCTATATGTGCAATCAAACTTTTGTTTATCACAACAAGCAAGCCTCTCCTTTTCGTGCCTTTGAGTTTCAACTATCTATGATCACTATTGATCAAAGAAAAAAATTGTCCAACTTAGAGAACCCGTTCTTATTTTATTCACAAAAAGAAAAATCCATCAATGGCAGGAAGTTTACGACAGGTCGCAATAGACTTTGCAATTTACTTACTGATCAAAAGTCTAGGAATCAATACCAAGCCATTTTCAGTTATGAGCACCGAAGTGTTTTGTCTTCAATGTTTTGGTTGAAAATGCTTGATTCACGACTAAATCTACACGAAGGTTAAGGTAAGTTCTTGATCTTTTGGAAAAGAAATTAATGGTCGATATGCTAGTAGTTCAATACGTCACAACATTTTATGGCACACTGGTTATGAGCTTGTGCTTTTACCCAAGCGGTCCAATCCAGGGTAAGATCACTAAAATAACTTTTTGTTTCGGTGGACAAAATCATGCCAGAATAACATAGGATGGGACATTCAAAGGTTAATATGGAGTTTTATGCCGATTTACTTGCAGACAATTATCCACACCCACTCACGTCCTTTATGTGTTACAGGAACAGGAAAAAGATGGGCTAAATTGGAATTGGGATTTGTAAAAGCATGAAACCTTTGGCATGGCAATGGTGACACTATTGAAATTGAAAAGGAAAGAACATAATCAAGGCAAATGCCGCAGAAGAAGTGCATCACATTTATACACAAATTAAGCATCTTATATATAGAATAGCTTTCTTATTCATGCAACACATTCAAATGAAACGTGTTTACGGCCATGAACCACACTGTTTGTTCCATTCATATCATATGAACTGAACCACTAGTCTTATGATGATGACACTGGCTGCTTATTGAGGAAGAACACCAAATATCCGTGCATGAAATCACAGTGGCATGAAGTAGGCGATGTTGAGCACAGGGGGGTGGCCAGGTGCTGAAAGGTCTTGCAGGATTTCGCTCTTGTAAAATTTAATGGCGTAGCCATTGTGAACCTTAATCACCAGTTTGTATGTGTAGTGCTCGGTGCCGCGATCCAGTACCTCAGCTTCCGTGACTTGAATGAACTTGAGGTATGCATGATTCTGTTCATTGTACCTTTTCACCGCAAATTCGCCCAGGTACTGAACATGGCCGTCCTTCTCCACATGGGGTACTGGAACGAAGCCAGAGGGTTTATAAGGATAAGCGGTGGCTGCCAGAGCCATTGCAGCCATCATTGTGATCGCAAGGAAAGGAAAGAAACGTCCCATGGCTAGCTAGTAACTAGAACGTAGTTTTCTAGATCAGAAGGAATAGTAGCAGGAAGATGGAAGGAAAATAGTATTATTTGATCGACGAGTGACCTCCATACTTCACAACGCCCATATTTATAGGTGGCTTATCCATTCCAGACCAAAATGTAACGTGATACCGACAAAAATGTGGCTATAAGTTATCGTATTACAATTATTAATTATTAATGTAATTTAATACCAACCACTTGTTGATTTTTTCATTTCTATTCAAATGAAAGAAACAGTCTTGTGTGGACTAAGTCAACTAAATACAGCTTCCACACACGATCCATTCAAACCATAAAAGATTGAACCACTTCACCAACTCCACTTGAAAGGAGACTTGAATACAGTTGCATGGAACTAAGACTCTCTCTCCCTCTCGTGATATGAGGTAAGAATGTATATCCATTACCAGAGCCATACATGGGCAATAGGATCTGCAAGTCAAGTTTGCTCGCGTGCGCAGCAGCCAATGAATTTATCTGTTTTCGTGCACGCAATTTAATTTATCATACTTGGACAATGTTTTTCCAAACATTATCCACTCCCACCAAACCTTGCTTTTGAAGTCACATAAGTTACTTGATTTATAACCTCAAGTTCACACTGAACAAGCCTTTTAGAAAGCATATAGGACGATAATTCAATTATGAATTTCTCCCCCTCCCCTGTGCGCCCAAAGATATCTTCAGTTGATGTCTCCTAGACATTTTAACAGATTCTTTTTTTTTTAAAAGCACGCTTAAGCATGGAAATTATGAAACTTAACATATTTTTCTTTATAAACTAAAGCAAATATCAGTACACATGATAAGGTTGTATACAAGTTAAAAACTGCAAACCACATAAGCAACGGTGGATCAGTCAGAGGAACAGAGTATTCAAAGTCCATCAGTTTTCTAATAAGCAATTCAAGATACTCCTGTTTTTGTGGTTTAATTTTCATCGATTACTTACTATAGCATTTGTCGCCTTACAATGAGATTGCTAATGGACAACGTGAAGCATGATCAGACCACGGCAGTGGATCCTTTTTTTCGATTTTCTGATGAAATGGGAAGCAGATTGAAACGATGGACGTTAAGGAGCCTCGCCGCAAGTTGTTTCCGGATAAAATATTACCTCAGCTGCACAGAGAATCAATCTATTGATGAAAGCACAAATTTGGTAGGCATAGATGTTCATTTGGCATCTAGAAATCGACTAGTAGTACGTCAAAATTTCCTGGAAGTTACTAGAGAAATTATATGTTTGACTTGGAAACGATGCTCATCCAAACAAATGCCTTGAATTGCCTTGTATTCGTCATACTTGTTCCAAGAGAGAGAGAGGTGGAGTCTTAACTATTAAGGCATTGCCCACGCCTGCACCACTCCGCATGGAACCGGTCTAACTTTGAATGTTATTAAAAGAATTAGGTGTTCGTATTCGGTGGACTTCGTCATTCAAAAACCGCGTATATATCCCACAAAGCAACTTGCGAGCATAATTTTTCTATATAAAGGGGAGACGCTTATCAGTGCCATTCATCATTCATTCCTCCCTTAATTTGCTTTCCTGTAGGATCAGCAGCAGAGCTAATTGCCCCATCGATTTAGAAGAGCTCTCTCCACTAGTAAGCTACCTATGGCACGTTTCTCTTCTTTCCTCGTGATCGCTGCGGTGGCAGCCATGGCATTTGTAGCCATTGCCCGCCCCTACGAACCTTCTGGCTGGATTACCGTTCCTAATGTGGAGAAGGACAGCCATGTCCAGTACTTGGGCAAGTTCGCTGTTACAAGGTATAATGAGCAGACTAAGGCTTACCTCGAGTTCATTCAGGTGACAGAAGCACAAGTACTTGACCGCGGCACCGAACACTACACATACAAGTTGGTGATCAAGGTTCATGATGGCTACGCTGTCAAGTTTTTCAAGAGCGAAGTGTTCCAAGATCTGTCAGCACCTGGCCAGCCCCCCGTCCTCAACTTGGGTTACTTCATCCCCTCGTATTAGCATTCAAGATTATGACATTCCACATGGATGCTATATTGCCTTCCAATCTTTCTATTACGAAAATAAGAACTGTGTCATGAAATGATGAGGCACGTCAGTTGTCTGCGACAAGGAATAAAATCTCTGTTTATCGTCTTCTGTCTATGTACTACATTTGTAAAAGATATCAACAGGCCTAATCTTCTTCGTTCTCCAATGCAAACCTGAAATCTTCTACTTTATCAATTTGGTATCTCTGTTTTTAGCACGCATAATAAACTATATTAGCAAAACTTTTCCGTAGCATTTTTTATAATATTTGAAATGTGATCTCTTCTCCCATCCCCACCCTTCGTCCTACAAAGCAATCTGCCAAAGAACGTATCCCCTGTCATTATTCTTTGGGTTTGGTGGACTTTGGGGTTGCCTTATCTTTTGGCATACTTTTGGAAAGTCCCAGTGCTTTAGGCCCTTTAGTTAATAATGCTTCCGTTTAATCTGCTTTCCCTTCATAGCGTATGGTGCCAAGGTGTAGATTAAGCGTGTGGTATTCGATGTGAGAATCATAGACCTTCGGCAAGGTCATGAAGCCACTTGGTTCAACCATGCATGTCTAATTAAGTTGCCCAATTAGGATTCATTGGATTTTTAAACATGTTTGAACTCAATGTGATCACCCGGAGTCCATGATTGGATATAGTTCACACATTGGACTTAATTTCATGAAGAATTAATGTCTATATGGATCTGTGAGTGACGACTCAATGGATTGGATTTGAATCGAATATGTTCTTAGCCATATCTAGGCCTGGGCATCAGGCCGGCCCGACACCCGAAAACGGAGCCCGATGCCCGAAACTCAAGTCCAGGCTCGGTCCGATTCAAAAATATATACTTTTTAAAATATAAAATAAAATTTTTTGAATGTAAAATACACGTTAATAAATATATATATATATATGGTTGTCTAAACAAGTCTATGTTTGAATATTATGAAAAGAATAAAGTGCTTGTGCAGACATGTATATGAAGTTGCACTTGGTGGACTTTTCCGTTCAAAGGCCGCATGCTTTTCCTTCAAAGCAACTTGCAGACACAAGTTTTCTCCAATGGCGGTCCCTTAGCCAAACAGCGTTACGTGCACATTGCCTTTCCTTCTCCTATATATAGGGAGACGTTCATCGGTGCCACTCACCATCCATTCCTCCCTCAACTTACTTTCCTGTAGGATCAGCAGCAGAGCTAACTGCCCCGGCCTTGTTTTAGAAAGCGGTCTCTGTTAGTAAGTTACCAATGGCACGTTTCTCTTCTTTCCTTGTGATCGCTGCGATGGCAGCCATGGCCTTTGTGGCCATTGCTCGCCCCTATGAACCTTCTGGCTGGGTTGCTGTTCCTAATGTGGAGAAGGACAGCCATGTCCAGTACTTGGGCAAGTTCGCTGTTACAAGGTATAATGAGCAGACTAAGGCTTACCTCGAGTTCATTAAGGTGACAGAAGCAGAAGTACTTGATCGCGGCACCGAACACTACACATACAAGTTGGTGATTCAGGTTCATGATGGTTACGCTGTCAAGTCTTTCAAGAGCGAAGTGTTCCAAGATCTGTCAGCACCTGGCCAGCCCCCCGTCCTCAACTTGGGTTACTTCATGCCCCTGTGATCACACATATATTGATATGATGCTCAGCATGTTATAATATTAATTTTCAGCCATTGTACTACCCAAATAAGCAGCCCTGTCATGGAATGGTGTTGCACCCAGTTGAATGCAGTAAGAAATAAAATCATCTTCTTGCTTTATCATAGTGCCTGATAGAGTATCCACAAGGCCTAATTTTCTTCTACGTTGATTTGATGACTTTGACACTACAGTTTATCATCAATTGGAGGATACCCTTTTCTTTATGTTTCCTTTCATAAAATTATACAAACTACTCAAACATTTTTTTTTAGTTGTCAAGGAACTGTCATCAAAATGCGAAAGACTTTGTGTACGTTTGAAAGCGGGCTCCAAGATTACGTTTACTGCCAAACTGCGTTTAAATGTGCAACACAAGTCTCCGTTGAAACCCTACTTTGATGATCCAAAATGTGTTCGTTGATGCATGTTCAACTGCACTACTCTTTCAATTTCTCACAGGTCAGAATGATCGAAGCAGTACTCTGTTCTGTTTGAACCACCACAGGTCCATACCTGCACAAGTGGTTGCAGATCTAGAAAGGGGCTAATTTCTCCAATTCCACATAGATTCTAGCTTCAGCTGGCTTTGCAGGCCTTGCATAACAAAGCCAAGATCAAAACTCCTCTGTTGAGAACTGCCCACGAAACTGCATATTGCAGTATACCAAAAGGGTTTCTTCATCTCCCATCAAACTCAGAGGGTTCTTGATCTTCCATGTCAACATTCGGTTCCCCGCTCACCATTTCTACCGGGATCTTCTAGCCGGCGGTTTTTCCCACTGATTCCGGCCATCCGATGGACAGTACAAACCTCCCCCGAGAATAGCAACCGACCCTTGCCAAGAGAGTCGACGTTCGTCGCCAAGGAGAAAGCAAGTTTTTTTTTTCTTTACTTTTTCGTTTTGTTCCTTTGTTCTTAACTTGATCAATCTAAGGGAAGCTTACAAGAGGATCAAACAGGGCACTACAATCACATTTGCCAAAAAAATTAAGTTAGTAGAACTGAGTAACCCAACGTGTATCCAAGCACCTATTTTGGATACGAGTATGGCGACGTAGGTAGAGCTAAGAGAGAAGAGAGAATTCACATCTGAAAAGAGTTTTCGAGAAGCCATCGTGGTATAAACACACAAAGATAATGCGAACAAGCGAGACCAAGGAAACTAGTTGACAAGGTGGGAGAAATTCTTTCGACAAACAAAGTTAACCACTTTCCTGCTTACATAATTGCCAAGTCACATTAGATTCTTTACCACTAAACTATTAAAGACGAACATTCAAATCTGATTCATGCAAATCCTGAGCAATCAAGCCAGCAAGGGAATTGTCAATCAAATAATGCAACGCCTAACTCTAATGCAACGTCCAGCCTTGGTATTGACAGCTGCAAGGAACAAAACGGAAAATCTTCTATGCAATGTCATTTAGTAATGGCCTCAAAAGGAAAGCGTCAGTTATCCTCTGCCAGCCAGAACGTTCCCAATCTGATCCACGCTTCTCACAATGAAATGCAAGGAGAAAAGGAAAGTAATATTGATGACGAGATAAGAAGAAAAGAAGAAAAAAAAAGGAAAGATCATAAAGATGGTGATTTGGCTCAAGATTCTCAAGCTGAAACAATTATGCCCAACAATCTCTTGCCAGCTACAGGGAGATTTCAGTAGCCTTTTATTGTTGTACATATAGTGTCGTTGTACATAGAAAGTGCATTGTGTAAAGAAACAAAAGAAAACAGGAAGGAAGGCTTTTGATTCTCTGATCGTGGACGTAGGTTCTCAAGAACCGAACCACGTTAATTCCGTGTTTCTTTTTTCAGTCCTCTTGCTCTCTACTTTCTTTATGGTATCAGAGCCTTCGATGGCGAGATAAGCCCTTCCTTAAGTGCCACCGTTGATATCCAAGGAAGCCCGTCCCCTCCATTTTTTGGTGACCATGGCACCTTCCTCCTCAGCAGCATCATCTAACAGTTTGCTCTATCCTTATCCCCTCAATTTGAACGTGGCCAATTTTGTTTCTCTGAAGCTGACGCACAATAACTTCCTATTGTGGAAGACGCAAATCCTTGCACTCATTGAAAGTCAGGACATGGAGGGTTTTCTGACCGGTTCGATCTCTCCTCCACCAAGTCACATTGTTGATCCTGCTGATCCGCATCAACTTATCTCCAATCCCAAGTTTGAATCATGGCGTCGCTCCGACCGTCTTATTAAGGGATGGATCACTGGTACGTTGTCTGAAAACGTTCTTGGTTTAGTTGTTGGATTAAATTCTTCTCAAGAAATTTGGTCCACTCTTGTTGATGCTTTTGCCCAAGAATCCCAAGAACGAGGATTTCATCTTACTCATATGCTTACAACTTGTAAAAAGGGTAACGACGCCCTTGAAGTCTATGTCGCCAAGTTCAAAGCTATATGTGATGACTTGGCTGCCATAGGAAAATCTATCGGAGACAAAGAAAAGGCCTTCTGGCTTCTCCAAGGACTGGGAAAAGGCTACGAGCCTTTCGTTATGGCCATGCTCAAGCCACCCGTCCCTTCTTACAAAGAATTGATATCTTTGTTACAAAGTTTGGAAGTGAGAAACAAATTTTTTAATTCTGACGCCTCGCCCCAAGTTGCCTTCTATGCGCAATGTGACAATCCAAATCGACCGCGGGGCATATATCAAATCTCTCGAGGACGAGGACGGTATAACAGAGGTGGACGTGGAGGAGGTTACCATCAAAATCATCTCTCTCATGGAGGAGGTTACAATCCGAATCTGTCTCAAACAGGTTACAACACTAAACCACCTCAAACAAAAATCGATGGATCAGCCACCTCCTTCAATTCATCCAAAGATATTGTTTGTCAAATTTATAACAAGAAGAACCATTCAACCATGAGATGCTACAATCGATTTAATCACTCTTTCCAAGCGAACGATGCCACTCATGCCCTTGCAGCCCTTACTATAAGTGATCCACAAGATTCTGGATGGCTTGTTGATACTGGAGCTACAGCCCATATGACAGGGGACGCAGGTAAACTTAAAAACATCTCTCTTTATTATGGTTCTGATATTGTTATCGTTGGGAACGGGCAGCGTATCCCAATCACACATGTTGGACAAGCTGATATTTCTCCAAATCTTTCCCTTAAGGATGTTCTCTATGTTCCTCGTCTCACTAAAGATCTTATTTCTGTTAGTAAACTGACTAACGAATTTCCATACAATTTTGAATTTACCTCTGGTCGATGCATCTTGAAGGACAAGAGGACGGGCAGAATAGTGGCAACGGGAACTGAACAAGGCGGGCTCTATGAAGTTAACAACAGTGGCAGCCATAAAGCTTTCTTTTCATCACGTTTTCGACGGGCGACGAAAGAGTCTTGGCACGCTCGATTGGGACATCCTCAATCTAGTGTTCTCTCCTTTTTGAAGAATCATAAATATATTGATGTTTTGCCTAATGGTTCATTTTCGATTTGTGCTAGTTGCCAAATGGGTAAATCTTGCAAATTGCCATTTATTGAGAGGGATGATATTAGTTCCTTACCATTAGAAAAAATTCACAGTGATCTATGGGGGCCGGCACCCGTTCTATCTCGAGAACAATATCGCTTCTATGCTATATTTGTTGATGATAATAGTCGTTTTACATGGTTTTATCCTCTAAGGCGCAAATCTGATTTCTTTGATGCTTTTGTTCATTTTCACAAAATGGTTGAGCGTCAGTTTGACAGGAAAATAAAAATTTTTCAAAGTGATGGAGGCGGCGAATATACTAGCTCTCATTTCATAGCCTATCTTGATGCCCTTGGAATTAAACGACAATATTCATGCCCCAAGACACCTGAACAAAATGGCAAGGCAGAGCGCAAGCATGGATCTATCACTGAATTGGGTCTAACATTACTTTTTCATTCTAATGCTCCAGCACGTTTTTGGACTGACGCCTTTTCAGCTGCGGTTTTCCTAATGAACAGGCTGCCTTTCGCTACTTTGAGTATGCAGTCACCTTTTGCCATCTTGTTTAACAAGATCCCTGATTATTCCAGCATGCGCATTTTTGGGAGTAGATGTTTCCCTTATTTGCGAGGATAAGCAAGGAACAAATTTGATCCCAAATCTGTTCCATGTGTTTTTATTAGCTATAGCACATTTCATAAGGGTTACAAGTGCTTCGAACAAAATTCTAGACGTCTATATATATCAAGGCATGTCGTTTTTGATGAAAATTCACTCCCTTTCAAACATCCATCTTCCCTCTACAAGGACAACGTCATGGGAAGTGATTTTACATCTTTTGACGACGTTGAAAGCTCAAGTGCTGGAACTCTCTTAGAATCTGACGATCTCACACCTCATGGCAGCCCTGCACCAGACCCGCGCCTAAATGTCTATGTTCACGACGCGACCAATGTCAGCTCCTTACCTACAAATGATGATTCAGCCGATCCACCTGATCCGATGCCATCAGCTTCATCTAGCCCCCATCATTCAGAAACACCCCAAATTACGACTCTTCCATCGAGCTCCATGGAAACTCGAGCCATAGTTACAAGGTCTATGACTCGAGCAACATCTTCACAAAACAGAACAATGACCACCAGAGCTATGACGGGCATTCACAAACCCAATCCCAAATATGCCAATGTTCATATCACTTATTCTAGCATTCCAAAAGAGCCCAAAAGAATCCAACATGCTCTTCAACATGATGGGTGGAGAGCGGCGATGGAAGACGAAATGATAGCGCTGAGATCCAATAATACATGGGAATTAGTTCCAAGAAAACCCAATATGAACGTTGTTGGATCTAAATGGGTTTTTAAATCCAAACTCAAAGCTGATGGAAGCCTTGATCGGCTAAAGGCACGCTTGGTTGCCCGGGGTTTCACTCAAGTTGAAGGAATCGATTATCAAGAGACTTTCTCCCCCGTCATTCGACCAACTACTATAAGGCTTGTTCTTTCTATTGCAACCATTTTCAATTGGAGCATCAAACAATTAGATGTTAAAAATGCCTTCCTACATGGATCGCTTGATGAAAAAGTCTATATGTCTCAACCACCAGGATTTGAAGATCCTCTTCTTCCGCATCATGTTTGTCGTCTTAAAAAGGCTCTATATGAACTGAAGCAAGCCTCTAGAGCATGGTTTCAACGGCTAAGTGATTTCCTCTTCGTCAATGGATTTCGGAGCTGCTATTCAGACCCATCTATGTTCACGTTTCATGAGAATAACAATTGTCTTATTCTCTTAATCTATGTTGATGATATGGTGCTTACAGGTAGCTCTTCCAGCTTAATTCAGAATTTTCTATTTAAACTTCAAGTTGAATTTCCTGTGAAAGATATGGGGCAACTCAGCTATTTTCTTGGGATTGAAGTTTTGCATACTGGCGATGGTCTCTTCCTCAATCAAGCAAAATATGCTCGAGACATTTTGGAACGAACACAAATGCTTGATTGCAAACCAATGAACACTCCTATGGCAACTAAGTTAGATCTTCTGGACACTTCATCATACCCAGATCCCACATTTTATCGTGCGATAGTTGGATCATTACAGTACCTGACAATCACTCGGCCAGAGATATCTTTTTCAGTAAATTTTATCAGTCAATTTATGCAGAATCCTACCCGAGCTCACTTCAACATTGCCAAGCGTATTCTCCGTTACATCAAAGGGACCACCGATTATGGAATTCATCTTCTCTCTCAAAGCACGGTCGATTTATATGCTTTTTCTGATGCAGATTGGGCTGGATGTCATCTTACCAGAAGATCCACAACAGGGTACTGTACTTTTCTAGGAGCAAATTGTCTTTCTTGGAGTGCGAAGATTGTCACGGGCCGAGTTTCTCCGACCCGCGCGGCGCCGAAGGCGTTCCCCAAAGCCTTCGGCCAGCCTAACACCTCTTTTAAGCTAGCGGAAGCATTCATCATTATTCGGGACTGTGGACTAGACGAGGAGTGCTAAGCACTCGGCACACCATCACCCAGGTTTATCCCCTTGTCGACCATCGGCAAGCCGTGGCCATGAGGCCCTGTCAGAACTTTGCCATTCTTCCAAGTGCCTATCTACATCCAAACGAAATCTGGGTGGGGGTAGACTTCCCTTGGGAGGAAGTCCCCAGCCGAAGCCAGTTGACGACTATATGTCATTAAGTAAGGCGGCCGACCATCGCCATACTCGACAATGAGCATTCACTTGCTCACCCCCGCGTGACTCTACGCGGTTGTGGAACGCAGCGTATGCGCCCACTGGGGGAATTGCCCCTAACCCACGCGCACCCCCTTGTGTATCCAAATACTACGCGTGGGGAACCCACTGGATTCCCCAACGACGGACTTGCACTTCCAAAGGGACTGCTGATCATGATGCATTTAAACGCCTTGTCACTGCACCACCGCGCTGCACATTCCACGTGCATTGCTTTCTGCTTGACTCGGCGACCGATTGATCCCACATGTCTTCCAACTATGCCTAAGCTGGCCAAGCAGCATTCCCGTTTACTGGCTTGGCCGGGCCAGACACAGTCGACCGGCAACACTCTCCCACCGCCAAAATCGTCACTGACCTCAGTGACTTTGCCCCGAGCGATAGAAGTTCAGCTACCGTTCCCTTGATTTCTTTTAAACTCAGGCTTCATCCGTTCGTCTGGTTGACGCACCCGTCACGCCGTGGCTAGCTGCCTTATCGGGTGTTTTGCCTCTAGTCAATCTCTCAGCATCACCCCACTTTTCTATCACTATTTGCACTTTTCCTTAGTAAAGTCCGGAACATATCCGACGACCACTAAGTCTCAAATTTCCAAGCTGTGTTGCCAACCCGTGCACATGCTCCTTCCTCGAGACATGTCAACACTAAGGGCACTTGCCCTTCTGGACAATCTTTTTCCACGTCGGGTCTCACCCTATCTGTCTCAGCGAGCGGCTCTCTTGGCCCTTCAGCTCCTGACGCCCAGACACCATCTTCGGAACGTGTGATTTCCATCTGGCCAACACCAACGCGGTCACCTGAACCAGTGTCCGACGAACATGCCCAAACCCTTAGGGCACCAAACAAGCCAACATTTTTCTTTGAACTACTTGTTTGTTATCATCGCAGCGTTCTCATCTTTCAAGTTCCCTTCGAGAAATCGTCTGCTCTGATACCACTTGTCACGGGCCGAGCTTCTCCGACCCGTGCGGCGCCGAAGGCGTTCCCCAAAGCCTTCGGCCAGCCTAACACCTCTTTTAAGTTAGCGGAAGCATTCATCATTATTCGGGACTGTGGACTAGACGAGGAGTGCTAAGCACTCGGCACACCATCACCCAGGTTTATCCCCTTGTCGACCATCGGCAAGCCGTGGCCATGAGGCCCTGTCAGAACTTTGCCATTCTTCCAAGTACCTATCTACATCCAAACGAAATCTGGGTGGGGGTAGACTTCCCTTGGGAGGAAGTCCCCAGCCGAAGCCAGTTGACGACTATATGTCATTAAGTAAGACGGCCGACCATCGCCCTACTCGACGATGAGCATTCACTTGCGTGAAATGGCGACTTCAGGGCATCTCATCACTAGGTACGTGACTTCTTCTGATCAAATTGCGGACATATTCACCAAAGCCTTGGGGAAAGATCAGTTTTTAAATTTACGAGCCAAACTCAACGTCACCAGTCGTTTTCGTTTAAGGGGGCGTATTAAAGACGAACATTCAAATCTGATTCATGCAAATCCTGAGCAATCAAGCCAGCAAGGGAATCGTCAATCAAATAATGCAACGCCTAACTCTAATGCAACGTCCAGCCTTGGTATTGACAGCTGCAAGGAACAAAACGGAAAATCTTCTATGCAATGTCATTTAGTAATGGCCTCAAAAGGAAAGCGTCAGTTATCCTCTGCCAGCCAGAACGTTCCCAATCTGATCCACGCTTCTCACAATGAAATGCAAGGAGAAAAGGAAAGTAATATTGATGACGAGATAAGAAGAAAAGAAGAAAAAAAAAGGAAAGATCATAAAGAAGGTGATTTGGCTCAAGATTCTCAGGCTGAAACAATTATGCCCAACAATCTCTTGCCAGCTACAGGGAGATTTCAGTAGCCTTTTATTGCTATACATATAGTGTCGTTGTACATAGAAAGTGCATTGTGTAAAGAAACAAAAGAAAACAGGAAGGAAGGCTTTTGATTCTCTGATCGTGGACGTAGGTTCTCAAGAACCGAACCACGTTAATTCCGTGTTTCTTTTTTTCAGTCCTCTTGCTCTCTACTTTCTTTATAAACAACTCCATCTCTTGTGCGCCCCTGATCGCAAACGTCTGTAACTAAAGTTTCTGTCTCTAGACATTCCAATTGATTGGCAAGCATATTTTAAGCATGAAATTAACAATATTTTATCTACAAAGTACAAACTAAAGCAATTATAATTTAGTTCATATAATGTGGGCAATGTTCCATTTAAGTTAAAAACTGCAACGAAACAAGCAGCCTCCATAGTTGTCTCCACATCAATATCACGTTAACTGCACAGCGTCATTGTTGATGCGGAATTCAAAGCATAGGTTTTGGTAGAATTGGATGTGCATTTGACATTTGGAAATGGACAACGGCTTCAAGGTTTCGTCCAAGTTACGATGGAAATATTCAGCTTGACTTCGCATTTATGCTCATCCACAAATGACTAGAATTAATCTGCCGCTCGTGATGGTTCTTCTACAAAGAGAGAGGAGCACCTTCTAAACCTGCGGCTGCCACCACTAGTCTGCGTGGAACGGGTCTAACTTGAACTATTATTATGAAAAGATCAATCAGATGTTCGTATTCAGCGGACTTCGCCATTCAAAAACCGCGTATATTTCCACAAAGCAATTTGCGGATATAAGTTTCCTTCTGCCGATGCCATCGATCGCCACGCGCATCGTTACGTCAACAGTGTACTTCCTCTTTCTATATATAAGGAAGACGCTTATCTGTGCCACTCATCATTCATTCCTCCCTTAATTTACTTTCCTGTAAGATCAGCAGCAGATCGTTAATTTCCCCCTCGTTTTAGAAGAGCTCGCTCCACTGGTAAGCTACCTATGGCACGTTTCTCTTCTTTTCTCGTGATCGCTGCGATGGCAGCCATGGCCTTTGTAGCCATTGCCCACCCATATCAACCTCCTGGATGGATTACTGTTCCGAATGTGAAGAAGAACAGCCATGTTCAGTACTTGGGAAAGTTTGCTGTTACAAGGTATAATGAGCAGAAAAAGGCTTATCTCGAGTTCATTCAGGTGACAAAAGCACAGGTACTTGATCGCGGCACGGAGCACTACACATACAAGTTGGTGATTAAGGTTCATGATGGCTACGCTGTCAAATTTTTCAAGAGCGAGGTGTTCCAAGATCTGTCAGCACCTGGCCAGCCCCCTATCCTCAACTTGGGTTACTTCATTCCCCTGTAACAAAATTTCAGTATTATGATACTCGGAATGCATGTCATATTATCTTCCAATCTTTACTACAAAAATAAGTAGCTGTGTCATGGAATGATGCGGCACGTCAGTTGTACGCGACAAGGAATAAAATTTTCGTATCATCTTCTGTTTATGTACTACATATATGAAAGATATCACATGCCTAATCTTCTTTTCCAATGCAAACCTGAATTCTTCTTCATCAATTTCACAACTTTGTTATTAGCACTAAAAAAAAAACTATAGCAAACGTCCTTTTTCTCCTAGTTTGGCCCCTGTAATTGAAAGGGTTGTCCCCTCTGAAAATTTCAGAAATGATCATCAGTAGATTAAAGAATTATTCAGCTACCCAAAACAAATTCATGGCTTCTGCCCGGACTTCATGTCAAAGAAAAATAATGATTTTGTCGTCACGTTGTATATCCTATCAGTGACCAATTTTTCTTCTTTGACGGCGCCATCAAGAGATACGAACTACTAGCTTCACACGTTTGGCTGCATGTCATGACCACCCCTGCCATGGCGATCGAACATCAGCATGCACTACAGAGCACCACTCATTAATTCGCCCATACCTTGTAATTGAAAGTAGCTGGTAGCTCCTCCTCCATCAAGGCTTGGCCAACATCCTTCTCCAGTAACTATAGTGAAAGGAATGCGACAACTCTCGCGTTTCCTTGCGACATGGTGATGGCAATAGCAGCACTGGCTTCTTCATGCACAAAGAGAACTTGATAAAAACTGAGGCAATCACATTTTTGCTGAAATGAATTAAATCTTTGATACTGTATAATAATTAACCTGCGTCTATCTCATGCCAGTCAATGCTTCTTGCCACGTTCATCCAAACCACACAACATTTTCCATTTCTAACAAGGATGACAGAATTCCACAGCATCGGTGTCATCAGATGAAGACTCTGAAGGATTTTATTGAGGAAACATGTTTATATTCTGAACTTAGATACGTATGTAGAGATTAAAGAAAAGATGTAAAAGAAAAGAATGAAAGAGAAGCAGCTGGTCCATTATGTTGGAGAGGGAGATCTAGGGAGAGAGAAGGGGCGTGGGAAGCTCAACGTGATCACGCCGGGCATCCAGTCTGTGAATATGGCAAGCTAAACGTGGCCACTCCTTGCATATCTAGAATTTTCCTCCTTCAAAGATTGAAGTAGATGATCAGACTGCCCAGATGAAGGAAGATCATGGGCATTTGCGGCTTTTCAATTTTGCCCCTCCCCCTAGTCATTCCATTTAAAAAAGTGTTAAATTGATCAGTTAGATCACTAAAGGCGGGTTTCTCTAAGTCGGGCCTTCGTTGACAGCTATATGTGCAATCAAACTTTTGTTTATCACAACAAGCAAGCCTCTCCTTTTCGTGCCTTTGAGTTTCAACTATCTATGATCACTATTGATCAAAGAAAAAAATTGTCCAACTTAGAGAACCCGTTCTTATTTTATTCACAAAAAGAAAAATCCATCAATGGCAGGAAGTTTACGACAGGTCGCAATAGACTTTGCAATTTACTTACTGATCAAAAGTCTAGGAATCAATACCAAGCCATTTTCAGTTATGAGCACCGAAGTGTTTTGTCTTCAATGTTTTGGTTGAAAATGCTTGATTCACGACTAAATCTACACGAAGGTTAAGGTAAGTTCTTGATCTTTTGGAAAAGAAATTAATGGTCGATATGCTAGTAGTTCAATACGTCACAACATTTTATGGCACACTGGTTATGAGCTTGTGCTTTTACCCAAGCGGTCCAATCCAGGGTAAGATCACTAAAATAACTTTTTGTTTCGGTGGACAAAATCATGCCAGAATAACATAGGATGGGACATTCAAAGGTTAATATGGAGTTTTATGCCGATTTACTTGCAGACAATTATCCACACCCACTCACGTCCTTTATGTGTTACAGGAACAGGAAAAAGATGGGCTAAATTGGAATTGGGATTTGTAAAAGCATGAAACCTTTGGCATGGCAATGGTGACACTATTGAAATTGAAAAGGAAAGAACATAATCAAGGCAAATGCCGCAGAAGAAGTGCATCACATTTATACACAAATTAAGCATCTTATATATAGAATAGCTTTCTTATTCATGCAACACATTCAAATGAAACGTGTTTACGGCCATGAACCACACTGTTTGTTCCATTCATATCATATGAACTGAACCACTAGTCTTATGATGATGACACTGGCTGCTTATTGAGGAAGAACACCAAATATCCGTGCATGAAATCACAGTGGCATGAAGTAGGCGATGTTGAGCACAGGGGGGTGGCCAGGTGCTGAAAGGTCTTGCAGGATTTCGCTCTTGTAAAATTTAATGGCGTAGCCATTGTGAACCTTAATCACCAGTTTGTATGTGTAGTGCTCGGTGCCGCGATCCAGTACCTCAGCTTCCGTGACTTGAATGAACTTGAGGTATGCATGATTCTGTTCATTGTACCTTTTCACCGCAAATTCGCCCAGGTACTGAACATGGCCGTCCTTCTCCACATGGGGTACTGGAACGAAGCCAGAGGGTTTATAAGGATAAGCGGTGGCTGCCAGAGCCATTGCAGCCATCATTGTGATCGCAAGGAAAGGAAAGAAACGTCCCATGGCTAGCTAGTAACTAGAACGTAGTTTTCTAGATCAGAAGGAATAGTAGCAGGAAGATGGAAGGAAAATAGTATTATTTGATCGACGAGTGACCTCCATACTTCACAACGCCCATATTTATAGGTGGCTTATCCATTCCAGACCAAAATGTAACGTGATACCGACAAAAATGTGGCTATAAGTTATCGTATTACAATTATTAATTATTAATGTAATTTAATACCAACCACTTGTTGATTTTTTCATTTCTATTCAAATGAAAGAAACAGTCTTGTGTGGACTAAGTCAACTAAATACAGCTTCCACACACGATCCATTCAAACCATAAAAGATTGAACCACTTCACCAACTCCACTTGAAAGGAGACTTGAATACAGTTGCATGGAACTAAGACTCTCTCTCCCTCTCGTGATATGAGGTAAGAATGTATATCCATTACCAGAGCCATACATGGGCAATAGGATCTGCAAGTCAAGTTTGCTCGCGTGCGCAGCAGCCAATGAATTTATCTGTTTTCGTGCACGCAATTTAATTTATCATACTTGGACAATGTTTTTCCAAACATTATCCACTCCCACCAAACCTTGCTTTTGAAGTCACATAAGTTACTTGATTTATAACCTCAAGTTCACACTGAACAAGCCTTTTAGAAAGCATATAGGACGATAATTCAATTATGAATTTCTCCCCCTCCCCTGTGCGCCCAAAGATATCTTCAGTTGATGTCTCCTAGACATTTTAACAGATTCTTTTTTTTTTTAAAAGCACGCTTAAGCATGGAAATTATGAAACTTAACATATTTTTCTTTATAAACTAAAGCAAATATCAGTACACATGATAAGGTTGTATACAAGTTAAAAACTGCAAACCACATAAGCAACGGTGGATCAGTCAGAGGAACAGAGTATTCAAAGTCCATCAGTTTTCTAATAAGCAATTCAAGATACTCCTGTTTTTGTGGTTTAATTTTCATCGATTACTTACTATAGCATTTGTCGCCTTACAATGAGATTGCTAATGGACAACGTGAAGCATGATCAGACCACGGCAGTGGATCCTTTTTTTCGATTTTCTGATGAAATGGGAAGCAGATTGAAACGATGGACGTTAAGGAGCCTCGCCGCAAGTTGTTTCCGGATAAAATATTACCTCAGCTGCACAGAGAATCAATCTATTGATGAAAGCACAAATTTGGTAGGCATAGATGTTCATTTGGCATCTAGAAATCGACTAGTAGTACGTCAAAATTTCCTGGAAGTTACTAGAGAAATTATATGTTTGACTTGGAAACGATGCTCATCCAAACAAATGCCTTGAATTGCCTTGTATTCGTCATACTTGTTCCAAGAGAGAGAGAGGTGGAGTCTTAACTATTAAGGCATTGCCCACGCCTGCACCACTCCGCATGGAACCGGTCTAACTTTGAATGTTATTAAAAGAATTAGGTGTTCGTATTCGGTGGACTTCGTCATTCAAAAACCGCGTATATATCCCACAAAGCAACTTGCGAGCATAATTTTTCTATATAAAGGGGAGACGCTTATCAGTGCCATTCATCATTCATTCCTCCCTTAATTTGCTTTCCTGTAGGATCAGCAGCAGAGCTAATTGCCCCATCGATTTAGAAGAGCTCTCTCCACTAGTAAGCTACCTATGGCACGTTTCTCTTCTTTCCTCGTGATCGCTGCGGTGGCAGCCATGGCATTTGTAGCCATTGCCCGCCCCTACGAACCTTCTGGCTGGATTACCGTTCCTAATGTGGAGAAGGACAGCCATGTCCAGTACTTGGGCAAGTTCGCTGTTACAAGGTATAATGAGCAGACTAAGGCTTACCTCGAGTTCATTCAGGTGACAGAAGCACAAGTACTTGACCGCGGCACCGAACACTACACATACAAGTTGGTGATCAAGGTTCATGATGGCTACGCTGTCAAGTTTTTCAAGAGCGAAGTGTTCCAAGATCTGTCAGCACCTGGCCAGCCCCCCGTCCTCAACTTGGGTTACTTCATCCCCTCGTATTAGCATTCAAGATTATGACATTCCACATGGATGCTATATTGCCTTCCAATCTTTCTATTACGAAAATAAGAACTGTGTCATGAAATGATGAGGCACGTCAGTTGTCTGCGACAAGGAATAAAATCTCTGTTTATCGTCTTCTGTCTATGTACTACATTTGTAAAAGATATCAACAGGCCTAATCTTCTTCGTTCTCCAATGCAAACCTGAAATCTTCTACTTTATCAATTTGGTATCTCTGTTTTTAGCACGCATAATAAACTATATTAGCAAAACTTTTCCGTAGCATTTTTTATAATATTTGAAATGTGATCTCTTCTCCCATCCCCACCCTTCGTCCTACAAAGCAATCTGCCAAAGAACGTATCCCCTGTCATTATTCTTTGGGTTTGGTGGACTTTGGGGTTGCCTTATCTTTTGGCATACTTTTGGAAAGTCCCAGTGCTTTAGGCCCTTTAGTTAATAATGCTTCCGTTTAATCTGCTTTCCCTTCATAGCGTATGGTGCCAAGGTGTAGATTAAGCGTGTGGTATTCGATGTGAGAATCATAGACCTTCGGCAAGGTCATGAAGCCACTTGGTTCAACCATGCATGTCTAATTAAGTTGCCCAATTAGGATTCATTGGATTTTTAAACATGTTTGAACTCAATGTGATCACCCGGAGTCCATGATTGGATATAGTTCACACATTGGACTTAATTTCATGAAGAATTAATGTCTATATGGATCTGTGAGTGACGACTCAATGGATTGGATTTGAATCGAATATGTTCTTAGCCATATCTAGGCCTGGGCATCAGGCCGGCCCGACACCCGAAAACGGAGCCCGATGCCCGAAACTCAAGTCCAGGCTCGGTCCGATTCAAAAATATATACTTTTTAAAATATAAAATAAAATTTTTTGAATGTAAAATACACGTTAATAAATATATATATATATTATTAAATAAAAATAATATGAAAATTTAATCGGGCTGACTCAGGCTAGCCCGGGCTGGTTTTTTGAGCCACAAACACGGTACCCGTCGAGTAGCCAGGCTCAATGCCCAGGTCTAGCCATATCTGCTTTTTCGGATGTTCACATTTTCGTATTCAGGAATGAAGAAAACTCCAACTGAATCTGAATCTAAATCTGAAATTTGAATTCACAATCTGAATCCAATTTTTACAGCGACTGAATACAAATCTGAATCTGGTCTATTTTCAAAATCTAAAGATGTTAGAGATGTAGGATATTTATTTAAAATTGACTCTGACCCGAATCCAAATCGATCGGATATTTATGTGCATCCGATTTCAGAACCGTTCAATCAGATATCTAATTCAATTATTAATTTAATGTAATATATAGCGACATTGTGGTGATGGTTTCGTTTTCATTCAGATTAAATAAAGGGTCGTGTGTGGACTAAGTCTACTAAACACAACATCCACACACGTTCGTCGCTGAAACCAGGAAAGAACTCCACTTGATGATGAATGGAAAGTTGAACACAGTTGCAAGGAACACAGTTGCAAGCTCCTCCCCAAGTAGATTGCCCATTCCAGACTGCTTTTGAAGTCACATTTAATTTGCTTGAAATATAATAACCAATTACCTGGTCATCTTCACACTCAACAGGCCTTTTTAGAGCGCTTATTGGACGGCCACAAACCGTAGTCACAAATACTGTTTTCACATTTGAAATGGTAAGGATTTTTTTAGAGGCATAATAGGATGAACCTGAAAAAAATGAGAAAATTTTGGTAAGCATTTTAAAAAAATTTAAAATAAAAAAATTGGAGAAGAATTAAATAAAAGAGAAACTAATAAGACAACATAGAAAATAAGCAACAAACAAAAGTTAGAAAATGGAGAAATCAGTTCGACCTTAAAAGAGCTTGAAAAACGCCTTAAAAAACTAGTTTAAATCTCTTTTGTTCATTTTAGATTTCTTTTTAAATAGCATTTTTTTTGCCGCTTTACTTGACTAACTTGGTTTTTGCATTTTTAATGTATTTTATCAGAAAAGACATATTTTTTGTGACTATGGCGCGAACATATATAAAGTTGGTATCTCTTAGACATTTTTACTTCTTTTCTTGCTTAAAAGGCCCATATAAGCATGAAAATAATGACTTTTTAACAAAATTTCTCATTTAGTTTCAATATTCATCTACTTAATGTAGAATATGCCACCTTTATAATGATGAGTTTTATTTTGTGAGCATCCGTACTGAACTATGGCCACATACTTAAGGCAGTGGATCAATTCAAATATTCAATCCTCTCTTCAGTGTTCTTTCTTGATCAATAAAAGGGTATATAGTTCACTGAAAGATGCGTGGATGACAATGAGTCTTAATTAGCAGTACTTGTTTCCAGAATATTATGCCAAATTCAAAGTGAATCCTTGTTAATTGATATGGAATTTAAAGCACAGGTTTGGTAGAAGTCGATGTGCATTAATTGACATTTAGAAGGACAACCACATAAAGATCAGTTTTGACTTAAAAAAAAAAAAAAAAAATCTTTTGTTATTAGATCCTCACGATTATGACATAACTTGGATGATCTATATATGCTGCAAGGTACATGTTATTTAATTATATACATTTTTTTGCCTTATGACCAAATATTTATGGTGATCCTATGCATTTTATATAGAAAGATGTTGATTTCATTAATTAACGAGATTTTTACCAAAACACAAAAAAGTTATGATCCTAAAACATAAAACATTTAATTTTGATCCGGAAAAATGAGTAAGTACACACTCATGTTTCAGCTGAAGTTCGGTTTTCATGTATGTTTGATAGTCTCGGATCCAAGGCTGATTTTAAATCCATGTTAAGTTAAATCGACAACTTAAACAAAGAGTGGATTTTTCAACTGATTCAAATCTGTATTAAATAGTGAAAACCGTGGATTGTGGTCCGAGGAAGGGAGGATCTGATCACAAATCCATGGTCTTAAGATCTGTGATATTCTCGCAATATATAGTCATCCCTGCTGCTTAGCACCGAATACTTTTGTCGGGAATCACACTTCTCTAGTGCCAAGTCCATATTGCAGAAATGATCAAAAATCTTATGGGGATATTGGATGTCTTAGAATTTTGGTTCTGGAAACAAAATTTCTACCTGACCAGGAATTGGAATAGGAATTCCATTTCCAATTTTGCTTTGAGTTTAATAGTTTTAATTCTAAAATAATAGAAAAACTTTTTTAATGAAAAACAATTAAATTAATTTGCTTCAAAGAGAGATAAAAAGATCGATCATTACAAACTCATAATCCACCCCCTAGAGTGGGATCTTAATTCCATAGTTTTGATTATGAATGAGCCTATAATTCCATAATCAAATTTTTTGTTTGGTAATGTAATTGCCATTTTTTTTACATGAGAATAATGATTTCGAAATTCCATTGGTTCCGGGTGAATCAAACGCCCCCCTGTTTGGTAGTTGGTCATGTAAACATGCTCATTAACACACTAAAAAATTAAGGCAAATTCATAGAAAATTATGTTATTATTGTTATAGATCGCACTATGCAAGTTTTATTATACTGTACGATTTACAGACTTAGACGTTGGGACAGCTTTATAAGTTGGAAGTTAAAACTACACTTGGTCATCATATCAGTTGTCCATCTTAATTTATTAAACGCTAAAAGAAGTAAGTCTGGCATCCAAATTCAACTAAACTAGACCGGATTAGGTGGGACTCGATATGAAAAAGTTTGAACCGCTGACGTTGCATCCCATGCTATAACTGGGAGTAGAGTCATTTTCAAAAACTCAGTTGGCGGAAATGCTTTTTCTTGAAGAAAGATTGTCACCAACGTCAACATGCAACCCTTCATCTTCTTAAAATAGGTAAAACATATGCACCTTAACTGCTACATTTTTTCATTTACAAATATATCTATATATAGATCGACTGAAGAACTAAAGAAGACATTGATCTTTTATTCTAGGGAGGTGCGCCATTTAGCGTTTAAAGAACTTTGTACGTAGTTCAAGTAGCTAACCTAAAATGATAGTACAGAGATCTCGTAGCTAGTTAGGAAACTTGGATGTAGAAGCAAGCAAATTGGCTTGACTAGAGGAAAAAAAACTGATATTATAAGCCAAAGCTAACCAATACTTTAATTTA
This sequence comes from Nymphaea colorata, assembly GCF_008831285.2. Lineage (NCBI taxonomy): Eukaryota > Viridiplantae > Streptophyta > Magnoliopsida > Nymphaeales > Nymphaeaceae > Nymphaea > Nymphaea colorata. The sequence continues at coordinate 1,053,868 of NC_045140.1, forward strand.
TTCATATATACAGGACTAGTGCTTAGTCAAACTATACTATATACAACTAGACAGACTTCTAAGCAACTTTGATCCGAAGAAAAAGATGACAAAGTAGCTGCGATTGTTTTGCTTGTCGACGCCATTAACAAGTAGCATTACGCCCACATTTTTGTCTTTTATGTGATGACTCTGCCTATAAATACCAGAGGGGTCTTCAGATATCGACATCGCTTATCCATTCCCACCCATTAGCCCTAAGAGCTCTGTCCTTCTATTTCTTTCTCAGCCATCGTCGTTGTCCTCCTACACAGCTTTATCTAGCTAGCTAGCCAGCACCTGCAGCCATGGGGCGCTTCTTTCCTATGCTTGCGATCACAGTCGTAGCAGCAATGGCGTTGGCAGCCACTGCTTATCCTGATCATGATGAACAGCATGATGTTCATGAAGCTGAGCATCCTGCTCCCTTTGTTCCCGTCCCTCATGCAGAGACGGATGAGCACGTTCAGTACTTGGGTAAGTTTGCAGTGGAAAGGTTCGACGAACAGACACATGCGGACCTCAAGTTCATTATGGTGACGGAAGCAGAAGTACTTGATCGCGGCACCGAGCATTACACATACCACTTGCTGATGAAGGTTCACGATGGCTATGATATCAAGCTTTACAAGTGCGAAGTGTTCCAGGATCTCTCAGGATATGAAGAGCCCCCGGTGCTCAACGTAGGCTACTTCGAGCCGCTCTAAGAATCGCAGCAGATTGACGTGTTTTCTCCTTTCCAGGTCAATAGCGGCGTGATAGAATAGAACAAATAGGTGTGGTCGAATAAAAATACTTGTTCAGTGATTGTGTGTGGAGAAAAGTGGTGTATTTGAGTTTCCCTTCCTTGTTCAGTGGAGGAGAACCACATTTGGAAGACTTAATTTCTTCATGTATGTCTGGTTCTACATGTAGCTTGGTGGTTCAATGTAGTTAAAAATTTTCATTTTCGAATTTGGATTTCTGCAGCTTGAGAGATAATATTCCCCATAAGAAAATGTCATGCATCTCTGATCACAGAATCGATGAGGACTTTTCTAAACTCCGATGAACTTGAAAATTTCTTATAAGAGAACGTACGATTCCAAACGCAAGTTGGTTTATTAAATGTTCTGCTTCGGGTTAGAAATCTCGTTTGCTATAACATGATTTAATGGTATAGACGCGTTCAATATACAGTAAAAAACAACCTACAAATCGGCCATTGATCTTAACCCAAAAATTAAAAACAAAAAAAAGATATTTTATAATTGGCCTACAAACTTAATTTCAATGTACTCTCTTCCTCATTGTTTTTTAAATTATCCAAAAAAAAACCATGGATCGTTTCCAATTCTAGCAGATTGTAGACCGACCACTAGTAGCTAGGTCAGCCATATTGGCGATCCCGTCTTAACTAATTATATCTTTGGTGCGTGGCTTTTGCTATATCATTGAATATATTGTGTCCCATAAACATTTGTGCCCTCATATATATTTCTCGCCTTGAAATCATTTGATCAGATGTTCAACAGCCAAAATAAGTTTATGGAATATCTCATGATTCAAATGGATTGTTTAGTGTATATATATATATATATATATATGAACCTTTGAATATCTTATTTATTATTTCGCACTGTGTAAGGAAATTAAAATAATTAATGGCATAAACAATCAACTGCTCCCATGCTTCAAAAGTTGATGAAGAGAACTTATAAGCCTTAAAATTACCAGAATGTTGGCTAACCAGATGCAAACGGTATATAAGGTAAAAGTTTATAAGTAGTGATGCAAATGCTTCAGATCCAGTTAGGATCCGGTACTTACCCAGTCAGACTTAATCGGATTTCCTTCATTTTGGGTTTATTAGAATTCAGACTAGGACTTGAACTTTTATAACTTTGATCCAGATCCAAAGGGCATAAAATCTGAGATTTAGATCTGCATGTTAATTAATCGGGTCTCCAACATGGCGGATTTGGGTTCGGTGAGAAAGTGGCAAGAAGGAGAGACTTACCTCACCATTACTATCGCGGCCAAAGTCGAACCCCCACAAGGTGAAACAAACTTGGGGTCAAATAATGCATAAATTCAGGGAGAAAAAGAGATGGATATTCATCTAAAGTTTTACGAAGTCTCAAGATTCCACCCTGTAAGAAAAGAGAAGAAGAAAGTGTATTTCTTTCCAGGACATCATAAGCATTATGTGTTCGATCTAATTAATACCAAAATGAACCATATAGAACCGCGTACATGCACAACTGATGATCAAGATACACAAGGAAAATGTGGATCTCCTCCACTGCATGAACATGGAAACTCAAACACACCACCTTTTCTCCACAGACAAGACTGAGCAAGCATTTTAATTATTCGATGACAACCTATCTATCCTATGTACTCCTTCAAGCTTCTATATATATTCTGGAAAAGCCAGTCACATATATAAGACCGAGCAAATATGGCAATCAGCTGCGATTCTTAGAGCGGCTCAAAGTAGCCTACGTTGAGCACCGGGGGCTCTTCATATCCTGAGAGATCCTGGAACACTTCGCACTTGTAAAGCTTGAAATCATAGCCATCGTGAACCTTCATCAGCAAATGGTATGTGTAATGCTCGGTGCCGCGATCAAGTACTTCTGCTTCCGTCACCATAATGAACTTGAGGTCCGCATGAGTCTGTTCGTCGAACCTTTCCACTGCAAACTTACCCAAGTACTGGACGTGCTCATCTGTCTCTGCATGAGGGACAGGAACAAAGGGAGCAGGATGCTCAGCTTCATGAACATCATGATGCTCACCATGATCAGGATAAGCAGTGGCTGCCAACGCCATCGCTGCCATGACTGTGATCGCAAGGATAGGAAAGAAGCGGCTCATGGCTGCAGGTGCCAGCTAGCTAGATGAAGCTGTGAAGGGGAAGGACGATGGTGGCGCTGAGAAAGAAATCTTAGGACTAAGGCGTGGGAATAGACAAAGTGATGTCGATCCGTGAAGAGTCCTCCAGTATTTATAGGGCAGGGTTGTCATGTAGAACAGAAATGAGCTCAGGTGATGCTACTACTTGAAAAAAGTTGAAAAAGTGCAGCTACTTGTGATCATCTTTTTCTCCAAGATTGTTTGAGCGTCTGCCTAGCTACTTCTTTTAGTTTTTTTGAACTTTTTTGAACCATAGATTGTCAACTTCCTACTCACTCCGAGCCTTTTTAGTTTTTTTTGAACTTTTTTGAACCATTAACCTCCTACTCACTCGAACATATTTCTTGTAAGAATACTTTAGGTTGGCTACCCTCTCATCGAACATGAACTAACCTACCACCTTTAATTTCCTTGCATTCATAGCAAGGTCCCACCACCCGTAAAATAAAAAAAAAAAAAAGGCGACGTCTTCTCTCATTCTTCACTCGGTCTAGATGAATCTGTCAAGATACTTGGCAAAGAAATTAAAAATGTGATATGACGGGTATGGTGTACCTCTTTTAAAAACATGAAGGGTTGCAACCACTTTGCTGACAAGATGTTGATGGTTCTTTATAGAAATTAACAAATTAATGGAACCCAAATAAGTGGTCGCCAAGGTCAGCATCTGCAACATTATTTCCTGTTCTGATAAAGTTGTTGAGAAAATTTCGGTCGGCCGTTCGGTAGTTAAATTGCTATATATATATGTGTGTGTGTTGTCTAGCTTTTTTTCTAGTTTCTCCTGATCGACAACTAATTTTGTTCACAATATACCATTTTAATAATACTATTTTCATGTCATTCATGCACAAATTTACGGTTCATTTCCTTAAGGAACAAGCAATTTCGCATATATGGTGAGCGCCATACTCAGCGTTGGATACGACTGCTCTCCCAATTGTTGGGTCTGATCTAGCTGTGATCGAGTCCCACCTAATCAGTTGTAGCTTAATTGAGTTTTTAGTTCATCTTAATTCTTCGATGCTTAATCAAGGTCATAAACAAAGATATTTAATGACCAAACGCCGTTTAAGTTCGCTAGACATAATGTACAGATCGACAAAATTGTACGTCGATGTTTTAGAATTAGTTTCCAACTTCATCAGAGTTCCTAAGTTCTCACGTCGAAGATTCATTTTCTAGTATGCCATCGAAGCAGACAATGATCGTGATCGACCTGACGACCAGCAAATTTCCATGACAGGGTTGCTCAAACACTAAAGAGCCCACCACCTAAAAATATGAAAATTAAAGCGATATTTACTTTCATTCTTCACTCGATCGATATGTATAAATTGATGGATATATTTATCAAAGAAATTAAAAAAGTAAGAGGCCAGGTCATGCTTCCTTTCAAAAATTAACAAATAAATCGAACCAAAGGAAGTTGTTACTATATAAAGTCGGTAGTTTTGGTAAATTCATACCGCTTGACGTGCATCCTGCATTCTTTTGTCTGGCCTTTTTTCTCTAGATGACACAGACCAAGTGTAACTTTTCTTTAATTTTCAATTCCATATACATCAAAATTCCAATTGCCATTGAAATATTTGAATATTCATGACATAAATTAAATAAGGCTCGATGCTCCTGTTCATTTTGTTAATAAGACCTAGATCATTGAGCAGGTATATATATATATATATATATAAATATATATATATATATATATATATATATATATATATATATATGATTTCGCTCTTGTAAAGTTTAATGGCGTAGCCATTGTGAACCTTAATGACCAGTTTGTATGTGCAACTTTGACAATGATCTCTCTAAGCTAACAGCTTAAAGAGACGAAAAGTGGTGGGGAAAGGTGAAGATTATATATTTGAAGTTGCTGATGATCGATCTGATCGCAAACGTCTGTAACTAGAGTTGCTGCCCTCTAGACATTTCAATTGATTTTCTTGATTGGCAAGCATATTTAAGCATGAAATTAATAATATTTTCTCTACAAAGTACAAACTAAAGCTATTATAATTTAGTTCATATATATGGGCAGTGTTCCATTTAAGTTAAAAACTTCAACCCACATAAAAAAAAGGGTATGTGGATCAGTCAGAAGAAACAAGCAGCCTCGAGTAGTTGTCTCCACATCAAAATCACGTTAACTGCACAGTGTATTTGTTGATGCGGAATTTAAAGCATAGGTTTGGTAGAATAAGATGTGCATTTGACGTTTTGGAAATGGACGACGGCATCGAGTTGTCGTCGAAGTTAGGATGGAAATATTTAGCTTGTCTGGTCAACTATGCGCATCCAAACAAATGAGTTGAATAAATCTGTGTTCGTGATAGTTCTTCTAGAAATTAAGAGAGAGGAGCACTTCCTAACCCTGCAGCTGCCACCACTAGTCTGCGTGGAAGCGGTCTAACTTTAAATATTATTATTAAAAGATCAATCAGATGTTCGTATTCAGCGGACTTTACCATTCAAAAACTGCGTATATTTCCACATAGCAGCTTGCGGATATAAGTTTCCTTCTGCCGATGCAATCGATCTCCACGCGCAGAGTTACATCTACAGTGAACTTCTTCTTCTTCTATATATAAGGGAGACGCTTATCTGTGCCACTCATCATTCATTCCTCCCTTAATTGACTTTCCTGTAAGATCAGCAGCAGATCGCTAATTGCCCCCTCGTTTTAGGAGAGCTCTCTCTACTGGTAAGCTACCTATGGCACGTTTCTCTTCTTTCCTCGTGATCGCTGTGATGGTAGCCATGGCCTTTGTAGCCATTGCCCACCCTTATCAACCTTCTGGATGGATTACTGTTCCGAATGCGGAGAAGAACAGCCATGTTCAGTACTTGGGCAAGTTCGTTGTTACAAGGTATAATGAGCAGAAAAAGGCTTACCTCGAGTTCATTCAGGTGACAAAAGCACAGGTTTTTGATCGCGGCACTGAGCACTACACATACAAGTTGGTGATTAAGGTTCATGATGGCTACGCTGTCAAGCTTTTCAAGAGCGAAGTGTTCCAAGATCTGTCTGCACCTCGTCAGCCCCCTGTCCTCAACTTGGGTTACTTCATTCCCCTGTAATAAAATTTCAGTAGTATGACACTCGGTATGCATGTTATATTATCCCCCAGTCTTTCTTCTACAAAAATAAGTAGCTGTGTCATGGAATGATGCGGCACATCAGTTGTATGCGACAAGGAATAAAATCTCTGTATCATCTTCTGTTTATGTGCTACACATATGAAAGATATCAACAGGCCTAATCTTCTTCTTTATCCAATGCAAACCTGAATTCTTCTTTATCAATTTCATAACGTTGTTATTATCGCTCAAAACAAGCTACAGCAAACGTCCTGTTTCTCATAATTTGGCCCCTGTAATTAAATATTTTAAACTCAGGGTTGGCCCCTCTGAAAATTTTCAGAAATGTTCATTAGTAGATTGCAGAATATTCGGCTCCCCAAAACAAATTCATGGCTTCTTCCCTGACTTCATGTCAAAGAAAAATAATGATTTTGTCGTCACCTTGTGTATCCTATCAGTGACCAATTATTCTTCTTTGACGGCGCCATCAAGAGATACGAAGCATTATCTTCACGCGTTTGGCTGCATGTCCTGACCAGCCCTGCTATAGCAATTGAACATCAGCAAGCACTACAGAGCGCTACTCATCAATTCTGAACTTAGATATGTATGTAGAGATTAAAGAAAAGATGTAAAAGAAAATTTAACGTAGCATTTTGAAAACTGAAAAGAGAAAAGAAAAGAATAAAAGAGGAGCAGCTGGTGCATTATGTTGGAGAGGGAGATCTAGAGTGAGCAAAGGGGCGTGGGAAGCTCAACGTGATCAAGCCGGGCATCCAGTCTGTGAATATTGCACGCTAAACGTGACCACTTCTTGCATATCCAGAATTTTCCTCCTTGCATATCCAGAATTTTCCTCCTTCAAAGATATTTATCCATTGTGCACAATCGATTTTGGTGTTACGCAACAAACTTTGTACTATATATATACACATGTGTGTGTGTGTGTGTGTGTGTGTAAAGTCAAATTTACCGAATGCTTCTTTGAAACCTGTGGTCTATTGCCCATGCAGATCCATAAAAAGCACTTGTCTTGACATCTAAGGTTTTTTTTTTTTTTTTTTTGAGTAAGATGGTCTTTAAAATTTAAAATTTATTACTTGTGCCCCTTAGATGAAAATTTCTAGCTCTGCCCCTAGATCTATCCAATCAAACGCTGTACATTGAATCCCATTAATGCCGATGAGATTAGTAATATATGTATACATTGAGAGTCAGATGGTTAATTATTCGCCAGACAGCTGGTCGGAAATCTACTGTAGCAAGGGCATCCGATTGAACCAGATGAACAGACTCCGGAGATGAAGGGCGATCATAGGCATTTGTGGCATTTCAAATTTGCCGCTCCCCGTAGTCATTCCATTTTAAAAAAAAGTGTTAAAATTGACAAGTTAGATCACTAAAGGCGGGTTTCTCTAATTCGGGCCTTCGTTGACAGTAATATTGCAATCAAACTTTTGTTTATCACAACAAGCAAGTCTCTCCTTTTCGTGCCTTTGAGTTTCAACTATCTATGATCACTATTGATCAAAGAAAGAACTGTCCAACATAGAGAACCCGTTCTTATTTTGTTCACAAAAAGAAAAATCTATCAATGCAGGAAGTTTAGCACAGGTCGCAATAGATTTTGCAATTTACTTACCGTTCAAAAGTCTAGGAATCAATACCAAGCCATTTTCAGTTATGAGCACTGAAGTGTCTGTCTTCAATGTTTTGGTTGAAAATGCTTGATTCACGACCAAATGTACACGAAGATTAAGGTAAGTTCTTGAACTTTTGGAAAGGAAATTAATGGTCGATATGTTAGTAGTTCAATACGTCACAACATTTTATGGTACACTCGTTATTAGCTTGTGCTTTTACCCAAGCGGTCCAATCCAAGGTAGGATCACTAAAATAACTTTTTGTTGCGGTGAACAAAATCATGCCAGAATAACATAAGTTGGGACATTCAAAGATTAATATGGAGTTTTATGCCGATTAACTTGCAGACAATTACCCACACCCACTCACCTCCTTTCTGTGTTACAGGAACAGGAAAAAGATAGGTTAAATTGGAATTTGGATTTGTAAGTGAAGCATGAAACTTTTGTCATGGCAATGATGAATGACACTACTGAAATTGAAAAGAAAAGAACATAAATTAAGCATCTTATATATAGAATAACTTTCTTATTCAAGTGTCACATTCAAATGAAACGTGTTTACGGCCATGAAGCACACTGTTTGTTCCATTCATATCGTATGAACTGAACCACTAGTCTCATGATGATGACACTGCTTATTGAGGAAGAACACCAAATATCCGTGCATGAAATCACAGTGGCATGAAGTAGGCGATGTTGAGCACGGGGGGGTGGCCAGGTGCTGAAAGATCTTGCAGGATTTCGCTCCTGTAAAATTTAATTGCGTAGCCATTGTGAACCTTAATCACCAGTTTGTATGTGTAGTGCTCGGTGCCGCGATCGAGTACTTGAGCTTCCGTGACTTGAATGAACTTGAGGTATGCATGATTCTGTTCATTGTACCTTTTCACTGTAAATTCGCCCAGGTACTGAACATGGCCGTCCTTCTCCACATGGGATACTGGAACGAAGCCAGAGGGTTTATAAGGATAAGCAGTGGCTGCCAGAGCCATTGCAGCCATCATTGTGATCGCAAGGAAAGGAAAGAAACGTCCCATGGCTAGCTAGTAACTAGAACGTAGTTTTCTAGATCAGAAGGAGTAGTTCCAGGAAGATGGAAGGGAAATAGTACTATTTGATCGATGAGTGACCTCCGTACCTCACAACGCCCATATTTATAGGTGGCTTGTCGATTCCAGATCAGAAGTGATGTAACGTAAGACCAACAACTTGTTGATTGTTTTATTTCTATTCAAATCAAAGAATCAGTCTTGTGTGGACTAAGTCAACTAAATACAGCTTCCACACACGATCCACTCAAACCATAAAAGATTAAACCACTTCACCAACTCCACTTGAAAGGAGACTTGAATGCAGTTGCATGGAACTAAGACTCTCTCTCTCTCTCTCGTGATATGAGGTAAGAATGTACATCCATTACAAAGCCATACATGGGCAATAGGATCTGCAAGTCAAGTTTGCTCGCGTGCGTAGCAGCCAATGAATTTATCTGCTTTTCGTACACGCAATTTAATTTATCATACTTGGACAATGTCTTTCCAAACATTATCCACTCCCACCAAACCTTGCTTATGAAGTCACATAAGTTGCTTGATTTATAACCTCAATTCACACTGAACAAGCCTTTTAGAAGGCATATAGGACGATAATTCAACTATTGAACTCAAAGATATATTCAGTTGGTGACTCCTAGATGAACGGATTATTTTGCTTGAAAAGCACGCTTAAGCATGAAAACACTGAAGCAAATATCAGTACATATGATAAGGTTGTATACAAGTTTAAAACTGCAAACCACATAAACAATGGTGGATCAGTCAGAGGAACAGGGTATTCAAAGTCCATCAGTTTTCTAATAAGCAATTCTAGATACCCCTGTTTTTGTGGTTTAATTTTCATTGATTACTTACTATAGCATTTGTTATTGTTAATGGACAAAGAGAAGCATGATCAGACAACGGCAGTGGATCCTTTTTTTTTTTCTGATGAAATGGGAAGCTGATTGAAAAGATGGACGTTAAGGAGCCTCGGCCGCAAGATGTTTCCGGATAAAATATTACCTCAGCTGCACAGAGATTCAATCTATTGATGAAAGCACAGTTTTGGTAGGCGTAGATGTTCATTTGGCATCCGGTAATCGACTACTATTATACGTTTGACTTGGCCACGGTGCTCATCCAAACAAATGCCTTGAATTGCCTCGTATCCGTCATAGTTGTTCCAAGAGAGAGAGAGAGGGTGGAGTCTTAACTCTCAAGGCATTGCCCGGCCCTGCACCACTCCGCATGAAACTGGTCTAAATTTGAATGTTATTAAAAGAATTAGGTGTTGGTATTCGGTGGACTTCGTCATTCAAAAACCGCGTATATTTCCCACAAAACAACTTGCAGACATAATTTTTCTATATATAGGGGAGACGCCTATCAGTGCCACTCATCATTCATTCCTCCCTCAACTTACTTTCCTGTAAGATCAGCAGCAGAGCTAATTGTCTCCTCGTCTCAGAAGAGCTCTCTCTACTAGTAAGCTACCTATGGCACGTTTCTCTTCTTTTCTCGTGATCTCTGCGATGGCAGCCATGGCCTTTGTAGCCATTGCCCGCCCCTACGAACCTTCTGGCTGGGTTACTGTTCCTAATGTGGAGAAGGACAGCCACGTCCAGTACTTGGGCAAGTTCGCTGTTACAAGGTATAATGAGCAGACTAAGGCTTACCTCGAGTTCATTCAGGTGACAGAAGCACAAGTACTTGATCGCGGCACCGAACACTACACGTACAAGTTGGTGATCAAGGTTCATGATGGCTACGCTGTCAAGTTTTTCAAGAGCGAAGTGTTCCAAGATCAGTCAGCACCTGGCCAGCCCCCCGTCCTCAACTTGGGTTCCTTCATCCCCTCGTATTAGCATATTCAAGATTATGACATTCCACATGGATGCTATATTGCCTTCCAATCTTTCTATTACGAAAATAAGAACTGTGTCATGAAATGATGAGGCACGTCTGTTGTCTGCGACAAGGAATAAAGTCTCTGTTTATCATCTTCTGTTTATGTACTACGTTTGTAAAAGATACCAACAGGCCTAATGTTCTTCGTTCTCCAATGCAAACATGGAATCTTCTACTTCATCCATTTGGTATCTCTGTTTTTAGCACGCATAATAAACTATATCAGCAAAACTTTTTCGTGGCATTTTTTATAATATTTGAAATATGATCTCTTCTCCCATCCCCACCCTTATTCTATGGCATACTTTTGGGAAGTCCCAATGCTTTAGGCCTTTTTGTTAATTTCCGTATATTCTGCTTTCCCTTCATGTCGTATTCAATGTGAGAATCATAGACCTTCGACAGGGTCATGAAGCCACTTGGTTCAACCATGCACGTCTAATTAAGTTGCCCAATTAGGATTCATTGGATTTCTAAACATGTTTGAACCCAATGTGATCACCCGGGGATATAGTTCACACATTGGACTTAATTTAATAAAGAATTAATGTCTATATGAGTGAGGACTCTAGGTTATATGAATTTCAATTGATCGGATTTGAATCGAATGTATTGTTAAGCATATCTAGGCCTGGGCATCGGGTCGGCCCAACATCCGAAACTCGAGCTCGGGCTTGGCCTAATTAAAAAAGATATATTTTTAAAAATATAAAACAAATTTTTTAAACATAAAATACATGTTAATAATAAAACATATATTATTATTAAATAAAAATGATATAAAAAAATTAATCGGGCCAACCTGGGCTGGTTCTTTTGGGCTTGGGCCCGATCGGGCAGGGTACCCATTGGGTACCCGGGCTCGATGCCTAGGTTTAGCCATATCTGCTTTTTTAGATATTCACATTTTCATATTCAAATAAGAATAAAGAAAATTTGAATATGAAATTTGATTTCACAATCTAAATCTGATTTTTACAACTACTGAATCCAAATCTGAATCTGGTCTATTTTCAAACTGTAAAGTAAAGGTGTTAGAGATAGAAGAAATTTATTTAAAATTAACTCTGACTCGAATCCAAAATCAGAATCCGATCGGATATTTATGTACATCCAATTCCACAACCGTTCAATCAGATATCTATTTCAATTATTAATTTAATGTAACATATAGCGATATTATGGTGATAATTTGGTTTTCATTCAGATCAAAGAAAGGGTCATGTATGGACTAAGTCTACTAACACAACATCCACACGCGTTCTTCTCTGAAACCAGGAAAAATTCGACCACTTCACCAACTCCACTTGATGATGAATGGAGACTTGAACACAGTTGCAAGGAACTAAGAGTTGTCTCCCTTGTTCTCGTGATATGAAGTCATGAGAATAATAGAGTCATTCGTATTCATCTACTTTTCATACTGTGACGATTTCAAGGTAAGCTCCTCCCCAAGTAGATTATCCATTCCAGACTGCTTTTGAAGTCGCATTTAGTTGCTTGAATTATAATAATCAATTACCTGGTCATCTTCACACTCAACAAAGCCCCTTTAGAGGGCATATAGGACGGCCACAAACCCCGTTTTCACATTTTAAATGGTAAGGTTTTTTTTAGGTGCATAATACGACTTGAAAAAAATGAGAAAAATTCGGTAAGTATTTAAAACAATTTTAAAATGAAAAAAAATGGAGAAGAATTAAATAAAAGAGAAACTAATAAGACGACATAGAAAATAAGCAACAAACAGAAGTTAGAAAATGGAAAAAAACAGTTTGACATTAAAAGAGCTTGAAAAACGCCTTAGAAAACTAGTTTAAAACTCTTTTGTTCATTTCAGATTTTTTTTTAAGTAGCATTTTTTTTTTTTTTTTGCCGCTTTACTCGACTGACTTAGTTTTTGCATTTTTAATGTATTTTTTCAGAAAAGACATATTTTTTGTGACTATGGCGCAAACATATATAAACTTGGTATCTCTTAGACGTTTTTACATCTTTTCTTGCTTAAAAGGCCCATCTAAGCATGAACATAATGACCTTTTAACAAAATTTCTCATTTATTTTCAATATTCATCTACTTAATCTAGAATTTGTCACTTTTATAATGATGAATTTTATTTTGTGAGAATCCGTACTGAACTATGGCCACATACTAACGGCTGTGGATCGATTCAATCCTCTCTTCAGTGTTCTTTCTTGATCATGAAAAGGATATGTAGTTCACTGAACAGATGCATGGATGACAATGGTTCTTAATTAGCAGTACTTGTTTCCAGAATATTAGGCCAAATGCACTGTGAATCCTTGTTAATCGATGTGGAATTTAAAGCACAGGGTTGGTAGAAATCGATGTGCATTAATTGACATTTAAATGGACAACCACATAAAGATCAGTTTTGACTTGGCCAAGATGCTTATCCTACCCGGCATCACTATTGAACAAGTCTATATTTGAATATTATAAAAAGAATAAAGTTGCACTCGGTGGACTTTTCCATTCAAGGACCGCGTGCTTTTTCTTCAAAGCAACTTGCAGACACAAGTTTTCTCCAATGGCGGTCCCTTAGCCAAACAGCGTTACGTGCACATTGCCATTTCCTTCTCCTATATATAGGGAGACGTTCATCGGTGCCACTCACCATCCATTCCTCCCTCAACTTACTTTCCTGTAAGATCAGCAGCAGAGCCAATTGCCTCGGCCTTGTTTTAGAAAGCGGTCTCTGTTAGTAAGCTATCAATGGCACGTTTCTCTTCTTTCCTTGTGATCGCTGCGATGGCAGCCATGGCCTTTGTGGCCATTGCTCGCCCCTATGAACCTTCTGGCTGGGTTGCTGTTCCTAATGTGGAGAAGGACAGCCATGTCCAGTACTTGGGCAAGTTTGCTGTTACAAGGTATAATGAGCAGACTAAAGCTTACCTCGAGTTCATTAAGGTGACAGAAGCAGAAGTACTTGATCGCGGCACCGAACACTACACATTCAAGTTGGTGATTCAGGTTCATGATGGCTACGCTGTCAAGTCTTTCAAGAGCGAAGTGTTGCAAGATCTGTCTGCACCTGGCCAGCCCCCCGTCCTCAACTTGGGTTACTTCATGCCCCTGTGATCACACATATATTGATATGATGCTCAGCATGTTATGATATTAATTTTCAGCCATTGTACTACCCAAATAAGCAGCCCTGTCATGGAATGGTGCTGCACCCAGTCGAATGCAATAGGGAATAAAATGTTTGGATCATCTTCTTGCTTATTATAATACCTGAGAGATCAACAAAGGCCTAATTTGCTTGGTCAATGATTTGATTATTTTGCTACTAATGCTTATAATCAATCTATTATAGAAATTGCAACTACAGTGTCTCTTTCTCTTTCTCTCTCATAATCTTCAATACAAGACTAAATTGCACTCTTGTCTCTTTTGTAAGCCTCCCTCCTTACAAGACTAAATTGCACTCTTGTCTCTTTTGTAAGCCTCCCTCCTTACTTGGAGGTCCCATTTCTCTGCACCTTTGTCTCTTTTGTAAGCCTTTGTCTTGCTTTGCTTATTTTTGTACCTTGGGCTCTTAACATCTCGTTCTGATTCGTCTCTTTTGTGTCTGTTCATTGGTGATGCCTTGTCATGACATTTTCATCTCGTTCTGATTCGTCTCTTTTGTGTCTGTTCATTGGTGATGCCTTGTCATGACATTTTGCTTGTATTCCCATATTGTTAGCTCTCTTTTGTGTGTGGGCTGTGTGTGGGTGATGGCACCGTGTCACAGGATCAAGTCAAAGTGCTAGTGCCTTACAAACTATGTCACCTGAATGCGGGGTGCGGGTGCCGGTGCCCCATGGCAAGGAAAGGAAAGAAATGCCCCATGACTTGCTAAGGTGATTAGAAATGTAGTTTTCCTAGATCTTAGGGGTCATTTGATGGGCAGGATAATTCATGTAGAACTGGAAATAAAATTCAAATTTTTAAAATTTTTTCTTGCCCATCAAATGAGATGAAAAAGTTTACCATTCAAATTTTTAAAATTTTTTCTTGCTCATCAAACTTTAGATGAAAAAGTTTACCGTTGGGTTGGTTTTCGGAAATTTCTTTTTAAAAATTTCATCCCACCCCAAAGGGTGAAAACAAATTTTCAAAACAAAAAAAAGTAACCGTTGGTTTCTCAAAGCAGTGCTTAATCCAACAATTCTCCTTTTTCACCTTTAATTCCTATCAAACTGGGCATAAACCCAAGTCCAACAAACACAAAAGGATTTCATAAATCTGGATTTTGTTTTCATTTCTTCATTTCCTAAAATAAGTATATGGAAACTTCCTCCCAATTCCATGTTTCCAATACATCAACAGGAGCAGGAAGATCATGGAAGAGGAAATAATAATATTTGATCTATTAAGTGACTTCCATCCCTCACGACGTGATGGCTTATAAATCTCAAACCAAAAGTGATGTGATGTAACGTAATACCTACAAAAATGTGGCCATCAGTTATCGTTTCTTGATTATTCACATAACAGTTGGGTGGTAGTTTCGTTTTCATTCAGATCAAAGAAAGGGTCTTGCGTGGACTAAGTCCACTAAATTAAATGCAGCATCCACACACGTTCCTCTCAATGTGAAGTCAGAATGGTACCTGCCGCCCGGCCCGATCTGCACTTATATCAATCAATTTTTCATACTCTGACGATTTCTTTTTTTATGGAAACCATTTTATCCACACCGGTGTGCTACCAAACCCCATGCTTTTGAAGTCGCACTTAGTTGCTTAAATAATGATAATTACCTGGTCATAATGACTCATCTCTCTCTCTCTCTTGTTCTTTGGAGGGTGCATAGGAGGAGGACGACTCATCTCTCTCTCTCTTGTGCAAGCATGTACGACGTTGTAGTCGATGGACTTTTCCATTCAAAGACCGCGTGCTTTTCCTTCAAAGAAACTTGCAGAGACACAAGTTTTCTCCAATGGCGGTCCCTTAGCCAAACAGCGTTACCTGCACATTGCCCTTTCCTTCTTCTATATATAGGGAGATGTTCATCGGTGCCACTCACCATCCATTCCTCCCTCAACTTACTTTCCTGTAAGATCAGCAGCAGAGTTTAATTGCCCCGGCCTTGTTTTAGAAAGCGGTCTCTACTAGTAAGCTATCAATGGCACGTTTCTCTTCTTTCCTTGTGATCGCTGCGATGGCAGCCATGGCCTTTGTGGCCATTGCCCGCCCCTATGAACCTTCTGGCTGGGTTAGTGTTCCATATGTGGAGAAGGACAGCCATGTCCAATCCTTGGGCGAGTTCGCAGTTACAAGGTATAACGAGCAGACGAAGGCTTACCTCAAGTTCATTAAGGTAACAGAAGCACACGTACTTGATCGCGGCACCGAACACTACACATACAAGCTGGAGATCAATGTTGAAGACGGGTACGGCGTCAAGACTTTCAAGAGTGAAGTGTTCCAAGATCTGTCAGCACCTGGCCAGCCCCCCGTCCTCAACTTGGGTTACTTCATGCCCCTGTGATCACACATATATTAATATGATGCTCAGCATGTTATAATATTATTTTTCAGCCATTGTGCTACCCAAATAAGCAGCCCTGTCATGGAATGGTGTTGCATCCAGTTGAATGCAGTAAGGAATAAAATCGTCTTCTTGCTTTATCATAGTACCTGATAGAGGATGAACAGGGACTAATTTTCTTCTACGTTGATTTGATGACTTTGAGACTGCAGTTTATCATCAATTGGAGGATACACTTTTCTTTATATTTCCTTTCATAAAATTATACAAACTACCCAAGAATTTTTTTAGCTGTCACGAAACTGTGATGTTTGAACCCACTAGAGGTGCAAGCCTGCACAAGTAGCTGCAGATCCAAAAAGGGGCTAATTTCGCCAAGTCCACATAGATTCTAGCTTCAGCTGGCTTCGCAAGCCTTGCATAACAAAGCCAAGATCAAAACTCCTTTGTTGAGAATTGCCCACGAAATTGCAGAGCACAGATTCAGGATCAAAACACTCGTTTTCCCATCAACAACAACAATCTCAAAGGGTTCTTCATCATCCATGTCAATATTCGGTTCCCCGCTCACCATTTCTACCCGGGATCTTCCAGCCGACGGTTTTCCCGGCTGATTCCGGCCATCAGACGGACAGTACAAATCTCCCCGGAGAATAGCAACCGACCCTCGCCAAGAGAGTCGACGTTCATCGCCAAGGAGGAAGTAAGTTTTTTTTTTTCTTAACTTGATCAATCTAAGGGAAGCTTACAAGAGGATGAAACAGGGCACTACAATCACATTTGCCTCAAAAATTCAGTAGAACTGAGTACCCAAAGTGTATCCAAGCACCCATTTTGGACACGAATAAGGCGACGTAGGTAGAGCTAAGAGAGAATTCACATCTGAAACGAGGTTTCGAGAAGCCATCGTGGTATAAACACACGCAGATAATGCGAACAAGCGAGACCAAGGAAACTAGTTGACAAGGTGGGAGAAATTCTTGCAACAAAGTTAACCACTTCCTGCTTACATAATTGCCAAGTCACATTAGATTCTTTACCACTGAACTCGGAACAAGATTGCAGCATTAGGTTCACGAATTTAAGATCCGTTTCTCCCAGCCACACCTTCAGTAGCATTTGAACACAAAATCGATGAGAATTGGCCAATGCCAATCCAATAGATAACTTCCTTGTGGGCGCTATGCCCACGAGGGGGAAGAATGGAGATCAGGTGCAGGAGCAGAGGGACGGAGAAAAAAAAAACAGGAGTTGCCTCGTCGACATTTTCACTGGGTGATCTTGTCATTGAGACTAAAAACAGCACCGTCGTCTACCTCCGTGAGTGAGGATGGTGTTGTGAGTAATTGATTAAAAGTTCCAATAAAGCATCTGCTGGGAGATAGTTCACCACTTTTATTTCAAGTTTATGGCCTCATTGCTGGCCTTCAAAACTTGAGGATCGATCCATTGTAGGCGCAAAATATCAGCACCTATTTGTATTTTTTTTTAAATTCTTCTAATAGTAAAATATGAAACAGTTCTAAAATATGATGGGCCCAAAGTCTGAACATATAGAGATTAGTGTTGCTTTTCGTCAAACAGTTCAACTATTTTGAACTGTTTTACGGTTATTATTCTTTAATAAAAAGATACCACAAATTATTGCTTTTCGTCAAACAGTTCAACTATTTTGAACTGTTTTACGGTTATTATTCTTTAATAAAAAGATACCACAAATTAAGCCATACAAGAAAGAAAAAGGTTTATAAATTGTAGTTCAATTAACTAAGAAGAACCTGAATTGATGAGCACTGGTAATGACAGGTATTCACGCGCCAGCATCCAGAAATGCTCTTCTATAAAAATATTAAAATGTTTTGTATGCCTTGTTCTTTGCTTTTGTCAAAGCAATACAACAACTATACAACACGATTAAACTTTTATTCCTTCTCATCCAGATATATTTTTTTTTGCTGCATAAAGAATATGTGCAACCACCTTTTTGGGCATACACATCTCATCTCAAAAGTTTCGCAAGAATGAGGTCATCATGTCGGACCTCAGCATCAATAATTTCCCATGCATAAACTAGATGCCACGTTAAACTTAGCCTATTCTTGGAAGTAACCAGATCAAAAGATCTAAAGTTACAGGAAATTACTGATCAGGTGATTCAGAAGTTCAACATTCTTCAATGATGCATTTACCCAGTTCTCCAAGTTTGTATAGTAGAGCAAGCGCAGCAGAATCCATTGAGCTCTTTTTATCGGCTTTCTCCGCCCCTTCCACTTCAACAGCATCAGAATCAGGCAGATGCAAGATCACCTTTGAAATGAACCTACACGCGGTAAATCAGATATGTAAAGCAAGCAAAAAATGTTTAGTTACCATCAAAGGAACAGTGATGACTTTACAGACCTTAGTCCAGAAGCTCTAGGTTCAAAGGTGGGCCTGACCCAACTCATATCTTTGCAGAGCTGGAAAAGGCTAGTTCTTGGTCCCCCCCTCTTCATATCTATGGACACTTTTGCTGCAATTGGCAAACACGAACTTATCAGAGACAAATATATCCGTCAGCCATGCTATTTAACAACGTCTAGCTTCTAGCTTCTTGTTTGGGTATCAGCAAATGTATAAAAAATCAGTAGCCAATAACAACATAAGAGCTCTTCCCTTGCGACAATGATATTCTTGCTGTCAACAGTGTTGGCCATACAAAAAGTAGGTTCAAATAATGAATAACAGAGAATTCCAAGTTTCTAAAGTGGGATAAAGTTCAAGGCTTCAAATAATCAAAAATAAGGGAAAAGGGATCAGTGGTAGAGGGAGAGGTTTGAACTAATAATGAAGAACAAGGCGTTGGTGGCAATGGGAGAATCTATAGTTGATACTTGAAATCATGAGAGTGACTGGTTGTGGACAGTAATGGTAAGAGGAGGAAAATCAGGCATTTGCAGAACAGAAAAAAATGACGACTGGCCACGAGCAGTGGACATTGGTAACAACAAGATGGAGGACAACAGGGCTATAGGACGAAGATATTCCACTCCCTTTCTTTTGACCCGAGTGTCCCTTGGCTTATCTTAATTTAGCTCCTTACACATACCAGTTAGTAGTAAGATGGTTCAGGAAGCTACCAAAACCATGCTATCATGCCAGCAGCATGACCAAATGAATGTTGAGAAAATAAGAGGAAAATGTTGTTTAGATGTTCTATTGAAATGTGACAATTACCACAAAGCTTTCAACTATCAATAAGTGATCATCGTTGCTCCTAACTAAATTCACCCTTGGCAGAGAAATGAAAACAGAACTTTGTGGCATTTAGTGTAGGATTAGCCACCAACGGGGATGGAGAAAGATTTGAGTCTTGAGGAATATGGAGATTGCAGCAATGGGAAGATGAATTGACATCTCATCTATCATAATAATTATGTTCAAGGTGATACGAAATACAATGACAGAAGCATCTTTATGTGCATGACATTATATCTATCGAACACATGATAAAAGTACAGAAATAACATGGTCAAGGAATGGCTGGAAAGAGATGAATTCGGTTCCTGTAAAAGCAAGAATTTCCCAAGAGGACCAAAATACCCTTACTCACTCTGAAAATGAGGAACGACCTCCTAGGAGGCTAGCCTGGCTAGGACATCAAGAATGCAACGTGCTCATCCCATACATAGGGGTAGGGTATCATAAGGAAAGTCGTTCCAAGGTTTTTATTAGTGAGGTCTTTCTCAGGTATTAAAAGTTTGCTTGTTTGGGACTAAACTTAAAAATCAAATGAATTTAAAAATAAAAAAATCATGCAAACGTTAAGCTTTCTACTATTTTCTTACAAAAACATTGATAAAATTCAAAATAGTCAATAAAATGCCAAAAGAAACCTCAGAAATTAAAATATATTGGAGAACCTTTTCTAAATACAAAAAAATGAGATACATCGCAATATTTTCATTTTGGTGTTATGTTTCCAAAATGAAGTGATTTTTTTTTCATTTTTCCTTATTTTCCCGTTTTTAACTCGAATTAAAAAAAAACACCGTGATATTATGCCGATGGGTTAAGGACAGATCACTGGTAAAAGTTATGTGCATAATTTCACCTCCAAAAATATTAATAATCACATGAACCAGACAGCTGCATAGAAAAGCATTCAATCGCTTATGCTATTATATAAGAAGGAAGGCCTAAGCTATCCTAAGAAAAAGGATTTCGTAACTTTTTAGTAGGAAGCATGCCCCAAAACAACAGCAGAAGATTATTGCCAGAATGCTTTGCAGCGGGATTCTTTCCTAAAAGAGAAAAGGTGCTTACAGACAGTTGGATCCTGTAATCTGGTAGAGCTGTGTTTACTGTGATGCCCTTCAACGGGAGATAGACCCTTTGTTTGTTCTTGTGAACATGGTAAAATGTCTTGAACCCTTTCAGATTTCCCTCTCCAAACGCTTCGTTTATGTGAAATGCCCTTTCTCTGACATCAAAGATAAATAATGTCAATGAAACGAAACGTTGATAAGTTCTGAAACCTATATAAGGAGGAAAAGAGAAAACGCTGCAACCTCCATCTGGTCTAACAAAACGAGAGCAGCCTGTTCCAATGCAGTGTTTTTAAGTTTGTCAGACCCCTCTGCAGTCAACTGACCATCCTTCAGTTGTACAGAAAGCTTTGCAATGGTCTGGTCTCCCTCCTTCCTAAACTCTGTGCCTAGAGGACATCCTGCCTCGCCACATATTTCTCCTAACTCCCGTAGAGGATGCAATTGCAGGTCGTCAGGTGTTGGAAAGGGGGAAAGAAGATGTTTAAACACTCTCCAGACTTCTCCAAGATTAAGCTTGCTGTCAATTAAGATTGCACCGGCAATGCTTTCAACTAAATCTCCCAGCACCTAGATTAAATGAAAAGATAAGCCACAGCATAGGTTCTACAAGAAAATATTACAAAAAAGGAAACAAACAAATATAAATTACCTGACACTAGCATGCCAATCTTGAAAAAGGCTAGTGAAACAAGAATTAAAATAAAACAAAGAAAGAAAAACGACAGCATAAAAGAAAATATTAGAAAGAAAGACATGAAGAAATACAAATACCAGACAATAGCATGCAAATTTTGAAAAACACTAATGAAGCAAGACCTAAATAAAATAAAGAAAGAAAATGGGAGCAGGAGACATGCTTACTTTTGGCCCTTTCGTTTTACTATAGGTAGGAAGGGGCGCATCCTCTGGGAAGCTCTTCAAAAATTTCACATAGTCTCTGATCTGCGTCAGAAGCAAGTCGGAACCATGCAGTAAATGCTTCTGAAGATTATGCTTGACTGCAGCTTGAGCAAACTTTTCATTGTTCACGGATGCTGAACGTAAATCAGTCAATTCCCCTTGATCGATGTCTTTATGGCTTTCAAAGAGATGCCACGTGATCAAAAGATCCAACACAGAATCACCAAGAAACTCAAGTCGCTGAAATTTTACAAGAAGATTAAGATGTTAAATTGAAAGTCCTAAAGTAATATCCAGTGAATAGTATATTAAATTTCATATCACAAAGGAAAGGAAGATAACTAGATAAGATGTGCTATGAGAGCTCTGCCCCTAGGGCTCTCATGCTGGGTGATAGCAAAGCTGCTTCATGTGCATGACAACCTTAACTCTGGGATAGCAGCATAATACAAGGAACAAAAATGTTTACAGTAAGTCCCCTTCCAATAACTCGTAAGCAGCAACATGCACATGGAGAGCGAGAGCTAGAGAGAGAGAGAGAGGGACAGAGACAGAGAGACGAAGGGAGAAGAACAGAGAGAAAGAGAGAGACATCCCCATTACAAAACAAGCAAAAAAATTTCACGCACTGCTGCTGTGGGTATCAAGAGATTGGATTTGGATAACCTAAACCCTCAGGAGATTAAATTCACGAACATATCGAATGCAGCCAAAAAGGCGAAATTTCAGGACCATTAACACCCCTGGCTACATCCAGCGACATTATAAGGACTACATCTCCACCAACGTTTATCTAAAATATGACCAATACGGTAAATCACCCTTAATACCTGATAGCAACAGCCCGAGCTTGCTTCTTGCTGAGATGCATGAGTGATAGCTTCCAATAAAAGACCTTTATTCAAGAATTTGTATCCAAGCTTTGACTCCAAAGAAGCAATATTTTTATCCTCTATGGCAGAACTAAATTCTGATGCCTTCCTAATGGCTTCCTCAACCAAAGCTTGATCATGTTCACAATCAATACCAACCCATGTCATGAACAAGCATGCAGCTTCCAGACCACCGCTCACATAATATGCTCCTATCAGTGCCTCCAGACAGTCTGATACTGTTTTCGAGCACAACCACCTATGCCCAAGATCACAAGCAACACCAATTTTAATTGCACTATTCTCAACATCGGTAGGATGTGTCAGTGGAACTTCACGAGAATCGACGCCACATTTACAAGGAACAGGGCGCCAGGTACGTTCACCAGGGGCAAGCCAACGATCAGGATCGAATGGAGCATCTCGAATATAATTCTGCACATGAGCACACAAGAATATTTAAACATGCAAAAATGACAGCATAGAAGGAAGAGGACAGGCGGTAATCTCCCGTCAGAAAATATAAAAAAACAGTTTACTAAAAGTCTGAAACCACTATCGAGGAAATACCAAGATCCATCATATATCTACCAAGGGCGTCATGAAAGCTACCTGCAACTTGCGAGTGGTGGCCAGTCTATGAAGAGTTGCATTGCATACAGCTGATGATCTAAGAGAAGATAAGTGCCCTTCATGTTTTCTTGGATATTTCAAAAAAAGGTTGCAGCTCACAACATATTTTAAGACAGAATCCCCAAGCAATTCCAAGCGCTCCAGGGAGAAATCTTCAGCACACCTTCTAGTTGTTAGAGCCTCTAAAATCTGAACCCAATAATATGTACTGAATGTTAAATCATCAAAGATCATGATTCATGTTCTTAACATATGCTGAATAGCTATAAAGAAGCGCAAATTAACTAGTGTTACAGAAAATTACCAAATCTACAGGAATCTGATGACCATCGGGACGAAAACAAATTGCTCTTCGAAGCTGAGATGCCAACATCTTTGACTCCATTCTGTGGACTAGTGAAGGCAATAAGTAAAATGACTTCAATATGTCCTTTGACACATCGAGTCTAATTAAAAGTTCTGGAGGCATATATACATAGCCTTGCTGCTCTTTAGCTGGGCTGACAGAATCTGATTCGCCATTACTATTGAGAGAACCATCTGCATGTAAGCAACAAACAAATGAAACAACTTATTAAAAAGAGGCAATAAACCAACATAATTCAAGCCATGGCAACGAAGGGGTGGAGGCAGTGCTACCTGATCCTCCCCCCTAACTAGACCCCCATCAGCTAGAAAAGCCCAATTACATTGGATGCATCATGATTCGCAACTTCCCACTTTTTGTATGCATTTAACAGATAATGTGTGCATACTATGCCATACTATGTTTATGTGTGTGTGACTAGTTATGTATATGCGGCCACATACAAATTTTTTCTTGCTCCAGCTATGAGCAAATGAGGGAGTTATTCCAGTGTTTCATGTTTTTCACTCTGGTGCCTTCTATGCCCTGAAAAAGTTACGGCAGCATAAAATAATAAATACATATCCATTAATTGATATACAAATGTACCTTCCTGGCCTCGATTTGAAAGAAGATTATGTGCTTTATGGCATTGTTTTAGCCACAACAGAGGCTGGGTCTTGTAATGAAGGTTAATCCCATACCTAGAGCAAAAGTACTTAAAGTAAGCAAAAATAGTAAATTTGCATAAGCACCAGGACAAAGTGAAACATATCACCTACTTTTTCTTGAAGTAATCTGTATAGGTATTATAACTTGGTTTCGCTGAATCGTAGGATCCATCAAATGGACTATCGGCTGTTGCATCATTCACCAACTCAGCGACGTAATAAAATCGTCCAGTATGGATGGCAAAAACGATCATATCTTTAAGGTCATGAAAACCATAAGAACCATCAACCAAATGAATTTTTTCTGGTTTCTTGTCATCCTGTCTTTGTATTCCTTCCTTGTGGAAATTATTCAGACCCATTGGTAAATGGTTAGCCTTCAGAAATTCAGCTACTGAGAAACAACTATCAATAGTTTTCCAATCAATACATGGGCTTTCTGTGGATTGTGAAGATTCTTGAGACATGGGCAAGAGCATGTACATATTTGTAGAAGGCCAGAATGCTGTGTTGTCCATTGCCAATATCTTTTCCCGTACTCCAGAAGATTTTGTTATATGATATAACTTCCCAAGAACACCATTAAAGAACAGTTCATGAAAACTTTTTGACTTCATCAACTGACATGACAAAGGAAATTCAATCAAATAATAAAGTATACAATTTAACAGGAAGAAGAAGGAGAAGAAGAAGAAGAATAAGGTGAACGAAACCCTAGATCATTATAAATAACATTCTTTTCAGAAGGCTTGACAAGCACCTGATCCATGTCCAAGTGGACCTGCCCACATGGAGAAGCATGTGCCTTGACCACTTTGTTATTATGTAAAAACAGATCCATCTCTGAACGTGCAACATCCTCATCTAATTCCTCTTTCATTAAGAAAATGAATGGTGGATAGTTCTCCTCAATGATGTTACAAGAGAAGAATAAACTATAAGCTTGTAAAGTAATAGAACCAAGCACATTTGCCCAAGTTCCAGATAAAGCATCTGCAGTGGCTGACCCGTGTAGTTCTTTCCTCCTTGTAGTGCCTACAGTGACAACAGAAATAAAAAGGACAGCCTTATCATGCTCAGGGTTAAAAGTCTTGAAATGCAACACATGAACCCATGGTCACCAGCCTATATTCAGTCAGCGTGTTCAACATGGACATTTGCAAATATATTCGTTAAACTACATCAGCAGTTTGTGGAATTTGGTTGTGTAACAATAAAAGCTACTCAGCCAACTTATGCTAAGAGTTTCCTCATTAGAAAAGAAAAATAATAACCTAAAATGGACAATATGATTGTAAAAATGCAAAAAAAATAACCAAAGAATTGCATATTGTGCAACATTACAAGGAGAAGAAAACACAAGAAAGTGTCATATGTGGGGACCCATGCATGATTTGACGATCAAGACCAACTCAAAGTCCACTTGCACATATTGATCTAATCAGAAGCTTAAGCAAATATGCTGAATAGGAATTTCATGAGATGCATGGAGTAAATCGGTCAAATAAATGGTTTGCCTAATAAAAGCATATTATCATTGCAAATGTGAAATCGAGTCTCAGGTCAATAAGTAAATTTATTACAAGTGCAGCCTTTACTTGAGTTCAAAACTGATATCCAGCCAACCAGCATTCAGGTTTAAAAGTCACTTCATGGACGGACTTCACAACAACTATGAGCCTACTAGAAGTCTAGAACCATAAAGAAAGTGGTAAATTACATTATAATACATGTCATGCCAACAACTCCCATTTCCTTCCTTATAACTTGCTTTCTTCCTTTTTGGTGTTTGTCAGAAGTAGCCATCTTAAGCTTCAGTCAGTAGCTCAATCTCAATCAAGAAATCCTCACAGAGAGCTATAAGCTTGCTTCAAACTTGATACAATATTACAATGTCTTTGTATAACAAGACAAAGCCGATAAGTGATTTTGAGATTCCATTCATTCGAAACACATTTCTGCTAATAAGTGACCACGTGTTTCTGGTGCATTGCAACTTTAGACCCTTTTTTCTCTCCATTGCTTACATGTAGAACACATTTATTGTCAAATTTGTTTTTTCTAATGTACAATAGAGTGAGGGTTTGCACAGCAAATAATTTAAATTAAAATTAGAATCAAGTTTTAATCATATAGTGTCTTTTAATTCATTTAGAAGTGTGATATCACGGTAGATTCTTATCCTATTGCACATCCTATTTTGTTATAAAAGGAACCACACTACAGCTATGCTGCATGGACATTTCAAAAACGATGAAGTGTCGATGTCCAGCCTTATCTGACACCGACACGCCTTGACACGAGTGGGACACACCAATTTTTGAATATAAAGTGTCCAAAAAGTGGACACGCATGTCGCCCCTTTTCCTTCTCTTTTCTTTTCCCTTTCCTCTTGCCCTTTTCTTTCCTTTTCCTTTTCAGTTAACCTTTCATCTTCCTTCCTTCCTCTTTTTTTTTTATTTCCCCTTCATTTACCTCCCTTTTTTGTTGCGAGTCTCCAAGTACACCTCTCTTGTCTCGCTTTCTCTCTCCCTCTCTCTCTCTCTCTCTCTCTCTCTCTCCTCTGCAATTTTAGAAGGACATTATCTTTTTCTTTTTTCCTTTGAAAAGGAAGAGTTCCATTTTCTTTAAAAAGAAAGAGAAGGATCCTTAGGTCGTCCTTTAAAAGGATGGCAGAGGTCTGTCCTTTAACTTAAAAAAAAAAAAAAGTTTATTTTATTTAACTACATTTCAAATTAGCTAAACTAACCTCGATATAACTATATAAGACATGTATACAAACACAGACCAATAAAGTCATTAAACAATAATTTATTATATAACAGATTTTAGATGAATTTTTTTATATAATGTTATTTTTCCTCTCCCTCCCTATTTCTCTCACACACACATATCTGTGTCCATGCAACATAGCACACCAGGCAATCTCCCACACCAGCAATCCTGCCCCTACAGATCCTTCTGCTATCCAGGTCATTGTAACATCGTGTCAAGTGTAGTTGTCAAAGTTGAAAGCATGATACTTGTTAGTCAAAGCCCTAAAATCTAGTTGGGACTAATCTGTTTGACTCAATTAACTAAAATGACATGAAGAGGTATCAAGCATATATTGTGTGTCCTCAAAATCACATATGTACTGTATATAATTAGTAGATACTGTAAGTTTTCATACAACATAAGTGTATATATAAATATGTATATATTTACAACAAATAAATGTATATATACAGTTAAACATGGCAAAAGGGAAAAACACAAAATGCACAATTAAAAAAGGAAGAAAACATCTGACAAAGAACTATCTTTTTATAGTAAGCACCAAAAACACTTAACCAGTAGTTAGTTCCCATTAGTCAAAAACTAGTCATCAAAAGCTAATTCCTGGTGCGCTGAATGCCAGCAACTAGCCTGACCAGTCGTCTATTCAGACCAACCAACCAGTGTTTTGACACCAAAGAAGTTGAGAATCTTGAGATATTGGTGCTTCCAATAAGGCTAAGTTTGGCGATCATGGTGATCATGGTGGTGGCCTTCACCATAGTGGTGTGCACTAGTCAAATGATGGCTACGTGGCAGCATCAGTGGTGAAATCAGTGATGAGAACATTCAAGTGAAGCGATTGAAAAGGTAATTGCTACCAGTTGTCACAATCTCCTACCTGCCCCGGGTGCTGAATTTAGTTCTTTTGCCAATGTATGAACTGGCAACTGTTCACTGAGAGGAAGCAAATGATCATCTAATGCTTTCATTTCATGCAACTTCTTGCATGCTTCTAGGCACACAAGTTTCTTTGCGTGCTGGTTACTCTTGGCAGGAGGACCCTTCAGATGTCGAAATGCAGCATTGGGAGGCAAGGTCAAGGTGCATTCAGAAAAACCACCAGATAGTTCATAACGAAAATCAGGCTTTGGATGGAAATACCTGAAGTCAGCAGTAGTAGTCACCAGAGTCCCAGTTAATAGAAGCACCAGACAATTCAGAGTAAATAAAAGATAAATTTTCATAAATAAAAGTTAAATTTTCAAATTGGGAAAAGGAACTTACTTGTCTCCAGGAAGCTTCTGACAATAACTAAAAATGAGACTAACACTTGAATCAGGAGTTACTGTTGCACCTGTGGATGAAACTGTATAAAGAGGTGCATCATCTTTGGGGGATAACTTTGGAACCGTTGTTTTGTCTCTACTTGAGGTTGCATCCTGCATTGCCCTTTCGCTTCTAAAAATTTCAAATAGCAAATCTTTGTGCTCTTCATTACCCCTGACAACTTCTAAATGTCAATATTATGCCTTCTATGACTGAAACTGAATACTTGATACATGAAACATATCCACAAACCAATCACAGAAACTGGCAATCTGGGCTTACATAGGCCTCTAATATCTGTAATTGCACAGAAATACCGGGAATGTGGTTATCTCTTTTAGAGAACCTCACTTATGGACTAACTTGCGAAAGAGATAGAGAGAAGAAAGTTGTTACGGTTAGAGAGATCCCCACTCGACATAATCCCCAGCACAAGCCCTTTAATTGTTCAAGAATCCCAATCCCTTATTTATCCATATAAGAATCAAGATCCCTTAGTTGAATTACATTAGGTGTGTGTCACAACATTCTCCAATAAAGGATTCATCCAGGAGACCATTTGATCACACAAAGACGCATCAAACCATCACCCAGTGATGATTCTAGACAAGCAAGCAGTTGATTGGGTCTCAGCTTGAAATCTTGTGGTTACCAATTGAGTGACTAATCACTCTCCTAAGGTTCTGTCACTGTCCAAAACGTCACTCGCTCAGAAAAATGAACCTTAGAACCTGGCCTATCTATTACATATATATATATATATATATATATATATATATATATATATATATATATATATAGAGAGAGAGAGAGAGAGAGAGAGAGACACACACACACACACACATATGAAATCCTCCAGCCATCCAGACCTCCGTCCAACTATGGCCCCCCAATGCATGGCATCAGACATGATTAAATACACTGCAATGTGCTGTGAGAGGCTGAAGGATTTCTCTGTCCAAATCAGAGAGAGAAATCCAAGGATCCTGCACATATGTGTGTGTCTGTGTGTGTGTGTGTGTGTGTGTGTGTGTGTGTGTGTGTGTGTGTGTGTTGTAAGCCATCAAATGTAAAAGTTCACTTGTTCATTTTTCTTTTTTAACTTTTCATTAAACCTAACTTCAGTCTATTTTTTAGTTAGCTTTATTTTAATCTACATCCAGACTCTATCTTGTATTATTCCCTTTCTCCCTCCCTTAAACGTGAAGCTTTCAGTATGTTTATAATATATTTCTGTGAGCGCATATATACATATATATGTATAATATCCGACCAGTATATTTTGTATTATTCTCTCTCTCTATCTCTCTGTTTCACAAACATGAAACTCTCAGTATGGTATCTATTTTTTTTTTTTGTGTGTGTGTGTGTGTGTTTCTTTGTTCTGCATTTATGCAGTCTTTGCACTTTGTATTTTTATATTTTGATTTATGTGTGTGTGTGCGTATGCAAAAGCACATGTATATATAACAGATGCTTATTCACATATGCTGGATATTCTGTGTATACAACAAAAACGTCTCTATGTTCATGTATTTTTATATTCTCCGTGTGTGCCTGTGTGTGCGTGTATAGGTGTCCACTTTAAACAGTGTGTCTGTGAAGTTTTATTAATATTATTAATAAACTGACATGGACCAACTCAAATCGACTAGCCCAGACTAGTCTTTTTAGGGTTTGACAGTCCTTAGTCTGGCTTCTGATGTTGATTGTCGACAACCAAGAATCTGATCCAACAGGAGTGGACTGCTTCCAAGAACATTAGAACCTGATGTTTCTGTTCATGCTGCACCCAGAACAGGTACCTCTAAGTGTAATAAGATTCTAAGAACAAGTATTTTGTTTTCTGATGCAACATTTCTTACTCTGGCACAATTATATTTGTTTTCTGATGCAACATTTCTTATTCTGGCACAATTATGCCAAGTGTACCACCAAAATAGAGACACTTATGGCACTTTGAGTCAGATTGTCTGAACTAAAGTCTTACTAAACTTATACACATGCCATATATTACATCCCAGAACACAAAAGTCAAATTCCTTTAGGTCCAGAGCCTTCTCTCATGCTACAAGGAAGAAGCAGAGCTGCAGAAGGTTTATGCTTTAGCAAGTAGCATAAGCCAAAGAGTTAGTTACTTCACCCAATCCCTACTTGCTAAAATGACAGGAGACAAAAAAAGAAAAGAAATGAAAAATCAAACCTTTCAAGCATGAGGACATATAGAGAATCAGCATATCTTGCACGACCACGTGACTGTATGTAGCTTCGAACAGATTTTGGCAAGTCAAACCGTATCACACAGGAGCAATTATGCACATCAATGCCTTCCTCAGCCACATCAGTAGTCAGCAACAGGTTCACCTATATAAAGGTCAGAACTTTATCTTCTTGAAGGTAAAAAAGGTAAATACTAAATAGTTGCAAAAATGATGAAAAGTGATAGCTTACTTTTCCTTCACGAAAAGAATCCATAATCATTTTCTGCCTCTTAGCTGTCAGTCCATTAACAGCAGAGGTATTTCCAGTCATGTAGTCACAAGATAGATGGGACAATAACTTGAGTTTTTTTATCAACCAACAGATCACTTTCGCTGTAATAATTCTCTCAACAAATATCATGCAGAGGACTTGCTTTTGGTTCCTATATCACATAAGAGTATAAGGAGAGCAAATTATAAATTCATACAATAGGCAGTGAGTGCATCTTCCAATGAACTGCTCCTTACCTAAGTGCGTTGACCGAGTTCACAAGTTCACATAGCTTAGGAGAAATGAAATTCATATATACTGGATCCAAATGGGCTTCTGTTTCCAGTAGATCACAGACTTCTGAGACAGATCAAATAAATTTTCATTAATAACCACCTCTCCATGTAGCAACAGAACTAAATCCACATTATGTGACAGTACCACTGACAAGCTTATCATATGATTCACTTCTAATATTTCTCACATAGTTCTGAATAATCAGATATGAGGTGAAAATTTAACAAGATGAAATGGTTCCCACAATTTCATAGGGGATAGGAACCACCTTTGCCACTTCTCTATCAAATTTCTAAATTCGAGACAAAAAAAAATCCCTAGATCATGGTGATTATCTTTGTGCACATATGCAATCCAGTTCTTAGCCTGGGGAGCTAAAAATTGAGTTTTCTCACATGTTCATGTGAATTATCACATCATGCCTGAGAATTTGCACAGTTTAACACATTTCTTTACTAAATAATCAATGATAAACACAGTCAATGGCTTAGGTCACTGATACTTTTGACTTCCTAACCAGGGATTTAACTATGATGCAACCTAAGGAACATATTTCTCTTTACATACAATCATGTACATTTTTATAGAGAAGTTGGTTGGTGGGCCTTAGGCCCTTAAGAGTTTAAAATAAAGATCGAATGCAGTAGGTCTATCTACAAGCAGCCTGAAAAAGTCATCATTTTAAATGCTGAGTTTCTGGTTTTTTTCTATATTTTATTTGTATAATCTACAATATTTAGCATAAATCGTGGTATTAACTATCAACTGTGACATTTACAACCTTAAAAATATAGAATCTCAAACTAAATCATAACCCTAAAAAAATTTATTTCTCTCTCTCTCTCTCTCTCTCTCTCCATATATATATATATATATATATATATATATATATATATATATTATGTGAAGGTGTGTGTGTATATATAGCGTAAATCATGGTATCAACTGTGACATTTACAAACTTAAATTCAAATCAACCAGCCATAGAATGTGGCCAGATAGTTCTTTTTGTTTTTTTTGTTAAATTTAATGTTGTTAAAAACCATCACAAAAGGTGCACTCCGCTGCTAAAAGTCATGCCATTTCCAATGCACCTTTTTCAATGGAATTTAGCGGCACAAAATTTTAAAAAAGTCACTAAAGTCGCATTAGCCATGGTTTATGTCCAGGGATGGTTTATAGTGACTTTAGCGATGGATTTTTAAATTTTAACCATCTGATAACAATCCAGCATGAAGCAGCATCCACTTTTCCTATGTGTGTGTGTGTGTGTGTGTGTACATGCACATGCACACTCTCACATATAAAAAAATATATATGCACCAGAAGACATACCAGCTGATAAGTACCCTTTAAAAATCTGTAATGCCTCCTTCAAATAATTACTCAAAAGAACATGTGGAGAAGCATTTTCTTCGATGTCCAGTGCAACTCCATCCCTTTGCATACACACCTTAACAGCCTTCATGTAATTCCACAAGGAATGAGCATATGGAATCGTACAAGGAATTATGTAATGAAAACAAATTGACATATTAGTTTCCACCAAATCACAAACATGTACACTATTAAAGATGTGGACATAACTGAGAAGCAGAGACATAAAATAACTTAGAAAGTGCACAAAAGTTATCAGGGAAAAGGCTAAGGTGTAGAATCTTATGAAGTTTTCCACAGAAATACCATAAAAGAATGAGCATAAAGCCAGATTTTTAACATACAGCATCCCACTGCCATGCAAGACCAACATGACGCACCTTTCAAACTATGGGTATGCATCACATGGGACAAACTCATATGGAATACATCAGACAATACAAATGCTCCCATAGCACAACTTTCCTCATTGGTATGTCTTGTGGATATGAAGATACCAGCAAGCAATGAATAGATCTTCTCACTAATTTGCATCACAGGACAGCCATGCTTAACGACCACTTACCAGTTGCTAATCAGATGAGCCACTCCACTAATTAGTGTCACCTCTATTTCAGAATATCATATCTAATGATTTTAGGTTTCAAAGAAGATTGAAAATGACCAGAAAATTTTACCACCATATCCTGACAGAAACCTGTAAACGAAGATGGCAGTTCCAAATTGGTTCTAGGATCAATATATGTCATTTAGGATTCATGTATCAACTTTAAACTCCACCACATAAAAGGCACGCAAGTGATAAATGCAAAAAGTTGATCATAGAAAGGAAGATAAGTGATCTCCTCGGACAGATAGTCTAAGGCCTCGATTACCTCAGTCTTGAACTAGTCCAAGAGGCCATTTAATTGCCTAAAACCCACTAATCAAGTGCGTCCAACATTCACTTTGGGGATCACCACTTTTACTTGTGCCCTTTGCAGGCAATCTCAGATCAACCATGCAATGGACGTGCTTCTGCATGGGCCAGAGCACCTCATTTCTTCAGGGGCATGGCAACTCTGGTTCAACAAATTGATTCCCATGCATTTTGGGCTGCAGTGCTTGTTCAATCACCCACTTGTTGAGTCTCTTTTTGTAATCCCCCCATCCTTTGTAGCATTCCATGCAAGGAAGTCAAGGAGTTAATAGTGCTGAGTACTGGCTTTTATGATTGGAACCAAATTAGGTAGGTTACAATTTGTCTTCTTGCTGCTCAAACAAAGCCGTAAACAGGCTTCCCTACAACTGTGGCCCTTCAAAAGTGTATTCTAATTCTTTTATCATGTGACTTTTCCATGAAATTAGTAATTTAATTTTAAACAAAAAAGATCATAAAGAAGTTGCAATCCTCGTGATGGAGTAGGAAGAGAAATATCACCATGTGTCATGCATTTCAAAGACAATGCCATGTCTCTAATAGAAGTCGAACGAAAGTGTAAGAGAAACTGCTAAGTGAACAAGAGTATCAAACCTTGGCTTGTGGAGCTTGTGAAGGTTTTGACAAGCATTACTAATTTTTCATTACATGGAAATTAAGTGGAAAACAAAGAGACATTGAACAACATAAAAATGATTGACATTATAACCAATGCAGAAGATTTAGACAGTAAATCCGTAAATCCGTAAATCCGTAAATCAAAGATAGCATTTTCTACTACATGATTTATCCTTTATCATGACCCACAAGCACATTCTAGACATAACCCTGGATGGCAAATCTTGCAATTGCACAATCTCTAAAGAAAAATATATGCACAAGCGCATATGCATACCTCATAAGCACATAATATGCCCAGATTTTCCAGGCAGTATAAAATTTTCCCGTGAAAACTAGAGAGTTTAGCTCTCAGACTTTTCTCCAGAAACTGCTTTTGTGTTGGATTCTCCATTGCTGCTGCAGTTGTGTCGAACTGTTTAAGAAAAAAGATCAGTAAAGAAGGAAGCAAATCAAGAATGTGGAGCCTGAAGAAGCAAGATTCACCTTTGTCCACAAAGAGTCCAGCTGTCCTTTGAGGTCCACATTGACAAACCATGAACTGTAATACCTTTTAATTTCTATAGCCATAGGGACATGCACTTCTAGATCATTTCTGTCTTCCAAAGTAAAAACCTAGACAATGAAATGATACAAGTGAAGGGAAGTTCTAGAGAACTTATAAAAACAAGACATTAAAACAAAGAAAATATAAAAGCTTCAAGCAACCTTAGAATCCAGAATTTCTTCCAACTCAGAAATTTGATATTCACAATCCTCCGCTGATGATACACCTAAAAACAACAGGGTATGGCGTATAACTTCAGACAAAGTCATCATAACATAAAAGAAAATGACAGAACGAAGCAAAACATGTTGCTAGTTGCTACTAAGAAACCAAGGAAATGCAACGACCAATTGTCCTGGAACTTATCCAGTCTGGAAAGTGAAAGGAACAGTCCAGTGTTGTATGTATCATACAATATGGAGGCTTATCTTACGATATGCTTCATATCTATTAGAAAAAAACACCCTTCATTCTTATGCAGAATACTGGAGACCCCTTTTTTAATTTGGGATTTAAGAAGCCCAGTCTCCTCACTTCTAAACACTCCTAGGAGCTGAGTGAAGTAGATATTTTATCAATCTAAAAGAAAAACAAATTCTGCAGCAAAATAGAAAGAGAACAAATTTGAAGGAAGATTATGTGCTTGAGAGATTTAATGTGTTAATGCTTATGACATTATGAGTAGGTTATGTTAAATTGATGAATGTTCGATTCCTATAAGACTATGTTTATGACTGACATGTTTTTATGGAGAACATATTTTTATTGAATTGTTCTGATTTTTCCTAATTATTTTATCTATTTTTATTATTTATTTTGATTTTTTAAATTTAAAAAAATTGTGATACATTACGATACAACATATCTATTGGCCCCACTATGGGTCACAGTATGCACTTCAATTGAAGTAGTCCATCTAAACGAAAGGTAGATAAAGACCAGGAAACATATAAAGTACCACAAAGGCACAGATTCTTGATATTATAGTAAACAATTGAGATTCTAGTAAACAACTTCCCAGCAAGAAATCCCTTTTATTCTCCATAACAAGCACCACAGTTTACTATGTCCAAGACTTGAACCAAGTAGTAACCTTCTGACAGCTTGAACTAAGGTTCTCTATGTTTTACAAAGGTTATATACTGTTAGTTGCAACCATTTTATGAAAAAGAAACCTGATATGGAAACTGTCTGTGTTGAAGCACATCAAGAATGAGTATGACATATTTTGTCAACAACAGAGAAATTTGCTCAAGTATATAAACAATACACTGGCCTATGCAAAAACTAATTTGTGTAAGTGACAAATCTCTATGTACTTGGTACTGTGTGCTATGTGGTTAATATGATTTTATAAGACAAAGCTATTGTCAATCATATAGTAAGAGAACTACTGAATTTAAAAATATTTTAAACTTCATATAATACTGAATATTATCATAATGTGTGTGTTGAAGCAATACAAAGGAAGAAGTAGTTCATAATTACAGAAATAGATAAATCAATCCTAGTTCATAATTCCCGCAGCACATGGAAAGCTACAGATTTTACTGGTGAGATAAAATGAAATCAGTTAATTGTCCATCACGGGGGTAGGCCATATCAGTCAAGGATGACCTATCCACAAGAAGGAAAAAAACCGATATCATCTGCTTGATGAGGATGGACATGAAGAATCATGATAAAGAACCATTATTGTAAATCACAGAAATTGCCAGCAGCTTTACATGTAAGACTCTGATGCAATGAACTGTAACATTGGAGAATAGAGATACTATTGGATTTTAGTACTTAGATGAGTAGTAAATCAAACAAAAGATGAGAACATGGCAAGCAACATAGTTCCATGCAAAAACCTTTTAACAAAAAAAAAATCAGAAATACAGCACAAGCAAGTAAACAAATCAATCATTACTTTCAAAAAATATGTAAATTTGCTGGAAACAATGGTCTTATTCCTATGGTAGCACACTGTTAAACCACTGCCATAAAATCGGTTTTCTCTTAAAAAAACATAAAACAACAGAAAGTAAAGAGGAAAAAAAAAAAAAGGAAATTGGAGAAACGATATTGTAAAGAAAAAAACAACAAAAATAATGTGTTTTTTGCATTTCAGATTAAAAAAAGAAAGAGTTCTCATATATTTTATTTTTTCTGAGATTTCCATAACATATTATTAAATATTTTGAAATCAATGTTTTTGCAATGAAATATAATGAGTAGAAAACTCAAATTCTTACTTTTTCTCTTTTCTATACTTGAGATTTTTCAGAGGAAAAGCAAATTACCCAATTAATACCTGACAAAAACCTCAACGATAAGAAACTGAGAAGAATGGTTACAATAGTGGATTAAACATAAAACCTTCATTTTGAATTCAACAAGGCCTTCAAATCAGTTCATTATTTAGAAACCATAAGATAGCTTTCTCATTTCCATATGGCTCAGGATGCTCATGCAAGCTTGGGCAAGGAGGCAAATAAGAAAAATGTGGGGACCTATCAATGAGTCTAAACTCCATACCTTCTGAACCAAGTTTAAATACATGGAAGGAGAGAACCTATAACAACAAAAGAATGGAAGGAACATCATGACCTTAGTCACATGAGTACTACTGTAGAGGCAGCATACCCGTACTGGTTGGGTAAGACACCAGTACTGGTACTGGTACACTCATGGGTACAGCCTGGGCACCGGTCAAACAGTATCAAATACAATCAGCATACCCCGGACTATATCCATCCATTTAGGACTTGGTCAAATTGATTGAGTCCCTTCCTGTCCAAAATTTAGGGTTTCAATTTTTTTTTTTTTGGCATTCTTATACTTTATTACTCAGTAAAGGCTAGTGCTCTCAAGCTAGACTGAAAATAAAAAACGTTGAACAGTCGAAGTCAACGACATGCCTCTGCAATAAAAAATTAATGTTGTTTCAAATAACAAATGTTATTAATATAAGTTATATAACTCTACATTAGACTTTAACTAATATATTTTGGAGTTATAGTATGTTATTTTCATGTTTTGTTCAATAGTTTCTTCTTTAGAATCTCTAAATTTTGAATAAAAAATGTGTTATTTTGTTTGTTTGAATTCTTATTTTTTTGTTTTATATGTGTGTGTGTGTGTGTGTACGGCCGTACCTTCGTACCCAAGTTTTTTTAAAATAGTCCATACCCATACCGCCACCCATACCCATGTGACATATCTTATGACATAAAAAAGAGAGTAAGAACCAGGCACTATTAGACTGCATCTAACTGCATTCACAATTTCAGACACAAGATTTATAACATGCACCAATTTAACCTTTATCAAAACAACCTCAAGATCATGTTTTCTGATCAAGGGTATTTGATGAACTATGTATGTCAATTCTCTTTCAATAAAATAAGAAACGACTGTACTTTTTTGTGTGTATGCACAAGCATGTTAGCATTCCTATATGTTTGTTAGCATTCCTATATGTTGCTTGCTCAGTTGCTCCAAGTCCAAAAATATTATATCTAGAAAGCTGTTTCATATGAAAATTTCATCTATATATACTGATCTCAGGAAGTAACAATAACAAAGAGAAAGCACCTTTCCTAATGACAGGGGAGGCAGTCATTCCGAACACTTTTGGCTTGTGATCTGTCTTGTGATAATATTCCTATCAAAGTAAGTAAATGTTAGCCACTATATTACATGCATACATAATAGGAAATGCTTTGATCATGATAACTGAAATTTGCAGGACTTCTGAAAACGTTTTGACAAGTCCAACACTGTGGATGCATTCTTCATTGACAACTTGCTAAGAGAAAAGACTGGGACAGTTATTATAAGGAAAAAATTTTTGAGGCTGATTTTCAAATCTTTATGAGAACACATAGCAATAACAAAATCAATATCACATACTCATATCAAATATGACATGTATGTATATATATATATATATATATATATATATATATATTGACAGAGAGAGAGGAGCCAAAATCCTTCAGCCATCCGGATGGTCTGACCTCTCACACATGCAGCCCATGCAATGCATAGGGCTGCATGTGCGAGAGGCTGGACCATCCAGACGACCAGAGAAACTCATGTTTTGTGTGTGTGTGTGTGTGTATATATATATATATATATATATATTTCAGTGTTTGAGATTTTTCCAGACATCAATCAACTTACCAACATTATTCTTGTATATGGATGGTTTCCGGTAGCTCGGTGGCACTCATCAAATATTAACAATCTCACCATGTCAAGTGTTATAAAAGCATTTCTCAAGGAATCCAAAAAGATTTGTGGAGTCATAACCATTACCTGATCCATTCATATCCATAAGATAATCATAAGCCACAGAGTAATAACCATTAGACAATCAATTTATTGCACGATGTAAATAATGGAAACCAAAAGCCTTTTTTGTGAGTGATAAATGTTACCAGAAATTTAATTTGCAAGATATGAAATCATGTAATCATAAACCATTAGCTGATACATACATGATACAACTTACTGTATACTGATAAATCATTAAAAAAAAATACAATTCACATGGCAATATAGATGAACAGCAATTTCTAGATGAAACCAGACCAAACCATTATACATCTTGCAAACAAGAACAAATCACTGTACATCATGCAAAAGTAGGAAAATTTCCAGTCTGCATAACTGTTGAATATGAATCAAATTAAGAAGAATTCTCTGGAAAATTTTCCTGTAATTTTAGTCTTTTGTAATTCATTTGCTATTTACTTTTCAGAGTTATGCATGATAGTGGGGCAAATTTTGTTGCTTACCTTTCTTCAACAGCATCTAATGACTGTTTCATTCAGTTCAGAAAATTACTTGCAGAAACCGATATGTACTGCAAGCTTAATTGATTGTCTCTCTATTTTATCCTCCTGGCAGGCCAAGAACCTATGTCATATGGGTGCGGGGATGATACGGGTGCGGGTATGGACATGGCAATTTTAAAAATTTTTAGATACGTGGATACGGCAAATTTTATATTCTCAAAAATGATAAAATGAAATAAAAAAAGATTAAATTAATAGTTCACTCTTACAATCTCGTAAGAAAGTTTGTTTTATCACAAAAGTGCTCAGTATTTGAAAGGATTGTTCATAGAAATAATTGGATGCATCACAAAAAAATGATAAAGTGAAAAAAAAACACATTAAATTAATAACTTTTATTTTTTGGCGTGTCCCACCCGTGTCCCGTGTCTGGATCCAAGTTTGGAGCGGGTACTTGGGCTAAACTGCCATGTCCGTGTGTCATAGCCAAGAACCCGACAGAATATCTTCCATGCAACTAAAATCAATTTAACTCCTGCTGTCTTTGACCTTGGTGTTTTCGGTATTCGACCAAAGAGACACTACGACGGAAATGAGGCACCACTGAAAGAATGCGCAATCATTTAGTTTGATCTCAGCAAGATGGTGAAAGCACGTGATTTTGCTTTGATTCGTTATGAGGGATCAAGGAAAAGCAGAGATTTCACAGTTGGCGGCAACACTTTGGCCAGCACGTTCTAATTTGCTGGCTTGCTTTGGTATTACTACTTTTATACACAAATTAGAAAGGGTTAATTATGTGCTTTTCTTTTAATGTCTGAATTTTTTGTGACCAAGAAAATCAAACCTGGTTGATCATTTACTGGTTCCTATTGATGACATTTGAGTTTTAAGCATTGTGGGCAGCCAAAAATCATAAACTGTCAAACTCATTCATGAGTTTTCGACCATGGGTCACTAAAGACAGATGCAACTTATTGCAGAAACGTATGAATGCCATTAGCATAGTTATGCTTGCATACGTATGTCTATACTCCAACTCCGGTTCCCAGCATCAATGATTTTGAGATTGAATCGATTGATGTTTTCTGCAACAAAGTGAATTTGAAAAACAATACACCATTATACATAAAGCAACAGCCTCCCCAGGTAAAAAGCAATAGTGGGAACACTGTCGGAATCAAGCATAAGACAAGCGTCTTTTGAATAGAATTTGAAGACAAAAACATCTTAAAACATTGACCTCCTTCTCGCATGCTTCCTTCTGCCAGCAACGAAAATCCCAATCATCCATGCCTTTGGCACCGTAGTATTCCTCCGCCCGCAAATCCGCCTGGGTTTTAATCACCGAGCATTGCTGCATTCCAACGCAAAAGCAGTGTGTCAAACTTGTTTCCCAATGACCCCCCTACCCCCAAAGCGAACGCCAAAAGCGCATAACTCAACACCTCTACCTACCTGGTGAACAAGATGTACAGTTGGTGCCAGGAAAATTATGATACGTTTGTCGCCTTCAGCTCTAAGCTGCCGAGCTATTTCCTTCATGAGCATGATAGCTATCATCGTCTTACCCGCCCCTGTCTCCAGCCAAACAATAGTATTGCGCCGTAATGCGGCTTCATACGCCTCCAGCTGGTAACTGAACCGGACAAGGATAGCAGAAGAATACCAAAACAATCCCGCAAGCACCATCAATGAGATGCGAACAAACAGAACAAATTTCGTGTTAGGCGATCATAAGAAAACCAGCAAAATAAAAAAGATAAAGA
Source organism: Nymphaea colorata (assembly GCF_008831285.2). Classification (NCBI taxonomy): domain Eukaryota; kingdom Viridiplantae; phylum Streptophyta; class Magnoliopsida; order Nymphaeales; family Nymphaeaceae; genus Nymphaea; species Nymphaea colorata. The sequence continues at coordinate 1,094,582 of NC_045140.1, forward strand.
GCACAGAAACTTGTAATCAGAAATAATTCAGAAGACAAGCACGCAAGGAAACAAAGGAACCATACCTTCTCATATCAGAATCCTTTAGCTTACTCGTCAGCCAGGAGCCCTCCTTTTTAGCCATTTTTGCCTCCGGCTCCTCTTTCTCATCCAAACACCTTTTGAGACGGTTCCCGTTCATCTCCTCCATGGCTTCAAGTACCTGGAACACTCTGTTCTTCACACGAACCGAGATTCTAGGGCGAGAAAAGGACTGATCTCAGAGAACTGCTTCCCCTCAGAGTTTCGGAGTAATGGAATACGACGTAACGAGCAACGACAGTTGAGATACTTACATCCTTCAGCACCTGCCTTCCAGCACCGTTCGTTTCCGTCTCTTCTATCTCGTCCAAGCTCTTCTCGCGATGGTATAGTTCGGCTCCTCCGTGCTTCAACTCCAAACAGCACCCCTTGCTTCGGTTGAACAAGAACCCGAACCTTGGAGTGAAACAGACGAGTCTCGACGGTATTGATTCCCACTCAGGGCCTCAACGACGAATTTTGGTGATAATTGAGGTTGCTGGAGTGAGACGAGGGGTCTCCGACCGGCCGAGGGAAAAAAACGAAGACAAAGGCGGGAAAGCGTTTGCCCGCCCTTTTCTTGAGGCTCTCACAGCAGCAGGGAGAGTGGGACAGAGGAGGCGGCCGCAAACTCTTTTTAGACGTGGACAGGGGAACGTTACGGGCAATCATTGACTCATGGATCCATTTTTGCCGTTAAAGGTCAGATTGGCCGTTGGAAGTTGGGAGGATTTCCCCTCGTGTCTTCTCTCCTTCGCCGTCATTGGAAATCATTTATACTAACCTTTTTTTCTTTTTTCCCTCCTTTTTAACTTGTCTTCAGGAGACCGTTTTCATTTTCATTTAAATGGTGAGATTTATAATATAACGGTCTGAAAAAAATGAGAAAAAATAAAAATTATGGTAAATTTTTAAAAAAAATTAAAAAAATAAATGAAAAAGACAACACCAGAGTAAGTAAATAAACGAACAACAAATCAAAATTTGAAACAAAACAGGTAGTCTAAAAAACCTAAAATGAAAAGAAAAAGAAAAGACCTGAAAAATATGTGTGCTTTTTTTTTTTGCTTTTTTCATTTGGGTTTTTTTTTCATAAAAAAAATAAATGGATGGCTTATTTATTGTGTTTTAAATGTGTTTTATTGTCTCTGGGTTTTTTTTCCTTGCATGGGGCCTAAAACCTTACAGGTGGTTATTTATTCATTTTATCTTTTTTTTATTAAAATATTAGAGAAGTACTTGGGATGGATAAAGGGATGCCCTCGTGTCAAAGAGCATTGTGTTTCAGAAATGAATTATTTAAAAAATTATATTATTATTCAACAAAATATTATATAATTATAAATTTTCTCTTTGCATCTAAATATTATACATAACTTGCTCCAAATCCAAGCATTAAACTTTTTGCCCCTTTTAACTGCTAGGCTTTTACAACGTTTGATGTTATTTATATTTGTGGTCATTTGATAATAGAAACAATTTGAAGTTAAATCATGTCGTATATACACAAACAAAGTAGATCCTGTCCGAATTGTTCACCTCCTTGTTTTGAAGGCCATTTGAAATATTTGAGGCCTTCTAGATCAAAAACCTTGACCCCAAGCCCAACACTTTATATGGTCTTTAAGTGGATCAAGATGTAGATTAAGCGGGTGTATTCAACACTTTATGAATGTTTCATGAATCTGTTTTAAAGATTAGGGTAGATTCATGTATACTTAGTTGTACTGTTTCATGAATCTACTTTAATTTTTCATTTGAAACACTTACATTGTGTTCCAACTGCCAAACATTTGATCACTTGGTTCAACCAAATCTAAGCTGCTCAATTGGAATCCATTGGATCTCTGGATGTCTATCTAATTGGATCTATCATGAAGAAATGGCAGGATACTCGACACTACTTAGGATGTTGAAGGCCTTATACCGGCTCTTACGAGGACTTGGGTCGAACACATATGCTTAATTAAGTCTATTCTAACCAATATATGCTTTGTGGCGTGCATGCTGCTATATATCATGGATACTTCAAAATATCAGGGATTAGTTCATTCGAGCACCTTAGAAGACAACCCAGCATGTCCATTATATATGACACTAAGGCATAATATATTTCATTTGAATGTGGTAAAATGCAATTCTAATTCGCACAGGTTCATAATTTGACTTTTCCATGTTAATTTCCAATTTATCTTTCCATGCATATTAATTTTCCCTTATTTTCTTTAATTTTCGATTTTTCTTGTCAATTACGCAAATATTCCAACTATCATTGAAATATTTTGAATATTCTTGAATAAAATAAGGCCCAATGATCTAGGCCCTTTTGTTAATACTGCCTTTCCCCTAGTAGAGTACATTGTCAATATACATGGATATCTAGTAGGGTATATAGATCATGATTAAGCCGAAGGTGTACATCCAATATCATGAAATGGATCGTCGGCGTCAAGATGTCTATGATAATTGTTGGTAGATATGTCTTGTAAAAAAATATATATATTACTGGCGCTTTCTGAACATCGGTAACTATCTTTTGTTTACCTATGTACTTAATGCGTTGGTGACGGCCTCTATGTCAACGTATGGCTGCGGGATGTCGATGATGGGTTTTTGCCGACACTGAACGATCGCCACAAATGTCGGATAACCGATTATCGACGTGTTCTCACGTTTCACCGACATTTTTTGGCTGTCGGTAATTTGTCACAATGATCCGGTTCATTCGTGCCAGCGGCGAATCTATCGTTTGCCCTTAATTGGTTTTAATTTATCAACATTCTTGGGACCCGAAAAACCAATTTAAGTACTCGAATACGAAAATGAGCAGCATGTATTGAACCACGTACATGCGTAATTTATAAAAGAAACTAAGCTTTTAAAAAGTGGTTCCATCTCCTCTAATACTGAACAAGGAAACTCAAGTACACCGCTTTTCCCCACACAGAATTATTGAACAAGCATATAGTTTATTCGATCATACCAATCTCACCTTTTATTCTATCACGCTGCATGCTATGTATATTATTTTCTGTAATAGCCAGTTAGTTACATATATAAGATGATATCAGCTGGGATGGTTAGATGTGGAAGAAGGGCAGAGCTCTTGGCCGGACTGAACTATGAAAGCTGATTTTGATGCATGAAGATTCTGAAACCTTCTACCTTTCTTGTTCCCACCGTCGAAGAAGGCTGTTCCCATCTTCAATAGTTTTTTTATCCTCTACCAAGTCTGTGTCTGACTCTTGGACTACAAACTAGCTGCACTTTATTAGTGGGACTTGATCAAACCCAAGACCTCCCACGCCTTGCTAGAAATGTGAAAAGAGTCGTATCCAAAATTCAGTTGTCGTTGTCATCAAAATGCGCAAATGCTTGCTTCTTAAGGAAGTGAAGTATAAAATTGTATTATGGCCACATGCGGATGCAGTTTAACTTGAAATGCATGTGCCATAATCAGACACATGCAAGTATAAACTAAACTAATGGAAAAACATTGACAATTACAACGCATGTGTCTGATTATGGCCACATGCACTTTAACTTCAATTCATAAACTAACGCAACACCCCATAAACTTTTATACGTTTTTTTTGTTTTAACAGCAAGGCGCAAGCCCCCCTGACTCCGCCCCACCGCTATGCATAATTGGTGTAGACCACTGCCCATGAGACCTTCTGCTGTTATGGAGTTGGACCTTCTGCTGTTATGGAGTTGGAGACCTGGGTCCAGCAACATGCAGTGCCCACTCTATACCCAGGTTGGTGACTTGCAGGCATTTAACCCACTAAGCCAAAAGCTGGTGAGTGTCTATCGATCAAAATTTTCTAGCTCTGCCACTGTTATTAACAAAGTACCATGTACATAAGTTACCTTATGCTATGAAGGAAAACATGATTCTTATAGAAAACACTATTAACAAAGCGCCCAGAGCACTGAGACTTACAAAGGTATATGTGCCAAAAGAATAAGGCATCTCCAAAGGGCACCCAACTGGCCAGTGTGCTCGGAGAAGAGATTGATTTGCGTGCATACAAGTATGCACCAAAGGGGGTGGGGTCATTTTTTGAATCTTTTTTTAAAGTCATGGTCATTTTAAACTTTCTCACAACCCTTTTTTACCTTTTTCAAAAGTTTTTTTTTTTTTTTAAATAATGAGGGTATTTTGGTCATTTCATGATCCAGTGCAAAAAAAATTTCGAAGTTCCTCGATGGCAGCACGTACAAAGGATATCTTGGCTAGGTTCGTTTTCCTGATAGGGAATAATGTATATATGAACTGGAATTGCTTTATCAATAGAAGCATACATCATGTCTGAACTTCTATGTACTAAATGTTCATGTTTGAGAATATGTCTTGGACCCCTCAAACTATTTTTAAATTTACATGTAAATTTTAGAAAATTTCGCTTGTCCTATGTAAACATTTTGAAAACTGATATTTCGGGCCCTGTCAAAATTTTGAAACTTTAATTCAGCCCCTCTCATAAAAAATTGTTGGTTCTGCCCCTGATTACGCAATACTTTCGCTACTGCCCAATAAACCCCTTTTATGGATCATTCATTTTGAGAGTACTTTTTCAAACCATTAATGGGACATTAATTAGATGAGAAAACCACTAAGGTTTAAGTGTAAAAGATCTGGTTCATTTGTACATGGAGCAAATTTAAGATCTATTTGCCCTTAATTGGTTTAATTGAAGCTGGTCTTGGAGTGCAATATGTTCGCATTAAAAATGACGTTTCTTTCAATTTTATTGAAGATTATGTTCCTTTCAAAGTTTGATACTTGGGTTTCTGCATGTCCAAGGTAAATCAGATCCAAGGGAAACCAAAAGTTACGTATAGGGTCCACCACCTAAAATTGTAAATCGATCTCCTGTTTCATCGTTCACTCGATCAAAATAAATCAATGTATATACCTGCCAAAGAAAAAATGTAATAGGTTAGATATAGGGATGCCAACCGACTAGATTAAAATCAAATATACTCTTAATCATATTCACTTTTTTGGATATTCACATACTTGGATTCAAATACAAATGAAGAAAAGTCATATCCAAGTCCAAATCCCATTTTTTATATTCATACCAGAACCTAAATCCAAATCTTGCATAGTATCTGACTGATTTTCAAAAGATAAGAGCATTGGATATATGATATTTATTTAAACTAATATGATCTAAATCTGAATTTGAATTTGATCAGATATTTATATATATCTGAATTTGAATCTGAATCCAATCAGATGTCATCTTTTAAATCCAAATCTGATCTGATTCCTTAATCGGATACTAAATTTCTTTTTATATCTGATTTTTTCAGAACAGTTTGGTAGACATTCCATCTAAATTGTATCTCGTCCTAAGTTAATTCATGCTCACCGCATTCCTGCATATTGTGTCTGGTTTTTTTCAATGACATCCAGCTTTAAATTTTCTAATAAATATTATTTTCATATCAGTCATATAAAATTTTTACTGTTCACTAGCACAAAGCGTTGTCGATTATTAAAGAGCACCACAACTGTGTCGGATATGACTCAAATCCCAGTTCTAACAAGGCATGCATGGGAAGTAAGAGGTTCAGACATGGGTTAGATCAAGTGCAACCTAACCATGTCAGAGATATAGGACATTTATTTAAAACTAAATTCGATCTGAATCCGATCAGTTCAGATATATATATATATATATATATATATATATATATATATATATATTCAAATTCGAATTTGATGGGATGTCATTTCTTAAATCCAAATCTCTGATGATTTCTTTTCCCAATATTAATTTTTTTTTCCTCAGCAGTAGTTGTCAACATTTTACTGATGCTATCGTGCTTAGTGCCACACAAAAATCGTTAATTGCCATCAACATCTAAAATGGGTGTACTGTAAAAACATGAGGCACAAAAATTGTGACGACCAGCAAAAATCCTTCTATTTTAACATGCAGGTTCTCTTATAAGCAAAATTGGGAAACTTGATGGAAGAGAGGATGTGTCTCCTTTATTTGGAAGGAATCGTTGCTTTGGTGTAGTCAGCGGTAGGGTAGTTGTGCGTAACTACCTGTGACGTGTTTGGTATTTCTTATACTGCCCCCTCTTAGGGATGTCAATAGATCTAATTCAAATTAGATATACCCTTATTTGTGTTTGCTTTTCCAGATATTCATATATTCAGATTCGAATATGCACAAAAAAGCACAAAAAAATCATATCTGTATCTGAAATCGGATTTCACAATCTGAATCTCGTATGATCCAATTTTTACATTCATGTCTGAATCCGAATTTGAACCTAATTTGGCTAATTTCCAAAATGTAAGAGCATTGGAGATAAGATATTTATTTAAAACTAAATCTGATCCAAATCTAAATCTGATAAGATATTTCTTAATCCCAATTTGATCTGATTTCTTATTTGGATATTAGACTTTTTTTTTACATGTCCAATTTTTTTGAAACGGTTTAAATCGGATATATAGACATCCTTAAACTGATATCCTTTCAAGTATTTATAATGATATGCAGATATTAGTCTCAGTTGTGGGTGTTGTCTAGCTACCATGCATGGAACGGTTGTTCTTTTTTTCTTTGTCTTACCCCGTATTCAACTTAACTTAATCACATTATTATTTGTTGATTCTCATATAAATTTTGTATCATTTAGGCATGCCTTTCCATGAATTTTAGGTGCTTAGTTTCTAACTTATTCTCACCTTTTCTGATCATGTCTTCATCATAGAAAACTTAATTTGTGGTAAATCATGAACCACATTAGAGATAACAATCATAAGATAGGACATCTCACAATTTGATTCTCTAAGCATGAATTTGTGGTCCGAATAAAGTTAAGTAAAACCAAAGACTAGTATAATATGTAGGCCAAACCAATCACCAATCGATATTAAACGATTGAAAACAAGTACTAACTCGTCTTAAAGCGTCACATATTGTATTATTATTGGTTGGTAAACCAAACATGGAATTAATTGGCAGTTGGGGAAAATATATATATCATAAAAATGCCTAAACTAAAAAGGAATAGGTCACACATTAATTATTTATTTTTGAACATTAAAGGTGCCTTTACTGATATACAGGGCTACAATTTTTCCTAATCAACCAACTTTGGATTCAATTTCCTAGTACCATGACAAAAATGAATCCTCTGTCCATCATCTTCTTGTCATTTATCCCCATACTTCTCTAAAAAATAGAATAGAGATCTTATATATATATATGATCTCATTATATATATATACATGCATATGTACAGTAGTTTAATTAGGTAGAAATTCGGGCATAATACAATGTTGAGAAACAATGAACTCCTTGTGTTCTACTTACAACTTTGGCTGGATTCCCACGCCATACACTAAGAATTCAATCATCAAAGAATGACACACAGTTTCTTGAGGTTTTATATAATTATATACAATAATTATGAACCTTCAAAAGATTCCATTTGTTAACTCTCAAACTAATTGGAGCGAGATATGAACAAGAGTTGGCTATTTATGTCGTAAGAATTGGTGGCAGGAATGTTCTTCTTCCCCTGACATGAGCAGTAGTGTCAGGGAAGGTCCTTCCGTCGTCCTCCACACGACCATCTTCTGAAACTGTAATGGGATAGCTCACTAGATGTACTCCTCCCATGTCTTCCATGGCCTCCCCGCTGAATATACTCCACATGCGATCTCCAATCTCGCGCATTTTCCTCACGCACTCTAAGCTATGTGGCTCCACAAATTCCTCTTCTGTACGCTTAGTGTGCTCCCACCATAAGGACATCCTGAATTCATGCACGCCACCGTAGTTCTTACCATGCCCGATGTGTTTGGGCTGGTGGCAGCCAATTACAATCTCAGTGTCCCTTTGGAAATCCATGGATCTTTGGTTCACGTTTGCTGAGCCGATCAGCACGTACTCATCATCCACTAAATTTACAATGGAAGAGATCAAAAAGCACAAATCAGCATCTTCAGTTTGTCATTGGATGTCTAATGTTTCTTTGACAGGCAATATTACTTAGATTATGCCAAAGCCGGAAGCTTTCTGATCTATGGTGCCCCATTGTGACTGCAGGCGCACACTTATACATCAAATGTGTGAAAATAAATGAACTGTATGCATTGCGTGTTTGTGATATCTGGTGCTATAAATTATTGTCATATGGAGGTTAGAGCTAGCATACCTATCATGAGCTTGGAGTGCACGTAGATCATGAACCTTCTGTTCTTCTGAGAATTCCAATAGTCGGAAAAGGGGCTTGGCGAAGAAGGCGGGATATAGTTCTCCCCTTCACCCTCCAGTTCTCGGTTGGCAAGGCAAAAGAAATTCAGATAGTCCTTTGGATGTAAACCTTCAGAACCAGCATCCATTATCGCCTGTCCAATAATCTTATACATCATCTCCATTGTCAGTCTTGACCAGTGCAGTATCTCTTGAACAACTTCCCCTTCAGGATGGCCTTCCGGCCACAATGGTACGACTATATACGCACCGAACCTCTCCTTGTTTCTGATCTTGCTTGCGATCTTGAGGGCAATCTCTACTGGTATAAGATTCTTGCAGCCGCAGTCAGTGTCGCTCTCCCAAAGATGGCATCCCCCCATAAAATACTGATTCTCGACATATATGAACCTCTCAGCGTGCCTTATGGCTTGAACGTAGGCCTCGTGGATGCTGCACTCAGCATGGAGGTTTTCTGGCAAGAAACTCACCGATGCACGGTCAATCGATCGGAAAACCTGCACTTTCCAGTCACCCGTCCTAGAGGAAGTACCTTCATCCAATGTTGGTAGTTGATTGCTTAAACTTCCTTTGTCTAGTAGCAGTGAAGAATCACATTGTTTGCTCCATCTTTGCTCAAAATTAGCCAAGATATCCCATGCCGCTGGACCTGTCACACGAGCATGTACGTCGTGCCATGGCTCTCGAGGACCTCCTTTCTGCAATTTAGCGTCGGCAATACACGATTGGTAGAAGTCATCCACATGTTCAATCGAATCAAGAGTCTTGAACAGGTAATGATGCTGATCGTCGTAGCGCCCATCGCAGAGATCCAATCCCCCAACGAAGCTCACTATCTCCCGGCGCCCGCCGGAGCTTGCGCCGGCGTCGACGGTGATGGTCTTCTGATGGTGGGCAAACAGTGCCGGCGCCTCAGCATGGTCCCTGGTGCACAGCCTGCAAACGACCTCGGTGCCTTGGAAGAAACTGTAAGCTTCCTCGTCATGAGTGTGCATAACGCCACTGTTCCTGAGAACGGCCAAAGAAGTCTCGTCGTTCCAAAGCATGACTCTGACTGCAACACCCTTTTGGGCCTTCCTCTTCAACAACTCACCAATTGAAACGCCAATTGCATCAGGAATGGAGGTTTTCAGGTCCCTCACGAGGACAGTCTTAGGGTTGAGAGACCACCCAGTTATATAGATCAAAAGCCTGGCCTCATCAATGGCTTTATACACATCTTCCCATAGATTCCTGCCCACTTTGTAGGTTGAAGGGAAGTCATGGCTGGTGTGGGCATCTTGGTAGAGCCTGAGATTACAGTTTGATCTTTGTGGGAATGTTGTAAGTGATAAGGCTGGGAACTTGGGCTCTTTTAGAGGGTTTCTATATGGGTATTTGAAGTGGAGGCTGAATCTAAGCTTGAGTTTAGGTATGGTCTTTCCCCTCTCAGTTTGGAGAGGGAATAAGCCAGAGATTGGTGTGCCCGTGGTGATTTCAGAGACGGGTATGATCAATCTCCCAAGGGTTCTTGACTTGGTTTTCAGAGAGATACGGATAAAGGCGGCCCTCTGAGCACATAGTATGTGGAAACACACGTTCCATTCGCGTGCTGCATCATGGCTGGTTTCTGCAACCTTGGCGCGGTCGAGTTTGATTGTCACGCGAGCTGGCTCTAGCTGATCCTCAAATATACACTGACCTTCAAATCAAGATGAGAAGTTGTTAGATCGAGAAGTTTGATTCGAAATGGAAATTAGCAACAAGAATGAAAGATGAGATCTTCTTTTCCACGATCTTGCTATTGCTCATGGCAGTGACAACATACGCTGCAAATTGAAAACGAAGACGGAGATGTGGCGTCGAAGATGAAAGCGTGCAGAGTTCCATGTAGCAGTTCTGTTGGTGTCCCCATTTCTGGCTCTCTCTCTCTCTTTCTCTTTCTCTGTTGGCTGATACAGAAGATTTAAGAGGTAGGTGAAGGGGAGTTATTTAAGTTAATGTGGAAGAGAAGAATGGCCAATAGGAAACTTGGAGTTGTCTTTCTAAGTTGTCTTTGGGGCAACTGCAAAGTGAGCCTTAAGTCTTCTTTTGCTTGTCTTGGAGACAATGTACAATCGTGTAACGGCTCCCAGTTGACCAATTAATTAAGTACATAAAATACCTGCCTGGTGATGTGGTTACAATGGAAATGGATGGTTTTCTTTTCGATTTTTTCAGACATATTGAGATGGTCGATAGAAAGATTCTTCTGCAATTTTTAATCCATAGTGTGTGAACGTGAACGTAGTTGAGGACCAACATTATGAAAAAAAATAGAAACAAGAAACAGAAAGCATCCTACAATTTGTTTATGAATATTCCATGACAGAGATGTATATGAAACATGGGAATTATATAATGAAACCATTCATAGTGCGCGAAACGTGATTAAGTACATAACTTATAATTTTGCGCAATCATATTTCGTAAGCGATACATAATCTCCACCATGACACCATCCACCATGAACTGTGCAATATTAATTGTGTCTCTGTCGGGAACGAGTGGAAGAGTACATGGAGTAAGGAGGTAAGATTCCTTCAAGTCTGCAGATTAGTAGTCTGGGCTTGTTGGGTGCAATAGGGTTTCATTTTTCCTGAGAAATCTTAACAGTTTTCTTGTGAGCTTTTCTCGAATCGTTCTTTGTGTCTTTGGACGATGTTAAGACAAAATATATCTTTCATCCAACAGCGCCCGTGGTGCTTCCTTTGCAATCGCGTGGCCGGGTGGAGAATGTGGGGCTCCAGTTGCGTCTCTCGCTGGTCTCGGCTCCTCCTCCGACACCACATACTCAACCTCTTCGTTCGCCGTCTTTTTGTTTCTCGTTCTCCACCTGACTTGCCTTCTTCACTATTCCTTCTCGCCTCTTCATGGTGAACCTTCTCCACTTACCCTTGGCCACATACTTCTACGACTTCTACCACTATTCGGGACTTGGATTACCCTTTGCTGAGCTATAAAATATATCAATTGATCATGAGCTAGCGACCGAAATTGTTAAAGCTTTCAACCACTAATTTCAATAGATGTAGAAGTCAACACTTTGTTGGATTTGTGTTAATATTATTTTGTTTTCTTTCTCTCTCTCTCTCCCTCTTTCTCTCTCCCCTTTTTGTCAAATGATTGATAGTATAACTGGTCAAGCCAGGACACTTGTTCAATTTACAGTTGCACTGACTCTGTTATTTATCCAAGAAGTCAACTGGTTTACGATTGTTCCCCTGATTCCTTATGAACCTGATATGCACAATTACGTTAGATACATAAAAAGCAGTATCATCTACGCTCGCTGGCCGCATGTGAATACTCGCAACTCAATCTCCATGTAAACTTTAAAAAGGCAAGGAGGAGAAACGTGCTTAAGTTTTGAACAATTCTACATAATTTGACAGCCAACTAATCTCTAAGATAATGAAAGGCCTCCAGAAGATCGAGTTGCGTATCGTGTATGTAAATTAAGGGGGTGATGAACTGTTATCAGAATCGACCGATTCAAATTGTATTGGTGGCAAGATTCGATTCCCTGCCGAATCGGGGGTGCCCATGCTCTTCTTAAAATATATGTTAAACTTTTTTATATATATATATACATATATGTTTTTATTTATTTTTTGGAAAATATTTTTTTGACAATAGACAACCGATTAACCCAATCAGCAGCCTCACCGATTCAGCTTCAGAACTGATTTTATTAAAACTGGGGCAATGAAATATAGCTAGGAGAAGTTTGTAAGATAATTTTGCCGTCTATGTAGGGATACAAATTGAAAGAAAGAATCTGAAACGTCCTGGATGGTGGCTTTCTGCATGTTACTGTACAAAGTCAGTACCACAGTTTCATTAGGTAAACCAACTTTTCCTTCTTTCCTCATGACCCAAGGCTGCTTTATTAATGTTCATGAGAATCAATTTGACTACCAACTACACTATGCTCACGAGGACAAGGGAGAATGACTTTTGAACGAACAAAGTCTTTTGTATTAAGTGTATTCATGAGTTTCCATAATCTATTAGAAAAAAAGAAAGTTGAAGCCAATAACGAAAGGCGGAAGCAATTACGTTGGTCGGACGTAGCTGCCGGAAATTTTTATTTAAACCGGATTTCGCTTCTAATCAGGACACGCCGTTCAGAAACGGGAAGCTTCACGCTCATTTGCGAAGAGCAAGAAACTCGATGAGAATGAATTAATTTCTTAATTTCGGTTAGCGTCCATGCGAAGCTCTTCCTAATCGATTTTTTTTTCATATTCCATTTATAGTTGTTAAACTTCTCCATTGTTTTATTCATGCTTTTCCTCAAAACAATCCATGTCTTCCTTATAATAATACATGTTCTACTTTATTATTGTAAATACATGCTTAATTCTTTGCTGATCAAAAGAAATATATGCTTAATTCCCCATTACCTTTTGTCTTGTGTACGTGTATATAACACACACACACACACACATAATGTTTAATTACTTTTAATATTTTATTTTATTACTTTCCGATGGAAGCATATTTCGCAGCTATATCTGAATTTTTGCGGGTTTCGGATTTCTGCAGTAAAAACAAAATATGTAAGCACTCGGTAAGAGAAACAGTATGACATCCATTTCTTAATTTCTGGATACAAGCATATCTAATCCAACTAATTTCCAGATTTGAATCAATATTGGATTACATTGGAACCACTGATTTTCGATTTCATTGTGGGTAGATTGGACCCTGGATTATATAGCTATATATTACTTGATCCATTCACTTCCAACCCCATCTCCACCCATGAATTAATATTCTGTATCCCAACTTTTAATCAACCATTCTCTCCCTCTGTGAAAAAAAATAGTGGTTTTTCAATCTGAATCGAATCCAAATTTTTATGTCCATGAATGCCTTCTTTTCTTTTACTTGTTTCCCTCTGCTCGCCACTATTCCAGCGATTCAGCATCTCATCTTTTCTTTTTCCTGTAAATTATTTGAACATCGTTATTATTTCCTTGGATTCCATTCTTGGTGGCTTTTTGAAACTTACGTTGGTTTTCGAGGTCTGTTTTTAAATAATTTTCATCAAAGGTTAGATATGTATCATGAAAACCGGGAAGGTATAGCTCATATGTCCATTTACAGATAGAAAACAGAGAATGGAAATGTGTCTAAATACACCCAATTGGAGGGACTTTCCGACCACATTTTTAAGTTTTTTTGTAATAATGCAGGCGGATAATTAGATTTTCAATCATGGGTCATGATCAAGAGTAGTATCTCATGTAATATATATAGTTAGAACATCCATCTAGAGAAGGAAGAATTCGTACAGGCAAATCCATCTCAATTTTATTGCATCAAAACAAGATCACGAACTTACAGCAGACGAGCAGAGATCACGCAGACACTATGATACTAGTAGTTATACAAATCATTATATTTTATATGACTACAGAATACAAATAAAAGTGAAATTCCAGCGTCACAAGATTGCGATGACCACATAAATATTGGAGAACAATCAACCGGTGACCTCGATGGGCTTGATCTCTGGTTTTGGCTCCGGTGCTTTAGGCACAGTTACAGTAAGTACCCCGTCCTCCATGGCCGCCTTCACCTGATCCAGCATCACGTTCTCCGGCAGCCTGAATCGCCGGAGGAACTTGCCGCTGCTTCTCTCCACTCGGTGCCACTTTTCATTCTTCTCCTCGCTCTCTCTGCTCCGCTCCCCGCTTATCTTGAGCACCGTTCCTTCTTCGAGCTCCACCTTCACCTCTTCCTTCTTCACTCCAGGGAGGTCGGCCTTGAAGACGTGGGCTTCGGGAGTCTCCTTCCAGTCGATCTGAGTGTTGGCGATTGCGGAGGCGTCACTCGCGAAAGCTTCCAAAGAAGGGGAGGAAACAGAGTTGCGGAAGAAACCATCGAAGGGATCCCAGATCTCCATGGAGAAGGGATCGTTTCGTCGACCGAAGATGGATGAAATCAGTGCCATTGCTGCAAGATGGTGCTTGCTCTTTCCAACTGGAGAAAGGAAAAAAGACGATGGGTTGTAAAAACTATGAAAAAATAAACCAGGAGTCTGTGTTATTGGTGATGAGATATCGACTTGTAAGACCTGTTTCTGATGAGAAGGAAGGAGAGGAGAAGAGCATTTATAGGGAGGGAATGAGAGATAGAAAGATAATTTGAAGAGTCTGGAGAAGAAGAAGAGGAGGAAGACGAAGAAGCGGGAGAGCTGCAGAACTCTCCAGCAGGTCCAGATGTTTCGAGCGGTGTCTAGACCCTGTGGGCCCCATCTCGTCCGACTACGTGAACGTTCCCCTCGTCCTCCGGACGAGAGATCGTCGGCCATTCGATATCACTCTTGTCCTGTCATATTGGTTTAACATGAAAATTGCACCTTCCCACCCACAACTTAAAACAAAATGATTGTGCACCAAACTTGAATTTCGCTTTCCCTTTATATATTTTACAAAGACCACACTTATTTTTTCTTCTCTATTTTATGGAAGAATTTTCACATTCACAACTTAGACTTTTTTTAATAAATACTTTTTTGTATTTTTTTAGGGCATCCATTTAGTCCTTTTTTTTCTTAAACTTAGGGAAATGGTATGTCTTAAACTGTAAAAAGAAATTACCGAAGCATACTTTGTGAAGATTGAAGGTGAAGGGTACATAAAAAGGGCTACCACTTCTCACAATAACCACTCACCTTGGAAAAAAAAAAAGAAAAAAAAAGAACTTAAGGAAATTGTATTACTTAACTACCTGGCATGCGTTATATATAACTCTCAAAATTTTCCCCTTTCGTCAGTAGGACTGGGCATTGGGGCAGGCCAGGTCAGTCCGAGCCTGATTTTGATGGCACGAACCCCAGCCTCATGGTTCTGGCCCGGTCTGGTCTTAATTTTAATTAGAAAATAAAAAATATTTATGTTTTAAATACAAATATATAAAATATATTAATAATAATAAAATTTATCAGGCCGACTGGGCCACACCCAATGCCTGCCCAGGCTGGGCCGTTCTCATTTTTGCAAGATTTAAGTCTTAGAATTCCATCTGCCAACGCATCTCAGACCATAAAGAAATTGATTAGTATGCTTACATATCACCAACGTGGTTCATTCTCTCTATCTTAACAAGATTGTGAAGAGATAATGAAGGTGAAAAAAAACATATGTAAGCTGAGGAAGAGTATATTGAGTAATTAGTGAAACGCATGCCTATTATGGATTATTATAAGGTAACAACTGGAAATGTTTTGGAATATAAAAATATAATATTAGTTAACAAAAATAGGTTGGGACAGTTTTAAAGAACTAAGCAAATGCCTCAGTCAAGAAAAGGATTATATTCTGATTAAAAATGGATCAAATGAAAATTTAGATTGATAACTTATTTTGCAATCACAACTCGCAACATGATTAGAGGACTTATGTGTCCTGAACTTATATTGAATGCTGTTTATATGAATCTCGTAAAGTTTTCTGATTTATTTGATATTATTTGAATGTTTTCAATCGCTCTTTGTTATCGTCACAAAATTATGTTTGGAGGGTCATAGAATTAAAATGTAATAATGATAAGACGAGTAAGCCATGAATGACATGCAGCCCAAGATAATTAGCCATGCATCAGCGGGAAATCTTACATAATAAAGGTTTAGTTAATTTGTAGCCTAATGCATAGTGATCAAGGCGAGATTAAAGGTTTAGATTAATATTCCCGTCAGATGTAGGGAATACAAGTTGAAGGAGACTACTAGTTTTATATTTCCTTTCATTTCATTACATTTATTTCATTTCTCTTTTTTGAGAAAAGAAGGCTTACTGAATGATTTCCTTTTTGCATGGGAGTCGGAAAAATGGCTTTCGCAGAAAATATAAACCATGGATCATCTAGAACTAAAGACCAGAAGAAAGAAGGAACTAAATTGAAGAACAAAAGATCGAATGAACTCCTGATATTAGTAATTCACAGATATATCAGTCAGCCACTACATTTTATTGCTTTCGGTAGTCCTGCTAATTTCTTCTTTGTTTCATCAATGGCAGCACCGTCAAAAGAACAAAAAATGGTTGATGAACGAAGTTTATGAAGAATTCACTATGGTAATGAATTAGTAATCATGCTGCTTCCAAAAATCAAGCCGCCCACTGATGAATCGCATGGAACATGATCATCATTTTCTCCCCGATCACGACCAGCTGCAAGTTCCACCCCATCATGGTTACGTTGATCGTGGCAAACGACGGATGATGACAAAGCAAAACCTTCCACTGGTGCACTGCCTGAAGGTGAGGAGCTCCACGGAATTCCATGCTCGAAAACCGTTGGAGTCGACAAGCTTGGCCAGTCCTTCTTGAGGACTTAGGTGCGGTTGCTCGACCAATAGGTGAAGACGAGAGCCCACGGCCCACCCTCCTCGTCCAACGTCAGAACCAGCAGGCCCTTCTCACCTTCATCACACACCATCTGCTTCTCTCCCTCGCTCAACTCCATCAACAAGTCCTTCGCCTTGTCCTTGCGGATCAATAGCCGGTTGTGATGACCCTGCACGTCCATCTGCGTTAACAGCTTCACAAAAACAGATTTCACCATGGGCAGCGTGGCGTGACACCTGGCCACTGCCTCCGGCCACATGAGAGGCTTGCTCCTGCACCTCATGCTCCTGAGGAAGGGGAACGGGGAAGCCTTCTCCATCTCGTCTACCTTCTTCTCCTTTTGCTTCTGCTCGTTTCCTAAGGTTGTGTTGGCCAGCAGGAAGAAGCTGCCATTTTCTTTTGTCAGCTGCTGCAAACTCGCTTCCCCTTTGCCTTTTGAAAAACCATCAACAACAGTCAGCGGCACCCCAAGAAACTCTACGTTCTACTGACGATCTGCTCAGCCAAGAAAACAACGCAGGCGTCAATGTGTTTTTGGTGAAGAAGAAGATAGATTTTGGAGCATGAGATGACATCTTGAAGGGATTGGGGGACCTTCCATTTTCATCAACAAAGCCTTTCTATTTTCTTTTATCACTGATGCCTGGATTTATCAAGATAGAAAGTTAACTATTCACTCCATTTAGTGTGAATCAAGTGTAAGTAAAGTTGGATTCCCAGAAAAACGAAATCTTTTTTATCGAGTCAATTGGATTTCCAATGTTGATTGACAGATGGATTTATTCGCATGACCGTTTTTACGTTGATCGTGTTCAGTACGAGCAGCCGGCAGACGACGGATGACGGCGAAGCAAAGCCTTTCATTGGTCCGCTGCCTAAAGGCGAGGAGCTCCACGAAATTCCATGCTGGAAAACCGTTGAAGTCGGTGAGCTTGGACCAGTCCTTCTTCAAGATGTAGGCGCGATTGCTCGACCACTAGATGAAGACGAGCCGACCCTCTTGGTCCAGCGTCAGAACCAGCAGGCCCTTCTCACCTTTATCACACACCATCCGTTTCTCTCCCTCGTTCAACTCCTTCAAGAAGCCATTTGCCTCGTCCATGCGGATCAACAGCCAGTTGTGATGACCCTGCATGTTTGTCTGCGATAACTGAGTCACAAAAGCAGATTTCACCATGGGCAACACGGTGTGGCACCTGGCCACCGCCTCCGGCCACCCGAGAGGCTTGCTCCTGTACCTCATGCTTCTTGAGGAAAGAGAACATGGAAGCCTTCTCCATCCCATCCACCTCCTTCCCCTTTTGCTTCTGCCCGTTTCCTAAAGCTGTATTGGCCAGCAGGAAGAGGTGTCATTTTCTTCTGTCATGGTGCTGCAAACTCGCTTCCTCTTTGCCTTTTAAACCATCAACAGCAGTCAGTGGCACCCCAAGAAACTCTACGCTCTACTGATGAACTGCTCAGCCAAGAAACAATGCAGGCGTCAATGTGATTTTGGAGAGGAAGAAGATAGATTTTGGAGCGTGAGATGACCTCTTGAAGGGATTGGGGGACTTTCCATTTCGGTAAACAAGGCCTTTCTATTTTTTTTTTTTATCACTGATGCCTAGATTTATCAAGATAGGAAGTTAGATATTCACTACATTTCGTGTGAATCAAGTGGAAGCGAAGTTGGCTTTCCAAGAAAATGGAAAATGGGAAGCAATCAACAACTATTACATGACTGTGTAAAAAATTTGTTTATCGAGTCAATTGGATTTCCAATGCTGATTGACATATGGATTTATTGCATGACTGTTTCTCCATTTATGATGACAACGCCTCACTTCCTTTATCGTCTTCATGTTCCTGATAATTTAAAATTCTTATTTATATATATATATATATATATATATATATATATATATATATATATATATATACCTAACTCTTTGTTGATCAACAGAAGTATATACTTAATTTATCATTATCTTTTGTCTTGAGTTCTTAAGGATAATTATGATATATATATATATATATATATATATATATATATATATGCACACAGACATAATGTTTAATTACTTTTATTCTTCCCCTTTTTACAAGTACATAATGTTTCACTATGGAGGCACATTTTCTTGGTTCTGCTCTACGCTTCTCCAGGGATTCTAAATCAAGCTATATCTGAATTTTTGCGGCAGTCAGTTTCGGATCTCCGCAGTAAAGATAGGATATGTAAGCAGTCGGTAAGAGAAACCATACGCATCCGTTTCCTAACTCGATATATACAAACTTAGATAATTCAACTAACTTTTAGATATGAATCAGTATTGGATTATATTGTAACCATTGATTGTAGATTTCATTGCGGGCGGATTGAACCATGGATTATCTAACTATATATTACTGGATCTATGCAAATAAGTGCAGAAGTTATTTGATTCTGTGGTCAAATCAAGAGTGCTGGTTGTCAGTTTTTAGGATTCTTTTATTGTTCACAATTATTTTTAAAAAACTTATTTTTCTCAAGAAATGAATTTTTATTGTGTTGAATGGTTCCCCCACTGTTTCGGATGATGATGGATTCTAACAACATTGTAACCCAACAAAGTTGAGTCGTAATTTCTTCATATGAAATAAGACCCTCAGGGTGTGCTTGTTTCACCGTAGATCTCAGATCTGCAGTGATCTGAGATCCCCGCGATCTCAAATCCATGGATTTAAGATTGAACCCTCCTCCCATCTGACCTTAAATCCATAGTTTTTAACGTGTGTGGACATAAGATTCACAATACAGAGATTTTCAATTTGTTTAAACATACTGAGAATCTTTATCAGATGCACATATTTTAATGCAGCCTCTAATCTAATATCCAAGACTATCAAACGCAACATTGCTGACAAAGCATAAGTCTTAGAAAGCCATTGATGCGTTTTATTGCCTATTACCTTGGAGCTAGTGAAGTCAATAGATCGGAGTTGAATTGTATATACCTTTGATCATGTCCACTTTTTTCAGATATTCAAATATTCATGAATTCAGAGTTGAATACAAACATAGAAAAGTCGTATCAGAGTTCAACTCTAAAATCTGATTTCACAATCGAATCTGAATTTAGCCCATTTCAAAATGTAGAAGCACTGAATATATGATATATATCCAACTTGGATCATATATATGCAGATCTGAATTTGATCGAATGTCTTTTCTTAAATCTGAATCCAATCTGATTTATTAATCAGATGGTAATTTTTTTTCTATGTTCGATGTTTTGCAACAATTTGATAGGATATCCAATCCAAATCGGATATATTGACATGGATGGGTGGAAGCGTCCAGTGGTAGAATGAAATACTGTTGCTGCGTAGAGGAGAGGGAACTAATTGGAGGTTGTTGGCATTGTCAATGCCTTTTTAACATGTTTCTTCTTCTTTTACACGAAAAAGAAAAAAGAAAAAAGATTGCTTTCCATGTCAATTTGGATCTTAATTTGTAGCCATGGGCTTAGATTAATAATTGCCGTCTTGACCTTGCTTCTGATGAGAATAAGAGGATTCTCACGCTTATTGATCCATTGAATAAATTATGCATAAATTGCATTTCTTATTCTCTTGCTAAATTTTAGTTGAATGGAGCTAATTTGCCTAGTTATTCCTTAGCATGTAGTCGAAGCTGATTGAATGAGGTTTAAATGTACAGATATGGAACAGTAATTGGAAATATGTCTAAATGAAGCCAAATGGGAGCCTTAATCAACAACCACAATTTACAAAAACATTTTATGAAATAAAGCCTGCTGAAATTAAATCCTCTCTATGAAATAGTGCAGGCTGACAATTAGATCCTCAATCATGCGTTATGATCAAGAGTAGTATCTCATCTCATGTAATAAATGTAGTTTGGACATCGATCTTGAAAAGGAAGAATTCCTGTGGGCAAATCCCACTATTTCATTGCTTCAAAGCTGAACACGAACTTACATTTTGGATCTAACCTGATTGAATGTAAATGAAAGGTTTACATTAATATTTTACTTGAAATGAATTTAAGGGCAAAAAGATCGAGTCGATGAATCAATTAGTTTGAAAATACCATGAACTTGGGTCGTTTTGATTTTATCAGCAAATAAAATTCAATGCAATTAAACAAGACTATGAATTTGACAACCACATTCGGATTTGCGCTAAAATATGTGGATCTGCGATCACCTTAGATCTAGATTTCTGGATCCCAATTTGAATAGACAAGGCAGACTTTGCAGACAATGATAGATACTCTAGAGTTTTATGATCAAATGGTTACATAGTCAACAGTGTTAGTCTTCGAGTAACGTGTCAAACAAGAGACCACCAACTATGGCTTGAAGAATTTTTACCAAACAGATGTCCATGGATGTGCCATGTTGTGACAAGTGTGCCTTTTCTGTGTAAAGACCTAGGCCATGTGAAGTCTCCACCCTGTTATTCCCATCCAAGTTTTCTTTTGAGATGTTTGACTGGTAGGGAGAACGAATGTCCCTTCGTTTACAGTGGAGAAAAAAAATACATGACATTTTTCATCCCATCACGTTATAAAACTGGTTTTATATTGTTACTTTTGAAGTTGTGACGAGAGAAAAAGTCCTTTCAAACACGTCTCAAGTGATCTTTCTCGTAAAGTTTGGTATTTGTGTCCGGCCCTCATCTTTAAAATTTAAAAAATATATACTATATTTTAAAAATATTTTTTTAATGTAATGGGGCCGAGCTCGAGCTCGGGTTTTTTGAGTCGGCCTGATGCCCAAGCTTAGTGGGCAGTGGCTCACCCCAACCAACAAGTAGCTCCGCCCCTGACTGTAGCTATTGATCTACCGTTACCCACGATCCATATCATCGGGAAATGATTTCCACTATCCCTACAATAATAGCCATAGTATATTTTCAATTGTTGAAGTTGTTGGGATTTATAAATTTTGCCATCCCAGTTTGGATGGAGAATCTGTACGGGATCTCAAAGCATACTGATGCAATGCATTAGATAGCCATGCTTCCTCTCTCCCTGTGAGTGGATTTCATGCATACGTTTATCACATTTCTTATGATAATGTCTTCAGCAGATGTTTGGTAATAATAACACTTCATTAGTGTTGCATGAATGATCTTCCCGTCCTTACATAGAATATTATAGTGTTTCATAAATCTACCTCAATCTTTATAACCAAACACTAACATGTTTATGTTATCAAACACCCTCAAAAACGATTTGGTTATTTCAAAACTGAGATCCATGTGATCTGAGACCAGTGAGCGTTTGAAGTCGGATCAGATCTTCATCCACCACTTGCAGCACAAAGATTCTTGAATTTGCTCCAGCCAATCAAAACCCAGCACACATAACCAAATCTCTTTGATGACATTATTTAAGATTTTGTTTAAATATCCTTGATATAATATATCACGAACTGGGCATTAAAATATGATCTCTCCACATTTTAGGCAGTGTGTTTAGTTTCACGACATTTGCATGTAAAAATTAACCACATCGAAATATCAATATGTTGAGCGATCCTAACCATACGCTTAATTTGGTGCACTATTGAATGCCATTAGTCTATGAAATGGACGGTGCCATCAAGTTTTGGTAGGATCCCAACAAGATAACGGCTGCTTCTTTGTCACCCTCACAAAATGCAGGCCACCAAGGTGCTAAATTAAAGTCATAGGTGAGCCTCTGCACGGGGCCAGCTCGACTCATTATCGGGCCGGGCCAGCTCGACTCGTTATCGGGCCGGGCCGATGCCCAGGCCTGATCATAGGATGGCAAGAAAATTGAACCGGTCCAAGGAATGTTTATTTGTGCACCCAGCTTGTCCGTTAGGTTCAGAAGGACCCAGTGCAAGTCTAAGCTCGGTTTGCAACATATTGGGTTAAGACTAATTTCACGTGACTAATTTTAGTTTGGTTATAACCTATTTCCTGGCGCCCATTGTGATTATTTAATACTAGCAATAAGTTTATATATATTATATGATCATCACCTTTACAAATAGCAGCAAATGGTATAGCTTGGATTTCTTACTGTTTGTCAATAAATTTCACTAAAGCCTCCATATGACTCATAAGACATGAATTGATATCGCTCTTTTTCTATGTAGTAATAAGACCACTTCTTTTGGGAAGAGAAACCTAACGATGTGGTCAATGAAGGTTTGAAATTCATATAGGATATCCGACTGAACTGCTTCAAAAAAGTCAGATATAATGAATGCAACATCTTATTAAGAGATTGGGTTGGATTCAAATTTAAGAAATGACATCTGATGAAGATTTGGTCGAATTTAAATAAATAATAGATCACATTCAAATTTGATTGTGAATTTAAAAGTCATGTTCATATTAGATTTAGATGGTGACTTTGAAAGACAAGACTTGAATGTGATGTGAAAATTTCAATTTTGATTTTAATTTGAACCTAAACCCTGAAGACACAACAACTGAGTCTTGAAGCCATGACCAGCCAGCCATGTTGACAGGGCCTGTTTGGTTGTGTCAATGACTTTGGTTTCATGGTTCGTCCGATTATTACTAAAACTTCATTTCACCAAAATCTAAGTTTGACAGGTGACTGAAAGCTCAAGAATATTTGGTACTTGAAAGCAACTCGTTGAATGCTTTTCCGAATCTTGAACCACACAGTCGGGTTTTTCACAAAACATGAGCATCTTAATCATTTTTTTCTTTTTCAATGTCATCATGTTGTCACATTACAAACTTTGCCATCTTTCAACCATCAATTTTTTTTAGAAGAATATGAAAACTGTCCTATGTGTCAGATTCCACCGATTCAGAAATCAATGTTATTAAATGAACTATATGCACCACTTCTATGTGGCAAGATCTGGCAGAAGACAATCTTGAACATGGAATCAAACACGGTATTTACATAAACCAAACTTTGCCGACATACAGAGAGCCCCCCCGTCAAATTTTGGAATTGATGTAGCGAAGCAGGCACTGGTTCGTCTTCTTCTTCCACCCTCCAAGAACAGTAGCCTCATCAACACCCAGCGTAGGTATGAAACTTCACCCTCCTCTCTCTCTCTCTCTCTCTCTCTCTCACATAATAATAGTGTTCAGTTTTGGCAAGGTGAGAAGCCAGTCGGCCTTCTTCTTCTTCTTCTTCTTCTTCTTTTTCTTCTTCTTCCCCCTTGAGCGTCGAAGAGCAATTAATTGAAACGCGGAAGTAAGAAGCGTTTCACTAATCAGCGTCAGAAAAACCATTTTTTCATGTTCCTAGGCATCCGAATCCAGACGCCATCTCGGTCTCTCCCTGTTTTCCTTTTATTTCTGAATCGGCGAGCAGGTTTTACTAGAGTTTTAGAAGAGTCTGACAAGAGACAACACGCAGCACAATGTGCACAATTCTTACCAGCTTCTTTTATATGAAAAGGGAAAAATGATGATAAGGTATCTTTCCTACCCTGCATTTATTATGTCTTAAAGACGGTCCTTGTCATATCTGCTTGATTGAAGGTGTCGCTTCTCCATCTTCCAAGTAAACAGATAGACCTTCTTGATCTATTAAAAGGGAAAGCATATAACAACATCAAGGCCTTCGAATGTGCCAGATTTCCCGAATAGAAGAAGATATACGTTTGCCAATGCCGTTCTTCTCCATTCCAACTCTTGATTAACCTTACCTGCCTAATCGGAAAGCTTTCCCATGGCATATGGTCGAAAATCTCTCATATCTGTTAGAAATTGAACGGCAAACAAGACCAGAACAAAAGAGGTAACGTTGCGCATCTCTGCATTTGATGCTGAAAGCAATTATGGCGGCCACACAAACTACCAAGCATTAAAAGAGACGTTCCCTTTCCCGTTTTCCATAGATACTGAGAAAAAGGAACGTCATGTCCACTCTGCTTAAAGAGAAGAGAATTTTTTGCTTGTGATGATAGGCCTACGCAAGCTCCAATACTAAGAATAGATGAAGTGAAAAGAGGATAAACAGGGATAATTTGTAATTCGCCATTGTCGTGATCAAGAAGCTCTGTGGCAATTCCATGGAGTCACCTTCCTATGCCAATTTCCTGGATTGTTGTCTCTTCATTGCAGGAAGTTGTCTATATACACCTTGTATACAGTATACATAATGAAACGAATGCACCAGAACTAAACAATTTAAAGGAGACGAAGAGAGCAACCCTGTCGAGAAGAACAGTATAAATATGACGCGCAGCAACTTACAGTTGCCCAGGGATCTTGCTCTGCTCCACTAGAATCTGAATCAAATTTGGGGCTTCAAGCAGCAATCCAACGCCTTGGCTGGTGATCTTGTGACACTGACGGATATCGATAATCCTCAAAAGAGGGCAATTTTTTATGATGGCACTAATGGTCATGTCTGTCAAGCCCCTGCAACCCCTCAAACTAATCTCAACGAGGTTTCTGCTAGAAGCAAGCATGGAAACCATTTCCTTATCAAGCAAGAGCTCGTTGTATGAAAGATCCAGCCTCTTCAAACTCCTCAAATTCTGGCCCAGCGATGTCAACAAGCCCGGTTCTCTTTCCGCAGCATCACAGTTCACCAAAGCCAATTCCTCCAGGCTCGAACATAGGACCCGTCCCAATGACCTCAGGCTCTCCCCGCTGATCATGACGCAGCTTTGGAGACAGAGGCTCTGCAATTCCCTGCAGTTCTGGGCTATAGCCATTAGGCCGTCGTCGTCGAGGTCGAGGGGAAGCCTCAAATCGATTTTTCTCAACGATCCACAATTCCTAATGACCTCAATCAGGGCGTCCCTATTGCCCCCATCATACACAACCAGAGAAACCAAAGACCTGCAGTGCTCGGCGACCCGGAGGAGAAGGCTGGCGGTGATGCTCCGACAGGTAACCAGTTCAATTTCCCGAATTCCAGACAGCAGGTTGAGGAAGAAAGGATCGGAAATGGAGTTTCCGATCCCTTCGCAGCTAGAAAGCCGCAATTTGCTGATGCTTCTGCAATTCCTCCACAGCCAATCGATGCCCACGTCCCCATTACCGATACCGGTGAAGCAGAGGGTCTCCAATTGAAGCTCGAGACCGCCGGGGAGATTGATCATCGAACTCGGGGGCGGCCCATCTTCCAGACAGTCAAGGAAGGTCACAGAAAGGTTCCTTAGAGACCGGAATCCAGCTAACCAGTCGAACCCGAGGGAGCGGGAAGCGATGATCTTGAGGGAGGAGAGAGCCTTGCAAGAGGAGGAAAGGTGCTGGAGCGAGGAGGACGTGACAGGGCCGACGAGGAATCGCAGTTGGGTGAGGTTCCTGCAGGCGGAGGAGAGAGAGAGAAGGGCGAGGTCGGAGAGACAGGGGTCGGCGTTGGGGGAGTCGGAGACAAGGGTGAGGGCGGAGAGGTTGGGGTAGTGAGACAGGAAAGAGGAAAGGCAGAGACGGCTGCCGCCGCTGCAGCCTGTGGGAAGGCGGAGGGAGAGGGCAGTTCTGGAGGACCGGAGGAGGGAGAGCCACCGCTTGGAGACGAGCGAGGCGGAATTCGCGTCGGAGGCAGAGTGCAGCCGCTGCAGAATTTCCTCAAGCAGCTCATCGCACAGAAGGCTGTCCATCCCTCTCCTTCTCTCTCTGTCTAGATTGATGGCGGTGGTGGAAGGAGGCGGCGGCAACACTGGTGGCGGTGCAGCCAAGAGAGGCTGTCAGCCTCTGTGTCTTATCTGCCTACACCTTTCACACTTTAGCACTCCAACAATGGGGGATTCCCTTCTCTCTTAAAGAGAAAAACATAGAGGTTCCTTCTTTATTGGCTTTCTCCATCTCTGGCTTCCTCTGGTCCTCTCATTCTCTCTCTACCTTTCCCGTGTTCTGAACAGGTTCGTTTCGTTAAAGTTTAGCTGTATTTGACAGAGAGAGACGTACCTTCCTCTGTCTCAGCGATGAACGCCTACCACCACCCGACGCTGAGGTTATGACAGGTGGAAAAGTAAGTTTTCTAACCAGGTCTCTCTCTCGATATATGTATATTATTATATATCTAATCTTCTGATCAAACAAGTAGTTGTATCTGATCTGAAGGCCATCTTTTTACATCCTTATCATATTTACCTAAACGGGTTTATAATGTATTTGAGAAGCCTTGGTCCTTATCTATATTATATCTTGATGACATCACATATTTCCAATAATATGAGTATAGTCAAAATGGGTGGTGGGTGCTATATCCTATTCTTGCTCTTATGCCCGTTTATTTATTCCCATATATCCTTTCCTTTATCTGTGTTCTCATCTCTTTACTTCTTTGTTTTTTAAAAGGCTGAACCGCTCTCTCTTCTTTTTCTTTCTCCCCCTCTCTCTCTCTCTCTCTCTCTCT
Source organism: Nymphaea colorata (assembly GCF_008831285.2). Taxonomy (NCBI): domain Eukaryota; kingdom Viridiplantae; phylum Streptophyta; class Magnoliopsida; order Nymphaeales; family Nymphaeaceae; genus Nymphaea; species Nymphaea colorata. Next base: position 1,121,605 of record NC_045140.1, read on the forward strand.
CTCTCTCTCTCTCTCTCTCTCTCTCTATATATATATATATATATATATATATATATATATATATATATATATATATATATAGAGAGAGAGAGAGAGAGAGAGAGAGAGAGAACAAGAGAACAATAAAAAGAGGTTATGGATCTTCGACTACTTGGTTAATAGCTTAGGCAAAACAACAAAAGAACAATAAAAGTACTAAATAAAATTATTATCCACCGATACACACATAATTTCCACCAAAACACATACAAGTATTTATGTGGCTAAAGTGCAATTACCGTATATAATTAATTAAATGATTTAGTTGACGCGACTCCTAATTTAAAGTATGGACATTTCGGCCTCATCCCTTCCACTATGAGCATTGACGATTTTATAGCAGAATTTTGATTGCTGGTCCCTTTAAAGTTCCAACCGATTACTTGAAACAATTGTCAAACTCCTAAAACTTTGGAAGTTTCAACAAAAAATTATAAGTCTTGTGAAAGTTGTGAGCTCTTGTAAACTAAAAAAATTATGGAAATGCAAAGAGTTCTGTCAAACTAAAAGAAAAATCTTCATCTCAGAAAAAATTCATATAGTACAAAAGTTTCAATAAAAACTTCTAAAAATGTGTAACCCTACGAAAGCCAAAATCAGTTTTCAAAATTCACTTAGAAAAGTTCATCTGTAAGTTTGACACAGCACTAAAAAATTTTTTCATAAATAAAAAAATATATCAAGCTTTTAGAAATTTGGAGACTTAACTTGTAGAAGCTGAAAATTGTCAAGCTATGAAAGTTCTGAGCTTTGCGTTTCAAAACAGTTTGAAAGTGTTCACAAAAATTTGCACCAAAATTCGTCAAGTTACAAAACGTGCAAGAATTTTGTCAAATCAGAAAAAAAAATCAAAATAGAGCTTCAACAATTTTAAAAAATTTAAGAGAATGATAAGCTCTTGAATCTTTAAATATATTGCTTGTGAAAGTCATGAATTTGCTAAAACTAGAAGCAATGATCAAGTGTCTAGAAAAGATTACTTAAAATTTCTTAAGTTCCAAAAAAGGTTTGTAGTCCTTTCAAAAAAGGTTCAATGTTTGAAAAATGAAAAATGGAATAATGGATAGGAATTTTTATAAATTGTGCAAAAAAAATTCATCAAAGGCTCGTAAGAAATTGTAGGCTTTGAAAACCAAAAACAATTTCCAAAAATCACTCAACATTGCAATCGTGAATTCAAAGCAATAAATGCAAACTTTTTAAAATTAAAAGATCGTGTTAAGACTTTTGAAATTTTCAAGACTGTGGCTCGCGAAACCTGAGCTTACAAGGCTTGTGAAAGCTGTGAGTTTTGTAAATTAAAACAGTTTGAAAATACAAAAGTTTCGTAAAACAATAAAAAAACTTTTACCAAGAACAGAAAAATCTCAATTAGTGCATAAGTTTCACCAAAAACGTTTTAAAACATGTTTAAATCACTGTCAAAATCACTCCATGAAAAATTTCCAAAAATCGAATGGATCAAACATTTGAAATTTTCAATACTTTACTCTCTAAAGATGGAAGTTGCAAAATGGATGAAAGTTGTGAGTTATGCAAACTAAAACAGTTTCAAAGTGCTCAAAAAATTGAAAGCTTGCAAAGTATGATACATTAAAATTTTCAATAGAAAAAATATGGAAATAACACCTTATGAAACATCCAAAACAAGTAACCCTTTCAAGCAAAGCATTGAAGGCGAACTTTTGATGAAAACAAACGAAATTGTACAGTTACATTGCATCTAATTAAAGTCATGGGTTAAATTTCTTGTGATTCATCGGTCATGCCAGTAAAAGCATGGTTCACATGGATGCGGCCATGACATAGAGAGATGATCATAGCTCCCAATTGCAACCATAGATGTCTGCAGAAGTCATGAGATGATGGGCCATCCACACCATTGATTCATTTCATGTCATTTTCAGGGCCATCATCATTGAACTTATACTGTAACTTTAATTCCATCACCATCAAGACGATGATGATGATGATGGCGTAATGATCTGCGCACTGTCTCGGAGAGAGGCTCGGTAAAACAGACATGTCTGTGAAGATGCGGACTACCTGCACCCAGATTGCTCACTAACAAGTTGAAAATAAGAACAAATTAATAAGATAACTTTCCTGATTAATTAGCCTAAACCTATTTTGATTAACAAAAAAAAAAAATTTGGAGTTACGAGCTTCTTAAAAAAAAGCCTGCACATTTTGATAAAATCACGAAAAACTCGGTTCAAAATCATACGTATGATGTGTTTCCACACATGAATGCTCTTGAAATTAATATATTCCAACATCTTGAATGTAGTAATAGAATCCATTTGAATGTGGGTCTGGACTAGGATCCCACTCTTGTTTTGCATGACACTGGATCCAGAAACTTATGTTTGCATTTCGGAAGATCTGAAATTCATTATTTTGTGGCTAGCTGGCGATTTTGATCCAGACTTGACATATGGGTTTTAATTGTTTTGAATTCTTGTCTGGTTTGTAAGATCCAGATCAATTCGGGATCCAAATAAATTGTGCAGTTTCAAGATCCAAAACGCGTCCAGTTTCTCTAATCTGAATCCATATTGGACCCAGGTCTGTTCTTCTGATCAAGATCCTCTTTGGATTCTTACTCATGTCTGGAATCAATATTTTTGCATGCATATCCAAATCTTGTTTGGTCTCGGACATTGTTTATGGGACGTCTTGTTGCTTTGGATCTAGAATTGGATGTTTGAGATAGATGTCATGTGGCCACATAAAGATGGAAAAGCTATCAAATTAAATTTGGCTTGTATAAAAGAAGCTCTTAAGCATATATGTAACTAAACGCATATGAAATAAATATGATGCACGTAAGTAGGTCTATTATCCATGTACCGAAGGTGACTTACCTCCTTATTATCCCATAGCAATGTATCTTCCTCATCATTAAGAGTCGTCACCCTAAGAACATCATTAATCCAAGGGGATTGAACTGTGCTTTGCTGCCTTCCCACCACTTGGTTCACTGGACCTGCCATTAGGGATGTCAATATTCTGCACATGTATTGTACACTGTTCTTTCTATTCATCTCTTATCCTGACATGTGTTACAAGATCACACAAGCAGACACCTACTTCATCAACTTGGAAAGCCAATCTGTGTTATTGGTAGAGTGCAAAAAATCCTCTGACACTTGGAAGACAAAAGTGCAAGGTGTGTTTGAGGGGATTAATGACTTAATGACTTCTTTTGCATATGTACAGAAGCAGCAACTATATAACATTGAGAGTCATGTTTTTTTTTTTTTTTTCTGTTTACATTAACATGACAGTAACATTGTGTTACAGTTATCAATCAGTCCCTTGCCAGTTTCGTTGAGTAATTCTCTTTTGTGTAAAAGAACATTATATTGCCCTTGGGTAGATTCATGTATCCATCTTGTATCAATCAGTCCCATGCAAGTTCACTATGTCAATTGCCTACTTGATCAAAAGAAATTTGGAAATATATTTCTTTATCATCAAACACAGAAATATATTTCTGGAAATATATTTCTCAGTCATCATACACACATCAAAATAAGAATCAAAAAGATTTTTCTCATTCATTTTTTCCAAGAAATATATTTCCAGAAATATATTTCTAATTCCAGATTTCTAGGCCATCAAACGGCCCCTTAAGAAGTGTAGAAAGCATATTTCCACAAAGCAAATCCTCACCAAACGTCTTGATTTAGCGACCTTGAATTGGATTTTGCTCTTTTGATGACATCTCATGGCTTTGATGAGGGCTACAAACTTAAGAGTGCAGATGAGGAGACATTTGCAATGCTTGCAGAGCTGTTCATTGAAGAGATGAATCAAGTCCTAAAGTTATTTGTGCCATCGGTTGCATTGATGTTTTGTGGTGGTAGCATTTTCGTCAAGTGGCTTTATGTGTATACTATTATTTGTTTCAATTAGCATTGCAACAAGCTTGAAAAATAAAAATAAAAAACCTACTCCTAGATTTTAACTGTTGTGGCATCCTAATACTACTATGAAGGATTGTGATAAGGTTACCACAAGTGATATACATCATGGTAAGAAAGTTGTTGAGCATCATCCTCATGATCTTCTTTTAACAGGGCCAAGCATGGGAACCAAAATTACTGTTCTACTTGGTGAGACAAGATGTTTGCAATTCCGATTATGAACACGGACATCTCAAGCTGCTGGCACCATTTATTCTGATCTTGGAAAAGATTTAATTTGCAAAAAGGTGATGAAGTTTGAAGAATTCAAAGAAATGGGCAGTGCTTATGAACTGGGAGTTTGGGTTGCCTTGGTATGAGAGAGTTGGAATTTTTGAGTCCTCCATGTGAGTGGGCATGCTTATACGCTTTTGGTGTGGTGAATATGGAGGGCAAGAAGGAAGTTCTGAAGAGATCCTTGGCACTTTTAAAAGTGATTTTGAGTCGGCTCTTTAGGCCCAACTTTAAGGTTAATTCCCTTGTCAACTATGCTTTTGCTACTACAAATTGTCAACAATATGTTCTTCCATTTAAGATGGGGCAGTTTAGAAGCATCCTTGGACATTGACACAAAAAAAGTTGAATGAGGTAAATAGTGAGAAAAGAGTCAAGGATCAGCACATGCTGGCCTCATTCATCCAGTAGTTATTGAAAAAAATTGAGGGATCTCACATTTATGATGTCGACGAGGAAAACCGTCTTGCAAGATTATGGTGCATAGCCTTGGTGGAAATGAACCTTAACTTGTGGAAGCTGCAATTGCACATGTAAATCATTTACCATTCTATCACAAACAATGAAGGCTTCCTTGGACTTGCAAGTGCACTTCTTGAAACCTTTAATGCAACAAAGATGGGCAAGGTTTTCTTCACACACAGTGGTTCAAAAGTTAATGATTCTCAAGTGAAGTTGGAATATAATACAAATGCATTAGGAAGAATACCAAAGGTGTTCATTACAAGACAAAAGGCACATTATGAATCAACATTTTTTGTTGTTTCAGGACTTACACCATCACATACAAAAGTTAAGCTGCCTGTACTGTTGCATCCTAAATGTCTAAACTACTGGCACTAGCATTTACCAAGTCAAACTAATGACTTCTCCACAAGATTCACAAATAATTTGGTGAACCTTATCTTGAAGGAGGGACCTGAGAAATTTGTAGCATTTGTTGTGGAGCCAATGATGGGGGTGGAGATGCCATTACATTTCTTGCTTCATACTGTGAGAAGAACCAAGCAGTTGTAAAGAAAAATGATATTTTGTTCATAGCTATCTGTGCATTTGGAAGGTTGGGTGCAATGCTTGGATACAAAAAAGACAACATTAAGAGAGACCTAGTATCCCTGGCAAAGGCCATTTTACTTGCTTGTGTGCCTATTGTTGTTGTTCTTGCCAGCCCAAAAATTTCAAAGGTGATATGCACTCAGAGCAACAAACTTGGTCCACCTAGCCATGGAATTACATATTTTGGCTATTTAATTGCTTGTGCAGTTCTTTTAGAAGCACTGAAGATTTACAAGATAAGAGATAATACTACCCAATTAAATCTAGTAAGCACAACATAAGCAATTAAGCACCCAAACCACAATCTCTAGCCTATCCCTTCATTGAAGAAGGAACTTGCAATGAATTGTCTATTAGTTCCAATGTTGAATCAGTAATTTATGCCTCAAATGATTTCCAAAACAATGACCAGCCCTGGTGTAAACCCTTGCCTAATGCAGCAGTAATTCTCACATTCTCCAGTTGTTACCAAATGATCCTTGTTAGCTGAACTTGTTGCCAAACCTCCCACCAACAAATTTTTCATGGACTACAACCATGGTGGTTTTCCTCTCTCCTTGCACAAAATTTCCACCTCCTTGGAGCAAGGTTTCATTACGGAAAATTTGACAGGCAAAAGGTTAGTGAACATTTGTAGGTCCCTACTTACATGTGGTGATTTCATAGAAATTTTGAAAGGGTTTTGTGTTCTTAGATTCTTAGCTGCTAGTGGCTAGACATTATGGAAACCAATGTGACGTTTAACATTACCAAAGACATCTCTCTCATAAATGGATCATACGCATATGTAGTCATTTTCTTTTTTTGTTATGATTGTCTCTAGCTCCGTTTTGCATTGGTGCTTCTTTCAGAAATGGCGATGCATTTTGGTGTGGCACCATAGGGTTTGAACCCACGACAACAGGGTTATGCACAAAGAAATCGAGTCATGCGCATAACCACCATGAATACTTGGAAGATGCTATTGAAGTAAAGACTTTGCTTGGGGGTTAGGCCCCCTACCTTTATTCCAACAAAATGGATATATATAAGGGAATGCCAAAACAGACCTCAACTATAAGCACAAAGGCTTGACCCAACCCTTCACCAAAAAATGAGGACAAACGTATCCTTCAGTCTATGCATATACATTTTCAAGTCAGCAAAATAATCATGAGGATCATTAGCATGCTCCATAATCGAACGTCCTATGTCAACTATCGCAGCCCCCTACTCTACAAAAATTAGCATGTGAAATTGATGAATATACCCAGTCCAGCTAGTATTTAGCCTTCTTCCTTCCAGTCGTTGTCTAGTCTTCCTTACCCAATCTTTGATAAGGGGAACAATAACATAGTCACCACCATAATCCTTATAGAATCTGAGAATGTGTTCCAAGACTGCCATTTCTCCTTCGTGAATCCTTCCATGAGTGTTGATAATGACCACACAACCCATTTGGCCATTTTCTACATAGCTTAATGCAGATATTTTCGGACCATGCCTAGTAGAAGCTCTAAGAATGTTGATTGACATCCCATTTCCATTAGATCCAATTGTATCCACACTATTGAGACCAGTTTCCAGCCAAATCCTCAGCTTAATTTCAGTCTCGGTAGTCCACTTGATAGAGGAAAAACTATCTATGGAGTTCCTCCAAACATCTCTTTTGAATTTAGCAACCTGAGGTTGAAGGCTATCATTGAGACATCTGTTACGGGGGCACCACAATTTCCATCAAACAATTAAAAAGGTCATCCTCTAGCACCGACACCTCCACTTCCCTGCTATCCTAGCTTGAAGTCATCGCTTGAATGCCTCTACAATTTCACCTTTGAGAAATTTCACTCTATCAAACTTTGCAGCAATGTACTTTCAAACTTCCTTTGCAACTTTGCAATTAATTAAGACATGGGCATTAGTCTCCTCAGCACAATGGCAAAAGAAAAACGATTAGCGAGATGAATCCCAGTCTTTTGAATCCTATCAACAGTGGGCAGTCTGCCTTTACAAGCGATGTAGGAGTGCCAACAGCTCTTGGCGGGGCGTAGCTAACCCAGATCTTCCACCGCCACCACTCCTTAACACCCTGACTACGACATTTATTAATAATCTCACCTGCCTTGAAGCTCGCCTTGCCATCATCACTCCAAACTAAACTATCCTCTCTATCCCTTATCCTAATGTTGGCAGGGGACACTCCAAGATGCACAGCTAAGGCAAAAGAAGGACTTTCCTGATTGGTACGAGTTTGGTTGATATTAACCTCACTACACATCAGCATATATTCATTACCACCAGTCCTATTGATAAGGATCTGACCTGACCAACGATCAATCCAAAAGTTTATCTTTTCTCCATTCTCAACTTTCCACTCAACTTTGTTTTGTATCCAGCTCCAACCTCATCGCAGTCCTTTTCAGCCCCAGCTTTGATTAGGGGATCTCTTGAGTGTCCAAAGAGTGTGCGAACTTAAATATTTCTCTTTATAAAGGTTAGCCCAAGGGTCCCTACTAATCAACATCCGATAGCACCTGCTGGCAAGCATCGGTCTGTTGACATCCTCCAGCCTTCTGATGCCAACTCCTTCCTCTAGAGGCCGACACAATTGCTCCCATTTGATTAGATGGATGTGTCTAGAGCCGTCTTCCTCATTCCACAAGAATTTAATACAAGCTTGTGTGATTCTCTTTAAGACGACCTTAGGCAATCTAAAAGCCATCATCCAATAGTATGGCAAGGTCATCCACACATATCAGATGAGGAAAAGCCGGCCTACATAAGACAAAACCCGTGTGTTCCATCCAACCAACCTCTTTTCCACCTTAGTGAGGAGTGAAAAGCAAATATCTTCCATAAGATTGCCCAAAACTCCTTAGAATTGATGGTCTTATTCACTCACATAATGTTGTCATGGATGTGTCTCCCTTTTGAAAAAAAGGGCTTGGTTAACATTGATAATATGACTAAGGATGCCCTTCATTCTGTTAACAATAACATTTGCTATGATCTTATAAATAGTGTTGCATAAGGAGATGGGCCTGAAATCTTCGACTTTCTTAGAGTTAGCTTTCTTAGGAATGAGGCAAAACATAATTTCATTGATGCTCCTCACCATTTTCCCAGACGAGAACATGTCTTGCACAACACTCACTACATCATTTTTAACCATCGCCCAGCACTCCTAAAAGAAATAACTAGGAAAACCATTTGGGTCAGCTGCACTGTCCTTATCTAAACTCCACACTGCTTTTGTCACCTCCTTCTCTTAGATAGGCTGTAAAAGTTGTGAATTTTCAGACTCAGTGACCCTAACTATGTTTTCAATACCGTCGAACAAATTCCCTTGTGTTTCATCCATAGTTAGGACTTTTTTAAAGTAATTTGTGCATACTTCAAGAATCTGTGAACTTTGAACATATTTTATCTCATCACATTCAAGGCTTCTAATCTTACATTTAGCTTGCCTAGTTTTAGTCATCCAATGAAAGAAGATTGTGTTTTTATCACCCTCCACAAGCCAGCATATACGAGCTCTTTGCTTCCACATAACCTCTTCTATGAGTAGGGCTTGAGATAGTTGTTGCACCTTCAATCCCTTGTTCCACACGATCTCTACATCCCTCCAAACTGGCTTGAAGAATTGCAATGTTATTAGTGAGGTCGCCGAAGGAATTCTTATTCCATTCTAATACAGCCATTCTCTTTGATAAGGAGATGCAACATGGGGCATCCTCTAACATCACCTCTTCAAGATTCCAACATCACTACTTTGCCTTTTTGGTCCATCAACCAAGGCTTAAAGAATCTAAACGGCTTTTTACCCCTATGATCATCGCTAGCGTCCCTAATCTGGTAAATAAGCACATAGTAGTCTCAACTTTAAGGCCGCCCTCCCTTTCAAAACTAGTTTTCCACTCATCATTCAGCATGCACCAATCCAGCTTGCATTGCATTGAGTCTTGACCTTGTTTATGGTACGACCACGTGAACGTCTTATTGTTGTCTTCAACCTCCTTTAACATGCAAGCATATATGAAACGACTAAAAGATAAGCAAGAGCTAGCTGAAGGTGCCGATCCCGATTTATTACAGCTGTTTAACATGGTGTTAAAGTCACCAATAAGCACAACTAGCCCTTCAACTCTAGACACAAGAGCCTCAAGTTGGTAGAAACTTTGTTGTCTTTTCTCAAACTTTGGTGGCAGATATACACCAAACACAACGAAAACTTTATTGTTCACTAATCTACGAAAAGAGACACCAACCCAGATCTGGTTAGCCACCACATGAGAAGCTTCTATCTCCTCCTTGTTCCACACGCATAAGATTCTAACAACACCATCAAGCCCCTCAGCATTAGTCACATATCTATATGTGTAATATCTTTCCATGATCACTTTCATCCTGTGAGTGGTAATCATCGAGTCCATAACAAATCCAATTAAGGTTTTGAACTTTTTAAAGATAAGACTCAATTCATGTTGCGCAGGCCTCTTAGCATGGCCTCTGATATTCCAACTAAAGATTTTCATGGGTATGAGGTATCAGAACCTCTCTAGCAATACCATCAGTCACGAGGACCATGTCATTCCCATTCCATGCATTACCTTCGTCTTGAGGGAGTTCCATAATGGCGGGGTTCATATTATCATTCACCTTTTTCCTTTTCTTGGAGCCATTACATCTATCTGTAAGGGCCTCTTCCAAGTTAAAAAGTGTTTCAGGAGGCTGACCTTTCTTCCCCTTGCTAGCAAACCTAGTAGACTTTTGGGTCCCCCTTTGCCTATCTTCAATTGTCTCCCCTTCTCTCTCTGCAACAGCTGAAGCTTGTTCAGGCCTTCCTTGCTTAGACAAATCACCATCCTTCCCTTTGACTAACGTGGAATCCTTGGACCCAACTGTGAATCTAACCTCGACGGGCCAACCTGATCACCAGCGCTGTTACCTACCAGCTTTTTAATACTAAAAAAGGGATTAGGCGTCTAGTTTTCAATGCTCTCAGTCTTGTTTCCCTCTCCCTTCCCAAATGTAGAGTTTTTTTCCCCTTCATCCCTCTTTTATTATACATCTTGCATTCATTAACTCCAGCGTTCGTCACCTCCTTCTGCTCACTAGTGGAGGCACCCCCATCTCTGCCACTACAAGGTGGATTAGTACCCATATCACGATTACGTTGAGTGCCATTCCCTTCTACTTCATGTAATTGATTACTAAAAGTTGCACATTAGTTAGCATAAAGTCCTTGATTGCCAGGGTCACTTCTTTGAAAACCACCTCTAGTTTTTTTAGGCACTAATACATTTTTCTATACCTGCTCCTCTGCAGTTGGGTATGAGGCTGTCCCTCTATTCTTACACACATCCTCATAGTGTGAGGTTGTGCCACACACACGATAGAATTTAATTTTAGATTCATAGAGCACGTCTTGTACTAGCTTGGATTCCGTTACTTCTAGCTTGATTTTGGGCACACGACTTCAATACACAATCTCGCAAAACCAGTTTTATCCATATTCAAAGTACATTCATCTACTCTAACAAAGGATGCACCCAGACCCTGTGCTATGGCTTTAAAACTGTAAGAGTTCCAAAACAGAATTGAAAGTTGAGGCAGACGAATCCACAGAGGAGTAGATTCCTCCTCATGCAAACGTAACTCAGTTCCTGGCTTCCACCGACTAGAAATAAGAAAACTACCCCCAACAACCCATTTTTTGTGCAGGACCTTCATGATCTCTTCCTCAAAACTCAACTGTACCAAGAAACGCCCATTCCTAATGACAGAAAACTTTGGACACGCAACGTTCCCAAAGCTTATGTAAGGTCTGAAATACATACCGATAGACCATGCTTGTGCTCGATCGTCTTCCATAGAATCTAGCCACAGCTGCAAACCGGTATGTGTCCTCCATTTTCTAGTATGCTTCAATAGGGAACACCACCATAGGTTCATCTCCAGACCTGTCTACAGTCACTGCCGGATAGTCATTAAGCTCCGTCTCCTGGCTGCCAGCAACGACACTAGCCCATCCTTGTAACCCGCACCTGTGGGGGGTGGCATCAACACCACCACTACCTTGCTGAGTCTGTTCCTCATTCAGCCGCACCATTGGAGCCTTACCCCAATCTACCTCCATTATGTTCCAGTGATCTTGCTCGCACATATCTCCATCTGTGTCGGTGGTACCAACAGATTTCCCCAACTCAGGGAAATTGACCCGATCATCCAGGTCCATCTACCCACTCATCTCCATTCCCCCTGCAAACGCTGAAGGTTTCCATTTGGGTCCCTCCTTTTCCACAACGCCTCTGTGCGCAGAGCTTCTCACCACACGACGTCGACCATGCCTCGACCTCGACCGCCAAGTCCTCCTGCCCCCTCATTTCCATCTCTTTGACGAATGCCGGGGGTTTGCAGTTGAGACCCCTTTTCCACGCGACCTTCGTTCGCAGAGCTTCTCTCTCCGCGTGAAACTTTGTGCACAACATTGGAAGATGCTATTGATATGGCCACTATAGCTTGATGAATTTTGGAATCTTGCTTACTGGTTAGTAAAAAACATGATGCAAACAAGATAATGACTAGGACATGACAATTCAAGAGGATATACATAAAATGAAGCCTGACAATAGATTTAAGAAGCATGAATTCACTAGGTGAACAAGAGGATAATTGTCTAAAATGCAGTCAGCGGTATCTCAGAAGCCTTGCTATGGAAGCAGGCATGCATGTGTCGTTATAAAAGTGGTTCACATCCATGAGCATCCAAAGGAGACCTGGAAAGAAGAACAAAGAGAAGAATGGCAACAAATAGTCATTAAAAAAGAAGGAAATTTGGGGAGTCTATACATCTATGATTGAAGACTTAAGCCCAGTGACTTGGTTGAAGGTACAATTATGGTTAGCTTGCAATGAGCGCATATATTGCCATTTCATTCCTTGAAGTGACTTGTCAACTATGTCATATAAATATTGGTAGATTATTGCCAAGGATGCATTATCACATATGACTTACACATCACATTTTAACAATTTACCATTACATTGCAATGACTTGCACTTGTCATATAACAAGAACACTATATGAAACATTTTGATTTTGTAAATAAGACTCACCTTCATTGGAAAAAGAAGTGAAAAACGAAAAATAAAGGAGACATTTGACAATAGGAACACTCAAACAATATTCCACAAACATGCCTCAAAGATGTGGAATATTAATGTGTTAGTGTTCTTGTCACCAAACACGCCCGGAGGTATGCTAGAAGCAGTCTAGTGCATTGAATATGAGGTGCTTGACTCTTTCAATCAAAACTCCTACACAAGTCACAGAGATTCTCTCCCAAAGAGGGATGGAGTGAATGTAAGAGGTGAAATTTATATATCACACTGTTGCCTATTTATGTCAAAACATGCAGTACTTTTGATATGCTTCAACTTGAAAAACTTAAATTCAAACTTTTTTAATATGCTTGAACGACTTGGAAGCCTTATATCCGCTCCCAAATCAAGTGGACATGTCACAAATGAACTTCTTAATGGTCGTTCTGTCATGCAGGCCAGCCTTTAAAAAGTGATCACGAATCAAGGAGTAGCAGTGGCGATTGGGAAGCACAATTCTTTTGAAAAAATGGTGAAATTAAGTGTATATTTGAAGGGCACTGATGAAGGCCAATGACTTAAGGGGATCGAATACCATCATGCGCTTAATTTCACAACAGAGGAGGACAATTGAAATACGCAAGAGAGAGAACCCCAATCACCCAATTTCAAAAATTATGCTTATCCAAAACTCATGATTCTGGTGGGAAGCCCATAAGTAGATTGAAAATGCCCTTGATTCCTTGTGGCTACGAGAGGAGGAGAAACACGTAAGTTCAAAAAACTGTGTCCATCCAAAAACTCAAACTCATGGTTTTGGCCGAAAGCCCACAAGTTGACTGAATATGTTCGTCGTCACATATGAGTTAACAAAATTTACTAAACACCACCTAACAAATGACCGCCTAATAAATCTTAGAAGGTATTTGAGTGACACTTCAAAATCAGTTTTTGGAGGGAAAACCTATGTTTGCCTCCAAAACCAAGTTTTTGAAGTGTCTGGGTGCCATTAAAACTGGGTTCCAAGAACACCCAGTTTTAACGAAACCTAGTTTTGTGAAAGGGGGAGAAAAACCTGGTTCCCTTTATGTTTTATTTAAAAACCAAGCTTTGGATATGTCACCCCAACAAAAAAAACAAGGTTTCTATAACTCATTAAATAAACTTGGTTTCATAAAACTTAGTTTTTGCAAAACTGGGTAAGAGAAGGATGATATCCAAAGGCTTCCTTGGATTTTGACAAACAAGCACTCAACTTTTCATTCATATAGTAGAGTTGTTTTTCTCAATAACATTTTGGGAAAATTCGGTAAGTTTTAGAAAAATTCAAAAGAAAAAAAATCAAAAAAGAGAACATGAAACCGAAGATCTGATAACTAAAAATAAAAAAAACCAGAATAAAATAAAGATTTTTTTTTTAAAAGAACAGGTTAAAAACACGTTTTTCCCTTGTAGGTCATCTGTTTTCTGCACTTCTCAGATCTTAATCCCTACTTGGGTTTGGTTCTATTTTGTTGCAGAGATCGAAATCCCAAAGAAAAGCGATGGCGACCTCGATCTAGGTTTTCTTCTCCACCCTCCTTTGCATCGTCTTCTTATCCTCCAAGTTGCCTTTGTACGAAGATGAAGTTGGGGTCATGGACTGGTGAGTGGTTTTGGCTCATACCTCACCTAGTCGAAAATTTTCTTCGATTGTTCTGCTTGGAGGATTTTTGTATTTACGGCAGTCTAGTGGGATTGGTCATAGGATTAGTATTGTCTAATTCCTAGTGAAATTCCCATTTATTATCAATTGATAATGCCTAATTCCGAGTGAAATTCGCATTTCTTATCAATTGATGAGTTGGTCTTTTACTCTGTTGGGTACCTGTTCTGTTCGAGCCATATTGCCAGAGGAGAGTTTGAAGCAATGAGGATGCTATAATGTATTAGGATTTCTATAATCCATCAAACAGGCTTCTTCTTCACCACCAATGTGATAGTTAGGAAGCGATACGTGGTTTCCTGTTTAGCGTCTGACCGCCAACATAGTTGTGGTTTTGAAATAAGCTAAGAGGAACGATATTTCTTTAGCTGTTCAAGGCACTTTTACAGTTGGTTTTGAGTTCACTAATTACCATGTATTCAAGATGTGGTATTCTGTGTGATGCTGCATTAGTTTTTGACCGGATGTTGAAGAGGGATTTAGTTGCATGGAATGCTATATGCCTGTATGGTTGACCTTCTTGATCGATCTGGTCACCTCAATGAGGCTGTGAAATTTATAAGGGAAATTCCTGATGATCTTTTAACCACTGAATGGGAAACCCTGCTCAGTGCATGTAGAATTTATGGGAATCTGAATCTGGGAGAAATTGCTTCCAGAAAAGTCATGAATTTGCAGCCTATAGATGGAGTACATGTACTGGTTTCAAATATGTATGCAGCAAGAGGAATGTGATGAGATGCTGCAAGCATTAGAACCCTAATGAGGAAACAGGGAGCAAAGAAGCAGCCAGGTTGCAGTTGGATTGAGATAAATGCAAAAGCAAATGTGTTTTTTTATGATGACAGATCTGTAGCACAGATTGAACGCATACATGAACTGCTTGGATCATTGGCAGCTGTAATGGGAGATGTTGGTTGTTTAGTTCAAACAATGGCTTGACATTTTGTCAAATGTATGTGGCCATGTCTCCAAATCTGATGCATGTCAGCCCTCACCTTTTGAGGTTACATGCTGCTCGCTGAGGATGCTGAAAGCATCTGCAGTTGTAGCTAATGTTTGAATTTTGTTGTTGGACATATTGTGATTATTGACCACAAAGTGGTGGCATTCATTGGGCTTCTTGCATCTATTTCAAAGTTGTTAGACTGGGAACAAAACCACTGAGCAATATAGAATTGAAATATGGAAATGTACATGCTGAAAATTTCAGAAGCAGGAAACACGAAGTACGACATGCTGGTAGTCAATTGGAGATTGAACCACAGATGACGTAGAAAGTGGGCTGGAATTGGTAGGCAAACTAAAATGGAAAAATCAAGGAAGAAGCTAAACGGATTCAATGAGGCAAATGAACACCAAGAACCAGATGCATCCCATTAAACCTGGAAATATATTTCTTTTTCATCAAACTAAGAAATAAATTTCCAAAAATTTATTTTTCAATCATCACACACACATCAAAATGGGAATCATGAATATTTTTCTCATTCCATTTTTCCAAGAAATATATTTGTGGAGATATATTTTCAATTCCAGATTTCCAGCCATCAAACGGGTAGGTGAATTTTTCCAATTTTTTTTGTATGATTTAGATTTATGTGGTGTTAGGAATTGTGGCATTTTCATTTCCGTTTTTCTAAAAAATGCATCCGACTATCACAGCAGTTTCATTCCGGTCATTCCGGAATGAAAACCCGACCCTCGGCCTCGGCCAGTTGTCACCCCCTTCTATCTCGCGGCCTTCCTCTCTCTCTCTTCTCTGTACTCTCTCCTCCCACTGCCATCTACGGCTGCTTTTCCATCCTTCCCCCGACACGAAGGTCTCTGTTTTTCCTGTTGATCACTTCATCGTGTTTTTAGCCGTTTGATTTCACACATATAAAAGAGTAACTTGGGTCTTATATTCGGGCTGATGATCGTGGCCTGGCGTCGCAGAATCCCTCATCCCCGGATTCTAACTTTTTTGTGATTCAGTCTTCTATGACGTAATACAGTAGCATCTTGTGTGCTTTTACATATCAATTTTGCCCTTTTCTGTCTCCCTTTCTCTCACACGCACACAACGATACAGAATATTTATGCCCCAGAAGATTGTAGAATAAGCCTGTCCTCCTTAAATAAATGTTGTCCTTCTCATGAGTGGAATATTATCTGCATGCAGGTTCGTTTGCTATAGCAACGAGGGCTTAAAACATTTTGAAATTATAAGTTGCAGGCTTAGAACATTGTTTCAGACGATTTCTATCTTCATGGCCTTACTTAGGAATTAGTGATGTCATTAAGACACTGGGTGGAGCCATAAGCAAGCATATCATCTAAGTTGGTCTCAGTGGATTTTTTTTTTTTTTTAAATCGGTGTTCTCTTAGACAACATCATCAACAGAGTTGGGAGTTCTGTAGCGGCTGGTTTATTTGTTCAGATAATTAGTTTGTCTTTCTGTTGGTAATTGCGTAAGTGAATTTTGCCTTAGAAGTTCCCCTCAATTAATTTGTCTTTGTAAGTGATTTTCACAGTAGAAGTTCAGATCAATCGATTTTTTTGTAATCTTTCCAAGTTGTCCTTGGATATTTTTTCTCATTGAAAATTCACAGTTGTTTCTCTGTAATAATTTATTATGATATTTTCTAAGTTGTCCTGACATGGGTGCATGTAGTTGGAGCTATGATTTTTTATTTTTCTTTCTTTGTTGTATTTGGTTATTTTGTAGGTTTTCAGCACTAAATTCTACATTGGCTTAGTCACCTTGGCCAGCATGTATCTCACGGGTGGCATACAAGTACTAATATCAAGTTTATGAACTAATGAGATGTCGGTGGCAGGATTATCATTGCTAGCTGCTTCCCGTTTATCTTTCCCTACTTGTTACCGCGGTTGCATTCTCTCCTTGAAAATGAACAAGGCAATGATTTCCATCAAAACACAACCAACAGAATCAGGATACCAACAAGAAAAGGTGAACATCAATGCAGATGATCTTTTCCAACAGAAACGCAGTATTCGGTCCAAATTGAGAAGGCAGTTGAGGGCTATGAACCCTTCATTAAGACATGAAGAAGGTTAGGCTTTAGTATTATTTTCTTGTTTTCATGGTTGATTCAATTTGGACAAATTTTGTTATAATCTATATGCAAATTGATGTTTTAATTGAAGTATAATGTCGTCATTCATATTAAGCTTGTGGATTAGTTTTTTCTCCCATCTGTATGAGAACTATCATATGATTCCTGCCATCATTTTATATCTAAGTATCTTGTTCTTGCATTCTCCTTCCTTTTCATGTTCTTTCTACCATTTTCTAAGCACATGCATATACAAACTGGAAAATATATTTTTATCTCTGAAAGGATGGAAAGTAAATAGTGAAATAAATTTTGATTTTCAACTGGTTGGAAAAATATCGGAAATGTTAGATGGTGATTCCATTGTGTTTATTTATTTATGATGTTTCTTTTCCCTTTGCATGGTCATGTCCTGGATGATCACAAATACATCTGATTAATCTTATTGTTAGAAAATGTTGATGGATGTCATGGACATTCTGATAATTTTTTGTTAGCTTAGCAGTTGAGTGCTTTTACAAAAGATAATAATGGAGGAAATCATTTCTGACAATTTTTTGTTAGCTTAGCAGTTTACTTTACTACCTTTGCAAGGTTGATCAGATAATAATGCAGGAATTGTGACCAGCATGACACATACATGAGCAACTCAACGTCCATTAGTGTGATGAGATTCAGTTTTACTTATCAAAACTAGGATATCTTCTTCTTTGGGCTAATTTATGTCTGTTTGGTATTTAATACCACAAAATCCTTTCTGTAATTTTCATAAAACTATTCCACATCCAAGAATCAATGCACATTTTGGAAATCGAAAATGGAGGATACTTGGCTAAGGATTAATGGTATGTGGTTAGCTGATTGTCCTCATTTGTTCACTATTTTTCAAGGACATGATGCAAATGCTTTTTTCCTCTTTGGATACTCCTGTGATATGCACTTTTATGATACTTATTAATTGTTTCAGCCTGTGTTTACTTTATGCTTCATCATTCACAAACATGATTCATGTGAAGTTGAGTCGTTAAGGAAAGCAAGATTAAAAAAATCTGGGTGCTCGTTTAGTTAACAAAGTACCTATTGTTATTGTTTAGTAGCATGCCCAAGTTGTTGTGTATCTTTCCTGGTAAAGGTTAACTATTTCTAAAAAAAAAATTGCATGGTTATTAGTGTTGTCAGGAATTGGTGAAGATTGCTCCTAGAAAATGTAATGTAGTGCAGAAAACGAGCAATAAGTAAGATGGAGTGAAAAGTAAAATTCCTTTCTTGGGCAAATTAGAAATGAGAAAGGAGAATGATGTGTTAAATCATAGATCAAAGTGAAAGAATGTTACAAAAGAATACGGAGGTAGAAGGGTGACAATTTTCACGTTTAACAGGCATTGGGCCCTGCTTCCTATGATGTCAAAAATATAGAAAGTGCTTTATCTCTAAGAAATATAAAAAAGACTGAGCTTATGGTTCTTAATCATTTTCAAGAAGGAATGAGGGAAATAAATACTGGAAAGCAATGCTGCTTCTTGATGGAAACATCGATGTCGGACACATTGAGGCATGGTGAAGCATTTGGGTACTTATGAAGCAAGAGATCGGCTTCAACACGTTGGAGAATAGCTGCATAAGCTTCATGACCAAATGAATTAAATGCATGTAACGTAAACAAAAAATAAAAATAAAAATAAAAAAATCAACGGATAACTGAAGTACACATATCTAAGCCAATATAATATGAAAAAGCATGAAAATTACCCCCAAATACTAAGAACACCAATTTCACTTGACCTGTAGTCCATCATTCCCTTATTATAAATTGGAGAAAATTGGTAAGGCCTTGCTCATGAATTGTCCAAATAACTGAAAACACAATTAGAGCTTGTTGTTACATGTTATGAGGTTATCTGAAATCCATAAAACTAGGAAATTGAACAATACAAATGTACACAACAAGCAACAACCTAGTCCCAGAAGAACCTTCCACAAACATGATAACACACCATTTTCAGCACATTATACCTTTCTGGAAGATAAATCAAGTTGATCAAGAAAAAGATTAAAGGCAGTAACAAATGTACAATGTATCAATATACGCATGTGCACTATGACATACATGTTTGTATTTTCTATAAAGCTTGTGATATCATGTTAGAAAGAACTCTTATAAATATGTATGTGATGAAACCTGTTCTCTTGGTAAACTCCAATCCTAGATATAACGAAATTGACCTTGATCAGTGCCATACATTTGCAAAAAAGCACCTTTTTTTATTATTCTATATTAGAATATTATGTAAAATTTAATTATCTATATTTCTCATTTACAAATTTTTGAGATTTTTTTAAAGAATGTAAAAATTGCAAAAGAATTCCTAGCAGGATCAGATGCTTACCTAGTTTTTTGAGGCTCTCTCTGTCTTCCTCCTTCTTGTCTCCTTTGTCTTTTTGTCACTTGAGCTTTCTCTTTTACTGTCATTGAGTGGAGAATATCAAAGGTAGTGACCACTGGCAGCAGTAGTAGGATGCCATTTTCACCCCCTGTTTCTGTTTTTTCTTCTTTTTCATTTCTTTTGTTTTTATTTTCTCTGGACTGTTTCAGTTTCACAACTTGCGAAACAGTTAAAGAAGAGAACGAGGGTTCCTGTCTCACTTTCTTGTTCTTTTGTTTGGGTGGTACCCGTTGGACTTGAAACAAAAAAGTCTAAAGGTGCATACTTTCCTTTTGAGCCAGCTGTGAAAAGAAATGTGCATCTTACTGCATGAATATGCTTTCTCAATCTGTGTGCTTCACCTTAGCATGTCGGGGCTTTGGAGGTGGATCTTGATTCAAAAGGGCTCACCTCCTGCACTGAGGTGTACACATCTAAAGAAACTGCATGGAAGATAATATCTCTGTTACCCAAGTATTTGAATTTTTATATCTGAAACCACTATATGGCACTTGGGCTGCTGCAGCTGCATCGATGCAATGTGGGTGTAGCAAACATAGATGCTGTAGATACTCTATTATTGTGACTCAATTACATGTAATTCTTTTATATATGTGCGTGTAAACTTCTTTTACATAAACATCTATCATTTATGTAACTTATATTCTCATAATTTTGTTCTTTTGGGCATATCTTTTGAGTTTTAAATCTTTTGATGTTTCCCAGATATTTTTCTGACAATGTCATAGTGAAAGAGAAAAACTCTCAGAGAAGGCCTTCCTGAGAATGAAATTGGTGTATTACAACTATTACAACTTTTACCACTATGCCCTTTTCTCTCTTCATTAAACATTAGAAAGAGAATATCACGTGAAAAGGGAGATAAGCACAATAGCCAGGGCTGTAGGATCTGGTTTCCCTTGTATGTGCGTGTTTGTGCTCGTCCATCTAAGTATACTCTTGTCACATCTGCAACTGAACCCTGCACCTATGTAACACATCACTCTTTTTGGTGTAATTGTTGTGCTTAAATATGATCACACTTTCTGTGTACCTTGACTCTTTACTTTAATTGATATTCTAAATGAGATCTCATGGTCTTTTCTAATAGTTTATTAGACATTAGTTGTGCTTTCTGTAATTAAACTCAATCATATCATTGCAGATTGTGCTATCCAGAAGATAGTATTGGACTCCCCATGGTTTAAATCTTCTACTAGTTTGTGCGCATATATAAGCTGTGCAAGTTTATTTGAAGTTGACACATCACAAATTATATCCGAAGTTCTCTCATCTTATGCTGGTAAGCATTGATACATCCTCATAAGGATTCCCACGTGGTTGCTATCTTAGTAGGGTTTGATTTTTGTAATTCAGTTCCCTTTAATCTCATAACACTGTCTGATAAATATTATCTGACTTCCATTAAATTTAATATGACAACTGATGTATATGCCATAGTTATCCACTTTTCTGGAGTAACATCACAGATGTGATCTACATGATTGGTCTTATAGGAGTCAACTCATTTTATGAACATATGTTTCTGTAAATATTTGAAAAGCAGTAGCCAAGGAATTTCATAAATATTTTAACCTTAATGTATACATATATTGTACATGAAATTTGTAGATTGAGCAAATACAAAAACTATCTGAACTAAAAGCAGTAGCCAAGAAATTTCATAAATATAACCTTAATGTATACATATATTGTACATGAAATTTGTAGATTGACTAAAAGCAAAAACTATCTGAACTGATTATGTGCCCGAGTTCGACATGTTAAAGAAGGCAACTTTAATTTTTAGTTGGAACTAGTCTTTTCTAATAAATAAGTGGAGCTTGAGTCAAGTTGAGATTTAGCTTGACTACTTGTGCACCCTAATTCACATATCACTTTATATATATATATATATATATATATATATATATATATATACATACATTGTAACACCCCTGAAGTTTAGTCCCGTATCGAAGATTGTGAGGGATCTTCAAGGACTTATAAAGGGAGGCTTTAATGAGATGATTGTCCTGGTTCCTAGCCTTTTTAATGTTGGAACCGAAACTGCTAGGGGGTGGGTTGGGATCCGTCGAACCAGGGGCCCGAGCCCGAGAGTGGGTCGGGTTGTTATAGTGGTATCAGAGCCGGTTCAACACTCGGACCTGGGGTCCCATACGCGCGGACACGTGTGCCTTAAGGGGGTGGATTGTAACACCCCCGAAGTTTAGTCCCATATCGAAGATTGTGAGGGATCTTCAAGGACTTATAAAGGGAGGCTTTAATGAGATGATTGTCCTGATTCCTAGTCTTTTTGAAGTTGGAGCCGAAACTGCTAGGGAGCGGGTTGGGATCCGCCGAACCAGGGGCTCGAGCCCAGGAGTGGGTCGGGTTGTTATATACATACATCATATATATATATATATGCACCTCTAAATTGAGAGCACATGTAAATTGAGAATAAATATCATTATCTTTGTAGAAGTATAATAATTGGAGAGATTTAAACTCCAAAACATTGTCAATGCAAACACATTTAATTATAAAACAAAGTTGAGTTTTTATTTCAAGAATGAATGTTTTGAGAATGCAAATGACTTCTTACTTTTCTTTTAACAAGAAAACCAAAGGCACTCTAAAATAATTATCAACAAGAACAAGGTAATATCTAAACTGAGACCATTGTCACAAAAAAACACATTTTGTTTGGAAAAACGCAACAAGAAAACGACAAGAACAAGGTAATACTTATTACCTAATTGTCATTAGATTAATCTTTCACTACATCTCATTAAGGTGGAGAGAGAAAGAGATATTTATTTTTTAACATTATCTTTATATAAATATGTAGATAAATATAATTAATCGTAGAAAAAAAAAGAAAAACTATTTACATGTCTGCCATGTAATGAAACATAAGGGCAATTTTGAATTTGTATAAACAAATATCAAAATGATATTGCAGACTATGTCACCAGTGCGTAGGGGGTGCGGGTGCAGATGTGGGTGTCGGTGCGATACATCTCAAAAAATTGAGGTGTGGCGGTGCGGTGAGGGTATTTATGTAAAAAAAACTAACTTCACTCTCTTTCTCTCTCAGTTGTAACCGGAACCGATGGTATCTCAAGTTTGATCATACTAATATGTCTATATTGAATTGCAGTTGGTTGAGTTTAACCCATTTATGTTATTTGACAATCTTTTATAAGTCATACTTTACAAACGGATATTGGTGTTGCCTGTATGAAAAAAAGCGGTCTAGGTCACAAATTTAATCAATTTAAAAGGAAGAATAAATAGCGCCGTAATGTTTTATTGATTAAACAGTAAAGAAACAGACCATATGGCTGCAAGGATATGCATATTTTGGGAAGTTGAACTTTTACTTGAGGCCCATGTTTGAGATGTGTTCAAAAAATAGTCGTTTTCTGGAAATTTCAGGGAGTGAAGCCTACTTGTTTAATTAAGATCATAAGGTTCGTCCATGAGTGAAAGAAGAATTATTATAAAAATATGCAGAAAAGGGGAAAAAGGGAAAAATGACCTTCCCCCACGCTCAGTCTAGGACGATGATGCCCTAGCTGCTCCACTTTCTCCACTCCAGGATAGAGACCCTCCTCTCTCTCTCTCTCTCTCTCTCTCTCTCTCTCTCTCTATCTATCTATCTTTCTGTTGCGCCAGCAGTCACTGCCGCCATTGAAGCGGAGACCACTGGAGATGAAGAATCTGTACAGCAAGACAAAGGGTAAGGTGCACCCTTCCCCTTCACTGACTACTCACTCTTCTTCTGCTGCTTCGTCAGAGGCTGTGTCAGTCCTGAAGGTGCTGCCGGCAGCCATCCTCTACGACGCCCTTTCGGATTCTCCCCGCCTCCCCCTCGACGATGCCCTCTCGGATTCTCCCCGCCTCCTAACTCTCGAGTTCGCCGCCCCTATGGCCACCCGCAGGGGAGTATCAATAGCAATGTTATATGTATCGTACGATACGGACGCGTATCGTACGGACGCGTATCGTACGATACGTATCGTTCGTATCAACATAAATGATACGATACGAGTTACACGCACGATACGCGTGCGTATCGCATGCGTATCACCCGTATCGCACGATACGCGTGCGTATCGCATGCGTATCACCCGTATCGCACGATACAAGGTTAAAATGAAAAGGGGCACGACAGCCCCTTTTTTGCGTCTTCTTTTTAAAACCTACGCTCCTCTCTCTTTCTTCTATTGTTTCTAAACACTGCAAGAGACGTGGGAGGGAGAGATTTTCTCCATTTGCATGAAGATTTGCCGGTGAAGTCGCTTTATTTCTTGTTGTGGGGAGTCTCGGGACGGTGGGAAGCTTGGAGAAAGGGTTTTTTGGTTTCTAACACCAAGAAGGTAAGAAATAACTCATTTTTGCCGTTGAATCATTCATTTCTCTTATTTCCTGCATTTATTTGTATGTTTTTACTTGTTTTGTGAAGATATAATGTCGGATCCTGCATGGCAGTGGTGTACAAGGGTGAATCCTAAAGATAGGTTAAGAGTTAAGTGCAATTATTGTAAGCAAATCATATCAGGAGGGATCTCTCGCTTTAAAAACCATATAGCTGGTACACACAGCGATGTGGCTGCTTGCAATGGCTCCCAAGAGAACCCATTGCCAGCATATGTAAAGCACCAGTGTATGGAGCTTCTTAATGCAGTGAAAGCAAATAGGATTGAAAAAGAAATGCAAGATGCAGAGGAAGGATATGGGGACCCACATGCACAGGAAGAAAGTGAAGGTGAAGACGTTGAGCTTGAAGAAGAACATGTTGGTGTCAGTTTGGGAACAGCTAAAGGGAAAAACATTATGCATACAGGTGGTTCTTCAACTGCAACCAAAAAAAGAAAAGGTGCAAGTGCAAGTACAGGTTTACGAGGACGTGGCAGGAGTGGGGGTCGTACTGGTGTTGGTAGAGTACCTACTATGAAGTCAAGTAATATGTCTGATTCGATCAAGAATTTTTTTCCCAATTATACTGCTGTTGGTGCTCAGCTTGAGATTCGTACAGCCATGTGTTCAAAAGATATTGTTGAAGCAGCAGATGAAACCATAGGAAGGTGGTTCTATGACGCATCCATTCCTTTCAATGCAGCAAACTCTTTTCATTTTCAAGCTATAGCAGATGCGATTAATACTGTAGGTCGAGGGTATAAAATGCCCTCTTTTTATAAATTGCGAGGTAAAATTCTCAACAATGTAGTTAGAGATGTCAAGGCATATTGTGATGAATTGAAATTGAGCTGGAAAGCTATAGGATGCAGTGTAATGGCAGATGGGTGGACAGACATCAAGAACAGAACATTGGTAAACTTCCTTGTATATTGCCCCCTTGGTACTATGTTCTTAAAATCTGTTGATTTGTTTGATACTCCTAAGACTGCTGATGTTTTGTTTGAGCTTTTTGATAAAGTTATACAAGAAGTTGGGCCTGAAAATGTCGTGCAATTTATCACTGATAATGCAGCAAATTATAAAGCTGCAGGTGAAATGTTAGCAGTACGATATAGGACATTTTATTGGAGTCCATGTGCTGCTCACTGTGTAAATCTTATGCTTTCAGGATCTTGGTGAAAGAGATGATATGAAGTTGACAGTTCAAAGATGCCAAGAAGTCACGAAGTTTATTTATAATCATGCTTATGTCTTGAATTTGATGAGGAAATTCACAAATGGGGCTGAATTGATTCGACCTGCACAAACACGGTTTGCTACAAATGTTTTGACTGTGCAGGGTATAATCAAGCAAAGGACTCCTCTCAGGCAGATGTTTTCAAGTGATGATTGGGCTGCATATCCACATGCCTATAAAAGAAAGGCTATGACAGTTGTGGATACCATCTTCGATGCTGACTTTTGGGAATCATGTGTGCACTTATTGAAGATTTGTGTACCTCTAGTGAAAGTCCTCAGATTAGTTGATAGTGAAGATAGGCCTTCTATTGGATATTTATACGAGTCTATGGACAGAGCCAAGGAGGCCATTAGAGATAATATGAAGGAAAAAAAAGAAGTTGTACATGCCTATATGGAAGATTATAGATGAAAGATGGTCTGGACAACTTCATCGTCCACTTCATGCAGCAGCCTACTACCTAAATCCTGCTATTAGATATCTTCCCACTTTTAAGAAGGACAGAGAGGTCGAGTATGGCATGTTGGATTGTATTGAAGTATTAGTAAGTGATTATAAAGAACACGACGCTATCCATATGTCGATCAACAAATATGATACCGCTTCTGGTAGCATGGGGAGAGACACAACAATTCGATGCAGGTCAACTATGCGTCCAGGTATTAGAAAAAGAGACTTTATGTTTTTTGGTTTATTTTATTTGTTGTTTAGCTTCTACCTTCTCATATATTTATTCTATCTCATTTTTACTTTCCATCTGTTATTAGATTTGTGGTGGGAAAGGTTTGTGCCTGATTGCCCAGAATTAAGGAAGCTTGCAATTAGAATCCTCAGCCAAACATGTAGTGCAACTGGATGTGAAAGAAATTGGAGTGTATTTCAGCACATCCACAGTAAGAAGAGGAATAGGTTGGAACATAAAAGGTTGAATGACCTTGTTTACGTTCGTTATAATATGAAGTTGAGACAAAGGTAAACATTTGTTATGCAAAATAACAAATTCTAATGTATATTTTAATTTCTAACATTTTGTTAATTTGTTCTCTTGTTAGGCAATTAGAAACAAGATCTACGAGGAAGCATCACACTCAATATGATCCTATCAACATTGACCATTTTGATATATTAGATTCTTGGGTTGAAGAAGAACAATCTGTAATACTTGATGACCTTGAGGACGATCTTGATTTTTTGAACCTTGAAGGAGTAGTAGAGATTATTGAAGGAGAGGCTGGAGAGCAATGGAATGTTGGTGACATTCCATTTCCAACAGAGGGGATAGAAGAAATTAATGAAGAAAATGAAGATGATCATGAAGATGATGATGGAAATGACGATTGACGAGGATTGTTGTTGTCAAAACTTGAATTGAATGAATCATGATTGATAACTATATGTTTTCACTTTAGAACTTACGAATTGTGATGTAATCGAATTCTGTTCAGCTGCTTATGTTATTTTGAATGTCTGATTTCTTATTTTGGAATGTGTTGTTCATAGTTCATAGTTCATAATTCATACTTCATAGTTCATACTTCATAATCATATACATGAATGATGAATGTTCCTTTAAATACATTTTTCTTGATTTTTTCTGATTTTTACTTGTTTTTTCAGATTTTTTTTTGGAATTTTTATGATTTTTATGATTTTTAATATTTTTTAAAAATTAAAAAATTAATTTTACAATACGTTTACGATACGGCGTATCGGTCGGCCCGACCGATACGCGATACGCTACGCCAGTGATAACATTGATCAATAGGGTGCGGGTTGGGTGCGAATCTGGGTCGCACCCGCATCGACGCGACGTGGGTGCGTCACCAGGGTTGCCGCACCCTGGTGACATAGATTGCAGATTTGTGGCGTGAACATGTCATTTACTAATTTGTTATAGAAGACAAAAGATTTGGTCTTTGTGGCCCTTACTAGTGCCGTTATAATATTTGGAACATATGTACTGTTACTCTGGATATATTGTGTTACTGTCGTTGTCATATATTTTTGTTATGTTATTATTATTGTATATTTGTTTGCTGTTATATATACTGTTGGAATATGTTACATACATATATTCTGTTTCTATTGTATAGTTACCAGTATACGTATTATCTATATGCATTTGATGCTTGAATATTTTAACATAGTTATTGTATATTGTACGACTCTTTTTTTTTTATGCTACTTGTTCTTACTTGCTTTTCTTGTCTAGTTCTTTTTGATGGCCCATTGCTTTGATCCTGCTTAGCACTTTTGGCTGCATATACACACAAAAACTCGTGAAAATGCACACAAGTTCACCTGGATATGTAGCAGTTGTGTATATTGCTTTAGTGTAATTGCAAGCATCGAGCTTCATATAGTATATGACCAGTATGCCCACTTGATATCTTACTCTATTTGCAGATCAAAATTCTCATATGCAGAAGAGCCTATATGTGCCACGTGTGGAGAACAAAAAAAGCTTTATGCGGATGCTGAAAATTACAAATAGAGAAGATCTAATTGAAAATTCCATGAATATTTTGGAACCATCAGCAATTGATAGTTCTGGCATTGAGCGACAGGATGGTAATTATGCCATTGTGTTCAAAAGTTCCAGAGACGAGCATATATACATATTTATGAAATTTTGTTCAAACAAAATGATCTTGATTACTGCCCTTAACTGATTTGGAGCATTGCTCAATTTTTAACATATTTTAGATAGCAGAAGTGCTTTATTAGCTCATTTAAGACTATGATTTATTCTTGCTTCAATTCTTTCCATATAGTTGTGGATCCTTCTTCAGGAACTTCTTTCACAAGTGATAAAATGTGCAGGACTTACTTAGTGTTGATAAACCCTTTTCAAAGTCTATATCCACATCAGAAAAATTAACAGACGTGTCTGCATTGTGTCAAACCATAAAATAAAGTTGGAGAAAATGAGGAATTAAAGACCTTAATCCACATTGGTCTGTCTTTCTGTGAGAGAGAGATAGAGAGAGTCAGGGAGAGAGAGGGGTACCATGTTTTTTTGGTGATTTTCCACCTTGTTGACTGAACTGCTAGTTTTTGTGGAACTTTGTGGCTTGATTATGGATGAATTGCTTGTGATGTGTTTTTGGTTGGAACAAGCTTGAGATATTTTAGTCTTGGTTTGGCTCTCATTTAAGCAGCATATTTCTGGGTTGGCTTGATGTTTCTCTTTTTCTGAAAATCGTTGACATATAATGATAATGTTTAAGGCTTTGCCGTTTGCTATTTTACAGTTATGCAGGCCCAACACCCGGTTGACCTTTTCATATTACCTGGTGAGCGGTTCTTGTGAATGTACATGGAGCAGAATCTCTAACTCGGATTCAAGATTCTGATATTATATGCTAATGTTGTTTGCAGGATATGCTTTTGATAGATCTGGAAGACGGCTGGGACGTGGAGGAGGGTAATGCTTATATGAAGACTTTAACGACTAAAACTTCTGCTTGAACTGTTTATTTCAATCAAGAGCTGATGAATCTTACTTTTGCCCTGTGGTCTCACCAGAGGATTTTGCATGATGTTTGTGATGTTATACTATTTCAACTAATGTTCGTAATCTGTCACTGCAGCTACTATGATTGTTTTCTTGCAAATTACATGGAGCTTGCTTCAAGGAAAGGCTGGCGGCAGCCTCTTCTTGGTACTTGACTACTCTAATGTATGCTGTAATAAGTTTTTCTAGGATTATTGCACAATTAACATTTTTCTTTTTTTGCAGTTGCACTGGCATACTCCATCCAGATAGTTGATGATCCTATTCCTGTAACTCCAACTGATATTCATGTGGATGCAATTGCATCTCCAGCCGGTGTCCTGCAGATCAGCTCTGCTGCTATGGAGAGAATGTGAGAGGTGGTAGTGGTGCTTGTTCATGTCGGATGGTTGTACTTGCCAAACAAAAGAATGACCTCTCTTGGAAATGAAAGCTCACCTGCGTTACTCGCAGAGTTGAATTTTATTCTCAAGTACACTCGGGTTGTTTGTACAAATGACCCAGGTATGAAAACTTGTTGGTTGCCCTCGCTTGGCCTTTGTAGCCTTGTTAACGTGTATCTTTTCTGTCATTGGTTCATATTAATTAGTGTTTGTATCTAAAACATTTGTGAATTTGGCTAATCACTATCCGTCCGTCGATGGGGCGGGCTTGATTTTGCTGATTTTCTATTCTGGCTTACGGAAGAACTCAAACGGCTTGAATTTTGCAGAAGGGCAAGGCAACTTCAGTTTTTTCTGAAGGGCGATTGCAGATTACCTGGCTAATACCAGCACGTTAAATGCGTTGCTAGCAAGAGAGGCCAGAATTGCATTGTGGGAAGCTTGGAGGGGTTGATTGACAATGGAAATCAAAATTTGGAAGGACAAACCTGTGGACTAGTTTTGCAAGCGTTTGTAATTGGGCTCTGCCTAGCCCCATCTTGCCAATCGAGAGAGTTGTGAAAAGAAAAAATAATGAAGGGTTTGCCCATCAAAACAACTATTCTTAATACATTTTGGTTGACATTAGAATAACGTTTCTCCTCGTTTTGTCAATATGTCTTGGATTTGAAGGATATATGATCCCGTACCATTCTAGAAAAAGTCAGACATAAAAAAAAAAAAATCCAATTAAGAAATCGATTTGGATTTATATTTAAGAAATGACATCTGATCGGATTTGGATTCTACATTCTCATTTTATTATTCTCTCTCTCTCTTTCTCTCTCTATCTCTTTTGGGCATTTATTTTTATAACATGGGCATCACCAGCAAGGAAATGTCGGCAATGAAACTTATGAAGAAAAAAAATTGGTGCATTTCGTAGATATTTAACGGTCTCAAACAAGCAAAGCTTGTATGAAAGTTTCCAAACTAGAAGGACGACATTTATTAATCAGACCTTTCTAATTCTCGCCCTAAAAGTTCAATTCGCACCTCCTTCGTTGTCAGATGGATTGGTGAGTCGGATCGACCGTTTCATGTGGTTACTGACGAGGACCCGGTCCGTTTAAACACAATGGATCCGAATCCTCCAACCATGTCCATGCCCCATCGTTAGAGAGAGAAAGAGTGTCATTAAATTACATTTAACTAAAACATATTCTCCTTAACCTCTCTTTACACTATGTGAAAGTGAAAAAAATAATAATAATTAAACTGCCAGTGGCTGGTCAATTGGGCTCAGGCATGTGGAATATATGCCGGATAAAACAGGCAGGATCAGGTCCCCTGCAGCACATATATATATATATATATATATATATATATATATATATATATATATATATATATATATATATATATATATATATATATATATATATATATATATATGGGTGGGACAAACTTCACAAGGTCCAATGATTGTAAAAACATGAGAATATAAGTTTAATGGCCCACTTTAATTAAATGAAACCTCTCTCTCTCTCTCTCTTTGTTCCCTGATTCGGGCTGCAGACTAGCCCAGGAATTGAAATTATTGTAAGGACATGAGAATAATATATGACTAGTGGCCCAATTTATTTAAATGCAAAATCTCTCTCTCTCTCTCTATAACGACAGTGCTATACCCGAACCAAGCAAAGTCTGATCAATTTACCTCAAATAATTTATAAACTCTAAAGCAACCAATAGGAGAGTTCGGCTTGATTTATTATCAGTGTGTTTTTTCTCAATCTCATATAAACGGGCCTGATTAGATGCATAGGTTTATATATATATATATACATATATATATATATATATATATATATATATATATAAAGGAAAACTGACGTGGGGGAGAGTCAATTTGTATATATATATATATATATATAAAAGGAAAACTGACGTGGGGCAGAGTCAATTTGTATTTATATAGATAATAGAGAGTGCACTGACATATGCTCATGTGAACTTGTTCAGTATATCATGTCTACTCTTCTGTGCCACCTTTCTCTATCTCTTTTTTCTTTTATAGCACCTGAAGAATATAAAAAATCGCTTACCTATCAACATGATCCTTTTTGTTTACCAAAATTAAGAGAATCAGAACTGTTTTTTAAGAAACAAATTCCCAGCGACCCTTACCGTTGATGCTTTATGAGACAAAAATGACCTTCTCGAGAATTATTTTTCCACGAGTTCGCCACTCTCCCTCCCCCAACTAATAAGAGAAAGCATATATTTCTTATTTATTTTTTTTTTGAGGGATGAAGCACCCTAAAATTGTAATGAACCTCATTGCATATTATGTATAACTTATTGTACTTGGTGATTATTAACAATTACTTGCACAATTTTACACCCATAAAAGTGTCTTCCATAGTTACAAAACTTGCACATTGATACATACGATACGAGGGTTTGGAATAAGGGTCTCAATACATTCTGGACAACGTCATTTATTTGTCTCAGTCCATTGCAACAAACACAGGAAATCTTTTAGATTGAAGAAAATGCTGTAAAATATAAGTATGTATGATCAAATTCAATAGAAATATAACTAGAGATCATCATAGTTGTTCAATCATGACAACTAAAGATGATATAAATTATTCTTCAGAACCGTTCAACCAAGATCATGCTGAAGATGGAAGAAAACAACTGGTAGAGATGATAATAAAGGTGATGTTGATTGCCACTTCAAGCTGTGCTGCTTTAGTCATGCGTTCGTCTTTTGCCTTCTAAAGATCTTGTAATTTAACATCATTTCAGATATTTTTAGATTAATATCAGCTGGCAGCGCCTCCCTGTAGAGGAGAAGACCACAGTCCATCTCGTTTGCATAAAAAAAACATTAATTTATTAATGATTTATTTAGTAAGTGTTGCTTTGATTATTTCTGTTCAATCCATTTTTAACCTTCAAAAGTTGAGCAATGATTTATTACCGTTTTTGTATTCAAGAAAATGGTTATAATCATTCTGTATATTTTTTTACTAATTTTCTTATTAAATCTGTCATATAAATGTGAAGTTTACAAAACATTGAATAATGGCACCAAAATAGCATTTTTTAAGCCTATAACGAAGATTTTTTAGAAGTTTAATAATCCATAATGATAAACCTGTTAGTTTACGAAGCTTGTCATATACGCTGACTTTCATAGTTTTACACATGAAAAAATCTAATGCAAAAGTATGTAATTTGACTAATCATTCAATTGGTGTCCTACTTATTTGTCATGTATATATATATATATATATATATATATATATATATATATATATATATATATATATATATATATATATATATATATATATATATATATATATATATATATATATATATATATATATTAGGTAGTGTGCTTAATCACGTCTGATGCATTGTATTAAGTGGCCATGATTGGATTGGATTGAGGGTCAGATGGCCAGAAGATTTCATCTCTCTGGAATTTGTTAGCATTCAATTGAGTGCTTATTTGACCCTTGGGGTGTTTGATTACTTCAGATTTGAAATCAGTGGATATAATATGACATGCTTTTACTAATGTGGCAAAAATTCCATAATAAAAGTCATGATTCATCAAGCTATGGATCTCAAGTCAGACCTAAGGTCTACACTTAAAATCCTTATTAAAACGTTGGATTTAAGATGAAAAGAGGAAGGGTTTGATCTGATATATGAGGGGAGAGAGTCTGATCTTAAATCCACAATTCTTAAATTGCAAAAAAAATTATATTTGAAGCAATCAAAGCCGCCCTTGAAGCAAAGGCTTCATGAACCATAACTTAAGCACATCGGATCCTATTTCTTTCAGATACTTTACCTAACTTTGCATCCGAATAGATTGAATATCCAAACCGAATCTTAAAGCGTTGCAATCCTGCTTGAATAGTTCATGCCATGCCCAAGTGTGAAGCTAGACTCGTGATGGTTAAACTAATGCATTCTAGCTTCATGTTGCTTTGATTTAATTGTTTTTTTTACTATTACAACATTTATTATCATTTAAACATGAACAATTAAATTTAAGGTTGACTTGACATCATAGCTGCTATCTTTTTTTTTAGCAATGGTTTTTTCTCAATTCCTTTTTTATGTTTCTAATATATTTTTTCAGATTTAAGCTCTTTACTTTGAAGATTGAAACCATTTTTGTTTCGATTTGTTGGAAATGAGTCTGCAAATTATTTGATAAAACCATTTGGAAATGAGTCTGCAAGAGATTCACAAGACGCTTAAGCGACTTAGCGAGCAAGTTACGAAACGTCGTCTCGCTCGCTCTCTGTGTTTCCGCGTGTGCTTTCCTCAAAAAGGAGATGGGAAACTTCGTCTCCGACGACCAAACTTGCTTTCCTCCCTTTATAGCGACTCTGTGGAACGTGAACACAAGCTGCATCATCACTCCATACCAGACAGAGGGGGAGAGAGAGAAAGAGACGAAATGCTCCTCCAATGGCAGCGCCACGTATGCCGTCATCTTTCGCCCCACGAGAAGAAGAAAACAAAGTGATCCCATAAACAGCCGGAACTGTTGATTTCCACCAACAATCCCCAACATCGCTAGCAAAATAGTTCTTCCCTTGCTGTTCTTCTTCTTCTCCTTCTTCTTCCTGGTGGTGGTGGAGTTAATTGGTGTCTGTGAGGGATGATGGAGGAGCAGCCGCAGCAGCAGAGGACGCTGAAGGAGACCCTCGATGTGGCGCTCTTCTTAGCCGGGCGCATCCGCAAGGCCGTGGAGGAGGCGGGCTCCTTCAAGCAGGAGTGCTACGAGGTGCTCCGTCTTGTTGATTCTCTTGCGGACATGCTGCGGTCGGCCGCCCAGTTGCCGCCGGCGGCCGTGTACGAGCGCCCAATGCGCCGAATCGTGATGGAAGTCATCAAGAACCTCGACCGGGCCCTCGCCCTGGTGCGCAAGTGCAAAGGCAGCTTCTTCCTGATGCGGCTCATAACCATCACGAACGTCGCCGACTTCCGCAAGGTATCGACCATTCTCGAAAACTCCAACGGCGACATGGAGTGGCTGCTTGACGTCTGCAAGGTGTCGTCCTCCTCCTCCGGCTGCGGCCTCAGCCTCCCGCCCATCGCTAGCACCGACCCCATCCTCTCCTGGGTTTGGAGCTATATCGCCCTCGTCCAGAACGGCTGCCTGGACGATCGGATTGACGCCGCCAACGGCCTCGCCTCACTAGCTGCAGACAACGCCCGCAACGGTAAGATAATCATCGAGGAAGGTGGAGTTGCCCCTTTGTTGAAGCTATTGAAGGATGGTGGTGCTCTGCCCGACGCTCAGCTCGCCGCTGCGAGGGCCATCGCCAGTCTGGCGACCAACCCTGAGCGTGTACGGCAGATTGCGGAAGAGCGCGCGGTACCCACAATCGTTCAGTGCCTCTATAGCTCGCCAGTGGCGGTCCAGGTGGTGGTGGCGTCGCTCGTGGCGGAGATGGCCGCACATGAATCCTCGACTAGGGATGAGTTTGCGAGGGAAA
This sequence comes from Nymphaea colorata, assembly GCF_008831285.2. NCBI lineage: Eukaryota > Viridiplantae > Streptophyta > Magnoliopsida > Nymphaeales > Nymphaeaceae > Nymphaea > Nymphaea colorata. The sequence goes on from NC_045140.1 coordinate 1,156,269, forward strand.
ATGCGATCAGGCCGCTGGTGCTGGTGCTCTCCTCGGGGATGGAGGAGGATGTGAGCGTTTCGAAGCCGACCAACATGCATTCGCTAGTACAGTCGAGTATCAGGGTGAGCAAGGAAAAAGGGATAGCGGCGGGCAGGCGGCCCTACGACGGCGGCAAGTTGGCGAATTTGGAGCAGGAGGACCCGGCTGTGAGGGCCGAGCTGATGGTCAATTGCTCTAGGGCAATGTGGATGCTGGCCAGGGGGAGCGACGCAAATAGCCGCAGGATAACGGAGACCAGAGGGTTGATGTGCTTGGCGAAGATCATCGAGAAGGAGCAAGGAGAATTTCAGTACAACTGCTTGATGGCTGTCAGCGAGATTGCAGCTGCCGCCGAGGCGAACGCAGACCTCCGGCGGGCCACTTTCAAGACGAATTCCCCTGCTGCCAAAGCAGTGGTAGACCAACTTATCAGATTGACACAAGACGGCAGTCCGTTGCTTCAAAGTCCAGCCATGAAGTCGATCGGCTCCTTGTCTCGGACCTTCCCTGCTCGAGAAACTCGCGTTCGTAGGCCTCTCGTGAACAATTTGTCTCATAAGGATACGAGTGTGGTGGCTGAGGCCGCATCTGCATTGGGGAAGTTCGCAAACCCAGAAAATTTCCTTTGCGTAGAGCACTCTAAGGCCATTATCGAGTTTGGAGCGGTCCCCCTTCTCGGGAGACTATTGAAATCAGGTGAAAAGGTACAGACGGCTGCCGTTGTTCTTCTCTGTTATTTGGCCATACATGTTAGCAACAGTGAGGAATTGAAGCAGGCCGATGCGTTGGGCGGATTAAAGTCGCAGTCATCTCATCATCCTTTCCATAGGGAATTGATTCATAAGGCCATTTACCAACTTGAACTCTACAAAGGTGGAAATAATAATCATATTCAAACGCATGACAGATGAATCGATCAACGGAACCAGTTTTTGATAAGTCTGCAAGAGGTTTGAGGCGTACCCAATGCCACTGCTTTCGGAGTTCCCTTTGGCACAACCCGATTGACTCAATGGTGTTCTTTTATTTAAGCAGAATCCTCTGAGTCTTTGGTTGGAAATCTGGAGAAGAAATGTTTTCCTTGTCACCTCTCTAGGGGAGATTGTTCCATTTCAACGGAAATGCTGGATTTGGAGAGTACTGCTTCTCTCTAGCAAAATGGGTCCAGTTTGTAAAGCTTGTTAATGATTGAAAGTCAAACAGTCACCTGTATTTATTATGCTTTTCATTCTTGACAGTGAGACCCATGTTTTCTGGTTGATGATGCTGGTGCGCACCTTTTCTTACCAAAATCAACTTCCTGCTTTTACTGTGAAAACAGTGCATCATCTTGTAACATTTGCATTATCCGCCCATATGCAAAGTTGGTCTAACCTCAGGTCCTTGTTTGCTGACGAGGAGGAAATAAAGGAAGCCGGTTTCATGTTATGACTATATTTTTGTGCCGATCAGGAATATCCCTTATAAGGTAACTTTTGTCCCGTTGTCTTCTTCAATTGATGCTATAGGCAGCATTGAAGTATGGAAATTCCACTGCAAATTTTTGTATTATACAGTTCATTTGTGACACTTCTTCCGCAATTTATGCTTTTTGGTGCATTACAATTCTTATTTTTGTTTTCCTCATGAAGCATCAAGATCGTATTCGCTGTCTGGTGCTTCTACTAACCATAATTGAATGTGAATACTTAATAAGATGCTTTCATGTAAGTAGCTATAGGGTATTGATAGCTTTCACCCACACATTGACACATGCCAAGACATCCATGAACAACAGAAGTATGATCATGCAATACCATTTTCCCCTTGTAAAACATCTGTCACTTATATGTGCCTCGCTTCTCTGTATCTTTGTTGGAAATTTACTGTGGAAGTCTGCAAACCAAATGTCTGAAAGAGGTTACTGTAGTCCTGTGAAGACTTTAATAAACAAATCTACAATCTGGGGCCGGGAAATGAGCCGATCTGCTGGTGGCTCATCTCAGATTTTCATGAGAAGTGCTTGTTCAAGATCATCTAACGGGATTCGGTGAGCAAAGGTTGACTCGTACATGTAAATAAATGAGCCAAGGATGAACAGCAGCCTTGGCTCAGCTTGACTAGGCTTATAATAGCAATACACATACATTATGTATTCATTGCTTGTTTATACATTTACCTTATAGTTCTATGTGCACGTTATGCATGTCATATGTTTTGCTCATTATGGTAGACATATATATGTTATGTCATTCATATATTCTAAAAGAATAGGTTGCTTGATTTGGCTCTCAAAATTTGAGCTTAGGCTTGGGCCATTCGTAATCTTTTTTCCTTTTTCTTTTTTTTTGACCCATCTGTCGACAAGTTTTCATTCTTAATGAATGATACTGAACATCAGTATCTGGGCTTTTTTTTATCAGCCCTACCGGGCACTCTCATTTTGATATTTGACTCGGTATACTTGTTTTGGAAACCTGTTGGCAAACAAGTAAATCAAATAATTTCATCCATCTCTTGTACTGCTTTTAAGTGAAATCCAAGATCAGGCAACTGCACTGTGGCATACGCAGTGGAAGAGCTTGCTATGGAATTACTTCTTATCGACATGGTATAAACTATCAAGTACTGAATCATCTAGGTTGCATGGATGCAAGTTTCAGTGTATAAACGAGTGGAGGCCTTGGAAGCCATTTGATGGTAATTTCAGAATTCTTACTCACTTGCCATGGCTATTTGGGTCACAGTTGCATTAAAGATTCTGTCTACTAAAACGTAGCTGGATGGTGAAATTTTTGTTCTTTTTGCCTTTGCCAGGCTCACCAATAGCGACACTGGTATTAAGGATCTGTACAAGCAGCGGCTGATATTGTTCTACACACGTTCAGTGAATGGTAGCCTGCGGGCATCTTCATGTATTGTATTACCTTGGTAAGTGGACCCAGTGCCAAAATTTCTTAACCAATGTTTTGTGAACGTCTAGAATAATGCATATAACATTGACATGAACTCATGATGATTGGAAGCAGCTTTTTTCGTTAAAAGTTAGATATGGTATGACTTGGACAAATGTTGCTCCACCAAAAGAGTTGCAGGTGTGCTGCAAATGTGACGGTCTCAGACTGTTCAGTAGATGATGAATCTGAATGTTTAATTTGTAACACAACTGTGTCAATTCTAGCAACGTATCAAATCCCAAGTTTGTACTGCTAATTCATTACAGGGTGGTAGCTAAAGAGTGGATGCCGATCAGAAGAATGCATAATGTGTGGTGTCACAAAATGTTGATTGTTGAGTGATCCGAAAAGCCTCTATAGCCATTGTAAAATATTCACTTGTAATTGGCCAACTACATGGAAATCCAACCTCTGAACGCTCAAACAGATCAAGTTCTAGAACTTGGCAACATTTCGGGAATCATATTCGTACCAGCTGTCAACTTTAAACTTGGTATTTGCTTCTTCTGCTGTATGTGACGGTAACATCATCTGTCCTGACTACCAAGTTCGCTGCATGCGTGGTTTGATCATACGTTCTCTCTCAGATTATGCAATTCCAAGCACCGAGGGTAGCAAGTTCATGGGATCATCTGAAACAAACACTGAACTCCTGTGCTGTATTATTTGGAACAATGTATTTACCTATTAGATCATTCATCTGAAGAGCAACTATGGTACTGTATTTTTTTTATTAGATTCTTTACTGCAAATTTAATTACTCGATCTACTTGTGACAAATCCACTGTTTATATTGCAAGTATGAGCATAGTTTGAATCGCAGTTAGATGCACTACAATGGAAGAAACTTCAAAAGTTTAATTCCGAACATTCGACCATGACTTTTACTACCAGTGTCGCATTATTTCTCTGATGCAAGCGTATTTTATACCTTCAACCATGTAAGTATGTAGTCGAAAGTGCTAGATGGTGTATGGGCAGTGATTGTTACTCAGAACTCAATCAGCACTAAACAGAATAAGCCGTAATAACAGAAACGAAAAGAAATTCATGATCAATGTTAAAATAAAAGAATCTGTTTTTTCCCTGCCGTGGGGGTCCCTTCTTGGGTAGTTTTCAGCATGTTTTACATCCTTCATTCTGCCGACACTCTGCAAATCTATGCCATGGTTCTCGTTATCAGTTCAGCGTGTTTCCTACCTATCTTCGTTCTTGGGTAGACTGATTGTTTTCTTCAGCTTCTGCCATCACTCTCAGACACTGTTCAAACTTACGTTTCACGAGCAAGGACTTGGTTTCACATCTTCTTTTGTCGAAGTAGGTAGCTAACACATGACTCTCTTTTACCCTCTCACATCCGGTGCCATTATCTTTGACTAGGAAGGCATAGACAGACCAGAGAAAGAGAGAGAGCCGAAATGTTTGCCTTTTCAGTGCAAGTTAGTTCTTTAAACTTGGCACTCTTTAAAACTAATTATATCTTGCCAAAATTAATTCAAAAACTTAAATCCTTATTCTGTAACTATCTTGACTGATAAATTGCTGACCGAGGAAATGGAGGTTTCCTGGAAAAATTCTACACAAAAAACGCTTCGAGCACAAATGTGCAACATTTCGTCATATTTATATAAGTTTTGCTTCTAACGAGTTAAGCCGTCTTTTTCCTTTCCCATCTCTAACCTTGTGGCATCTGATCACTAAAACAACCTATCAATTGAATGTTTAAAATGCAACCTTAGTTTTATGTTTTAGACGCATTCAATTGCAGTTATCTTGAATATCTAGTGTACTACATTTTTTTTTTTTACTCAAGAGAGAGAGAGAGTCTGGATATTGATATTGAACTACTAAACTAAGCACATCCGAATATTAAATCCTATGTGGAATATTAAATAAAAGAGGCAAATAACGAGATTAAGTGGTTCGTATCCCTATGTTGGCAGGAATCAACAATAGGAATGCCGAATTCAGCTGAATATAAAATCATATCCGGATTGTTACATGTAACCAGATTCAGATTTCTATCAGAATTGAACATGTATCCAATAAACCCGGTAAATAAATTTTATACCATCTAATAATACAACTATTGGATGCCATTTTCTTTTATGCGATACGCCCTAACGATTTGGTTCAAACTTAAAACCAAGTGTACTCGAAATCTAGTTTCCTAGTTTGATAAAACCAGGCGTCCATGATGATAGAAAATAGAAAGATTAGGTTGACGCCGGAAATGGAAGGTCCCCTAAATTGCTCAGGAGATCATCTCTCCATAAATATTAAGTGTTCATGCTTCTTTAAACGCTGCAAGATCCAACATCGATCTTGTTCCTTGCCCAACCACTCTTTATTATAATCACTTCCGCAGAGCAATACCCACCTGACAGTGGCGGAGCCAGAAAAGTTTTCTGGATGGGGCACCCATTCATAGATTTTCACATAGAAGGGGCACTCACATATAGGACAAAGCAAATATTTGAAGATACTAATGTAAAAATAAACAAAACAAAAATCCTTCATAAATTAGACAAATTTGAAAACTGAGATTCACTACTGAAAAAATCATATACGTTAAGTGCTATCAGATTCACCGCTTTCTCTTAAGTTCCTACAAATAGTTAAGAAAAGAAACAAAGAAGCATAGCAGGAGGCAGGAGCAGCAAAGGCAGAGGAGACGGAAGCGAAGAGCTGCGCCGAAACAGAGAGATTAATTTAGTGAAAGCGGGCTGGAGGCAGAGGAAAGTGGTGGGGCGCGACCCAAGTGGAAGGTATCGGGTTCTATCGAACTCGTCCTCATGAAAGAGTAGAAGCAAAGCATGTGCTGTCGAGCACAGAGAACACATCAGAAGACAGAGATTAACATGACATGCCTTTTCAGATGTAGAGTCGAGATCTTTTTCTTTTTCTCTTATGAAAGTAATCGCAGATTCATAAATAAATAAGTGGCGAACTCAGAAAATTTTTGGTTGTAGGGCATTAATATATACTGATTCAAATTTTAGATCATGGAAATTAAAGATCTTATAGTCGAGATTCGAGAGGCACCAACATGTAACAAACTAAATCAAGTGACTGTTCTAATATGTAAATGGACTAAATGCTTGGCTCTGTCATAAATGGTGTTCACGTTTTCTTGTCATAAATGGTGTTCACGTTTTCTTAGTTAACCTGTATTGTAAATCTAAAATTTGAAATAGATCTTGAAAATCAAATTAGGCACGATTAAGGCATCTAAAGCTTGACATGAGAACAACAAAAGCATATTGAAAAAAAAAAATAGACTAAGTAATGCCTAAACGAATATAAAGAAAATCATATAAAAAGCAAAAAATAATTAGAACAATTGAACAAACATAAAATAAAACTAGTGAAATTCAAACATATATATGAATCTATATATATCTATCTTGGGCTGGCGTGGGCAAGCGCCCACGCCAGCCCCACGCTGGCTCCGCCACTGCCACCTGAGATTTCCGTCGCCTGCAGCAGATGGGGTAGAGGCGTAGAGCTTCGTTCTTGGGGTGTGGTATACATCAGAAGGAGGAGTTGCAGCCTGTAGGCCAAGATGGCCGAACGAATAGGGCGCCAGATAAAGATGAGGAAGGAGGTGGAAGAGGGAGAGAAGGGTTTCTTGTTCCCGTTTTTTAAGAAGTCGTTTGATTGCTGTCCATTGAAACAGGACAGACAGAACGTCCTGTTCATTACACTATTGTCCTGTCTTCATGGACAATGATGTTTATTGTCCATCGTTTGATGACTTTAAGAACATAACACTATGTTTTTCATGTTCGACATTTGTTTTGTGTATGTCTGTTTTGTCTGACGTTTGTTTTTGTTTTGCCCGATCTATCTGTTTTGTCCAATGTTTGTCTTTCATGAAGAAAAAAGAGAACCAGACCTCACCTGGAGAAAGTTATTCACCCAACGATGGACTTGCAGATATGAGGTGATCGCATGACCCGTCGTCGATGGAATAGAGGAAGCAACACCCATCGATTGATGGAATGGAGGAAGAAGCAACAGACAGAGCAGCGGAGAAAGGCGTGGAGCAGTGGAAAGGGGAGGCGTGGAGCAGTGGAAAGGGAGAGACTCAAAAGAGAAGGGGGAGAGACTGAGAAGAAGGAGAAATGGGGAGCACGTGAGGGATGTTCGGGAGCACTCGAGGGACGCGCTTAGGAGCGAGGCAGGTGTTCTGTTCCATGTTGTTCCGATTATTAGCTCGGAACAATGTAGAACTGGGGTTAATTTATACCCCATGTTCAATCGTCCATTCTCTCCGCCATGTACTGCGGATAGCGTTTGATAAAAAATTCAACTAACCACGACACTCACATTCCGTTCTGCGTGTCCTAAGGCCATCAAAGGACCTCTAAAAGCACGAGATATCGAAGCAAGGTTCTTGGGTAGCCGGAGGCGGTGGCCATGCTCGTAAAATCCGTTTGGGTGAAGAAACTGACAGTCATGTTGAACTTGTATTAAGTATTAACGCTATTACATTACATGTGACATGAACCTGACATATTTACATCCTATCATGTTGAAAGTAGGACGACTGCCCTGAACATCTTTCCGTTCTTCATTACAATTACGTCATCTTAGTACAACCAAAGTAGCACCAATGTAACAGTTATTGGAAAACATAAACTATTAAAACAAAAAATGTGAAATCAAAGCCAAAAACATAAAATAGAAGATCATATTGCTGCAGAAATAGAAATTCAACCCCAACTTCACGTGCTCAATGATCAGGACTTAATTATCAGTCTAAGTTATCGGATGGATGCACTTTCAATCGGACCATACAACATCATTTTTTTTTACTTATATATATATATATATATAATGATTCTAACCTTTTAGAGTCATTCAGTTCAATCCAATATGATGGAGAAAAAAAAAGTGATTGACAAATTTTTGTCATTTAAAATTAGTTTATACTGTGTTAAACCGCCACGGGTGGGAGGGAGGAAGAGGGAAGGAGCGAGTCGATGGAGGAAGAGAGGCATGGAGAAAAGAGATGATGTTAAAAAATTAATAAAATAATAAAAAAGTCTGCATTTGATCCGTGTGATTTAAACATCGAACTGTGCACATTTTGGCAAATAAACGTCACGGTCTCTCTTTGTTGGAAAACAGGGGAATTGACTGCAAAAAGGTTCCGTCTGTTTATATGACTGCAAAAAGGTTCCGTCTGTTTATATATATATATATATATATTTCAAATTGCTATTTCAATATTTTATATATACAGTGATCCATACGTATGCGTTTCACGCGCTCTCGCTAAGTGTGCACTTTGTTGCATGTTTCAGACATGTTGGTGCTGTCTCATTTGTTCATCGGTCGCCGCTTTTTCTTTCTTAATAAAAGCAACTGATTACTGGGCAATGTTATTTCGTTTCTTTGCAGCATTTCGGCATAGCATGAGCTGCTGATCAGTGTAGGTTTGAAGAAGATTTGTCCATGTGGCGCAGAGTTTCAACAATAGAAAAATAATACAAAAATCTTAAAACAGTTCACAATATCATTTTTAAAAGAACAGGGAACAATAAACAGGTATGATAAGGACAAGGGTATGAGATAGTGAGTGTGAGGCTATTTCCAAGCCGAAGAGGTGAGCGTCGAACGGCCCCCGACACTATTTCCATCAGAAAAATTAGTGGGCACTCTTCTTCAATCCAATCTGAATAAGCCATCTCAGTTTCTTTGTCTTCGTCTTCCCCATCGCAACCCAACTCCATTTCCTCATATTTGGCCTTCCACTCTTTGGTCCAAGGAAGCAAGAGTGCCGCAGCATGGTATGTCAAATCGAAACTCCTTGATTTCCACTCATCGTCTAGTTTCTCATATTCCTTCACCACATCATCGATGTACGCTTTGGTATTCTTTCTGACAATCTTGCACCAAAGTATGTAAACATCTCACTCCTACCATCTTCAAGTTTCACATCGAACGCGTAATTGCCCTCTGTTGCAGGGTCCAACAGTAAGCCGAGAGCCTGAAAGAACACATCTTGTAGCTCAAACCTACATTGGTAAACAGGTCTGTTCACGTCCACTATATCAGGCCTCATCCAAGGGACCAAGCTGCAGATTGCGTGATCAGGTCCTGGTATTGTTCCCAGTCTACCCATCAAATTCCATTTATTCAATCCCTGTTCCCCTGTTTCCAAAGCCACTTCAGATTCCAGAGTCCTTTCATTCCATGGCAACTCGTGAGTTTCCACTTTGGATGCCTACACAAAAAAGTCTGTCATTGAGTCGAAGAAATCAAAATATTTAAAATACTGAAATGGAAAAAGGAAGAGGAAAAATTGTTGGAAAAAGGAGAGAGAGAGGAGGGAGGAGATTTGAATATTCTCACTGAATGGGCTCTTCCCACACCTGCCTTCAAGACAATGCCAAACAGCCGCTTTCAATTCTCTCAAGTTTTAATTAGTCGATTGTTGAAAATATGAAGCAGGTTATGTAGTTTTTGTATTTTGCAACCATTGTTCCTTCACAAATATCTTGCAAGAACTGCAATTTGGGAAGGATCCAATTCACTTGGAAGCAGGCTGCAGGAAGGTGCCCTTTCCTAGGAAGGCCCATGTTCCTTAATTTTCTGTCGAACTCTCATTTCCCTTGTCTTACTTCGTTGCTCTTAACAGAAATTTTCAGACCTCTCTCTCTATTTATACAACTATAGTTTAAGAAAATTTTTGTATCTTGAAATGTTTTTACTCCTCCTTCCATTAGCGGGAATGGTGTTTCTTAGTATTTTGATTATTAGAAAATTTCTTGCCCTTTTTTGCTTATGTAATATCACATGCAATTTTCTGTATGGATTTCATCTGTTTGTGCTTTACAGATTTAGGCAAATCATCACCGTGCCATACAATGTGTAAGAATCTCTTTCATTTATACCAGTACCACTGTGTCGATGACCTTTTCTAAACTTCCCCAAATTTGTCAACAGAGAAGTGGGGGAGCAGGCTTAGTAACCCTAAATGCTAGTCCCTGTCCTAGTCCAGCAGGAACTCTTCTGAGGATTAGGTCTTTGCATGTGAAACTTCTGAGGGATTGGATTCAGGGATTCCTGAGTCTAGTTGAATAGTTCAATCCTTTACAGTTGAGTATGGATTCAGAGCCAATTGCTAGTCCTCCCATGCATGGAGTGCGCCGAGTTTATAGTGCCCTCTGGGCATTTTATGTTCCTCTGAATGTTGAAACAGTGAACTTTCAAACTTCAATTATTCAGTATTATGATAGTGTCAATTGTTCCAATAACCTTGAGCTGGCCCAGATGCAGATGCGGTTCTAATTAGCTCATGGTCTTGGCGCAGCTTGATGGGGATGATGAAAATGAAGGGAGCACAACTCACCAAAGGTCACATGGAAGTGGCTGCTTGTAGAGGAGGAGATCAATTGACTTCAGTTGCTTAGCCTATATGTGTATGTATGAGCGCCTGTTCACCATGTATCTCAATGTATTATATGTATATTTTATGAATTGGGTTATTATCTACTGCTATGTCACTGCAGTTCAATGTATAGCAGTTTAAAATCCCTCCTAATCTTGTACTCTAATAATTTAAATTTCATAGAAATCATTAATCTAGTACTCTGAGCAATGAAGTTCTATACATAACAAATTTGGCACAAGTTCCATTGAGATCCACAGTGTTTTTAATGTAAGAAATCTTTCCAAAGAATGGCTAATATGAAGCTGTGTCTTGTCCAGGGGGTCTTTTTCCCTTTTTCTACTTGATGTAAATCCTTATACATCCCATTTTCAACGTCAACAATAATTAAGTGGATGAATTTGGACCGCGTAGTAGCTTTATGATGCCTCCTCCAGTCTCCAGAAACTTAACTACGCAGGCAAGAATCTCCAGCAAGCTTTTCCCTTTATGCTTGGAATCTATCTCCATCTATGAACTGACTTTTTAAACTTAAAATCATGAATTATTTGTGGTAAGAAATCTCAGCTGAGGTACCACCTACCCTGCATCTTCATCCGGTGACAACCAAGATGATATTTGCTGTGGAACAACGTACCATTTCAGTCCACTCTCAACAATCGATGTTCTCATTCAAGAAGTTTTCCAGTAGACCAGTTGTGATCAACAGGTTGAGATCCCAGAAAGCTATCAATTTCTTGAAAGATAGACTTTTCCTTCATCTCATTGATAAGTTCCTTTGGCATATGCCGTATCACCATTTTTTCACCAGAAACTAGAAGTACCAAGGACGAGCCCAGCGGCGGATTTACTTAAAATGTGCATGCATTTTATCAGTAAACTGTTTCAGGGAGTTTGTCAACCGCAATGTAATAACAAACTCTCTTTAATTGAATTGAGGCTAATAAGCAAGCAAACCTTAGACGGAGGAACTTAATCTTTTCTGCGGCGCCATTTCTGGTTGTGCTACTCAATCACATCTTCACTGACGCCCTCCCCTTTGCATCATGAACAACAGTTCCTTATACTGAGCCTTAACTTTTGAAGGACAAAAATAACAACAGCAAGATCATGTCCGAAACAAATATTTTGATTCAGCCGTTCGAATCGATGCATTTATTCATATATAATATATATATATATATATGGCAGGCAGTTGAATGAAATTTGTGGGTACAATTTCTATACGTTAAGACTTTTGGAGAATGACTAAGAATATATCCAAAAAAAAAAATAATCAGGAAAGTACAAGTAGGCGAAGGTGAAAATTCTTCGATAATAAAGAAATAAAAATGGATTATGGTGTTTCTAAAATATATAATGTCATTTTTTCTGAAAATATACGAAAAACAAAATTCAAGTTTGGTCAACGGGTGTTTCAGGTATTTCGTTCTAAGTTGTAGAGTTGAAGGTGCAATTTTTCATGTTGCAACCAATATGACTGAAAAAGGGTGATATCAAATGCGAGTTCCCACACACTCGTCCACGTGAACAACCTGGGGCCCACATTGTCTCGAGACCCCTCGAAGCCGAACCTCAACTTTTTCTACCTCGAAGCGTCCGGACATTTCTGCAACTCTCCCACTTCTTCTTCTTCTTCTTTTTCTTCTTCTTCTCCAGACTCTTTTACGTCTCTCTCTCTCTCTCTATCTCTCTCTCTCGCTCTCGCGTTGCTTGCCTGTAAGTACGTCTTCTCGACTGCTAGTTTCTCATCGGAAACAAGCTTTGCAAGTTGACATCTCCCACCACTAGACGACTCAAAAGCTTAGAATTTCTACCATTGTTGTAACTCATCGTCTTCTTTCCTTTCTCCATTCAGAAAGAGCAAGCACCATCGACCTTGCAGCAATGGCTCTGACTTCGTCCATCTTCGGCCGACGAACCGATCCCTTCTCGATGGACATCTGGGATCCCTTCGATGGTCTCTTCCGCAACTCTGTTTCGTCCCCTTCTTTACAAGCTTTCGCGAGTGACGCCTCCGCAATCGCCAACACTCGGATCGACTGGAAGGAGACGCCCGAAGCCCACGTCTTCAAGGCCGACCTGCCTGGACTGAAGAAGGAAGAAGTGAAGGTAGAGCTTGAAGAAGGAAAGGTGCTCAAGATAAGCGGGGAGAGGAGAAGAGAGAGCGAGGAGAAGAACGAAAAGTGGCACCGATTGGAGAGAAGCAGCGGCAAGTTCCTCCGGCGATTCAGGCTGCCGGAGAACGTGATGGTGGATCAAATGAAGGCCGCCATGGAGAACGGAGTTCTTACAGTGACTGTGCCTAAAGCACCGGACAGAGATCAAATCCGACGCGATTACTGGTTGATTGTTCGCCAGTAGTCACTATGTTTCAGGCTTGCGAGTTGGATCAAAGTTTCGGCCAACCCAGCTCACGCTAATAAACAAATGTTTATGTTATGATCAAAGAGTATTATCTCATCGAATAAATGTGATTACAACATGCATCTAAAAAAGGAAGAATTCGTCGGCAAATCCAACTCAATTTCATTCCTTTCAAAGCTGAACACGAACTTACACCATACAACAGTATATTTTGTATGACTACGCAATACAAATAGAAGTGAAATTCCATCACAAGACTGCGTTGACTACTTGGACGAACCAAAAAGCAGTCTTAAAAGGGCATATGTTTCTACTAAATGAATGAATTAAATTGCATTCATATAGTCAAATTCTAAAGAAAATAGTGAAGAACTAATTAAAGTGCGTGGTTCATACGTATCCCTCTGCTGATGGTAGGAACCAACAATGGGGCGGCGGAAAATTCAAATTGAGACTGCATATAGGTAGAAATTAAATATAAAGTCATGTTACATGAACTCTATTAGAACTTACACCCAAATAATTGTGTAAATAAAACTTTATACCAAAACAAAGTATAATCATTAACCGCATACCACTTTCTTTTCATTGAATCTGACCTTGGATTTTATTCAAACCAAATGATGGATTGTAATTTAGACATTCCTCCCAACACACACACACACAACCTCACACGTGGCGCGCACACACACACACACATATTAAGCCGAATCTCAAGGGATTTGGATATCCATTATTTCACCACGGCCAACTAAATATAGTCCAATTCGGTCCAATGTCAGCTTAAGATTCGAACCACCAAAGTGGATCCAAATCCATTTCTCTAGTTTGGTAAAGCTGCTAGGCGCTGCCGTAGAAAGCCACGTCCCTCCGTGGTAATATATAAGAAAAGAGCATTTCTGTAACTTGCACAATGAGGGAAGAATACATCAGAGAGAAGAAACGCTTCTGCTGGTCGATCGATTCCATGGAAGCAGACGAGAATGCTCAGGTTTCTCCATTTCTTCTTTCCTTTGATCTCCTCCCTTTATTTTTCCGTGTTTGGCTTGCAATTTGACTACGCCGCCTTCCCTTTGAGCCCGCTGCTGTTGGGTTTTTTCAATTAGAAGTTGATGACGTTGATGAGTTTCTTCTTTTCTGTATGGAGATTCATTATTGGGTTGTTTTCCTCCCGGTTCATTTTTCGGGTACTCATTTTTCCCATGGGTGCTTGTTGGTGGCATTTAATTGAGACTTTTGTGCTTGTTGGATGTTTTTCCGATAATAAACAGTAGCTGAGTTTTGATTAATTTTGATGGGATTTCAGTCTACGTTTCGTGAAAGTTCATTTTATCTTTATGGATCGACAAAGGCTACTGGTTATTGGTTTCTGGGAATAAATTCTTAAAGGCCGAATAGAAAGGAGCTTTCTTCTTTTGCCCCTTAACCAACATGTTTGAGTTTAGTGTCATTAGTGCAGGTGATTTAACATCAAATCCACGACATAGGTAACAGAAAGAGAACTGTATGTTGGATTCGTTTACAATTCAATTTTGTAAAATCTCCTGTTCTTGACATGGAATCGGATCATGTGATGCTTTCAATTTGGTTGGATAGTTGAATGGATGACCATGAGTAGATCTGAAGGTCAAGGAAAACTATCAAATATTGGTAGCCTATTATTTTTCGACAAATGAAAGCTTAGACTCAACTCGTCACAGCTTCTTTGAAAGGTATAGACTCATACTCGTACAAAAATTGCTGGAGATTTTTTGGCTTTTATTTGTCTGGAAGAAAAACATACAAGGCAGGACAAAGAAGCTTGTATCTCGCTTGTATGTCCCATATCTGGAAAAACGGCTTAAACCAAGAAGCGATTTCTGTTCTAGGACTAGACTGGTTGGCAAGAAGCGTACTTCTAACAAAGTAACATGGTCAAGCAGTCAATTATGAACGTATGTCGTAGCATTAATGCGTTTTGAGTTCTGATAGATGTGTCAGTATGGAAAATTTGCAGTTTAATCCAGACAGAAGAAGGTTTCTCAATTTCTAGGGTACAGAAACTTTCTGTGGTGGACTATCGAAGTGACTGAGAGTAGGCTTCACAATTGTATCTAGGGCCTCAGTTATGGAATCTGTACTTTGTGGTGGGCAGGTTAAACATTATTATGTTTCTTGGAAAAATTAATTGGCCTAAACAGTGTTTGCGTGCAGAAAATAGTCTTCCTAGCACTCTTTGTTCTTGTTTCAACTTTCAAGTTTTTTTCTTTCTTGTGCTCTTTTGTGAACTTAATGAAGAAAATCTTGCTTTGACACATGTTAAGCTAGTGTTGTTAGCAGATTCATATCATATTTTCAAATAACATAGGATTTAAGAAAAGTGGCATGTTGCAACCCTGAAACTAGTTGAAGGGTGTCACTATACTGAGAAGCTAGTTTTAGCATGTCCGTATAATGTATCAGCCTGTTGGGGGTAACTTATGGTACGCTATGTCCCTATGTCTTAAATTACAATACAATACCAGAAAGCAAAGAAAGTTTTTTGAACCTAAAGTTGCATAAATTCCTTAAGGCTGAATATTAAGTTTGTCACGAAAGGCATTCTTGTACATTTATAGTAAAAAATAAAATAAAATTTAGGAATTAGTTCTTTCCATGAAATACGCTTTGATCTTTTTTGTATAAGAGACTATGTCTATCCTCCAAAATAGAACATTTCAACTTTCATGGCCAGTAAGTCGTTGCAAGACTCCAAGGAGTAAGTTATACACAATAAAACTTATCTATGTGACATCCATCTACGCGTTGACAGCATAAGTTGTCAATTTTAAATTTTAGTTGTTGCTAAGGAAGAGTAGCATGTGCTTGTTATTTTGTTTCGTCTAATTCCTGTTTTCTATAAGGAGCATTTTATCCTATTTTCACATTTATCTGTGTTTTGGTTATTTTGTGTTTTGTAATATTAAAAAATAAAAATTGCATTTTTTATGTTAAGTTATATTAGGCTACCTTACATTACAACTTTGGCCTTGCCCAATGCAGGTTACGACATTGTATTACACGTTTTACAACGTCTTAATACACACTTTGTTTACACAACCTTCATCATAATATACATGTACATTCAAGATCTGTGTTGTCCCACATAGATACGCATTTATAAAAGATTCTTCACATGCAGCATTACATTGCTTGCTTGGTAAACATCACCCTCACCTGTTCACATGATTCACTGTCTAAATGCTTTGAAAGTTTCACTTTTTTTTTATCTCCTTTTCTTCAGCTTGCATGCAGTGAATATGCAATCCTCTGTGATTTTCTCTGAATCCAAGTTGATTACTAGTTTGTCATGGTGGTTCTTTGTACTTCAAAAAAAGAGTTACATATTAATTTGTACTTCGGTCTCTTTAGGTCAAGCTTGTTTCTATGGCAGAAGAACTTGGACGAGATATTCGTGTATTTAGGAACTCAGCTAGCATTATGCCTTCTGATATAACATCGTCTGTCTCGGTATCAAATAGTGGTATGGACCATGTATTTCTCTTGGGAACTAAACATTTGATCGTAAACCACGATTAAATGTTTGAATGTTGGATAAAATAAATTGTTGTTTTTATTTGTCTACAGCCATGTTCTTATTTGGAATTTTTTGTTTACAACAGATGAAGAAGATAATTTCTATGAATTTACTGCAGAGGATTATTTCCGAATCTTGTCAAGTAGGAAGGAAGGTAGTGTGGACTCATGACTGTCTCATACTTCCCTCTATCTTGGACTCTATATTATCATCTGCCTGAGAGTACATTTATCACTGTAACGTTAATGACTTTTTAGGCTGAATAGGTGACTACTGAAAATTGCAAGCCCTTGTTAGGTAGCTTACTGTTGGTTTACTCATATGTAGCTTTTGACATGGGGTAAGAATTGAGGCTTGTTGCCAAGTCATCTCCAGCTTTTGTAACATGTATTGCTCATTAGGTCATCACTCATAATGTATCTTTTGCACTTTATTGAGTTAGTTCTGAATCTTCTGATTACCCAGATAAAGTCCTGAAGACCCGGAAAATTCGAGAAGAGGAAGAGGCTGCTCGCAGATCAAAGTTTACTAAGGTATGCCTTCTAGTGCTTCTTAGCTGTTCAAGAAGTCCTTCTCTAAGAGAGATGATACTATACAGATAGCTGCCATAATGGTTCACTAGTTTGAAAATAAATTAACATGTTTTATTTTGGCCATCCACCTTAAACTCTGCTTGTTATCTTGCTAGCTTGCTAATTTACTTTCACATATTGCAGGCTGTCATTCGGATTCGCTTCCCAGATGGATATATTGTAGAAACAAAATTTCATCCAACAGAGACTGTTGCAAGTCTTATGGAATTTGTCAAGAAAATCATTGCTCAACCGGACATTCCTTTTTATATCTGTGAGTACCTCTTTACATTTGAGGCACACACAGTTTGCTTTATGCAGAATGGCTCATTCTGTATTAAGATTCTATTACTAGCCCTCTTTTCGAGTGCAATCTGTTGTAGCTATTTGCTACTTGTGTTTCTTGATTTTATTGGCCATGATCTTTTGAGTAGTTCTGATTTCAGAGCTGTCACATAGACATGGGTATGGAAGGTATAGCTAATTCTTATGCCAAACATACCCGCCTGTGTCTGAGTACATATGTCTCATACCTGCCATACTGCACGAGTATTTGGACCTATTTGGCTTACCTGTGTGACTTAGTTTGGTAGAATGCATTTCTAAATCTGTCTAATGGTGCAGTATATAGGTTTTGACTTGAGAAAGAGACATTAGATATGAAATATGCACGCATAATATGTTTTTAGTTGTAAACCATCTGGTAAATCTGTAAATGGAAAATCAGTGAAAAGGGTTCTTGACTTGTGATGTTATGATTGTAAGTTCATTATATAAACTGAACTGCTACGATCATATCTGGGACAAACTTTGGGACCCATAAAATAACATGACCTATTTAGATCTGGTTATTTGGGTGGAAGAGGCCTTAGTTTGTAGGAAACTTTTAACATCAATCCCCAACGCAGCAGAAACAAAATAAAAAAGGACCTGGATAGAATGAACAGGAAAAGTTGGCTGGCTTGCGTGCCGATTTTCATACTGTTTCCAACCTGTCGTCTTTGTGTTAAAGTTGCAAATGAACCCCATCTGGATTTTTCTCCATGCTGGTAAAGTGGAGACCTCTAGGGACCAGAAATGGTGCTTGGCTGATTGCATGATTCCCATCAGCAATATGAAGCAAAATAGGCCCTTTAAAAGTATAAAATCCAACCTGACATCTTATTGGACATGCAACTGCAAAATGTGGAATTCTAGGGTCATAAAGTGTGATCCCATGAATCCAGTTACTAGGGGGAACTAGAAAGGCCCTTTTAGAGAGAGAGAGAGTCTCATATCTGTAGAGCTGCAAGCCTGCAAACAGTGCACAGAATTCCATATGCCACTATATTTTGTGACTCCTCCAAGAGCAGTAGTGGCAACTACATTTCTTTCTCAATTTTCATGGATATCCTACTTTTTTACCATGAGATGCGACGTTGCATGAAATCTATCTGGTCTATTCTTTTCCTGATAATCTATTTGCAACTTTGGAAAAAAAAAAATCTCTGTTTATTTGTTCTGTTTTCAGACCCTGAAGCAAGTTTTCTCCTGTCAGATTAGCGAATTAATCTTCTACAGAAAGATTCTGCTTTTGATGTGCTTTCTTTGGATTTTTATTTACTTCCCTTTACCATCCCGTTTTTTCCCTGTCTGTGGTTGGATACGTGGGTTGTCCAAGTTCATTTAGTTCATTACATTTTTTATTTGTCTCCTTCAATTTCTTGGGGCTGTTGTTCCCTTTTTTCTTACCTTGTTCCCTTTTTTCTTACCTTTCTTTAAGCTACCAAACCATAGGTTTGGGTGCTGACTGCCGTGACCACATGGCATTCTTTTTTGGGGGGTGGGGGGTGTGGGGTTTGGTGGGGGTGTGTGTGTGTGAGAGAGAGAGAGAGAGAGATGTTCCTTTTGGGCCTTATGTTACCCTCTAACTGCTTCAGTTCAACAAACTTTAAGTTTGCTGTTGATGCTTCAGTTTTCACTGCTTGCTATTCTATGCATGGGAGAATTATCATTTATGTCAAGCTCTAAAATTGCCAGTTGCTCAAATTTTTCTTCTCTTCTCCAGCATAAGTTGTAGATAAACTTCTAGAATGCTTCTTTCACTGTGTTGCATTTTTCTTAAAGTTCATGTCTTATGATTTTTTTATATCCAAAGCTGGCCCATTTCTGTTTAACTAGATCGTTTTTTCCATACCCTTTTGCAGATATAACTCCTCCGAAGCAGCAACTCAAGGACATGGCAAAGGATTTCTTTTCTGTTGGATTTGTTCCTGGTGCTATCGTTTATTTTTCTTATGATCTACCAAAAGGTGAATATTTTTCGGAAATGAATTTGAGAAATTTTTGCAATTTCACTATGTCAGAATTCTTTGTGTTGTGTTAGAAAGTTCTACCATAATGGTTTCCAAAACTTTTCTAGTGTCATTTAAACTTTTCTATTGTCATTTTGGTAATTTCATGAATTAATTAGTGTGATAGAACTGTTGGCACATCATAATTAAAAGTTTCGAAAGTGAAAATTTAGATAGAAGGGTTTGTGAGCATAAGGCACATGAACTATCTTATTTTCATTTCTCAGCTTTCAAGATGAGTGCTTTGCCCCTTTAGCTGTTTAGTGGTGTGTCCTCTGTTCAGTTCGCAGAAACTGTGGGCTTGGATTATTTGTTCTTTTCAGAAGCACTTCTAAAGGTGACATTTGTCTGGCCCAGGCAAAGTAACACTGTTCGATTTATTTGGTTCATGAAGCCTGGGAGCTCATAACTAGGGTACTCGACCTGTGTCCATAAACCTGTTCTGAATAGTAATTGTTAATTGAGAGGCCTTAGTCTGTCTTTAAGAAAGCTGCAAAGTGCAAACAACTTTTCATTGATTTTGATGTATAAATTATATCACTTACCATAAAACTGTTAACTGTTAAGTCATCAAGTGGTTTTTCCTGCAACCTGCTGTGGAGCTTTGCTTTGTTGTTGTTGCCTTTGTACCAGTTAGGTTAACTAATTGATGTCTCATTAAAAGGAAAAACACTCGACCGTATGTGTATGCTTGCTAAAATTGCTCAACTTTTCCAGTTATCTTTGTTATTTTCCATGAGGCACATGTCTAGTTTTAAGTTAAGTTTTGCAGTTGATGTTGCTGGTTTTGACGATTGTCAGGCCTCCAATTCGTAGTTGCATTATCCTGGATGAGTTAGGATCAAATATGGTGGGTCCAAATGCCATTACAGGATTGTCCGATGTTTAATAAAAGGGTGGGTGGAAGAGGAAGAGATGAGGGAGAGAAGAAAAGAGCGAGCAAGGAATATTTATTCAGGAAATGATGTAGATCATTTTTATTGCCCGACACTAGAACATCTAACCTTCTATAACAGGTTGCCTTGGAGACTTTGCTTAACCGCTTAATCCTCTTTCCATTCATTCGTTCAGATGAAGAAGGCAGAGATGCAAGTTCTACACCTTTCCTCCGCAATGACATCATGGCTCTGGCTGGGCTTGGTACAGTTACTCAACAAGCTGAAACTGTTCAGCCCTCACCAGAGCCAGTGGCAGAAGATATCCCTGTCGAAGGAGTTTCTGAAGCACGGCCTGTTGTCAAGAAACCTGTGAAGCCAAAGTGGTTTAAGATGTGAACAAAATAGAGACGTACTCTCTGTTCCTTTATATGTTTTTTCTTTGGGCTGCTATTTTCAGGTTGATCTTTGTAGGCTCATTGTCAGATCATCAATCTATCTGTCTGTTTGGACTTTACAGCTTGTAAAAAGCATGGTGGTCTATTTTATCACTTATTCATGTTTAATCATCTATATGCGACACTATGTTTCTCCTAGTCGCAAATCAGCCCAGGAGATCTGTGCCTTCTACAGGTGTTGAACATTCAATTTGGCCTTGGTGGGTTATAGGCATAATCTTCTCTTATTTCGTTCTTGATGCATTTTTTATCAAGTCAATTATTCTCAACAAACAAAGGTTTTTCTGAGGTTGAAGAATAAAAGTGTGGCCATTAAGAGTCACCAAAACATTTTAAAAAAAGGACTTGTAAAGGTGATTCTTTCTCCTGCCTTTTCCTTCTCAATTACGTATGGCTAAATTCATGTATTCTTCCAAGATGCTACTGGGTTCTTGAATCTTTGCAGGCGGGCCGCCCTGTCCGGCCAGCCCAGGCACTTTACCCATGTAAACTGGATCTAGCTACAGTTGAACCTGGGGCTGAGTTTGACATTACCTTGGGGGACTGGACAGAAAAGGTGTAAAGGGGCTTGGAATTTACGTTCCATCCGTGAAGTGTCTCTTGTGCAGATCCATACCGAGTTCTAGCCAAGACAATGCCCACGAGCCATTAGCAGTAGATGCTTAATGTCGTGCATAGTCCGCTGTCATAGTTGACTCCTGCGACACCTTGTCTAAGCGAATATTCACGGACACTTCGAAGGGCACGTCCGCAAGAACCTTGCAGGGTTTAAGCATCTTCTGACTTGTTTGCAGTAAATTAACAAATGTTAAGCCAGAGGACGACAATTTGAAAATGGAAAAGGGATATATATATATATATATATATATATATATATATATATATATATATATATATATATATATATATATATATATATATATTATGTATGTATGTATGCTCACACACGCACGCACACCATGTCTGCCACTTTTATTTGGCCTTTGCTCCTCTAATTTACGAATTATATCACAAATTCAGCCGTACATAGCACTGCAAGCTGTCAAAATGTATAGCCTTCAAATAGAAATTTTAAGATTAGATGTTCCAAACGCATTTTATAGAGTTTCAGTTCTCAGTTTCTCAGCTTATAAATGCAATATAGACATAACACTTTGACAATTGTCTGTATCATCGTCATATTTCTCGTGTCACCTTTATCGTTAGATATGTGAGACAATTATATGACAGGCAGTTCGCATGCTCACTAGTGTGACCAGGTGACAATGTAAAAGAGAAATGAAGAGGTTGTAAGTATATATATGTGTGTGTGTGTATGTATGTTTGTTTGTATATGTGTGTGTGTGAAACGAAGAGGTTGCATTATTTGTAGCAATAGCAGTATTCTTCTTTTCTCATAAAAGCAAAATAAAATATTTTAACTTTCAAAACCCTTAGAAGTCGTACCTGTACACCTACGACCCATACATGACTCAGATTGACGTATTCGTCCAAAACCACACATGTAATGGGTTCAGTTGCAATTAATGGATCTATTTCTTTGGTGGCTCTAAGTCGATCAACATAAAAGGAATCCATTGAAGAACTAAATCAGGCCTTTAATGGATTGGGTCTTTAGAGGATGTCTCCTTAAAAGAACATTGTGTTCTTGGAACGCATTTTGCTTTGACACAAGATCATCATGTTTTTGTTTTAGAAAACATAGAATGATTATGTCCAGCGTTTGGTTGTTGGATTTAGAAATAATATTGATGCTTGCATCCCGTTCCCTAAAGCAAAAAAACATGGTATCTCTAAATCATGTATTGTAAGTGTATGTGTTCCGAAAACATAATGTTTTTCTTATTGAATGCCCTTTTATTGTACTTTTTTCCAGTATAAAAGCTACCCAAACTATGATGCAAAAAATTATAAAAAAATGTTTCTAAATTTAATGATTAAATACTAGAAATAATTTGATTATGTTTTCTAGAAAAAAGACCTTGACAATTTTTGAAACATGTGAACGGAGGGACAGTATCTCGATTCCGGTTGTGGTCAGACATGTAAAATTGAAAAGAAAAATGGATAGCTCGATTGAGTCAACTTAGTGTCCAAATTATACATTTTTGATATATACTTAGTTTATACTTAAACTTTTCACATGAATATATAACAGGTATTGTTATTTGATTTCTTAGTGTTATACGTAAAAGAAACTTACATAGGTTTAAAACTGCCCATTAACATTATTTATTTTTAATGCATAAAACCATACTTACTACAACTGTTTTTGATTCTAACATTCGGCCATGCCTCCTCTGTCTTATCACCTACTTTAATGTAAATATTTTCAGAGCATCCATCTCTTTTCTCTTCTTGTGCCCTTTTTTGGGGATTGATATATGTGCTTAATTGCAAAACATAATAATAAAAAAAACAGCAAGAATGATCCGATATTAGCTGACCCTCCTTATCACAAACCCCTGATGACACCTGTTCTGTTCTACAATTGACATACTGATCTTACGCTACAATGGTACCGGACCAGGACATAAGCTAACTAAGAAACGATTTTTTTTTTTTTTTTTTTTTGTGAATAACATGTTGCCTTTTTACTTTCTCAGAATTTTTCGGAGGATTTGGGATCACCCTTCTACAGAAGCTGAGACCTGCTAATGCGTTCCTGTGATGGCCTTTCTCGTGTCTCTGTGAACCTAGCCGTATGGCCTACCTGCCCTTCATAAGTTGCTCGCTATTGACTCACCAGCCGCCTTTTTTTTCTCAACCAGTTCTTAGCAGGGAGAAGATCTGTTCGGTCTTTATGCGCTTTCGCCTGAGCTACGCAAATGAATAAAGGGATTTGCGTTGAGAGGCGCGCTCCCCATGTTCGTGTTTTGGAGTTTTTGCGAGAAGGAATGTTCCGGAGATCAATCATCTTCTTTCTTTTTCTTCTGCTTCACAAATCTGTTGGGGATGAGCAGCCTTTTCTTTCCCACCATCAACACCAGGTATCTTTTTCGTTTGTTTCTTGATAGACTTCGTGATGTCGTTGACCTTATTCGGTTGGGGAATTTTCGGTAATCTTCAGTTGGTTGCTTGCTTCGATGGATACCCTGAAATATGAGGGACACCCAGGAAGAAAAACTGGGTTTAGCAGTCGGACGGAAGGTTTTCTAGTGGTTTTTTTTTCTTTTTTTAAATGCTCTGATGAATTGAGGCTTTGAGGCAATACTTGTGTTGGTTGGTTGTGCTTATGCTTGTTGTCTTGAATCTTGAGAATTTCCTGTGTCCAGGGAAGACGAAGAGAGAGAATCAATGTTTGATTTATTTTTGTGCAATTAGTGTGAGAAAGATAGCATCTATGGAAGAAGAAAACTCCTTGCATCCGTCAAATTCTTGCACTTTTCCAGTAGTTCTGCTATGCAGGAATACTCTGTTTTCTAGGAATACGTAGTACTAAGCTTTAGTTGGTTCCGTCAGCGTAGTGGCTTCGTTTGATTTCTCTTTCTTTATTATGCAACTCAATTTATGTCGTCTTATGTTTAATATCATCTATCGTTCTCATGCTGTACTAATATTGACTTTATTGGTCCGATATCTTTCAGGTGATTGAATCTAACACTGTGAGGTATGATGGCTAACCAGTCTCCCCAGGGCTATTGGTTCCCTGGTTTAACACATTTATTAAGTACTTACTACCGTTTATTCAGCATTTGATATGTTGAAATTTATGTACTAGGTCGCTTAAGGAAGAGAATGCGCAGCACCATGAAGTGCATTGCTCTAGAGAAAGGAGCAGGGTTGCACGAGACATAATTGAGCAGGTATTATCCTGTCACAACATAGTTTTAGAGCTGGTTTTGAATAGTGACCCACTGGAACTTTGTCGTAATTAATTAATCCGCAGCATTCTTTGGTTTGCATTGTCCAGTATTTGATGCCCTTTGTGGAGCAAGAGAAATATCTTCTATCAACTAATTGCAGGCTTCATCCTGATAATGACATGTTTAGAGAGCAGGAGCAGCACAAGGTGCATGTTGACATCAATGAGTGGCGCTGTGGCTTCTGTAAGAAGAGATTTCTTACAGAAGCATATCTAGATCAGCACTTTGATAACAGACACTCCAACCTTCTGAATGATGTACGTCTCTTACTTTATTATAGTATGTTTCTTATGCGTTTTTTGTTTTTCTGGAGAAACAACAAAAATGCTAGCTGACGGAAGCGAAGCCTTTTCTTTCTCGAATGGTGATTGGTATATAAGTTTTTACTTTTCAAGACTATGTTTATGTCACTTTTAGAGGCTAATTTGCGGTATTATCTATAATCTTTCTGATGGGAGGTGGGTGTTGGTAGTGATTCAAGGTTGCAAAAATGGTGTATCCAAAACTTGATTGTTAATTTGTTATTTCTTGAATTTATATTTGAATAGCTTCATTTTTATTTTCCCTTTTTTGCTTACTTCTGGTTCTTCTTAATTTTGTGTCCTTTTCCAACATAACTTCCTTCTTGAAGTTATAGGTTAAAGTTAATGTTTAGGACGAAAAATTATGTTTTCACTCCACATTAAAGTTATCGACAGAAAAAATTGCAGAAGAGTCATTCTCCCTACCATCTGAAAATGTCATAGGGGGTTATCCATTGTGCGTTACTAAAATATGTTGCTTGCATGCTGACACGAGTTTGAGTATCCAACAGCTTACGTGAGTGTCGGACTCTGAAAAGATTAAAAAATAGGATATATATATGGAGGTAGCACCTCAGCCCTTGCCTTCTCTTTCTTCTAATGTAATAGAAAGGAAGAGCTTCCTTTTCTATCAAATAAGGAAAAAAGGAAAAGCATGACCCATCTAGAAGTCCTGAAGGAGTGTCGGTGTCGGTATCCAGAAGTGAAGGACGTGGACCCTTTATGCCCACTGAAGTATCCATGTAACATAGGCTACTAATCCTGGTTGTCTCAAATTCCATTTTAGAAAAATCTTTAACTTGTTGAATCATAAGAGGCAAACCTTTCAGTGATCCTTGTAGATCTTCTAAGGTTGGAATTTAGATATTTAAGATTTTATTATAAGTTTCATGAAATACGTTTCATATTGCAAGTTGAAGATATTTTGAGGGTTTCATGTTAATAGGAAAATATTATCATCAAGTTCGTTACCCAAACTATATGAATCATTATTTTCTTGAACATCATTCTCATCATGTCTAGGCAACAAGCCAAATGATAAACATTAATCGTGACTCTTGATTTATTTTCTTGGAAACCATTTTTATTCTCAACAAAAGTTGCCTTTCTTGGAAGATACAACTTTTTTTTTTCTAAGTCATAACACTTATATCCTTTTTGAGTTTCCAAGTAGCCCAAAAAAACATATGGAATGACCTTTGAGGAAAGCATATCTTTTCATCCATTGGAACAAAATAATTGCATCCAAAGATCTATGTCACATGGGTGCCAATTGCCAGTGCTGATGTGGGTGCAGATGCAGTTGCGTATGCAGCAGTTTTTAAAAAACTTGAACCTGTTTTGTAGTTATTTAATTATTTTATAGATCTATTTGTATGTATTTCTTTTCTTAAACTTTTAGTCAATATTTTTTATTATAAATAAAATTCTATAGTAAATATACTTTAGTCCAAAATTGCATACAAAATAGAAAGGCATTTTTCAAATCAATGTCTAGATCATCGCCATTTTAAAAATAGGCACCCTTGTTGTCCTTTCTAAAAGAGTGATAGGATGTCTTCTTTTAAAAAGAGACACCTATGTTATCCTTTGGAAAGGATGATTGTTGTCCTTTTATGAGACACATACATGACAAGGGGGGTTATGACTATGTGGGGAGAAATGGAAGGGAAAGTAGGAAAAAAGAAGGGTTGGGGTGGGGGTTTGGTGCCGGTTGTAGGGAATGAGAGAGGAAGATGTTACTTACACATGGAGCGTTGGAGGTGTAAGGAAGCTCACTGGAAGGGAGGTTGCAATTTGGGAGATGGCCATTGGATGAGGATGCTGCAGATATTTGCCAGAAAATCAGAGACGGTTGGCAGCATTGAAGAAGTGGAACAGACTGCAGGGGATAGGGGTTCGATCAAAAAACCCTTTTGAATTGAAACCTAACTCCTGACACATTCAATTTTTTTAATAGGACACTTTTGTGCTCGATGTGACCTGATTGCGCCCAACTCACTGTGGATGCAAGTGAGGAGCATGACAATGAAACACGAAGTTGGTCTGGTGTGGCTGACTGCACTAAACGCACGTTGACCGCGTCCACTTCTACGATAGAGCTGCATTCACACCCACATCCACTAACCACATCAGACGCACGTTGACTCTGTCCAATGCATTGTTCGAGCTGCATGTGCACTTGCACCTATGCCGACATTGTGTCAACATGAGTGTGGCTGCTATTTTAAGAGTCTCTGTGACATAGCTAGAAATTTTAAGCCTTCCAAAATTGTTGTCAAAATTTCCAAACGATGGAAAACCATTCAAGGTTTTTGAGGATGTTTTGTTAATTTAATATGACAAAGCAAGAGCACCTTTGGCCAAAAGTTCTTTGGGTCTTCTCTTGAAATAAGTAAAGTTCTTGTGCTGTCTATTTATATGTTTATGTTTTCTTTCTGCAAGCCCATTTTATTAGGGGAATACTGAACATGTTCGGTGTTGTAATGTTTCATTATGTTTTAAATTCATTCGAAAGATATTCCTCAAGTCAGTTCTTAAAATCCCAATGGTGGACCTAATTGTATTTTAATGATATTGTGAAGTATTTTAAAGGTAAAAAAAAAATTCAAATTTTAGTTTGAGAAAATAAATCCAAAAGTGAAATCAGCAATGAATATCACATGATAAGAATTAGATACTATGAGAGGAAAACTGAAAATTGGAATGAGCAAGTTCGAAAGGCTTTCTGATGCAAAAGTTTCCATTAGACAAAGTAAAATTGGAATGAGCAAGTTCGAAAGGCTTTCTGATGCAAAAGTTTCCATTAGACAAAGTAAATTTTTCATTTTCTCCATCATGCAATGACGACATACAAAATTGTCTTTACAATGTTCTTTCAAGAAAAGGATATAAGAAAATTTCCAAATGTTAAGAGTAACCAAATCTTTGATGTCAAAGATGCAAATAATTTCTTTTGGCAGCATTTGAAAAAGTCATTGATAGGTCTAAAAGATCCATGAAGTAATGATGTCTCTTAGAGCCTTCTCCACTTAGGTTCCTGGATTGATGATTCTGTATAACACAATTCATGGATGAGAAACTGATATTTCATTCCATGGTTGGCTATTAGAGAAGCTAATCAAAGATATAAGTTTAATTTCGGAATATACCTAATATGTGAATCTTAAAAAGAGTTTAAGTATTTAGAGTACTTTACAAAGTTTCTAATGTTTTAACTTTATGGGGTGCTCATTAAAACCAATAGCGAGTTCAGACAAATGATTGATTGAAGCATTTGGTGAAAATTTCTCCATTTGCGGTGTAAGAAACAATCTTCTCAAATCCAAAAGCCAAAGTATACATTTCTGAAGGAGTCAAAGTAGAATAACAACTCAAAATGGATGGGTTGCTTTCAGTGAGTGGCTGAAGAGCCTCCATAAGTTGAGCCAAGGACTTTGATCCAATTATAGTTGATTTGATCCTTCATGAGTTGATTTTGCCACAACTTTCTTGAGTTTGAAGTTTCTTTTATCTTAAGCCCTGAACACCTTGGCTTGATATGACCTGCTTCTCCACATACGTAACAAATTATTTTTTTGGATAAATCATAATTTTGCATAAAGTGAGGGAGGCTATGAGCTTTATAATTCGGTCTAGGTTTTGTAGCTATAGCAATACTATCAAATTTTGGCTGTTGTGTTGGATCTCTTTTCTTCCATAATTAGTTTAGCAGTAGCTTCTTAGATGGTAGGGGCATGTGTTACTTCAGCAAATTCAGGCTTAGGTCAATAACATATTTATCAAACTTTTCTTCTTTCAATTGTTAATGATGAAGGACCATATATCTGGATCGTGCCACTTGGGTTTGTAAAGAGCAATCCCACCCAAAGTTAAGAGCTCCGAGACAATCTCTTACTGATGTATCTTCTTGTTGCATGTTCATAATACATTCTTGAAGATTAACACTTTCACATTTGTCATGTTGTGAACCTCTTTGAGATAAATCCATGCGTAAGTACCAATTTAAATTTGCCAAAAATACACTAATATTTATTCCAACTCCATTAAAAAAATTGGCACAACTTTATGGTGGTCCATGTCCAAGTATTCCATTTATTCTCATGATTGATTATGGATTTATCCTGTCATTACCATCAAATGGGTTGCTTTTCCATCAACTTCTTTGGTAGCACAAGCTTGGGCTCATTTTGTCTCCAACGACCTTTTCTACCACTGGGATGTTCCATGTGAGAGGCCAATGTAACATAATTGTCAGTAGTAAGTTTAGGAAAACATGGTACCAATCTTTTGATCTCCCATGATGAAACAATCAACAAACTTGTACTAATATTTAGATAGAGCCTTTGGGACCAAAGAAGACACCCCTTTAAGCATGGAGAAGAACTTCCTTTGATGAACATGCTGCCTTTTGGGCAGCCACAACTTGTCATGCAAAGCACAATCTTTGCTCTGATACGATGTAATGAGATGGAACAAGAAGGCACATGACAAGATTCACAAGGAACCAAACACACAACAATAGGTGTTCACTTTTCACAACCTTGAAAAGAAACTCTTAACGCTCTCAAAAAATAATCTTAGAGAACACACACAAGCAAATCTGAATACTCATCCACTAAATCACTATTACGAATGGTATTGAAAGCCATATTCTAAGGGAGGGGTCCGCTCCCTATATATACAACAAAAGAAGGGGAGGAGGTAGCTGTTCAGTAAGCTCCAACATCTAAAAAATTGCCATTGGAGCTAGGCTGCTATCCGGTGGCTAGCTCAGAGTCAACCATTAATTAGCTGAACAGAAATACAAAAAGAAGAAAAATAAAGATCAGGAAAACAGAAAAGAAAATACAAAGAGGCTTGGGCAATATGTATTTATACATATATGTTCAGCATGTAAGGAATATTTTGTGATACACATACACAAGTAACGTACATATACAATTACATAGAAAAATTGGTGCCAGCCCTTAGGTGCTAGACTCACAAAGAACCATCTTAGTCTTCTATTTTTTCCTTGTTGACAGTTACAAGAAAAGGAAGAAGAAAAAGTTATGAACTAACACTAGATCACGGAAATACCTCGTCTCTTTTGTCTCAACCTTCAATCTTGAAAAATCAATGGTTCAGATGATTATTTGCCAGTCTAACATATAAGGGACTGGAACCTACCAATTTGCTCTCTCTCTCTCTCTCTATATATATATATATATATATGAAGGAAGGAAGGTAAAACGTATTTTAACAGTGGACTATTGATCATTTTTTATCAGTCAAAGGTGTCAGTCTTGGCTATAATTAAATGGGACAAATCATTGAGATGTTAGAGCCTCTTAATAAATCTTGGTACTTTTAAACCTTACCGAGAAAGAGAGGAGCCTATACCTTAGGGCAATAGGGAAAACACTTTATTTTTTTAAACTGCAAAAGCCCAGACTTTTAAAACTTATAATTTTCATGATGCTATCACATTGTTAACTTGTTCAGACATTAAAATCTCCAATAATTGTCACTACCTTTAAAGTCCTCCAATATCGCATATCAGTGGCTTGGTATATTTAAAAATATCACTCTGCTTCAGATGCCATAGAAAATGTGATGATTTTATAGATTTGGCTTTGCTGCTTTAACATTTAACTTTGTGATAATTAAGCTTCTGTTTATTTTCTGTTAAAACAATTCTTATAGTGTATTGAAAATGATTGCTGTTCAAAATTCAGAGCCAAGGTCATTGCTTGGCAGATTTATGTGGGGCATTACACTGTGACATGATGAGCAACTCCAAGCTTCAGAAGACTAAATGTAATCCTGCTGCTGCTGCAAAAAACCGCCATCTTTGTGAGGTTTTTAGCTACACTTTTGTATTTCTGGAACCAGTATGACTATGCGCTTAGCATTTTTTCCTTATTGCAGAGTCTAGCAAATGATTGTTTTCCTATAAGTGGGGGTCGCTCAGCCAGTCGGCTTCATGGTATTTTAGTTACCTGCCACTATTAGTTTTGAATCGCCACTTCACTTTGGACTAAAAAACCAACTACCTACAGAATTTTTTCTGCGGCAATTCTGTGATGCTCATGCATGCAATGGGATGCACAAACCTTTCTCTAGAGGAAGCCGGGTAATAGCTTCCTGATAATTTCATATGTTTCTTTTGTAACTGATGTTTGATGGAAGCATTGTATTTGAAGTTTGATTTATTAGCTGTGGAAGGTTGAATGGCCGTCTTTTTTGCATTTGCAGAAGCAAACGAGTGTTTTCTATTTGGCCATATGCATATTGATTTTGATACTGCTACCACTGTTCTACGTCATCGTGTATCTGTACCAAAGGTACTAACTTTATTGCAGTATCTATTAATGTACATATGTCTTCATCTGTTAATCTGCTCATTATATGGCAGAGAGATGCGGACACGTGTCCAAGATTTAAAGCGTGTATCTCAAATAGGCCGGAAGACTAAACCCTCTTAATTGGTAATCTCTCTCTCTCCCTCCCGCCCCACTTCTTCCCTCCTCCCTCTCCCTCTCCACCACCTCCCCCCCCCTTTCTCCTTCTCCTCACCACCACACATGCACACACACACAAACACTTGTGAAGACGCGTTTTTATACAATACATGGTACCTTCATTCTCCATTTGTTTGCAATCTCAGTGTGTGGTAATCTCAGTGTGTGGTACTCTTTTGAGGAGCTTGTGACGTTTGGTTTGTAACTGTGCACGTGTAATGTGTTTGGACAGTGTTGAGAGGGTTTGTTGATGGTGGACTTTCATATTACAAGCTGAACCAGACCAACTCATTCCACTTGTGCTGCTGCCACATTGAAGGATCTCGTAATTGATGTGAATGCTGATTTTGTTGGTGGCTTATCTGCTTAGTGTAGCATCACATGTAGACGCCAATGTGGGCATTGGTTCAGTTTAACAGCGTTAATGAATAGAAAATTATTCTTTTAGGCTTCTTGCTGTAAATTTGTGTTTTTCCAACTGCCTTTGCTGTTTCCAATTTTGTAATGGCATCCATGTTCGTTACATCAATTGTGTCATCATCCTCATCGTGTCATCGGAACCATCTTTTATCATTTCCTTTCAGGTTCGTGCTTCATCATCCACAACAGTATCTTCCTCCTTATCATAATGATTCTCGGTATATGATCCACAGCCACCAGCATATCCCTGTCTATGATCATCATCATCCCCTGCTCGGTCATTGATGGTGTTGATTATGATTATGAACACGTCCTTGGTGTGGCTGACTGGTTACTTATAGATTGTTTTCTTACATCTTCAATACTGTCACTTGATCCTTGAAAATATGTGCGATACCATTTGCACCTAGTCGATTGGGTTTTTCAGCAATCATTCCTGCAGAAGCGTTTGTCATTTTTCAATGCCATGATTCCCGACTTGAATGGCTTCTTTTCTTCTGAAAAGAAAAAGTCCTCTTTTGGTGAGGGATTTAAAAGCGTATTTGCTTTGTGCTTGGATGATTTATCAAGTGATTATTACAAAAAATCATGTGTAGATCGAATCTGTATAACCAAACTTTTTAAGAGAAATGGAACCGATAACTAACGTTTCCTACTGTTCTTTGCATATTTGTGTTTTATATGGTTGGATTACTTATTCGCTATCAGTAAGATCCTTTGTTGTCATTGTGGTATGGTTGGTACCTGCTCATGTGACCAACCATCATAGCCACTATTGTTCTGGTTCTTCACCAGACTGTCTACATCATCCTTAACATCGTATCTAGCAAGAGAGAGAGAGAGAGAGAGAGCATAACGAAGAGAATGGTAGTCTCTTGCACGAAAGGTAGAGATGATATCTGGTTTCTTCGTTGGAAGCGTTGTCTCTTTGTGCCATTGGCGCCGAGACGAAAAAGAGTTGCATTCGAATTCGAATTTACGTACATTCATTTGGAAAGCGATTTGAGGTAAGTTCCAAATATTTATATCATTTGTTTATCGTTCCATATTTGATGGCAGAGATAGTGTTAGCTCAAGATGTGTGGTCATGCCATGTGGGACCAAAACTCTGTCTCCTGTAAGTCTATCGGCTATCGCGAGTGAGCTTTTTCCTTCTTTTTTCCCCATTCATTTTTGTCTTGTGCACTTTCACATTCATTGTGTGTTTTGGACCTTGGGTTTGTATTTTTGTGAAGGTGTTTGTATTTGGTTAAAATTTTTATTGGATTCTAATTTGTACTGGTCGCTGTTTTAGAATTTTTATAATCCAAGTCTAGAATTCATTGGTCCAAAGTTGGTTTGAGATCTAAATCTGGTTTGATGACCTAGATCTGATTACAGTCTAGATCCATCCTTGAACCAAATCTACTTTGCTTGTTCAGGTGTATTCTGGATTTAGACTTATTTATCAGAATCTACATGGGATCCAGAAACATCCATGATGATTCAAATCTTCTTGTGATTCAGATTCATTTGAGACTTCAATCCATAATGGGATCCAGGCCCATTTAGTTAGGTCTAAATGAGAAAACTGCATCCATTTGGTAATTTAAAATTGTTATTTTGGATTCAAACTTCCATGAGGTAGTTAGATGAAAAGTAGGTTTTGAAACCAAATTTATTTAATGAATGCGATTATGATTATGTGATTAAATGTTTATACTTCATCTTTTGGTTAAAATTTTGAAGAGAATTGATGATTCATGACAACAGTACTGGTTTGGATGATATTTCAAGTGACAACGTTATAGGGATATTCTATCATATAGTTTGTATGGATGAGACTTCTGACCACAAGACATGTATACCATCATGGAATTTCACCAATTGGAAACAGCACATTTTGATTATTTAACAAAATTAAAAGATGAATTAGTAAAAATATCACAACCAAGCTAATTAGGATATGCCTCAAGGGGAGTAGAGCAACTGAGAAGGGCGGTTCACATTCAAGAGGTTTGAGGTTCAAATCCAGTAGTGGCTATTGTGTTTTGATGTGTTATTCATTTGCGCTGCAAATGCAAATGATGGTAAGTGTGACACTGGAATTGAAAGATGTACTGTAGGCCCACTCAAACCCCTAAATGATGGATAAATGATGCACCCAGTTCCGTTTCCGTTTTCTACTTCTTAATGGTAGTTCCTAGCTCTTAGTTTGGTACAGGAAATAGAGACAAAGATCTAATAGTTAGGAAACTTCATAACTATACTGACCTCCTAAGCTTTCCTTCACGCCCCCTATACATAAATGCACCAAATTAGGCCAAACATCTCCATCAAAGTGTACCATGGGACTGACCTGAACAGTGAAAGAGAAACCAATGCTCCCAGCCATTGTTTTATTTATGAGGACAGGTGACTGAATAAGGCAGGCAACAACCTACTTATTTGGCGATTGTTGGACCGCAACTAGATTCTTTCATCTGCCAAAGAACATGTTTCATGGATCTAATGCCTTTTATTTCAGTTTTTTTTTCTTCCAACTATTTAATGCAATTACAGAAATTGTTGAATAAAATGCATTATTGGAGCTTGTATTGGACATTGTTTATCATCAAAATGAATGGCAGAGCCTCCAGATCGCTTGTTAATTAATTTGCCAAATTGTATATATATATATATATATATGTGTGTGTGTGAAAAAAAGTGTTCAACATAAAACCCTCAAAGTTATACTTTTTATGCCTCCAAAGTTCTGATTAGCTTTGGAAAGTAGATTGACTTATGGTACACCCTTCAACTTGATGGTTGTGCTTATTAACTTTTGAAACGGAAGAAAATAATGCGCCAGAATATGACAATGACTACATGATTTGAATGTCGAACTCTTTGGGTGTGAACTGTCATGTTGCCCGATTACTTTAAAATTAATTTATTGTTGTTAATATTTTCTAAAAGATTTTCAATACGAGAGAAAACTAACATTTACAACGTTGTCAGAAAAAAGGGTCTCTTTAGAAGGTTTTGGGTAGGGAGAACATTGTGTCATTCAAACACTTATTCCTAGGACTCGTGCTTTAGGAACGCATTGCCCTTATTTCAAAAAGTACAGGATGGTTTTTTTTCTAGCATTTGATTGTTGAAGCGAAAATAAATATCCACGATTAGAGGATGTTCTTTGCAACAACAAACATGATATTTTGAGGTCAGGTATTTTAAAAATGTATGTTACAAAAACATAATATGATTTTTATCAAATTTCTTCTTAAAAACGAAGTTTGATTTTTTTTTTTTTTTTACCAGGAACGTCGAAATCTTAATTTTAAAATTTGAAATGCATTTGAACAATTATAATGTGTATGCAAGATTAGTTTACCCTAATAAACTTTGTTCCAAAGGAAGCCATTATAAGGGAACACAATTTAAATCCAACCGCCCACAAACGGAACAAGCCGTACACTGGGCCAGCTACCTATCGAGCCAACCTCCAAACCGGGTCGGAGTGGAGATGAAAAGTCCGACCCGTTAGGCGAAAAAAATTCAAAGATGTACGAAGCACCCGGATGAATGAGTATATAACTGAAAGCGGGACTATATTCCAAATATTTTTTTTTGACCCCATAAGTTTAGAAATTGTTTCGCAAAAAACCACCCATTTCGTATTAACGATGGGTAAAGATACGTGAAAGTTATACAAAGGTCCCATTTCTTTAGTTCTACAATATAACAATGGCGATGGCTTACACGATGCCCATGTTCTACCATTTCAGGAGAGAGTCTTTTTGTTTTTTTTGAAAAAAAAATCGGTTTTAAAGTTCATGCTTGCAAAAAATAAATAATTTTTTCTCCATAGAAAATAATTTGGTCATTTTCGATTTTGACAACTCATTCTAGTTAGGAGCTTTGAATATAACTTGATGCTGAATAAGCAAAGAGGATTATAACCTATCGTTAGGAAAAGAGTTCGAATACTCTTCTAATTCCCTTGCCTTTGGTGTCTTAGCTTATGTTGGCATCAGTAGCGACAACCATTTATAGATATAGAGACATAGTTTCAATGAAAATCAACAACCATTTCTTTTGTTTTCGATCGCCTGGAAGGGACATGAAAAAACTTCTTGTTGTTCCTTCAACAAATTTCTAATCTTTAATAAACCTCTTAGTAGCATTTGAAACCAGATGAAGTTCTGAACATTTGTCTTGAAAAAAGAACTTTAAGGCTAACCTAACCTACTCCATTGCAAATGCAATAGAAAAAACATTCAAATAAACCTACTCCATTGCAAATGCAATAGAAAAAACATTCAAATAAGATTTGAAATCAGGACAATAAAAATTTGAGAAAACCTTCAAATAAGATTTGGTAGATTAGCAACTTTATCAAATACTCTACTTAAGGAAGGCCGAGGGAGAAAAGGTGGAGCATTTGAAAAAAAACAAATATTACGGGATATAGCATGAATTTTCAAAAGGCGTTTTTGTCATATGCCTTTTTTGTTGGCATGTTTTTGCAATTCTTTCTTCAACGAAAAAGAATACCTCCGACCCGTCGGGACAAATTTCAAACGACGGTCGGAGCAGTGGAAAAACGAGATCTCAGAAGTTTCTCTCTCTCTCTCTCTCTCTCTCTCTCCCACAGATCCGAAGAAGAAAGGAGGAGGAAGAAAAGTTGGAGGGAATTGGAGGCTTTCGAGGGATTTTGGAGGAGACATTGATGACGATGGATAGGGAGAAGGAGAGGGAGGTCGAATTGGAGAGCGCCATGTACACCAATTGCCTGTTGCTGGGGCTGGACCCTTCCGTACTGGGAATGAGCAATGGCATGCCGAAGACGGGACTCTTCCGCCATTCCAACCCAAGGATGGGCGAGACCCTCCTCCATTTCATTCTCTCCGCCCTCCGCGGCCCTGCCCAGGCGGCCAAGGTGAGAATCCTTCGCATGTTCTCCACGAATTTCTTATCTATCGTCTTAATTTGAATGACGGTTGTCTTGTTCCTTTTCTTTCTAGGATTTTGACAAGGTCTGGCCGATCTTCGACGCGACTCAGTCGAGGGATTTTCGGAAGGTGAGCGAGCCATTTCTCGGCTTGGATTTTGTGCTTAGTTCATTTACAGTTTTCTTTTTCCTTTTGGGGTGTTTGATGGTTCTGGGAGATTCGAGTAACGTGGTTCACTCCTTTCTTTTCTTAGTTTCAAATTTGTCCTTGTTGCTTGATTATTGGTGACATGGTGGATTTTAGCATTGTTGAGTAATCAGCGGGAATTAATGCTTCTTAGCTGCTGTTTTGGAGCAAACGTTTAAATTGCAATCTTTGTATTTTTTCTTGTTCTTTCGAAATTCCTAAGCTCTCATACAGTTTGCGGCAGTGGAAAGAGTAGATTCCACATCGGAGTTGGGGGATTTTCAGGGAGAGAGATTGCTTTACGGATCCATTTAAGTTCAAATTAAACATTTTAGCTTTTCCTGTACTTTTAGGATATATGTGATTCCCATACCAACTTAGTGAAAATTTGTAGTTTATGTTTTAATTTATAGTGTTGTTGAATTTTACTAATGTTTATAAACTCCTGTGGTCGGATACCATTACTCATTCGTCCAAGTCTCTTTCTTTGTTTTTTGGATTATTGATTTAAATTTTTGGTTACCGTTATTCTCCAGCTCATTATTATGTTTTGAATCCTGAATTGGAGCTTGTGATTCCAAGAATCCAGAAAGACGGACTATAATTTTTTTGTTTTTCAATGCTGTTGGCCATCAAACATCATTCCATTTTTATGGATACTCTTTAACAAGTTGCATCTCTCTGTTCTTTCTCGTTTATATTTTCCACTGGAAGATAGTAACTTCTAACAAAAATTTTAGTTTCCTTTGAGTTTCCTAGCTTGCTATGCTCCTCGTTGGCAAGACCGCCACTAAGTGTTGAGAATGGCATCTTCACAGCTGCACTGGCTCTGTTGTTTGGTTCACATAGTCTCGTTAGCTTGTAGCTCTGTTTAGCTTCACACTGCCCACTGTCTGTGAAATTCTCAATTTTTTTCTTTGACACTTGATATTCTTTTGGGTGCTCAGATTGTACAGGGAATCATAAACGAGCTTGAATCTCAAGGAGCACTTCCGAGAAGCAATTCACGTGTTTCATCACTTGCTACTTGTTGTGGACAAAGGTATTTTTCATTCCCTTTTGCCTTTCAGTATAACACTGAAGAAAGAAAATAACCATTATTGGAGTTACAAAGATGAAAGGGAAGGCAGGGACAGATCTTGAATTGGTACTTTTTTCGTATAACTCTTTTTTATGGAAAATTGACCTGCACTGATTTTCTTTAAAAGTTTCCTTGGTGCATGATTTCTTGGACGGTTGTGGACTTGCAATCACGGGTGATTTAAACTGCTATTGTTTGTACACTTAGCGTGGTGGAATAGGGATGCTATGTCCACATGTTCTGTTATTTGGTTATATTCTTTTCATTGTAAATTGCTGATAGTATGTCAACAAGAAACCTTCTGCCATGAACTAATTTTACTATTGTATGACTCATGGTCACATAAAGTAGCAGCTGGGCTTGCATTATTGTGGAAATTATGGAATGAGTTGACTCAGCTGCCCTTTGTCTTACATATCTCAAATTTGAGTGCATGTGCAATAACAGAATAATCTAGATGTCATAAATGTAAGACTGGGAGAAAGATGATTTGATTGACTCATTAATGTCTTTAGACTCCCATACACTCAACCGGCCTTGAGAATGATTCATCCCTTTTTTAGATTTTACTTGTTATGACAAAGGGATCCACCCGTTTCTCATTTTTTTAGATTCTTGGAAATTATAAGAACCTCCTCCAAGTGCCATTCCTTTTACACTAAAAAAAATCTATCTCCACAGTCCACACTGATTGGCTTTGTGGCATTGTCACAAATTTTGTTTTCGGGTATAAAACAGCGATGCTTTTCTCAGGTACAATACAACAAAGTTGAAAATCTCATGAAAATCTCGGCAAGTTTTAAAAAAGTTAAAAAACTAAAAAGAAAATGTGAAAATAAAAATATGGTAATTAAAAAATGGAAAAGTGAAAAATCATGAAAAAACAAAGAAATGAAAAAACATGAATAAAAACCCAGAAAAATGTGAATAATACACGTTTTTCTCATTTTTTTGTTTGGGATTTTTTTTAAGTGTTTTTTCCCTTTTTTTTGGCTGACTTGTTTTTAACCTTTTTTTTTTAATAGAACATGTTTTTTGTGGCAATGCTTTGTGGCAAGGGCACACACCAAGTACATGCCAATTAAAATATGTCAACATAATTGTATGAAAATTTTGGAATTTGAATATTGTCACATACCCAACACTATAGACATTCGTGATGGTCTATGTGCTAACAACAAATACTTGATTCTTTCTTTCTTTATACAAACATATGAGAATATTTGTTAAACTTCTAGCTCTAGGTTGTTGACTTTAACCTTTCGCAAAAACCTGTGTATGCATGTAACAAGCAATCTAGCTGTTGATTCTTAATCTTATATAACCAATCAAATAGATCACGTCCCTGTGGTTCTCTTTGAAAATGGTGGACAAAATTACTGTA
Organism: Nymphaea colorata; assembly: GCF_008831285.2. Classification (NCBI taxonomy): domain Eukaryota; kingdom Viridiplantae; phylum Streptophyta; class Magnoliopsida; order Nymphaeales; family Nymphaeaceae; genus Nymphaea; species Nymphaea colorata. The sequence goes on from NC_045140.1 coordinate 1,195,450, forward strand.
AATCTTGATGGACATAATTTACTGATGTTCATGTTACATGCATTTATTCTGCTTTTTTATCTGTGGTAACCTCATCTTTAACTAACATTTGCTGTATTGAGCATTAACATCTGCATATTGGAATAGAAATACTGAGGTTCTTGTGCCAAAACAGTTTCAGTAATTGTTCTCCTCTGGCCATTTCCAGATTTGTTGAACTTTTGTGGCAGCTGTCTGTACATGCCTTAAGAGAGGTTCATAAAAGAGCATTTGCGGCTGATGTTGCTGCTGATCCGCTGCCAGCGTCATTGACAGACATCTCTTATTTGCATGCAGCTGCCTTGCTTCCTGTCACAAAGGTAATTTTGTCAATTTCCAAGTGTCCCCAAGCTCAGGAAATTCTTACGCTGACCTCAACTTGTAGTTATTGAGTTGTCATCTCAAATGTATGGATTCTTATATGTAAAATTAAACAACAAATATTTGAATTTTCAGACTCATATTTTATGTCTGATGGATGTTCATACCTTTCCATGTGCCTACAAAAAAGGTCACAGCATATGGAGCTATTTCCATAAGAATCTGCAATATTGCACCATAAAGTTATCAGTTCATTTTCATTTTTCCTTCAAGAATAATGCAATGTTTTGTTGATGGTAATTCCTTAACTGGAAACACATATTGGCAGGCGAGGATTGCTCTTGAAAGAAGGAAGTTTTTGAAGACTGCAGATGTTGCTGTGCGTAGGCAAGCTACATGGTCAAGTTTAGCTCATGATATGACTGCTGAGTTCCGTAGTCTTTGTGCTGAGGAGGTAGAGGATATGCTTCTTAAATGCTTTATCATCCTTATGCTCTAGCTAAATTTGAGAGAGAAAATAGTTATTTCTCTCTTTGTAAAAGTAAAATAAGCTTTTACTTTTCTTCTTTTTAGGCTTATTTGCAACAAGAATTAGAAAAGTTGCATGATCTAAGGAACAAAGTAAAGTTGGAAGGTGAGCTCTGGGATGGTCGTGTCGCAAGTTCTCTTGATCAAAATTCTCATCTTGTTTCGAAGGCAACTCGACTCTGGGATTCTTTGTTGTCTCGTAGAAGTGAGTGCTCCAACTATTTCCTAGTTATTGAACTTGTGTATGTTGATGTTTGATCAAGTTTGAAAATGGTTTAATACGACGGTTGGTACGTTGGTTGTATCCAGTACCCTTTCAAATTTGGCCTATGTCTGGGTCATGTTGGGGGCCTGACGCAATGTGGTTTAAGATAGATCAGATCCCAGATTCAGATCCAATTAAGCTTTGGATTTGGTTTATTGAGACATTTATGTTATTTTGAGTTTGGATACTTTTATTTATTGGACCCGAGTTTCAATTCGGATTTAAGGGTTAAGCCTCTTAAAGAGGGCTCTTTTTTTTTATTTACGGCTAACTGTTTATGAAGAAAACCCTAATTCCCTTTTGTTATTGAATTTCCCCACTTTTCCCGTGTTTTTCCTTTCATTGTTTGCTTTCTGGTGTTTTTTTCTGCATGGATTAGGTTGAGGAACTCTAATCGCTGTGTTAGCGCTGTATTGGTGCCATACCATTTTGACATGGGTACTGCAACATTTTAGCAGTACCCAAATGACATGGCTACCACTAACTTTTGGAACCACGTATGTGGCATAATGCTTTCTTTAGCTTGCACACTTTATTACACTTCCCATGAACTTAAAACCCTAAAGATTGTATATCTACTGTGTTAAATAAGTCACCATATAGGAAGTTACAATTTTGTTAGGATTGCAGAATATTTATTGGAAGTTGGAAGTATAAAAATAGAGCTGGTTATGGATCATTTTTCTTGTTAAGATACAATGTTAGTGCTCCCAATAGAGAAACTACTATTTGTTAATTACATAAGTATATTGTTATTCAATTAAATTTCACTTCTGTGGTAAAGTTCATATGTCACCAGAAACACACTAACATAATTAGGAACTGATATCTGATCGAGCTTATTTCCTCGCTTGCAAAGCAGCGAAGTGATATTGATGAGATCCTATAGAAGATAGAAGCTTCTGGCAAACATGACTTGGATCATAATCGTTTGGCAAAACTATGCTTTTGGCCTCATGTAGCAAAATTACTTGATGTTCTTTTTACCCTAATCACAGTTCTCTAGCACAATTAGAATGAGTTCTCTTACATGGTTCTGTTATTTTTATGAAAAGGTCAGCATGAAGTTCTTGCCTCAGGCCCAATTGAGGACTTAATAGCACATCGTGAGCATCGGTATGCCCATTTCTTCTATTAGGAGAAGACTTCTGTGCTTTTATGTTATTAACTTGTTTCATGACCTCCATTATGTAATTGTGTGGATATAATCTTGTGATTAGGTATCGAATATCTGGATCATCTTTGCTTGCAGCTATGGATCAAAGTTCTCAGCTGGCTCCAGATACTCTGTCCATCCAAGCTGGTGACTTGAAACATGCTGATAAGCAAGAATATCAAGAAGGATCACTTTTAAGTGCAAAAAAAGAAAAACAGAAAAGCAGTTCTGAGCAAATTCATTCGCAAGTAAGTGGCGAAGATACTTCGCGTGTTGATGATAGAGGTGGTAAGGTTCAGCCAGTTGTGGATGTTGCAGAAGTCTTGAGGTGTTGGACGCATGCATTACAACGGATACATAAACAGGCACTTATCTTGGTATGCATTTTTCCATGTGCTAAAAATGTATGACTATATTACCACCATTTCTTGTCTCTGTATGTACTATTTACATGACACTTGTTTCATTAAGAAATTGTTTAGAAGTTTTACTCTGGTCATGCCATTCATATAGTGGTGGAGCCAGAGATTTAAGGTAGAACCGTAGAGGTGCACTAATTCATAATAATGTGAGAAAGACAATTTAAAGTCAAATAAATGTTAGAAAAACAAACAACTGCAAAGATGTAAATAGCTATTTCTGGGACAAAATATCATTGACACAATATTTCTTGCAATTAAAACCTATGCGAATGGGCTAACTTATAACTGTGCCTACTATTCCACGTTCTGTGCTTGGGCTGTCCAATCAGTTGCTTGCTCTTTCATTCTGAAATAATTGTTGGCTACTTTGTTTGTATAACAGGCTAAGTCCAATGATGGTGAGGGTCCAGAACTTTTACGAGCCACGACTAGTAACAGCAGCAGCAGCCATGCTGAATCTCTTTCTACAACTCTGGCAGAACACCGCCAACACTTGGCTAGTATACAGGTAAATAAGTGTTCTCCAATCACCACTGCTTGTAAAAGTGCATTTCAAACAATTAGAGCGAGGGGTTAACATAATAAAGAAAAATTTAACTACTCAGGGGAAAATATTGGCAAATATCTATATAACCTACATAGTTTTAGAAAGACTGTGTCTGTGATAGCAATGGAAATCTATCTCTTTAGGGATCCACTAGTAGGAAGCAACAGATAGCAAATTATTTTGAGATTTGTTAGGAGGTGTTTGCTTGCTTCATTAGTCCATCCTTGGGTAACCTTTCCAAAATATAATGTCTAGGGTGGTGGGAAAGTAACGTTGCCATGTTATCCAAGGTGTGTTTGAAACTTTGACTAGTAAAACAAACTATTTGAAATTTGATTAAAAAAGACAATTGTTCAACATGTTACATTTTTTTTTTCTTTTCAATAGCTCCTGATGTGGATGGAGCTTTTGTTTGCTCCAGTTAACACTTATCTAATAATAGTGGACTTAATATTGGAAGCCAGTGTCTCATCCTTTCATGTGGATCTTAATAGAACCTAATTTTTTAATACTTAATAGGTTAGTTATCCAAATTCAGCACCTTATTAGTTGCTAGACCGGTTGCACCATGCATGATGAGATTCCAAGGGGCTACATGAACTTTCGTTCCTCCAGTTAAGATAGATCTAATAATTCTGGACTGGGCCATATCCTGTCATATGGATGTTAAAATAAAATCGAAATCTCATGTCTTGCTATATGAAATTGTATATTTGCAGCTAGTGCGCTGTGTGTCTGTGCATGTGTATGTGTGGTTGTAAAGAATTTGATATCCGTAATTACTTTGTTTTCATTAAAACTTTAGCAGTATTTACGGTATTCAACGTAAACCCTCTTTATTTTAACAAATGAACAGTGCAGTGTGTTGGTTAGAAGATAGGGTCAGACGCAAGGGTCACATACAATTATTTTAGAACCAGGGGAGACTGTTGGAGCATGTGAAATCTTGTACTTATCAATATGGTCTTTGTTGGGAAGTGCATTCATTTTCATGGAGAGAAAAAATATCATTTTCTGCCTTTTCAGCTTGCTTAACTCACAGGTTCTTTAAGACTTAAGAGGCATTATAAAGGTGGCCCCTATTTGACAGTGATCAACAAAAGTTGGGCCTGTAGGTGAGGAAGCCAGTAATATCAAAGTGGCTTTTATTCTTATGTTTCATATTCTAGAAAGGCATATGGTACTTAGACATCTTGAAGTACATATCAAGAAATTGGTAGGCAGGAATGTAGTTAACATTAATAGCTGCTAACCACCTTTACTGAAGGTTTTGAACTTGTCTATCTGATAATGTCGAGAAATGGATTACCTATAAGATGCTTAACATATTTTTTGTGCCTTCAGGGATGTGGCTCATCTTCCACCCTGAACACAATCCATATTTTAGAACATCTATTACGTGTCTCTTTTTGTTTCCATTTCCTTCAAATAGAGGTTCCTCTTCTTTGAAAGTCTAAAGTTGCTTTGCTGATGCAATCTCTGGTTCTGTCTGGAAGATGATATTTTGGATGTTCACGTGGAAGAATTTTGTCATCAATATCGTCTGTTTTAATTCTTGTCAGGAAGTAGCTTACATGCTTATTTGAAAGATAGTAGGACATTATCCAGATTGTTTTGTAACTTTTGTTTGCTTTGTGGGCCTGTGGCACTGAACACTTGTCTAGGTATTGTGTTTGTCTTCATGGTACTTGCTTTAACTGAACTTTGCAAATATTATGTGTCAAAATGAATATTCTCCTCATATGTTATTCATAAAAATGGATTATCTCCTTTTGAGGTGTAGGTGCTTATTAGTCAATTGAAAGCAGCTATCCCGTCAATGCAAGACTCTATATCTCAGCTTACAGATGAAGTAAATAGCTTCTCAGCTGTTGCTTTAAGTAATGATCCTACCTGGCTTGCAACTTCAATTCATCCTCAAAGTGGTGGACGGGCAACAGTAAAGATTTTCTCCAAACTTCTTTGCTGGATAATCTTGTTAATTGATATCTTTGATTTTTTGTTTGTTGAAAAACCTAGTTGCTTAAATGACAGAATTTGGCATCTCAGCGATTTAAATATTTGTAATTTGAACAGGAAGACAACATTGTCCAACCAGTTGAGTCAGAGAGAAAATTCCCTCCCCAGCCTGAGCAGTTTTTGAGCAGTCCTGCTCTTAAACTGCCGCACTTGTTTACTTTGACCCCAAATTCTTCTGCCAAGAGTGGCATTGCACAAAGGAGACAAACAGTATCTGCTCACCAAACCAACAAGCCTGACGAACTAGCAGAATGCAGTAAAGTAGAGCGGCCATTGGTTGCAAGTCATGAAGACAACTCAGCACGAGGTCTGCTAACTTGATCTCCCAGAACTCTTGTGTTCTAACCTCATCTCTCATTCTGCAGTCTTCACTAATGTCAAGAGACTCTCAGGGAAAATATTCCTCAAAAAGTTTGGTTTAGCCAGTATTCCAATGAAATTCAATTATTGCAAAATTTATTTTGCCTCATTCTTGTAGAGAACTCTTGTTTATTGATTGCTTTGCAGTTAATATTGATGTTAAGTGAGGCTCAGGAAAATATTCTTCAAAATTTTTGGTTTGCTGATTTTCTTATTGAAAATTAATAGTTTATAAAATTTATTTTGTGATGCTATTGCAGAGGACTCTGTTCAGAATTTGAAGCGGTCCATTCGTGCATCTGCTCTTTGTGTTCGACCCAATGGAATGGGCCTTCCGAGAGACAATAAAATTGATACAACTGAACACTACTTTATACCACTTTCAACAGATGGACTTGCTCAGAAGGATGCTACTGTCAAAGCTACGAACAGAGGCAAACCTTTGAGATCACCCCAAGAGCTTTGCATCCTCAACAATGGTTTAGTTGATGAGAGAGATAATGGGTCTATTTTGGACGAATCTGATGATCTAGCGGGTCACTTGGATCATGCTTGTAGACTTATGGATGATGAATACACAAGCGAGTTTCTTTCACCAGTCAGCCCAAAATATATGGTCGATAATAGATTATCACTGTTTCACAATATTTGGGATGGTCAAGACCACGCTCTGTCACCTCCTTTGCTGATCGATGCATCTCTAGCACCTGATACGTATGAAGATTTACTAGGTGTGTTTTATTGGACAATTCGTACTCCCTTCTGCATGTTTTTTAGTGTATGCTTTTCATATATTTGTTAGTCACAATATAAGCAATCTCACAGTGTTACGCAAAGATAGAACATTGTGTCAATGTGTTGTTCCGTGCACTATGCCCTTGGCATGTTGAGCTATACCTGTGTTATTAGATGATAGTTTGAAAGAGGCATGTGAGGTGTCTAGTTACAACTTACAAGTTAATGACTGGAATATTTTACAGTCCATACATATGAATATGACATGGAATGTCTTCTTATGTTGCAGCACCATTATCTGAAACTGAAGATGCTTTAATGGAAAGATGAACATTGACAGTTCAAGCATTGGGTTCTATTTCTTGATTCTGCATTCGCTAAACCCACATTGTCGATGGAGGAAATTTCATCAGCTATACAGTGGGAACACCAAAACCCATGTTCATGGTGTAAAGTTTGGCAATGCAACTTGATGTATTACTGCCGAGGGGGGATAGTCCCGTCAGATTGTTGTATGTCCTTCATGTGGTCGCAATTATTTTTTTATTATCCCTCATCTCAGCTCGACTTTTCTTTTTTTATTATTAAGCAATTTCATGATTCGTGAGTTTGCTTGTAGCGCCCAAGAAGTTTGTTTCTTCAGTTTGTATGAAATTTCCTCAGCCCATTGCTTTGATAGGTTTTTCAGTGGCAGTTTTTCGCGGCGATAGTTCATTGACATCATAAAACACAAAACCAAGTGATGCCCTTGTCTTTTTTCTCATTCAATAGCCTCGCGTGCTACCTGCAAACTGAACCCGTTGTTGCAGATTGTAACTGATGTTTCACTTTTTTCTCAGTCCGACCCTCAATAAAAAAGAGCTAAGCAGGCCTAGGTGGTGGACCTTAAAAAAGGAGTTAGTCGGTTTCTAGTCTGGCTAGAAACAGTAAATTAAATAAAAGAAAACCTGAAGAAGACAAAAAAACAAGAACAGAAAAGAGGACATCCAAGAAGAACGAAGTTAAAAGGATAAGAAGGAAACGTGGTATCTTTTCCCACTGGGTCACTTAGGTGGCCCGTTGCATATGTTCTTGAAGAAGCCGCTAATGTGTACTTCATGCTGTTTTCCCCAAGATTACACAACTAAAGGCTTTTCTTTTGTTGTTGAACCTCACTTTATACTGAACTGCATTTTCTTTGATCTTTCTAATTTCCTCCTTTATGAGTAACCGAAATTTGTCTCCTTTTCCTGGACTAGAATTCCTTGATCTGGAAAAATTTGTCTTCTTTTCCTGGACTAGAATTCCTTGATCTGGACTCGGTGACTTTTCAAGGATATGTTAGTCTTTATTTTGGGATGACCCTCAGTGTCAACGGTTTGGAGCCGACATCCGATTCAAATTCAAATTGGGACGCGCTTGCATTCAATAAATGAAAGTTCAAATCTGAGTGGTATTTGGATTTGAATTAAATGATTATGGAATTTTGTGATGGATATCCAAATAAAATCACATGTAAGTATAACGTCAAATCCAGCTTTGAATGAATGACTGATCCTTGTTGGGTTTGTTGGCCGCTTAGCCCCGGACTGGGACCCTGTATTTAATGAAGCAGGTCGGCTCGTTCAGACGTATCATCTGAGTAATGAGATTTTTTCTAATTGAAAGGGTTTTAGTTTAAGAGGAAGTAGGAGGGAGAGAAAACGTCCAGTAGCTAACCAAGAATGAGCCTCAAGTCTTTATTTTTGAAGCAGGTAGCTACCATGACCTTATATATTGGACTTCTAAGTTTTCTTTCTTTGCGCCATAACCTTATATATTGGACTTGATGGGAATCATTTAAGTTGTTGATTTTGATGAGATCAAACACACATTTGGAAAAGGCTAATGGCTAACATATATATATATATATATATATATATATATATATATATCCACCCCAGCCTGTAAACCTTTGTAAAAGTTTCATCATGACGATGCTAAACTCAAGCGTAGTCATATGCAGTGCTCTATAGTTTTATATGCACCAAATTCATTGTCATAATAAGATGGATCAATGGCCTTTAACTAAGACTTTTGGTCTCTACCACCATGTCCGTATATATATATATATATATATATATAAATCAAGATTATTTTTCCTAACCTACTTGCAGGTATTAAAGGTTCTGACTAGGGACGTAGACCGTTTGGATTCGGTCGATTTACCGAACTCAACTTTTTATGGGATCGGATTCAAGTTAGGATCCTATCTTTTTTAAAACTGAATTTGGATCTGACTCAAATAGTACCCACCATTTACATGTAATCTGCCCAGATCTTTAGCATACCGAATTCCAATTTAGTTATGAAACTGCATAGAGAATCTGTATCCGATTGGCAAACGGATTCAAAACTTTTACCAAATGCCGTCAAACGTATTTGTAATTGAATCAGTAATCGGATATATCCCTAGTTCTGACTCAGTTGCGATTCGGGTTGAAATCTGCCCAAAGAAATATGTAGTCCAGGTTTATGATATGCTTTGGATTGGATATCTGACCCGGGTCGTATGTAGCTTCACTTTAGGCCGCCTCTGTATCCAAAGTCCAAACTGGACTTCGCTTTCCATCAGGCGGGCCATTTTGGCTTTGGGGATATGTATGTCACGGATCGGACTAATATATTTACCAATCCTAAGATCAATCCAGACATATTGAATGCAGTAACGAAAGTAAAGTCCAGCCAATATCCTGGTTTCGATGAGCATATTTTTTCAAACAGTTTTGAATCTGAACTAAATTTAACGATCCAAATTCAAACATATTTAAGTGTCAGATCTTGAACTACTTGGAGGCGACTTCAGTTGCAGAAATCAAATCCACGCCTGTCCCCAAATCCAAAACCAATCAAGTGGAACAGAGTAACAATAGACTTAGACGCAGTCCGATCTACTTATGTCAATCCCTTGGGGAAAACAAGATGTCTTGTTGAAACAGAAGAAATTATTTTTCAATTATGATAGGTCGATTTTGAAAGCGGTTCTCGGGTCTCTTATCGGTTTGACCTCGTATGCAGATATGGATCTTCGAGAACAATCCATTTCTAGGTCCGGTTTATGGAGGTAACTCGGCATCGTGTTGTTGGCTAGACCGAATCATTCTTGTTTGAAATCCAAAACTTTCAAAAGCAACACATTTTTTACTAGAGAGGCAGAATATCCAGTATACTACATCCGATCTAGTCTTTAGATTAGCTTGGCTCCCGATCAAGCTTTATCTTAAGTTCCATGTGGATCTGGTATTCGGTTGTTAATGCCACTGAGGTCAATGCGACCACATATGTCTAATCCGATCCAAACTCGGAATCAAATTTCATTAAATAAAAGTAATACAAATTGCTGATCCAAACTCGGAATCAAATTTCATTAAATAAAAGTAATACAAATTGCTGACCACCTGCCAACCCACATTAAATTTTGTTAATGCAATACAAAGAGTTTGACGTTTTATAATTCAAAACAGAAACTGACCACCTACCAACTCACACCTGGCAAGGAATTAAACCTATTGAAATTTCTTGCACACCATTTTGGATGGTTGGCAAGCTTAACTGTGTACGCCTTTATAGGCATAATTGAATGTCACCCTGAGGCTAACGATATGATTTAGCAGAAGATATGTGGCAACGTCACAAGCCTATTCATGGTCATGAGATATTAGTGGAGAACTTGGAAGTCTCTTTCAGATAGGGATGTCAATGAATTGGATATGTTCAAGTACAAATAAAAAAAAAGTATATACCATACTCAAAATTTGATTCTTAAGTTCACAATTTGAATCCAATCCAATGTGGCTTTTATTTTCACACCGTCCGACTTTTGTAAAATCTGCAAGGTGCGTGTATATTGGGTTGAATTGGAATAGGATCGGATTGAGACATATGCTAGGGAACTACTTCATAAATCATAAGTATCGAATTAAGAAATAAGATTGAATTTGAATTTTTTAAAAAATGACATCGATTAGACTCATATTCAGCTTCGGCTTTAAATGAATATCATACCTAATTCGATTGGAATTTGAATTCAATTTCAAGTAGATGTCTTATATCAAATATCCGTGCATTTTGAATGTCAATTCTTAATTTAACATAATGTGATTCTAATTCTATTTTATATATATATATATATTTCTCCAATTCTAAAGAAATGTATTTAACAAGCAATTATGTCTTTGACAAATTGTACATCAATTTTTACACTCGTTTGATATGGTTAGCAGCCCTATGTGTTGCTCCAAGATTGTTACACCAAAGAATTGGAAATACAAATATTGAGTTTGTCTATGGCTTCCCAGCACCATCGACAATGCTCAGGTGGGCAATAGAACACTACTTTTGGGGACAATGCTCAGGTGGGCAATAGAACACTACTTTTGGGTGCGCAGGTGTGCAAGAACCTAATCCCACCACTCAAGTGAAGGTTGACCGCCGACCAACCCCCACCCTAACCGTTGCACCAACCCCCTTGGGGATAGATAGTAAATTGCCTTCAAGAACTCCATGAAGAAAGATTAGACACTAAATACATTGCATATGCACTTGTAAACTTTGTGTCATCTGGATTATCTATCCAATCAGCTTCTAAAAACACGGAAAAAATCCACTGAGGAAAGGAGGAAATGAGAAGACCATAGGCCATAGCTAATAGTCCCTTCAATGTAGTGACGGATGCATCTAACTGCTCCCCAATCGGCAGTTAAGAGCACGAAAAGCACCAGTGGAGGTGTTGAACGGTGTTGAGATAGACTTGCAAATGGCCATAGGATCTCCGTGCAGGAGATCCACAGAAATACTTGCTTTGAGCAAGAATTTGACTCTAGGAGAAATCTTAGTAACCCAAATCAAATCTTTAAGAGAAAACTCCTGTCAAGGCCGAGCAATTTAGTGCTGCAACTGAGAGGGCTAGTTACAAGTAATCCAAATATCATCAACATTCACCAATACGTAGATTTGGAGAGCCCCAGAAACATGCACGAATAGACTAAACGTAACAACAACGCATTTCAGCAGAAGAAGAACTATAAAGGCAAAAATTATGAAGGGAAATGTCGATAAAAACAACATAAATTGGTGGAACGACAACAAAAGTAAAGGCCAAGTTCAAGACAGGAGCAAGATTGTTTGCCAACTCTGCGACAAGCTCGGACAGAGGACATGCTGCCAAACAATGTCGTCAGATTGAGCGCCGCTTCAATTCATAACTCCACCCAAGCCTTCTAGTGTCTGCCATTAACTATATTGATGAAAGCTGGTACGCAGATTCAGGTGCATCTGGTCACATCATAAACAGCCTTAGCAATTTGACATTGCAATCATCTTATCATGGTAAGGAAAGGGTACGTATAGGAGATGAGTCTATTGTGCCTATTTAGAATACTGGTTCAACTGTTGTTTCTCATAAAAATCAGAAATTTTTCAACTCAAATATTTGTAAAAGATGATGATGCTTCTTTTAAGTTATTACCATCTTCTTGTCATATCAAGAATCAGACAACAGGGAAAGTTCTTCTCAGGTCAACTAAAGATGGTCTTCACAAGTTGTCAATATTGCAAGTTGATCAAAGCAAGGATGTTACTGTTGGCAATACGGCGATCATTTCAATGTGGCATCAAAGATTTGATCACCTGGCTTTGAAAGTACTTCGGTTTGATTTGAGTAAATTTAGACAGCCATTTGTTGCAGATAATGTTTATGTTTGTGATGCTTGTCAGGAAGGGAAGAATCATAAACTTCCATTCCCAATTAGTTTGGATGATATGATGTGACCATTAGAAGTTGTGTCTTCTGACTTTTGGGGGCCTGCCCAATTTCTATTGTGAATGGATTATCATATTAGATGGTTTTTATTGACATTCATACTTGTTTCTCTTGAATGTATTTACTTAAGCATAGGTCACATGTTCTAAATGCTTTTAAAAAATTCAAGGAGCATGTTGAGAACCTGGTTAATGCAGAGATTAAATTTTTACATAGTGATGGTGGTGAAGAATTGTTAGGTCTGAAACAGTTTCTTGATAAACATGGGCATTGGGCATGAAAAGAGTTGTTCTTAATGCCAGAGCGGAATGAATTTGCTAAGCACAAAGGCAGGCATGTAACTCAGTCAAGACCATCCATGATGGCAAAAGCTGGGCTACCCAATAAATAATGTGGTTATGCTTTTCATTCTGCTATATATCTTATAAATAGGAATGCTTACAGATAATCTAAGGGGGCATAGTCTTTATATCTCTTCAGCAAAGCACCTGCTGTAAGTTTTTACATGTTTTTGGCTGTATGCTATCCATGCCTTACAGCTTATCTAACCCATAAAGTTGCTTTTCAATCTTAGAGAAAAGTATTTCTTTATGGGCAATTGAGCCATCAGACAAGTTTTCTGGATCCTGCTCACACCTTTAAAAGACAAGTGAGCTTAGAAAATACGAGTGCTTTTGAATCAATTGATTAGGTCAGTCACAAATGAATATGAAGAAAGTAACTTTACAAAAGGTTGAATAATAGCTCAGGTTTTGAGTTGACATCAGTCTTTCGAGCTAGAGGAAAGTGTAGGAGTACATCTTATAAACCTATTTTTTTAGAATGTTTGTAAATTAAGCATACTATGATTAAGCATCCAGTAAACTTTAAATATAGCACTCTTAAAATGTTTTAAAGATATTTTTTATTATTGAAATATATCCAAAACTATAAAATGAAAAAAAAATAAATGACCGTGTTGATAGGTTTGGTGAGCTTGTAAATCGACAATTTTAAGTTTGTGAAATGAAAGATTCACAAAGGAGAAGAGTGTGAGAGAGAAAGAGAAAAAAAGAAGAAGAAAGAAAACGAATTCATTTTCTTAAACAAACCAAGCTGGACCAATAAAGCTGCACAATGGGTCGAGCCAACCCGGGCTCGACTCGTTTTAAATGAGTAGACTTCGAGTTTAAATTTATACTCAAGAGTCGAGTTTGAACTGTAAGAATTTGGCTCGTTTTGACACAACTCGGCTCAACTACTTAAAATTGGTTCTTTGTATTTGAATTAGTTAAACAAGACAAACAGTTGGTAAGTTAAACAAGTCAAAAGCAACAAGATAGGTTAACATAAACAAGTTAAACGAGTTGAGGTCAAGTTCAACCCCTATATAGTCAAGTGGATGAGTTTAAGCCGAACTCAAGCTCAAGTTTTTTGAATCAAGTTGAGCTTGACTCGGCTCGTGTGCAACCTTATAGATCAACATAGCAAACCAAGCCACAAACAAACCTAAAGGTACCCAACTTAATAATGTCAATTGAAGCGAAGCAAATCAACATAGCCAATCTTTTCCGACCAAAAGCTACATATATATAAACCACTGCTTGTCTGGTATCACCGCCGCTGCCCTCTACTCCCCTTCCCCAGGTCAAACCTAGCCGCCCTTCTTTGCCTTTATCTTATCTCCCCATCCATGCCCCACAACTCTGATGGAGGCCACCAGCCACATCCTCTTTCACCTGCTTTCTTACTCCCCCTCTCTCTCTCTTTCTCTCTCTTTATATATATATATACATATATAAAAGGTTATTAGACTTCGTTCAATCACAGTCACCAAATATAAGATGCAATGAGAAGGAAGAGGATTTTTTCATCCAAACCTGAATAAAAATACAAAAAGTCCATTGTCAGAGGCTTCTGTTTTAAACAAATAAATTTGCACATTTCACATTTATTGATATGGCGGTATATATATATATATATTTATATTTATATTTAAAAAGAGAAAGTAAAAAAGAAATAAAGAGTGGAGTGCGGTTGCTTTCAGGAATCCAACCGGAGGGATTGTGTTGAGACTTGAGAATTATCCTCGTGGCCTGCTCTGCCTTGGTCTCCTCTCCCACCCCAGAACAGACCAGACGAGACCGGAACCGACCACACCGGGTCAGACCAGACCAGATCAGATCAGACAGGCGGGGAGAGGCGTTGCAGTCGACCGGCTTCCTTTCGTTGCTTTGGCTTAGGAATCACCAAACCAAAGCTTTTCAGTGTGCGAGCGTGCGCCGGCAAGGTGCGTTGTGTTCCTCTGTCTGCAACGCTCTGGAAGAAAACGACCTAGTGAGGGAGACGGATCACCGTCTTTCTTCCCTCCCCTCCTTTCTTTTTCTTATTACTTTTCCCTTTATCGTTCAAAGAAAAGGGCGCTTTGTTTTTTCCTCATTTCTGGAGTTGATTTTTGTTGCTCTGGTTTCACAAGCAGGAAAATATCAAGTGTTTTGCCTCTTCAGATTTGTGGTTTCTCCCTCTTGGATATTGTGTCACACCCCTGTCTCTTCCCGGCTTGTCTCTGCCCGTCTCGACCGATTAAGGGGGGTGCTCCCTTTGGGGTTCGAAAATTTCTGTGCGCTATTGCCCTAGTTCATTGCTCTGGAGATTGGGGCATGTCGATATCTGGTAGATTGTGTGATACCATTTACCGTTCTGCGCTCGTGGGCATCATCTCAGGTGATTGAGGAAGACCCGCTTTGGGGGTTTCTCGTTTTCCAACACAGTTCATCGTTCCAGGAATTGGCTTGTCTACTAATGGCTAGGTTCTCTACCTGAGGGAGGCTTATTAGGGTTTTGGCCGGAAGAGAGAGGCAATAGTGATGATCAAACAGATACTTGGAAAACTCCCACGCAAGCCGTCAAAATCGGCGGAGAATAAAGAGACAGGGGCAAATGCAGCCTTTCCTCTCTCCAATTCGTCAAAGAACTCGAGAAATAATGATTCTGCAGGTGTACGGCATGTCAGTTCAGCGGCTGTTAATTCGTCTTCTGTTCCACGAGTCAACGACTCCATCTTGAATCGGGACCCTGGGGTGAATTTGGAACCAGCTTTGAGCAGTAAACTCCCATCCATTGATCACATGAATGCTAGGAAAGGGAATGATTACTCGGTCGGAAATTACCAAGCTTTGCCAGCCTTCAGGGATGTTCCAAGCTCTGAGAAACAGAATTTGTTTATCAAAAAGTTGAGCATGTGCTGTGTTGTGTTTGATTTTTCTGACCCGGCCAAGTTCTCGAAGGAGAAAGATATCAAGCGGCAGATGCTGCTTGAGCTCGTGGATTACATTGCCGCAGCTAATGGCAAGTTTACTGAGGTTGTAATGCAGGAGATCACCAAAATGGTAGCTGCCAATTTGTTTAGAACGCTTCCATCTTCACCTCATGATAGCAAGCCAGTGGAATTATTTGAACTGGAAGAAGAGGAGCCCATGATGGATCCTGCATGGTCACATTTACAGATTGTGTATGAGTTCCTGTTGAGGTTTGTGACGTCACCAGAGATGGATGCGAAATTGGCCAAGAGGTATATTGATCATTCTTTTGTCCTTAGGTTGTTGGACCTTTTTGATTCTGAGGACCCCAGGGAAAGAGACTACTTGAAGACCATTCTTCATCGAATATATGGTAAATTTATGGTACATAGGCCATTTATTAGGAAGGCGATAAACAACATATTCTATCGATTTATTTTTGAAACTGAGAAGCACAATGGGATCGCAGAGCTTCTGGAAATTTTGGGTAGTATCATTAATGGGTTTGCGTTGCCTTTGAAGGAAGAACACAAGTTATTCCTTGTACGTGCGCTAATTCCACTTCACAAACCAAAGTGCATTGCCATGTACCAGCAACAGTTGTCTTACTGCATTGCACAATTCGTCGAGAAGGATTGTAAACTTGCTGATACGGTAATAAGAGGTTTGTTGAAGTACTGGCCAATCACTAGCAGTTCTAAGGAAGTTATGTTCTTGGGTGAGCTTGAGGAGGTACTGGAAGCAACTCAGGAGGCAGAATTCCAGAGGTGCATGGTGCCATTGTTTCGCCAAATTGGGCATTGCTTAAACAGCTCACATTTTCAAGTATGTTGATCCTTCTCCTGGGTATTTCAGTGACGTTAAGGATATTTTCTCAATGGATTTTTTCTCTTGCTTGGTTGAACATGTCCATTTGTTTTGGCTGTTCATTCTGGAAGTCATGTGGTTCTGTGCGTTGTAACTTTTCATGATTAACAAGAAATTTCCTCCTTAAACCTCGTTGTTTCCTAGAGGTAGGTTAGGCTATTTTGCTTACTTCTCATGCTTCTCTGTTCTGGTATAAGGGCTTGGTTGCTAAAATATCACCCCAGTTTAGGACTATAATTAGCCAATGCCTTTTCTCAAAGTATGTTCACTTTCTTATTGTTATTTGTGCACTTTATCTTGAAACTTCATTTTTACTGTAACACGTTTTCTATTTTATGATGCTTTTTTAAGAAAATGCCTTGCAAGAATTGATTTTACATACTCTTTTCCTCCATGATTGTACAACCAGACATCAACCATGTTGGTGTTTTGTTTGAATAACTTGCAAAATTTGTGATCTCCGGAAGGTTTATTAAAAGTCCTAAAGTTCTTGTTTGAGGGAACCACACTTGTTGTCTTCCTGGTGATTTTTTTATTTATTTATTTTACAAAGTTTGCTGTTGTTAGTTCTGAGAACGTGCTGCCCCTTTTTGTGTATTGTTTATTGCTAAGAAGCTCAGATATGGTTTGGCGAATTTGAAAATGCTGCAACTTAAAGGGAATGATATATCATATATGGGTTTAGTTGTTTGATTGTTAATTGAAAATTGGTCAAAGGACATAAACTTGGGTCTTTGAAAGTTTAAAAGCGTAAAATTTTATTTGTTACCACTTGTTCGCTGTCTGCCTGTTACTATCTTCCTCAGTTGTTATCTTATTTTCTTTTGCTTATCTCTATGCAGCCATTTCAAAAATTAAATCCTTATAATTTCAAATTTAAAGATAATATACAATTTTGGTGTGCAAAAGATATGGCATACACTGTTAATGCTTTAATCTGTTTGTCTCACTTTACCGCCATTTTTGTATGCTCTTCTCGAAGATTGTTTTTGTGTAGTCGATGCTTATTACTCGATCTCTCTTATTAGGTATCGCAATGTTGACACTATTATTTTTCTGTGGAAAATGTTTGTTTGAAACTTTTGCTGCCTATTGTTTCTACTTGAGGAATTGTTTCCACCAATGTTGTAAAATGTGTATCGTAAGCCGTATCGGTCTGCCTTTAAGATATGTTGTATCGTAAAATATCGTAACCGTATTGTTTTTTTTTTTCATAATCATAAAAATATAAAAAATTCTCAAAAAATAATAAAAAATCAATAAAAATTATCGTACGGTGCAGATACAACAAGTTTCACAATTTTCGGATACACGGATACGGCAAATATAATATTCTCAAAAAATTTATAAAATGAAAAAAACAAACAAACAAACATTGTTTGCACTTAATGCTCGTTAGTTGGATCTTTCTGGGAATATCTTTGAATATATATTTTTATGCTCTGATACCTTATCACGGCACATGGGCTCGTTAGCTGGATCTTACTATCTAAATGTACTTGGAATGAGTTGTATTACCCATAAGATGCTAATGCAGGTAAGTGAGTTGAAACAATCTGAAAACCCTTAAAAACCCCCAAATGAAGAAGAAGAACACATTAAACTCGAAACGAAAAAAAAAAAATCCACTTACCTGTCCGTCGCCGGCTGTTGCCAGCGACGACCGAACGTCGCCGTGGGTCGCCGGAAGTCGTCACCGAAGCCCACCATCGCTCGTCGGGTGAAGGTCTGCCGTCGGGTGAAGAGGAACAACGTCGGGTGAAGGTCTGCCGTCGGGTGAAGAGGAACAACGTCGGGTGAAGGTCGAGTGGTCGACCTAATTTCATTTAACGGATCAACTTTTTAAGGTTTGGATCGGGTCTGACCCAAACCCGATCCAAACGTATCCATGATGTATCCATATCCGGATCACCGTATCGGCATATCGATACGGATAAGTGGGCTAATCCCACGTATCTGTGTGACATAGATCGTATCGTACTTTACGTTTGATACGTATCGTACGATACAGCTCCGTATCGTACGATACGTACAACATTGGTTTCCACTATTCTTTTATCATCCCATTTTATGATATTTGGAATTTTCAAAAGTGTCATTGTACCAAGCCATATTAATTCTTCAAGATAACGACAGTATGTTTGAAATAATTCAATCTAGAAGCATATGAATATTTCATCCCTATGTAGTTAAAAGCGCTAGGTAGGATTACAAGGTAGACTTCAGCTAAAGTGTAGGTAGCACTTGAGCAGGGTCCTGGGTGCTGGTCCTAGCCAGTCCTATTTGACAGAAAATATTGGAAAAGAGAAGAAGGGAAAAAAAAAAAACAAATGGGAAAAGGGGAAAATGGGGATTTTGAAATTTCTTCACATCAAACAATATTCTAGAAGAAGATTGAATTGGACAAACAAAAAGAACTAGATTTTAAGTGTTAAAATTTAAAATGTGTTTGAGGCATAAATGTCCCTCGTTATAGGCATTAGGTTTCCACATAAAGTCTAGGTGGGCACCTAGTTTTGCTTTGGCTACATAGATTTCAACAACGAATTTGGTGTTGGATCAACAATTAGATACCCTAAAAAGCCAAGTCAAACTCAAGTGAGAACCCAAAACATACAACATAGTTTGTCACAAATTTTAACCTTTTATGGGGCTTCATCATTTTCTCAACACTTAATTTTAAATAATGTTCCGTAGGTTAATCCTCTCCAGGAGTTATTGACACTATCTTAGTTCCCAGTCCATGGTAGGCAGTTATTCTTCTTTTGAAGATTGAGTTTGTCATTATTTATTTGGTTTCATCTAACCAAACTGACACGTCTTCCCCCATAGTGTTAGTTGAAGAAGCCCCCCTTTTTTTTTTCTTAAATAAGGGCAGCAACCAAAGAACATTATGTACCAAGCACCACGAATTGCTGCATAGCTAGGCACTGCCACGTCCATGCACTTAACTGGAAGGCACTTATCAATCTTGGTGATGCCCAGGTAGGCCCTCTCTCTCTCCATGATCCGCACTTCCACCCCCTCCTCCTGCTACTCTTCCTCTGATCCATGCTTTGCTCTCCCTGGAGAAAGAGGGGAGGGAGATGGTGGCTGGCTGCAGTACTGTGAAGAGAGTCATAGTGAGATTGGATGTGTTGGACGAAGAGATGGAGGTGGCAAAGATGGATTGAGATGGCAAATGGCTCTGCATTGGACTTCCCATTCTTTGGGGAGTCCCACCTCATCACTGGGCTAGAGTGGAGGTTGGGTGGAGCTTCTTTTAATCTCAGACTTAATGCCTTCCTTTGACTTCTAGCCAGAGTTGCAGGATCATTTCCTTGTGTTGATGCCATCATTGTTTGCAGTATTTATTCCTGGAGAGCGGAGTGAGCTATTGGATGTGTTGTCTAACCTGCCAACAGTGCTGAGTGTTTTTATATCAATGCTGGTCTACAGCGGCCAACAACAATGAGAGCAATTTGCAAGGGAGGCAAGATTTTTTGAGGTTTTATCACTCTTATTCTCTTTTAGATTTCAATTTATTCAAGAAAATTCATGGTTTTTCTTTTGTAAACATCTAAATAATTTTTTTAGGACTTCATTGTAAGAACTTCGTTTGTATGGGAGAGATGCAAGGATTCCATCACTGAATGTGAGAGGGAGAGAATCATAAGCAATGATAAGATCACTGGTTGAGAGAGAGGGAGAGAGAGAGCATTGGCATGGGGAAGTGACGGTTTGTCGATGGATCATTGTTTGCTGGTCATCTTAGATGCAGATAAAGGTAGACGCAAGAAAATGTTTGATTGTCACAGAGGATGAAGATGCTTTTTTTGTTTGTTTTCCTTTTATTAAAATAAACTAATTTAATTTAACCAAAAGAGAAGGAAATGGACTGGGTCAAAGTTACACTTTTTTTTTAATAAGAACTGTATTGTGCATTGAGCATGTCCATGGCAAGTTGAAACCCACACTGTGTCTGGTCGTGTCTGTGAGAATCTTCACTAAAACATCACCGAATCACGTCTCTCCGTCTGAAAATAAGGAGGATGGAGAATAGAGAATAGAAGAAGGCAATGAAGGTAAGAGAACCGGCGGCCAATGCAGCCACACTATGCTTGATCTCTATTATTAAAACATAAACCTAATTAGGTTACAACAAAAAGAGGAATAAAACATGAAGTAATTACAAGAGGTGCCACCACTTAGACGTGAAGACATAAAAACGAAGTGGATCGGGTCTGAACAGACCCGATCCAGACCCGATCCCTTTACATTGATGCGTACAGACTTAACAGCCCCCCTCAAGTTGTGCATGAGATTTGATCATGCACAACTTGTTTTTCAAATCCCAAAAATGCTGCCCTGTAAGACCTTTGGTAAAAAGATCCGCTATTTGTTCACTGGTGGATATATAAGTAGGCAATATCTCGGCTTCTTCAACCTTCTGACGAATGAAGTGTTGATCAATCTCAATGTGCTTGGTACGATTATGCAAAATGGGGTTGAAGGCAATTTTGATGGCGCTTTGATTGTCGCATAGCAATGAGGACTGAACAATAGGTAGATGAAGCTCTCCAAGCAAATGTCGTAACCATGATGCCTCAGCTGTCCCTGCAGCCATTGCTCTATACTCTGCCTCAGTGCTAGATCGTGCAACGGCACGCTGCTTTTTACTGCTCCAACAAATGAGATTAGAATCAAGAAAAAGGCAGAAACCTGAAACTGAGCGTCGGTCATCAGGATCTCCTGCCCAGTCTGCATCAGTATAAGTATATATGCTATGTCCAAGAGAAACATTGGGACACTTTGTATAGATCAATCCATCCCCAAGAGTAGCTTTGAGATACCGTAAGATCCGCTTAGTAGCATCCATATGTCCTTCTGTGGGTGCATGCATAAATTGAGAGATCTGATTTACAGCATAGACTATGTCTGGGCGCGTAAAGGTAATGTATTGTAACATACCAACAATGCTGCGATAGAAGGTAGGATTTGAATAGGCAGCAGTTCCATCAGAGGCAGCCAATTTAGTGTTTAGAACACTAGGAGTAGTTATGGGTTTGCAATTAATCATACCTGCCCTGTCCAAAATATCAAGAGTATACTTATGCTGCGTAAGAGTCAATCGATCATTTGCTCTATCAAGTTCAACACCCAAGAAGTACCGAAGTTCGCCGAGATCTTTCATCTTGAATTCTTGCTGCAACAGATCCTTAACATAAGATATATGAGAAGAAGAATTCCCAGTTATAACAATATCATCTACATAGATAAGTAACCAAGTGGTAGCTTCTTCGGTATGATACATAAACAAGGAATGATCTAGAGAGCTTCGTAGAAAACCAGCTTGTTGTATATGATGAGAAAACCGATCGAACCATGATCTAGAAGCTTGCTTCAGCCCATATAAAGACTTGTGTAACTTACAAACCCATTTTTGAGGATCATGAGTATTGTAGCCGGGAGGTTGCTCCATGTATACCTCTTCCTTAAGAATCCCATGTAGAAAAGCATTTTTGACATCTAACTGATAAAGAGGCCACCCATATGAGACTGCAAGAGAAATAATCACACGTATTGTGCCCATCTTGATAACCGGACTGAATGTTTCATCATAATCTTCCCCATATTGTTGTGTGAAACCATGGGCCACAAGACGTGCTTTATGTCGATCAATGCTACCGTCTGGCTTATATTTCAGTTTGTAGACCCATTTGGAGCCCACAACATTCTTATCAGTTGGACGAGGGACAATCTGCCAAGTCTGACACTCATGCAATGCTGCCATTTCCTCATTCATAGCTTCAACCCAACATTTTTCCTTACTTGCATGGTGATAGGATTTTGGTTCGACCTTCTTGCTGACTTCTGTCATAAACAACTGAAAATCTAAAGAAAAGTTGTTATAACTTACCCACCGATCAATGGGATGTCGCACACGTTGGGACTGACGTGGGGCTGCATTAGGAGCTGATCGCCTAGAGTACACAAGGCCTGAGAACCGACTATGTATAGGTGAATCATGGGGTTGTGAGGATGAGGGCATGCTGTCCAAGGAATCTCTCACAAGTGTCTCAGCCTCATTAACATCTTGCTCCTCGTGCTCAATCAAACGGTCAGTCCCTTGTCTTAGGATTTCAGCATGCAGCCAAGTATCATAAATCTCATTTTTATCCTTGAGTGTCATGCAAGTAGCCTTGGGATCTTGTAACCTGTTTTCATCGAAAACAACATGCCGTGAAATATGAACACGCCCAGTTTTAGGGTTGTAACATCTATAACCCTTGTAGTTTTCTGCATACCCTACGAATCTGCACAAAATAGCACGATCTTGAAACTTGTTACGTAAGGAAACATCAACATGCACATAGCAAACACATCCAAAAACACGCAATTCCTCATAGCGTGGCTGCTCTTGATGTAATAAAAAATATGGGGATTTGCCATCAAGGAAAGCCAATGGCAGTCGATTTATAACATGCACAGCCGTATGAAAAGCCTCAGTCCACAATGTCATGGGTAAGTCTGTGTCATGCATCATGCTGAGCGCGCTTTCAACAATATGTCTATGTTTCCGTTCAGCAATTTCATTTTGCTGAGGAGTATGTGAGCATGAAATCTGTCTAGTGATCCCATTATCTAGTAGATACTCAGTAAATTCATTAGAAATAAATTCACCACCACCATCACATTGAAAATGCACAATATTACTGGAGTATTTATTTCGAACCAAGGCATGGAATTGAGTAAACAAACGGAAAACTTCAGATTTGTGTTTCATGAAGTGTATCCAAGTATGTCGAGAATATGAATCTATAAAAATGACATAGTACCTACTCCCAGAAGAAGAGGGAATTGGAGCAGGCCCCCAAACATCAGAATATATGGTGTCAAAAATCCTTGAAGCTCTTTTATTAATTGACTGAAAAGGAAGAGCATGGCTCTTACAAAGATGACAACTCGAGCACATGCTGGACTCACTGACTGAACTCAGACTGGACTTATCTAAGAGTCCGTCTGCAACAAGACTTCGAACAAAAGACTGACTACAATGAGCTAACCGACCATGCCAAATGGATGGCTTATTATATTATGCGACATTGACTTCATTATGACTTGAAGAACATGAATCTGGAGGGTGAGGTTTGGACAGCTTTGGAGCTTCTTCAAGGACATACATATCTCCTTTGCGAGTGCCCTCAGCGAATGTCTTCTTGGTTTGAGCATCCTTGACATAAACAGAAGATGGTGTGAATTCAACAGAGGAGTGAGTATCATCAATAAGTTTGGACACTGAGATAATATTTTTCTTGACACTTGGAACAACAAGGACATTCTTTAATGGAATGGAAGAAGAACCCATGGATATTTGTGCATTTCCAATGTGCGATATTGTGTGATGGGAACCATCTCCCGTGACTACTGAGCCTTGATCTAAATAAGGGGAAACACTAGAGAGATTACCTGTGTCACCAGTAACGTGGGCTGCTGCTCCAGAGTCCACATACCACTCTCCTTGCTCATTTTGCTTCAAGTTAAGTTTGGATAAGGCTGTCATTAGAAGTTGCTGCACGTCTGCTGAAACCTTTGAAGTTGGATTTGATCCAGACGAGGATGGAGCTGACCCCGCTACTGTCCTATTCTCGCGCCTGACCTGACTATTCTTGTTCTGAGGATTGTGCCAACATTCTGATTTTACATGCCCCTTCTTGTTGCAATAGAAGCATGTCGGGATTCTCCTAGATGTGGCAGAGGTAGTATTCATGCCTGGCGGTGTTGGGAGAATCCCTCTTCCCATGCCTGTCTGAGGAGTCCAAGAACGAGTGCGATTTCCTTGCAGTGCGTGAGTTCCTGTGATCAATACATTGTGGCTGTTGGAAGGAACCAGATTATGTCGTTGAACTCGACTAGCTTCATGTTGAAAAAGCTTGGCGTTTAGATCTTCAAAAGATGGGAGAACAGGTAAGACTTCCAAGGCTGTGCAAAAAATATCAAATTCCGTTCCCAGTCCACTCAAGCCTTGTTGGACTTTGTCTTTGTCGCTGACGGGATGTCCAATTGCAGCAAGCTGATCACTAACACTCTTGATTTCATTCAAATACTCCAAAACTGTACGCGTCCCACGCTTGATATCCTGAAATTGCCTTCTTAATTGTAGAAAACGTGCTTCCGAGACTTGAGAATATGTTGTAGCAAGGGTAGACCACAACTCTAGGGCAGTTAAATCATCATCAATACCTCCCAATACCTCTTCTGACAAGGTAGAAGTGATATAAGCAACAAGAGACTGGTCGTGAGCCAGCCAAACTTCATATTCGGGATTGCTCTCAGGAAGAGTTTCATATTCAAAACTGATTTCACTTCCAGCCGAGGCCCCAACACCTTTATCTCCCACGACTGTCTTCTTTATTTCACGGTTAACATACTTTGGAGGTGCTGGAGTAGTCCCATCGATGTGCCCATACAGTCTATGGCTCTTAATAAATGGGACAATTTGGCGTTTCCAAGTCAAATAATTACTATGGTTCAGTTTTTGAGAGATGAGTTGTGAGAGAAAACTAGAGGATAGAAGAGAGGGAGCCGGCTGGTCCATGATTGAAAAAGAGGATTAGAACAGACGATTTGGGCAGAATTTTAGAGGTCACGATAGAAATTAGGGCAAATTAGGGCAAATTAGGGCAAACCGTGTGACTTAGGGCAAAAAACAGAATTTAGGGCAACAGAAATTAGGGCAAATCGTGGGATTAAGGGCAGAAACAGAGTTTGAGGATAACCACGGTAGAAAATAAGATTTAGGGCAGAATACTCCAAGAAGAAATCACTCACCGGAGGACGATGTAACCTGGCTCTGATACCATGTGAGAATCTTCACTAAAACATCACCGAATCACGTCTCTCCGTCTGAAAATAAGGAGGATGGAGAATAGAGAATAGAAGAAGGCAATGAAGGTAAGAGAACCGGCGGCCAATGCAGCCACACTATGCTTGATCTCTATTATTAAAACATAAACCTAATTAGGTTACAACAAAAAGAGGAATAAAACATGAAGTAATTACAAGAGGTGCCACCACTTAGACGTGAAGACATAAAAACGAAGTGGATCGGGTCTGAACAGACCCGATCCAGACCCGATCCCTTTACATTGATGCGGACAGACTTAACAGTGTCAACATGGGTACAATGCCTTCTTGGGCGAATCCAGATCACAAGTTTCTACCTATTTTGTCCTTTTGATTTCTGGTAAAATTATATTTGGTTTTCCCCTTCAATCTTAATTGTGTTGCTGTTGTCTCAAGCAGCTGACAAGTATGGAGCAACATATGATGCCTTGTGGAATGTAGAATACTTAAGCAGATGTTCAATGTCTCAGAATATAGTACATGGTTTGTTTATGGATGTGCTTGTGAGGTCCTAGGTGGGAAAGAGCTTAGGCACCAGTTGGAAAGAAAAAAGGAAAAATTAAGAAAGTAGTTTTTTCCTCTTTTCTACTTTTTTGTTCCTTTTTCTTTTTTTCCTTTCTCTACTTCTTTGCTTTATATCTTGTGTTGCTGTCATGGGTATACATTTCTTGCTGTTACATGTACTAGTAAAACATGTTATAGTTACATATCATTGCTACTATATTGTTACCAGTAGAATGATATACACATACACGTCTCTTATGTTTGGATACTCCAATACTAGCTGTTATGCGTAACATATGTTTTATCTCAATATTGTCTGTCATTTTTTTTTCTACTACTTTTCTATTCTTTTGGCCAGCTAGTCCCTTTTAAAAGTCCAACACCTTGGCCCTGCATAGTTCTTTTGACTCTGTAGATGTGGACATAATTACTTATAGGACCTCATATTTTTCCAAGTGTGCTGATACTGAAATCAGATCTCAAGTACATCAGAGTCTGCAAATTTCAAGTTGTGTAAGAGTTGCCACACCTTTGACTAATTTAAGCTATTCCAAGGTGCTGTTAATAAGTTTCAAATGCTAACCACAGTTTGTAAGGTAAAACATCTCAAATCTTGTTTTCCTCCTGAAGATGTGTTGAAAAACCATTTGACATTTATGAATATTATGGAAAGAACAATCTATTACTGATTTGATGTCACAGTAAGCTAATCTTGGTGCATTCATGTCAGCAGCAGCTGTCTTTTTTCATGAAAAGACATTCATACTAATGAGACCTGATATTTTGAATCTCTGGTGGAGTTGAAATAGGTGAACACAATGTGGCTTTTCGTTTGTTGGCCTAGCATTCAAGGGTTCGATAGCAGTTTGTGAATGGTCATTGGTCATAATGTAGTACCTGTTCTCATAAGACGGTTGCTTAATTTTTTTTTGCCATATATGAAAAACTGACTTGAAAAGTTGTAAACAAATGGGAAGGTGGTTTTCTGTATTTGAAGCTATCCTTGGACATTCATCTTTTCCCTAATTTGACTGTGTTGTACTTCTGATTCAGTTAATGAACTCACCTGTCTTTTCTTCTGTGGTAGTAACCAACGATTTCTATATAGCACTGATCATAAGTGTTTGAAAATTGATTGATTCCATTTGTTAGGTTTCAAATGGAAGTATGGAACTGTCAACTAGGTTTGGCTTGTTGATGAGGCCTCTTAACTTTTAATAATCATGTTCTCCAGGTCAGGTAACTCACAAAGTCAATGTGAGGATCTTGATTTCAATATTCAATATGCCATTACTTTGCAGGAGAACTGGTGGACACATTGAACCGGTCAAAAACGTGTCTGCTAGCAGGCTGCAAATTGAAATGAGATACATAGAGAATTGTCATGTCTATTTTTTTATATAAAGGCTATCAGCCAATTTTGTTCTTTGCAGGTATCACCATATCCATAAAGTGCAAACTACAAAATGCCAAATGCTTGCTAACCAATCACATTCCGTTTGTTTCTGCAGGTTGCTGAACGGGCTTTATTCTTGTGGAACAATGATCATATTGTTAATCTGATTAAGCAAAACAGAAAAGTGATACTTCCCATTATCTTACCATCTTTGGAGAAAAATGCTACGGGTCATTGGAATCAAGCAGTTCAAAGTCTGACACTAAATGTGAGGAAGATCTTCATGGACCTGGATCCTGACCTGTTTGACGAGTGCTTGATCAAGTTCCAGGAAGATGAAGCAAAGGAAAAAGAGGTTCAAGACAAGCGTGAAGCCACATGGAAGCGCTTGGAGGAGGTTGCTGCATCCAAGGTGGTCAGTAATGAAGCAGTTCTGGTCCCTCGGTTTCTGCCATTTCAGACAGCTTCAATCAGCCAAAGACCTTCTGCTGGGGGTTGAACATTTTGAAATATTTTCAGTTGTCTCTCAGGGGAAAATCCTAGGGAAGCGGCCATGCTTGTGCCTTTTTTGAGTTATCTGGTCTGGAGGATGAAACAACAGTGTACAGGGATCAGGTGTATTTGAGGATGCGTCGTTTCACTTCTCGGTTGCTATTTTATTTGTAATCTAAACTGGAGGGACTGTATATATTATCTATGCATATGAAGGCTGCCATTTTATCGTCTACATTCTGCAAGATGGCAATAGAGTAACTTGATGACGGACTTCAAGTTGTTGCAGTGCCGCTACTTAAAGAAGTACTGGGTTGGTTGATTCATTGGTTGTGGTTCCTTTTTGTCAACATTCTAAGGGATGGCTTGCTATGGCTTGCTAGGCCAAAGCCGCTGGTCCTCTACCATCTTCCATTAAATTTATTTTCTTTGATATCATAATCAGAATACTTGCTTTTTCTTTGTCGCTTTCTTATGTGCCTGCCTTGTTTTTGAAACGTTTCATTCGCTAAACGTTTATTAGCCTCTCGGCTCAACCTTGCTTAAGATTATCCACGATACCGGTAAATGGGTACCTGGCCTTTACGTTCGCCTATTGTTGGAAGTAAGAAACACCATATGTTGAACTATCGACACAATGATGTGTCCAGTTTATATGCTAATTTCAGGACACAAAAATGCATTCGAACCCTTTTAGGAGAACCTTTGGGCTTTGTTGTCCTGGCTGTCACATAAAGGGGAGTTCTTTGGTGTGTTTTTTGGCGTCGGCCGGGTCTTTGTGACATGAATTTTGGTGGCATTCTGTTCTCTCAAGAGACCAAGTTACAGCCCTCAGGGTTTAACGCAGTTGGGTAGGCTGGTGGGGAGGAATACCTCACTAGTTCGAACCCGGTGGTTGTTACACCGCCGCAGAAGTCAAAACAGGCATGAGGTACTAGCACACAGTCGTATGCTAGCAGGCGACCGATAAAGTTTCTTGTCCCAAGTGCAGTTGCGCTCAAATTGGACTACTGGTCCACATATCATTTGTGTCTCACTTTATAAATGAGACGTTATTGACAGATGTCTTGGGCAAGTAATGGTGATTGTGTTCAGGCTGAACACGTGTTCCCCCTCCCCCCTATACGATATGAGCCATGTTCGTCTGAGCACATGACTCGGCATCTTAGACAGGGTCGGTCTGAAAATTCTAATCAAGACCCAAGTGTTGACTATGATCCCTAATGTCTGTATGAAACCTGTTTTAATGAATTGTGTATTGCCAAATATGTGGATATGTGGTGTTCTGCTACAAGGGACGATCCAGGAGTCTTTATTTGAGTGCTCGCTCTTCCACGGAAACTTCATACTTGGAAGACTCGGCTTCTGCTCTCTCAACACTCACAACTGATGTCTCACAAACAAATATGTAGATGATTTTCTCAAGAGCAAGGGATCATATCTATCGCAACTTATTAAAGTCTTGGAACAGTATATTTGTTTTTCCAGGCAAGTCGAGCAATCCCTAAAATGATATCCGGTTTGTAAAGATGTCATCTAGATACACGGGGTGATGGGGCCTTGACGCTTTTGGCTTTTTCTTATAAGCTGATATGGTTCAGGAATCACGAAGGGTTTACGAGAAGGTGAACGAACATCTTTTCAACCGTATAATGTTCTAAAATTATAATTTGATTCCACTCATAATCCGACTTGATTACTTGCATCTGATTAGTTAATGATGTTTGGATTTTATGCTGCCAAAACATGTCACTGGAACGCAGCCTCGTTAGTGAAGGCCTATGGTGCGATGATTGTTTGAATTGCTCTTAACAATTTATGGCGCTTTGAATAATAAATTTTGAAATTTTAGTACATATGATTTTGTTAAGAACTGTCGCAAAATAAGCATTTCATTGCTAAAAAACGCAGTTAATCAACTGTCTATTGCCAATGCATCTTTTGCGATGACTTTTTGACGATACAAAAACAACCTCCATCACGCAGTGTGTATATATATATATATATATCACCAACCTCCATCTCTTTATATTTTCTTCTTGTTTTTCTCTCAACCATTGAATGCGCATCATCATGAGTGAACTGGATGATTCTAAATAACCGGATTAACCATTCACTCAGAAAAACCAGTAATTGTGCCTGGATGCATAAAATCTCACATGTTCCGCTAGGGTGGCAAAAAGGTCGGATCTATGACGGCTAACAATATTAGAGGTCAGATTTGGATTGGATCTGGGCACAATAGAAAATGACAAAAGGAAATCAATCCAGATCTGATCCATCTCCAAGCCTAGACCGCTTTCATTTGCTCGCAGAATTGATAATAGATCAAAAAAAAAAATTATGTTAAAGGAAAAGTAAAAAGGGATATTTTGTAATTTTTTAGTCGTAGCAGGAAGTTTTTTATCTGTTGCTGTGGAGGTTACACTTAGAAATTACTAGTCAAAACGGCCAATCACCTTGTAGGGCCCACATTCAGGAAAACTCCGTGGATAAATTTCTAACTAAAACAAGGTAATTTTACAACTCAATAAGGCTCGGAGTGAAAAATTATTGAAGATATAAAGCTGAAAAGCCAAAAAAAAAATATTGAGACATTTACAACTCGCAATAACGCGAAACCATTTTGCAGAAGACAAAATACTCATGAGCAAAGGCTGTTCTTGATTTTGTTCTCAATAAACGTCCGAACCGAAGGTTCTCTGCCTAAGAAATCTGCCAAGATATTAATGGCATGCTTGGATCCTCCTGGTGCATATACCTGTAAGTAGCATGAAATGCCTTATATATAAATAGAAGGTAGTTGAATAAAAGTTTGCTCGTAACGGCTAATGAACTTAACCATCTCCATCGGAAAACTGTTTCATTTGTATTCATGAAGGACTGATACATGGCTCCTTGTGTTAACTTAGCCAATTAACTTGAAAAGTAAACGGCAGGCTTACCTTGTTTCTGAATTGCAAGCCTACCGACTGGCTTAGAATATCATTCTGAAATTTTGACACGAAAAGATCAGTGGCAAAAACCTGCATATTTGATACCAGTTGGTTATGAGCACAGGAGCAGAATATTTAAGATCAATGACTGCACTCAGCAAATAGCATTCAGAGCTTTAACCTGACTCCAGATGCGACTGTAACAAGTGGATTCATAGCCAACAACAAGACGTGGGAAACATGAAGCTGGATTTGTTCCCTCTAGTAATGGAATTCCTAACATAACCTTCAAGGAGAATTGCAAATTAAGTGTCCATTTTTCACCAGCCAAATCACAAGAAAGGTCTGCATGTTTTTATTACCTTTGGGTGGAGGTGCTTGAGAAGCTCAACGATGTCTAGATTTTCGCCAGAATGAACTATCTGGTCCAGGAGACCTGTTGATGGTACAATTTAGTTGATAATCAGATATTCCGTCTATCTTAGAAATCTTAAAAATATATTCAGGCATGAAATCTCATTGTAGAAAAAATAGTATCAAGAACAAATAATAAATGTCACACAAACAATAATCCAGAGACTTATTCGGTTAATATCAAGCTAATAAATTAAAAATGAAGTGGGTAATCCAAAATCACTAGTCAATAAAAGCACAGCAAAGAAGTGATTCTTCGCCTAAAAAAACTAACAAAATTTGCCTACTTACAGCAGAGAATTTCTTGTTTCATTTTCAAAGCAGAGAAAGAGTAATGCCTCCTTTTTAGTGCTCTACATATATCATCTGTTATGGGCTTTGTGATGTCCTGCAAATGAAGTACTCCAGGTCATCTCGTCCATCAACGAAAAAGTTCTAAGCATTCATTTTCTAGAGAAGAATAAAACTATATCTGCAGGATCTCTGTAAAACACGCAGAACTATAAAAATGCTGCCTAATTTATGACTGCCAATAAGTAATTTTCATTTGTTTTAGAACTGGTTCTTCAAAACAAATGTATATAAAGACTTTACAGCGGAAAATTATACAATGTGAAATCTGATACGATGATGGTGATGATACATAAGTTGAAATCAAGGGGAAATAGTTGCAGATTTAAATTACTGTTGAATCTTAAAGTGATGCATGGGCTAGAGCATTTTCAGAGAGGAACTAGTGGACCAGAATTTCACTTGAATCTTAAAAGCTGAGTCAAATGTGTCGTAAGATGAACGAATAAACAAAGTTGGACTAGATTGCAATAGAAGAATAGACCAGTAGGGCCAATAATTTTTATTTCTCGCTTCTTCCTTTTCTGCTTTGAGAAAATCCCTGTTTAGAGATTGTTGACCCTTGAAGTTGAGTCACCCCTTTCCAGACGTCACTTCAATTTGCAGAAAAAGGACAAATTTTACTTGTGATGACAGTATTGATGAATTACTGGCATCTGTATAATGAGTAAACCACTAGCCACCCAACAAGACGTGCTTGAAATTCTCCATTATTTAGAGGGAAGAACAAGCATTTGCATACCATCCATATTTTGTAGCCATAACATCTTATGTCCACTACATGGAAATCATCCTTTTCCTCGCACTTCTTGCAATCATTTAAGATCAGGTAATAACAGACTTCTGGTCAACAAACAGAAGCTACAGAACAGGGTGAGCGAGAAATTCTCTAATTTTTTTGTAAAAGGTCATATTTGAATCCATGTTATTCTTTGCCTTTGTCCCTAACTTACAGCAAAATCATTTCCCTAAAACCAAAAGACCTTATATTTTATCAGAAGCATGTTTAAGAATATCATCAAATTGTTGAGTACATAAATGTGTTGCAACGTCATTGAAGATGCATTATTTCTAATGGTGCTCCTGTGATCATAGCTTGTTGCATTTTTTGAGTCCATTTTCTTTAACAATGCATAAACAAAATCAATGTGCCAGTAATCAAAAGATAAATGCTAATTAGAGTGTCTTAACAAACATAAACATTTAAACTTTAATTATTGAAACAAAAGAAAATGAAAAACAATCGAAAAGGACACACCTGATAATGGCCTGACATCATTTTCAATGGAATATTTTCATAGCACCTGCAAAAAAAATACACAAAAACTCTGCCAATTTGCATATTTACTAATATGACTAGCAGGAAAACCCAAGAAAGGTGTGGATACCAGTTCTCCAGCATGCAGCTACATATTTCAACAAAATCAGCTTCCATACGAAGCCCAGAGAATCGAGCAAATGATGACCGGTTACAAAGGTGATGGACCTGACATAAGCATTTCAAAAGATTTCCTGTTTCATCCAGTCAAACTTAACAAGGGCTACTATAACTGCAAGATAGAGCACAAGAGCTAAGAGTTGAAAAACTCGGAAACCATTAATGTGTCTTTTATTTCTCCTATGTGGCAGATAAGAAGCCAGATAGCAATTAGCAAAGATTGCGTAGAACCTGTCTAACTTGGATTTACTGGACTGAGAGAATCTACATCTAAAATTTACAATCATGGATACCAGCCCTAAGCCTCAATAGTCAACATTTTAGTCTTAACCAACTCAAAGAAATGGCAAAGGAACCACCACAAACCTGCGGTTACAAGAGAAACGTTTCTAGTCATTATATGTAATAATGTTGTGAAAGACGTATAGTATCCCATATCAGTCGGGCCCTACAGGACGTATCGTAATGTATAGTAAAATTATTTTATCAATTCAGGAAGAATTAAAAAATCACATATATATATATATATATATATATATATATATATATATGTGTGTGTGTGTGTGTGTGTGTGTGTGTGTGTGGATCATGACAACTGAGATATGGCCATCAAAATAATTTCTTACATCCTTTACAAATCTAACATGGCAGATGTGTCTATGACGGCCCATTTACACAGAATAGGCATTCAAACCAAGATAGTTGTATCCAAAGGTATGAACCTTTGAGGTCAGAATACTTGTAAAAATTGTGGATAGATCATTCTCAAGCCTTCATTAACCTGTCTTTCGTAATTGAGCAAATGTAAGAATTCTTACAAAATCAGTCATGTACAAAGTAGACCACATCCGTAGGCTTATGTTTATAAGAAAACCAGTCAGAGTTTCGATACATTCAGTTGTCCTCGTCCATTTATTGATGTATTTGTGTAGGTAGATAGAGTCAAACCACAAGTTCATTGAATAGAATCCCACAACTACTTTTTCTGGTTAGATCACATTGGAAAGGGAAGCAGGTAGAAAATGCTCAAAATTAAGTTCCCCTGATATGCAGGGTCAACAAAGGTAACACGCGACAGGCTTCAACACCCTGAAGGCAATGAATAACTTCAAAGGTCGGTAAATGGAAGTTCAGAAATCAGAACATGGATCCTTTGGAAATAGAGTCTTGCAGAAAAAAAAGTCAAGCTATAAGGAGATGCTATCAGGATGTCTCCTGTCCAGCAAGATTAAAGAAACTTTACAGAGAAAAAAACACCATACCACGTGGCCAAACTCATGAAATAATGTAACCATTTGTGAGAAACACAACACACTCGAAATGCCATCAGATTCCTTGGGAAACTGAGCAATAAGGACTGCCACTGGCATCTGAAAACAAGAAAAAAGGAATCATGAGTTTGACATTGGATATTAGTTACAAAGGGATAACATAATAGAGTGATCAAGTGAGTTGTACCATTTCTCAGTAAACATCTAAAATCTCATATATATCAGTTTGCAAATGAAACAAGTATATCACATCCATATGCAGTAAATCATACAAGTATAGCAGTCCAATTCTATATAAGTTCCCTGCCAGGCCCACGCTTCCCCCACTCCCATCAATATTTTGCCTGGTTCTTCAATGTACGCAATTACTCTTCTTCTATCTCTTGATTCCTTGAATATAAAACTTACCATTAATAAAGAAATGTTTCTAATGTCTGCAAGCTTTCATTTTCAGCAGTAACACCTATTCCTACAAAATATTCATTCTTCTCAAAGCAGAGCTAAAAGAAAAGAAAAACTTGTACCTGCCTTGAACCGTTGACGTACAAGCATCCAGTCTGAAGAGGAAGGACACACATATGATCATATTTACCTTCCCTGAAAGACACACACATGTAACCATTTCAATTACTGGAACTCACAGAAATTTAACTGCACTAAATCAAATTCACTAACGTCTCTTGAACCTGGTATACAAATCAAGGTAGAAGTAGCCCAATAACTCATGAGAGGTCACATCTAATGCTGAGAACAACTGTACATCATTGTGCCACACATGTGCTCCTTTAATCTCCTTGAAAATCAGGCCTGGAAAAAAATGATACATAACAGAATCTCACTTAACCAAGAAAAAGAGGACATTTGAATAATGAGAATTTTATGAGAATAGGATGATAGGATATGTAGACCACTTGCTTCAAAATTTTGAACAAGAGAAAATGTGCCAGCTCAATTTTGAGAAAATTCTCACTACGACCTACTTAGCACCAATCATTCATGTAAGGGTCGTAACTATCAGCTTTTAAAGAAGCCTCAGAATTGGAGTGAAATTTATCACACTTCTCACTTTGTACGCACCAAAGGCTAGAAGTTTGTGAAAAAGTTGGGAAAAGAAACCTTGCCCTGAATTTGATACAGTATTGAAGCAAAATAGTCCATTCAAGTCTTTAAATATTTACCAAACAATTCCTGAAATATTTTCAGAACACCGGAGACAACCAATCCAATTGGAAAGTACTTCTTGGCAACTCCATAGCTAATCTTGACATCCTCGTCCTCGGATTTCCGTATGTAGTATAATAGATCTTCCATGCCAAAAGGAAAGTCTCCTTCCTCCATTTTCTGAATGTTTATTTGCATGAACAACCACATTAATTCATCCATAAAAAAGAATGTAAAGCAACTTTTGTCATTCATCATAGACAACCTTTAGTGTTTTAAGCAATGCAAGTTCCCTAGCAGCAAGCTCTTCTAAAGTCGCTGATATATCCTCCAGAAATTCAATAACCTGGAAAAAAACAAAATCCATGAAATGACCAACCAGAAACAGCTATAGAGTACATAAAATTCAAAGTAAAAGCATTTGAAAATCCTTAAAAATTTTTAAAACATCTAAAGTAGATAAGTGTTAATGATCATAAAAGACTTGCAAACAACAAACAAAGATATGATCATAAAAGCACAGCTCTAGCCTTTTCAGTATTTCCTTAGTCTTCTATACCCATCAAGCGAACAAATCATATGGTTTCATCATATGAGCATAAAGAAGCAACCTAATAATGCTGCCTCATTCCAAAACTGAGCTTGATGGAACTGATGAAGAGGATGCCCCATTTAGCACATGTAAATGGGTTATTTCATGACATTCAGTTTTACCTTTCACCATTCCCAAGGGAAAAGTTTACCATCAATTCTTCAAGGCACATTTTCAAACATTTGCTTTTCCACAGAAACAACCATTTCGAATTTAAATGAATTTTTGACATAAACATGATCAATCTCTCCAACACGTACTGTTTTCATTTCTCCTCGTTGCAGAAAACCTAAGATCAAATTCACTCTATCCATTCTAAGAATATATTAGAATTCATCAAAGCATGAATGCCTGGAACTAGAAATAATGAAGGCCCTGTAAAGGATAAACAAAATAAAAAACTAACATGTTATATCTTACTCTTTTACATGAGTTAAGCTTGCATGGATCATATTTCCAAAACAGCACAAGATGATTGACCAGACACTTAATACATAAAAAAACAGACATGCATATAGATTACATGCAGATGCACAAGGATTTACAAACAAAAATCTGATCCTTCCAGCTTATAATATCTGACGCTTACATCTGAAAATCCATAACAGAAGAACAGATCACTAGGTCTTTGATCCCATATCCGTACAGTTAATTATGCAAAAAAGTAGCTGAAAGTACCATGTCTCAGTTAGGAGTTTGCAACCCATCAAAGCTGCATATGTGCATAAAAACAATTACCAATAAATAAGCCTATGCACATGAATATGTACACGCACACACACATATATATATAACAAATATACATGCACCCATATAGCGGGGTCACTGATTATGCAATAATGCAGAATGTTTAGCACATAAAACACCCGATTTATTAGCCACACGTCTTGACGTCTTAGCAGATGGGCATGATTTCCATCTTGAGAATGTTAAGATTGATGGTCTACAAACATGACCCTTTCTAGCTGCTCTCTACTCCATTAAAGGAATAGGAGTTAATGAAGAGAAAGATAGGGGGCAGTTAAGGTTTGTCACGTTTGCATTAGCCAGAATCTAATTAATATCAATGTAAAATATCATACACTACTCACTAGAGATGCACCATCTTGTATTCATCATATGCTAGGTTTCCATAAAACTTTTATAAAAAATAAAATTTACACCTTTAGGTTCAAGGGTGTAATGCGACTATATCAGTGGTCAGGTCACATTTTACTCTTAGACTTTTGTATTAGGGACGTGAAATTTAAATTCATATAATGGATGCAATTTGATTACTGCATTTTTGTTAAATTGGTGATTCATGCTTGTGATTTGTTACTTTAGTAAGCAACTCATGCTTGTGCAACTCTTTTTCTTTTTTTCTTTTCTGTAGGAACTATTTTTATTATTTTTTCCTCTATGATTCTAACATGGCCTTTTAATATTAAAAATCTGTGATTTATAAATTACGTTACATCGAGCACCTAACTTTGAACCGAACACATCAAAGTTACATTACACACACACACACACACAATGCCAAGTAACAGATATAATAACTCAAGTGAATCAGTCATGTAACAGGTTCAACTCTGAGAATGTGTCGTCAATAACATATACTGAAAAGTGATCCCAACCCCATCACAGCCAAGGGACTAATGAAAAGAAAATTACAGTTAACTTCCAGGAGGCTGTATGAGACCTTAGCAGAAGTCTTTGGCATTCTGAGGTCAAGAGCAAAGTCAGCAAAATTTGAATACCCTAACAATCGAGCTAACCTGTGTCGCAATTTCACCTGATGACAGAAATAATAATAATGATAATGATAATAATAATAAATCAAAGCAAAAGCAAATAAATTTACTTCTTATATATCATATGCAAATCACAAATCATACAAGATTTTGAAGATGGCAGACATGGCAACAATACTTATGAATGATACTAGAACAATGATCAACACGAAAGCCAAGGAGAGAAATGGTATGATAGAAAGATAATTGAGATAAGGTGCAAAGAGAACTTAGAAAACAGTGAACTCAAAAGATTGACAAACTATTGAAGAGACCTGTCTCAGTACAAGATTTCTTTATTCTTTATCTTTTTCTGTAGAGTGTAGAATAATGCAGAGATATCAAAAATGTTAGCAGCTACTTGTACTCTTACAGATAATAAAGTAGTCCTAATGCATGTCCCATGGATTGCCTATTCTGCTTTGCACATCATGTACTCCTATAAATGTCACGTTAAAAATTCCAGAAAAAGTTTTCATAAATATAGGCCTCAAGGAGAGGAAATTAAGGCTGGCATCGGGCCACCCTAGCCCAATAAGGAGTCGAGCTCGGGCTCGGGCTGGGCTGCAGCCCATAACTGCGGCCTGGGCCCGGCCTGGCCCAATTAACATCAAAAAATAATATTTTTAAATATAAAATAATGTAGAAATATAATTAATTATAGTAAAATATATATATATATGATAATAATATAATAATATTAAATATAAGTTATCGAGCCACATGCCAACCCGGGCCAGCCCAATGGGTCCAAGCCCGAGTCGGGCTGGGTACCCGGCCCGGTGCCCACGCTTAAAAATATTTTGCTTTAACACCTTAATTTCGTCATGCTTCTAACAAAGGAAATTTGCAATTGCTAATGTAGCTCAGGAAAAAATATAGGAACATAGAATATGCTTGATTAATGAATGTCTCAAGTTGGTGAAATTTTTAAATACTGGCCCATAAGGTCCAAATCTTGACTCGCAGAAAAAGATAAGAATTTACATGTACATGTGTGTAAACATGCAGAGAGAGAGAGAGAGAGAGAGAGAACATGTTGCATATAGTGATCAATATCGCACACAACAAAACTGCCAAGATTTATAAGAAACCAGCAACTATGCCTAGTAACTGTCCAAGGCAAGTTGCTTCCATGGAATATCTATGTAGCCAAAAGGTCACACAGACTTATGCCAATGCTTCCTTGACCAGCTTGGCTGCCTAGCTTAAAGCAACTGTCCGATTCAGGTGCCTGCCCACCACCCAATGTGGGGAATGCAGAGACAAATGTATTTTCTTGTTCTTGTTAGAAAAACAAAAAGGTGGTTGGAACTCCCTTCTCTTCCTTTTTCCACTTCTTTTGCATATCTATCTGTTTCTTTAACCTCTTTTTCAGCCTACTATTTCCCCCTCCTTTCACTTTTCTTATGTAGCTTCTCTTTTTTGCTTATTCTTACTTGAGAAGACCCAGCCCCCTTTTCTTCCTTTTCACCTTCCTGTTCTGCTTGTTCTTCTTTTTTATTCTTTTTTTTCCTTTGTTTCCCTTCCCTTCTTTTTACTTTTTTGCTATGATCCCCTTCTTCTTTCTTCTTAAAATCATCCTCAATTGATGTTATTTATTTTGTTTAGGCATTGCATTTCTTGATTACTGGCTATGAAATTTGACATGCTTAATCATTTGTTAATATTAGGTAATATAAGCTATTTGAATATAGCACATTGGATAAATTTTGCAGTAACCCTGGTAGACCTTTAGTGTTAATTCACTTAAGTACTTATTGTTTGTGTTGTTAAATGCCTATATCTGTTCAAGTTTGTCCTAGTGTTATATTAATGCACATGATGGAATTATAAATTATATATGTACATCAGTTCTATAAAAATACATGTTTGAACATTTAATCATGAATTTCCTTTTTGGCCTTTTCGTTTTGGCAACCACCTGGTCGTGCATAGGCACCACCTGGAGACTTTGACTACATGATGAAATATATTGTGTAAGTAAGAACTACTAAAGGTAAAAGAATTGGGATTCACAAGACTCATATGATAGCAACACTCAAAATTACATGTGCAAAAAAGCGCATGATCCACAAATATAGACAAGTACCAGTTTTTCCAAAATTTGCATATTATTGCTTCCACATCTTTGCCCACGTGCCACAGCTACAGCTTTTCTGGTTGCTCCGACCTACATGAACAATTATGATTCATGAAGAAACTGAGTGCATTAGGTACCTTAATACCTTGTGTGGCCAAAGCCTCACATAGCAGTTATTGTAGAGGGAAGCAACAGAT
This sequence comes from Nymphaea colorata, assembly GCF_008831285.2. Classification (NCBI taxonomy): domain Eukaryota; kingdom Viridiplantae; phylum Streptophyta; class Magnoliopsida; order Nymphaeales; family Nymphaeaceae; genus Nymphaea; species Nymphaea colorata. The sequence continues at coordinate 1,235,241 of NC_045140.1, forward strand.
ACAAACATGAAGACATGCCCAAAAACAAAAAAAGAAGAAAGAAAACCTTTCCGGTTGTGATGTATCCGGGTTTGGTGTTGAAGATGAAACTCATCCTAACCCTATCTCAATGGTTCATCTCCAATGACAACACTGGTTGTTCAATGGTGTTCCATACTATGTCACGCTATGGATGCGGATGGGGCACCGACATGGTGCTGGATGCGGTCAGAGCATGTGCAGTGCAGTCAGCCACACGGCAACATTACCTTTCACCTCTTTTCAATTAAAAAAAGAAATAGTTAATGAGGATTAGGATAATGGGCATTAGGGCTTGGTCAAACCCCATTCACCCATTTTCGATCTAATCTGTTTCAATTCCCTCCCTCTTCTTAGGCTCCTCTCTCTAGCCACGGTGCTCCTCTCAACATGTCCAATCTCTCTCTCTCTCTCTCTCCTCCCTCTTTCACATAGCCTCCTTGAGACATCTTTGAAGGGATTGAGGTTGACCTTCAAACACAGGCGTCCAGGTCAACATCCTCATCCCTCCTTCAGGCATAAAGGGATGATGTCAATACTGACTGTGCTTAAAACTTTACATGAAAATAACCTTGTTAAAAAAGTTTATTCAAAAAGGCAGTATATGACTAAGAAATGTAAAAAAATGAAAAGAGAAAAATTACAGATCATGGACAAATAACGGTAATAAATTAATAATGCTATAAAAAAGCTACATAAACCAGTTTACATACATAATATGACTATATAAAAATACAGCCACACTTGCAACTATTTTTTTTTTTAAATCACTGAACCCACACCCACACTTGTGAGACATAGGTGCCATGGCTGCATTATTAGTGGAAGAGCGTGCCGTGGAGATTATGACGGAAGGTCCTTCCTGTTGGTTATGTACCGACAGTGAATTTGAGTCGTTAATGGCAGCATTGCATCTCGATGATGGGTAAAGCACTGCCAATAATTAATTTCATCAATGATGGTTGAAGAGAATATTCAGTCACATTGGAGAAGCCCCCAAATTTCTCATCAATGATGGTGTCTTAACATTTGCAGATTGAGGCTTCATCTCTAAATCTGAACTTTATGTGGTATTGGAAGAACCCATGAGGTCTTCATTGACAATGGCGGAAATGTTGTTGTCAGAATGGGGGCAAAAATTACCATCAATGTTTTTTGGAGTACAAGCACAGAAGGAATGTTGTTGAGGCTTTCCTCCCAACATCAAAAGGGGATGGCAATGCTGAGCAGACACCAACAAATGGAGACTGCATCAACAGCCACAAACTCCAATAGCAAGTCGACAGAAACCTGTCAACAATCTCTGAGGTATGCAGTCTTAAAGTGGTGAACATTCTCTACCTCCAAACAATCGACAAAGATGATGTTTGTCGATGTTGACATTCAACATCGATGCCGAAACGATGGGATGCCCTAACCAGCCTAAGCACATGGGTGGAGTGCTCTAGCCCATACTTGTGTTGTTGGTATTGCTCCAGAGAGAATGAATGAGGTGTGTAGCTTCATATTACAGCGAAAGGTGGAAGAAGAAGATGCTATTGAAGCAAAGGGAGTTGACACTCTCTGCTGTTGAAACACAATACAAGAGAGGCTGTTGTGTTGCCATAACAAATAAAAAAATAATCCCCAAAAAAAAGTTGCACTCCTCATGTTTCAACCTTATTTTCAGAAAAATAGTTCTGAAATTGCTCAACAATTATGGAACTATTTTCCTGCATTTCATGGCAGACTTCGATTTTTTTCACTTGCATAGTGGAATTCCAAAAAAAAAAAAAACAAGTTTAGAGTGAAATATTACGAATTTCAGGAGGGCATGACCCTCTAGCAAAAAGCCTCATTCAGAGGTTACAACTGCTAGTGTTCTTTTATCTCTCTTCCCTATTCATTGAAAGTTTATATTTCTCTCTAACAGCAAACATGCTGCACATGATATGAGCAAATCGTCACTATTTAATAACCAACTTGTGTAACTTCTCAGATCTAGAACTTCCAACAGACCTTTTTTTTATTTTTGGCACACAATTTTGTAAATTATTCTGATCTGCAAACAATCCACTCCTTTGGTTGACTGCATAACTTCAACCAAATTTGAATGAGGACTGAATATATGATCACTTTAGTCTTGATTTTGACAAGAAAGGCTCTCAATCAAAGAGAATGAAAAGATGCTGTCAACTAAAGGAAAGTGGATCCTGTACATAGCAAAAAATTCTACATGCAAGCTTACAGGTCAAGCACAAATAATGAAAGAATATGCTATAACGCAAAGAGTGGCTTTGTAATGCCCTTTAAAAACCAAGTTTGGAAGTTTGATTTGATGTGTTTAGAACATTTAGATATGCCTCCCTTTGCTACTGAGCTGGGGAAGGTCGAAGTTAGCAGCAAAAATAAACACACATAAATTTTCAGAAATGCTTCATAGCAAGTGTGGAAAAGGTCTTTCAAAAGTACACTTAGTTGGAAGGCCAAGGTCAAACTTTATCTTGAATGAATGTAAATCCTTAAGAAACTTTTTGGGAACTTGTTTGTCAACCCACTACCCTGAATGGATTGAAATATGGTTGAAAATTTCTACCCAGTTTAGAGCAAGAATTAGGATCTTTGGGAATAGACCTAGACGTATTTTAGAATTTTAAATAATGCCTCCCATGAAGAAGCTCAGGTTTCTACCACTTACCCTGAGGGTTCACTGATTTAGCATTGACACAAAGGTTTACTTGGAGTCTCAAATGAGATGGATTGATATGGGATTCTGGAATCTTGAAAAAGGTGAGACTGCCCTCTCAAACCTTATGGTTTCTGCTTCTGCCTTGAACAACTTTATGGAAAAGCATTGATAGGCATGATTTACCCAAACGTAGTGCCGTATAGACTGTACAGCAAGTAGTCAGAAGATCCAGTCAAGATGGCACAAGCATGGTAGATAATTGATACTTCTAATGGACACATTGACTCCAATACTAAATAGCCACGCATTGCATACAATGACAGGGGAGCTATGTCACGGGTGATGGTGTTGGTGCTTCTCCGACACAGCACATCCAGTTCGATCAACCGAACCGGGCCAAAACTGACCATTTTAATTGTGTGCATAACTAAATTACCTCTGCAAAAAAGTTCATATTTAAATATAGATAAATAAGGCAACTAAACAGTTAAATAACTATGTAACAAGTGATTTATATACATACACACACACACACACACACATATATATATACATCCTCGCCGCACCCGCACCTAAAATTTTTTTGAAAAATTGCTGCATCCAAACCTGCACCAGTACCCGCACCCATGTGACATAGCAGGGAAGCAGGAAGGTGAAAGAATCAAAGTGGTAACATGCGACCACTTAGCTGCAACCAATAAGCTTACAATACCTAAAAGATTAATAAAAAGATAAAAGCAAGCAATTACATGCCTTACAGTGCTCCAGTATGGCTGATGTATGATGACTTCTCAAGCTGATCTTTAGTTTACCATTCTCCTTCCTATCTAACATCTGGATACAAATTCTTTCATAAGTATCTACAAATGCTAACTGCAACCTGAAAAGCACTAAACTTAGACATTTATGACATTGAACATCACAATGGACAGATTTAGAAAAATCCTAGCAAGTCCAAACTACTTGGAGAAAAATTTAAAATAACACAAACAGGAAGATGAGGACTGGCAAGAAGAGATGGCCAGAGCAAAAATCCTCGTGAGACTTGAAGTATATGGTCCCATATGCTAGCAAAATTCACAGAGGTTCAGTGGAAACTCGGATCAGTGGCATCATGTCCACATATGTAGAAGCATATATGATAGTATTTGTTAGACTCTTGCAAGCAACTCCATTCAATTCTAGCCCGTAAAACTCTAGAATAAGAATAAGTTTATGAAAATCAGACTAAAGGGATATCCACTTAAAGAAAGAGAGATTTTAGAAGTTAAGTTATTTTATGAAATAACAGCATCAGATATAGTTATGGAATTCTATGACAAAACCACAAAAAGATGCCCGAAGAGCAATGAAGTTCAAAAGACAACAAGAGAAAGAATATCAGCAAGTTCATAATGTCTAAATAATCTGTTCTAAGTAGCAGACATAGTTATCAGGTTCCCCAAAAAAAGTGTTAAAACAAATTCACCCACAAATAGGTCAAAAAACTGACTTCTCATTTCACTCAACTGTGCAAAATGCCCCAAAAAAAACTTGTAAACGTCTATTTTTGATATATGATAAGTATTCAACATGACATGCATATGGACATATGCTTATTCGGGATAATCTATTAACATCCAGATAATCTATTAACATCCACTAAATTTAGAAAAAAAAATCTGGAAATTCCTTGTAACATAAATGCTGCTATATAGCACACGTGCATCACATCTTTTATGTTGATTATTGAAGCAGATAACCAGTAATCTTGACCAAGAATGAACATAACTTCTATCATACGGATCCACACTTGGGTCCAACCCCAACTATAGTCTTAGGTCAACTGGGCTCCTGATCAGTCGTACCGTGTGGTTCTATATCATAAAAATTTGCTGATTAGAGTTGATGCGACCAGCACCTCAGCTCACAAGTAAAAAATTGACAGTGCATATTTGCTTCACTGGTTCCAGATCCTACAACTTTCTAAGAAGTACACCATCAGTTTGTCATACCTTCAACTAACTACTGGGCTGTTGGTAACGGATGCAAATCATGTGATTATTATTGTCCTCTCCCTTACCACAATAGGCATATCCATCTGCTTCAGTGCTATCACTTTTGCAAACACATAAGCTAGAATATAGACTTTTTATTTTGAATTACAGCATTTGTATGTCACTGGAGCAACAGACATCAATTGATTCAACAACTGCAAGAGTATGTCAGTCTGACTGAACGTAAGCAAATTAAATTACCAAATGAAAAACAAAATCAATTTGCCAACCTTGATAAACTCTGAAGGCATTCCAGCAAGCTGTTCTTCTGAAAACAGAAGGAAATCACAGTCCTCATCCATATTTTGTATGTATTCATAGCTTAGCTCATCTATTTTTTCCCTCAACCTGTCAAGTTCTTCTCTCTTGCTTGAAGCCAGGTTTACACCATTTCGCTCAAACTCTCTAAGCTGTGACCATTAGTAATCAGTAATAACATTAGGAGAAAAATAAGAATGAAGTGAACTAGATAACACCTGGAACTGGTTGTGTGGAAACCAAGGCATATTAAGCCAATCAAGGAGAAGCAATTGACAGTGGTGAATAAAAAGAAGTGAGATACAAAAAGAGGAAGAGAGAGGATGTTGAGGCCAGAGATTTATTGTATTGATTATCACCTAAAAGGTTTGAGTCTATGACACCATTATGTACAAGAAAATAATTAGGGTGCAGAATCAAGCAGAACATTTATCTTGATTTTTATGAATGCAGACTTCATAATCAACCAGATAATAGTGAAAGAAAACGAGGTACTAGCAAGAATGCATAGTGCTTATTTTTGTTGCACGCAGATATATAGGATAGTCAACATTTCAGTTTTATTAGATAAGCTTTCAATTACGAGAACCAGTGAGATTCTAACATTTGTCTATGCACTCAGAAGCTCAAGTCAAACAGGTTTTGCACAAGATCCTTAAGTGAACCAACATGTGATGAGAAGTAGCTCCAAAGACAAAAGGAAATTAATGACCATATCTCACTAAAAAAGGTGGTATCACAATCTTCGGTCACTGAATCTTGATAAACCAAATAATCTTTCTTTGACATGAAGTTACTCTGGGAAACGTTATATATATATATTTGGCCAAAAGACATTAACGGCTATATAATAAACCAAACCATCAGTAGTCATGCAACTGTTGAGTCCAAGACTTGATGGTGTTTAATGTGATGTATTGGAAGCATGTCAAGATACAGGGTGATACAAGAAGGATTCTGAGTGCCAAAACATGTATATATTGTATATTTCAGTATTTATTTTTATGTATAATAACTTTGTCTTGTCCTGGAGGGCATTTAGATGATTCAGACCAACTACCTATTTGGGTGTCTAACAGCTTGAAATTCTAGCTATTCTTGGCACTCCCAGCGGCTAGTTGGGAATCGCACTGTCACTCCCTCTTGCATGTTTTAATGCTCAGCCTCCACTTGTGAACAAACATGTCTTTTATATGCATTTTCACTTTTCAATGTTCAAACAAAGAATTACTCCATTCAAACCTCGTGCTTGAGGGCGTTATCACAAATAATGTCCTCTCGAGCATTAATCCGGAAGCTGTTTTTCTCAGGCACATCTCAGGAACTCAAAAAAATTGAGAGGAGAAAAAAATAATAAATATAAAAAACCAAGTTTTCTACCTATCTTCTTTCAAAAACATTGATCAAAATTCAAAATAATTAATAATATATTTAAAAAACCTCAAGAAAAATAAAAAACCTTATCATTTCTTTGAAAAAAGGGAAAAACACAAGCAAGACATGTTTCTCTACATTTTGCCATTTTAATTTTCCAAATATCATTTTACCTTTCTTATTTTCCTTTACTTTTCTGTTTTTTTCACCTTCTTTTGAAAAAGAATGCTGATACTTGTGACAGTGCTCAAGACTATTTCTATTCTTGTGTATTTGGCTCTTGGCAACAGAGGCGGAGCCAAGGGCTGGCAATCGCCACGGGCCCCCCAAAATTTGGAAAAATAAATTTACAACTTAAATTTTCAAAATTCTAATTTAGCCTCCGCAAAAATTTTGAAAAATATATTTGGGCCCCATGAAAAATTTTCAGAAGTTTCTTTGAAAGATTTTGGCCTAACTTTACCCTCTCTAGTGAACGTTCTTTCTTACAATACTTTGGTGATTATCTATATCAAAGTCTACAACTTGACACTAGAGGCAAGAAGGAGACTGAAAGCTCCATCAAGCATAAGGAAGAGGATCAGTAGCACCCAAAAAGGAGGCTAAAGTGTCATGTCAAGATCCTAGAACTGTATGGTATTTCCTTTAGGAAGGAAGAACCTTTTGGAGTTGGAAATAGTTTCATATGATATTACGAAAATTTGGCTAGCTAACTATTTAGCTAAAAAGTTCAATTTTCATAGATTTCTTTACAATGGCTTTAGTTTCACAGTTTCACTAATACACCACCAAAACTCCAATATCCTCTTTAGCCAATTGCAAATTTAGTAACCCCAGGAGTAGAGACCTGCCCAATAGATACAAAAAGGGGCATCAAGCCAGCTACCCGACAGGTACCCAGTACCTGGCATGACTTGGGCTAGGGCCCGGCCCAAAAATTGGGCACTAGGTTGGCCTGACTTGGCCCAAATGCCAAGTCAGTGTCTAGGCAGTCCTCTTCAATAAAAAAAAAGGAAAATAGAAAATGAGGAAGTTTGCCAAACTGGGGGGTTTGGAGAATCTCCAACTCGATCAATATGATAGAAGATAGACATGAAGAAAAAATCAAACTTTTAGGGCTAAATATTAAAAAAATAATATTTCTTTCCTCAACGGCTTTAAGTTCCTCACCTTAGGCATTTGGACTATTTCCAGAACCTAGGTGCACTTTTAACTATGAACGACAGAAGTCAAAGAACAAGTTAAAGATAATATCTCATAAACTTCATGTCCATAAAATAGCAGGGGAATTAATAATCAATCATTATTTGCAAACAAAGAAGATTTATGAGACCTACATCCGGTCATGTCAAATATACATATTGAAGGCAGACAGTAAACTTAGAAAAAATTTTCAGCAGCAGACCGCTGAAGGGTGCAACTACACATGATACAATAGGAATCAGTACCAGGCAAAAAATGTAGCACTTAGATTCCGAACTCATCCATTCATCTCTTGTAGCCAAAGCTTTGACAGAACGATAAACATCGTCTCTCTTGCTGATCACCTTGCACAATATTCAGATATATTAGTTTATGATCCAAATGAACCAGCAAATCTAGCATGGTCTACATTGAAGGCATTAAGTAAAAAAGCACAACAAGGATAATTTTTCTGTTCCTCTTTGTTCCAAATCACAGTCATAATATCAGAAGTATTTTCAAATATCACAACAAAATGTCAAAAACCTATGTCACATAGGTGTAGGTATGAATGCTGATATGGTTGCAAGTGCAGACACCAGTGCAAAGCAATTTAAAAACCTTAGGTGGGAACATAACCATACGGCAAACACACTTATACACATATAGTTAGCAACAATAAGATGTTAAGCCAAACAAACACATACATTCATTATTTCTCTTGATAAAATATAGAATATATTAAAAAAGTACAAAAATATGAGTCTATGGTGTACCTTAACCACACCCATATCCAGCCATGTCTGCACGAGTGCATGCCCTTCAAAGCATGTCCCCATGAAATTTTCAAAAACAAGTGAAATGAAAAATATGGGATAATATTGCAAAATTTTGAAAGGTGAAAATATTGTAATATTTTCACAAGATTTTAAAAAAATATTTTTTATATATTTTATATTTTTAACGTTTTAATAACTATTTTGAATTTTTATGTGTAAAAAATTAGTAAAAAACTTTTATCTACACAATTTTATCTATTTTTTTATATTTTTAGATTTTTAAAATTGCCAATATTTTCTGAAAAAAAAAAACAAATTTTCCTATTAATACTTAAGGTAAACATCGCCAATAGAACCCAATAATGATATTTATGGCTCAGTCTCAAATTGCATATGGGTGCATTCATAAAAATAAAAGATATATAAAGCTAAGAGGGACGAGTAATTACTTTTTTGGTAATAAGATGAAAAAGGAACATGCCAAACACAGTAACCAATACCATTCTTAGAAAAGTTTTTGTCAGGAGCTTTTCCAAGATGTAGTTTTTCTTGAGAAAATACCAAAACATTTTGGTAGTTCTGGAACTTACAAAATACAAGGACCAAAAATAGGTTTCATGATGATAGGTTTTTTACTACTTTTTCTTGTAAAAATATAAAGAAAGAAGAAGAACATTTGGAAAAATTTTAAAAAGCAAAAAAACTTAGATACTTGACATATGAAAAGGGGCATTCTCGACAGTCTCAGAAGAATATCCAGAATACCGTGGAATAATATTGCAAGTATATCACGATTTTTTTTCATTATTTGGTGATATTAGGAAAACACCTATATATTTGGCCAATGGTATTCGCTGGGTTCAAAAGATTGAAAGTATCATGATATTTGCAAAATATTCGAGACATCATGATCTCTGTTAAGATACAAGGAAGCCTCATAGCCGAATGTCTCCCTGTCACTCCTGGTAGAATTTCTAATTATTCACATTCTTAGTTGTCAAGGGGGCTAGGAGCTGCCTAGGTGCCAGGCAGCGCCTGGGCATGCCTAGGCGCGACTAGCCTAAAAAGGCATCCAAAAAATCGTTGCAATTTTGCTTAGTTATTAGCATGGTAGCAAGTTAGGATTAGTCAAAATCAACTTATGAAACATCAAAATAAAATGTTTAATGCATTGACAAATAGTGAAATGCCAGGCAGGCTATAGTTGGGTCTGGTCAAATGCATTGACAAATAGCTTTAGGTTTTTCAAGATGCATTTGACAAATAGTGAAATCCCAGGCTGTAGTTGGTTCTGGTCAAATGCCAGGCTTTCAACAATTTTCTGTGTATGGAGATTAGTTCCTCATAACAAGTAACAATAGAGATAGGATTGCATTCAACGTATGGAGACATAAAAGAAGAAATCAGTTACCAAAATTGATAGGATTGCATTCAAAGTATGGAGAGTTAGAAGAAGAAACCAGTTATCATAAAAGGTTCCACTGATGCAACAAGTTATAATATATACACAAACAAATATGGAACTCATAGATAAATACTGATAGAACACACAGAAAAACACTTTAAAGTTTGAACACTTTGAAATACATAATACACACAGAAACACTTTGAAAACATAGCAAACACTTTCAAGGTGAAAAGTCACCTTCCATGGACTAGGCATGCTGGCGCCTAGGTGCCAGCCTGGGCACTAACACCAAACCCCTTGCCTAAGTCATGGACGTAGGCTTGGGCTGTGTAGCTACACCTAGTACACGACTAAGCGTCGCCTAGGTGACGCCTTAACAACCAAGCTCACATTAAAGAATATATGTAATCCTGAGAGCTGGCATTATGGAAGGGGAAAAAAATACACAAAAGGAAATGATGTCAGCTATTTACAAGTAAAAAATGTCTGCTATGTGCAACTAGATTTAGTAGAATATACATCCCAGAGCATGGGTTCACCATCTAACCTTATTAAAACTTGGCTTCAAATGACTCAAGTTGAACCAAGTAATAGCCAAAAAGTAAATTGCTTGTTAGATGTATTTGGTCCAGCATAATATGGACAAAGAATTGGTTCCAGTCTAGCAAAATTTAGATTATGGGATTCATCAGCTAAATGTATTAGGTACAAGGCATCAAATTGAACCAATTTTCAATTGGGCTTCTACACATATCAGTCAGGATCTGAGCTACCAAACCTAAAAGGAAGACGGTATTGCATTCCATTTTCAATCTGGAAGATTTCTAAACTCAGTTGATATGGTAATATTAATAAGCATGTACTAAAGTGAACGGTATGAACTATGGCTTCCACAGAGCTTTATGATGTAACACACCTATGCTCAGCCCTTTACTCAAGAAAGTATCCTATTATTATTCATGAAGGAAGTGAAGCAAAACCTAAGCAGAAACCTACATAGAAACCAGTGGCTAAACTATAATTGCAACATATATGTGATCGCATAAAAAGAATACTAAAAGATAAGGACACTGAGAACTAATGTCAACAACACAAGTAAATAGACCATAAGTGGATCGCTGAGTACTGGTAAGGAATGGCTCTTATTTCCTTTTATATCGTGTTTGTGACTCTGTGTGTGTCTGTCTTAGTTTGTTGTGTGCTGAGGAACCAATGGCCAGGCAGATGGGAGCAGCTTTTCAGTCAGAGTCATCACTGCCACCCCTGGAACTGAACCTTGAGTTGAAAATTTAGGGTCAGCTTAGGCACATTCCCACCTGACCTATATGTGGCTGGGACACTGGCAAATGTTGCCAAAATTCCTAGCTGCTGCTTCTGTAGTTCAGAATTTCAGATTGATTCACACAAGAGGAAAGCGTACAGATCCCACTTTCCATAGAGATATAAAGGATATACAAGGAGGCCACCTGCACATTGAAAGGTGAGCGTCTATCTTTTTCTCAGCATTGGCACTAGCTTTGCGCACATCTTCTGAGCAAGAAACCATCTTGTGCAAGAGACAAGTTTGAATAAGTGGAAACTGCTCCGCCTCAAGCTCAGCTAATGGAGAGACGGTGTTCATATATGTAACCTGCAAAAGTTAGATACAACACGGTAAAGGAAGCCTAAGCGAAGCATAACCTTTATACGGGGAGAATCAAGAATGACTGCTGACTACCAAAGTATTTATTATAGTCATGCAACAAAATATTTATACTTCTAAAGTAACCAAGGGACATCTGGCTGATAAACGAGCAGTCCTAAACAAAAACAGAATACCGTACGTTCAGTAGATTGTCAAGTAAAATTACGATCTGAAGCCAATCGCATATGGTTATTCATTTTGTACTAGTTTGATGAGCATGTAAGAGATCACACCAGAAGAATACAGACCATGTTTCATCTAAATACCCTTACGCATAGAATTTTCATCAATATGATCCTAATTGCACGCTTCTAGAGGTGGCAATGACAAGTTTGGCACGACCACTTACCCTAGGAAAGCAACAAGGCACGGTATTTTCATTCATGGTATTAACTCAATAACCTCAAGTGGGTGAATTCAAGTAACTCCGAAGATTTATACCATTGCCTCGTAAAGGTCGTAAACGTGCCCGAATGTCAAACTGGTCTGGACTTTGGGCAGAAATTAGGTGATGTAGAAGAAAACAATGCCAAAGTGCACTTATTGATTCCAATTGTTCGTGCAGTGATGATACAATACAACGCAATGACGTAACTTCAAAGAGGGTAAAGCCACCTTATGGAGCGGCACGGATGCCACAGAGTCATGGACCTCTTTCGAATTCGAGATAACGCGATCGGCGAGCTTGCTGATTTCCGAAGCCGATAGATTCACGCGAATTTGAAGCCCGGGCACGTCGCCTGCACCACCGAACAGAACCGCAATTGTCAATAATGGGAACGGGTACAAGAAAAATGAAAGATAGTAAGAGATGCAACTGTTGGCCTCTCCAGGAAAAAACACACACACACAGAAACCGACGTTTCTTCTTGCTCCGCCTTCTCTGATCGATGATGGCGGAGAATACGAAGCCGACAGCGAGGGCGACGAAAGCAGCTGCTCCAGTGACAGCGATGGCGTTCTTCTTCTTCTCTTTTCTTTCTGCCATCTCTGCCTCTCTCTCTCTCTCTCTCTCTCTCTGTGTGTGTGTGTGTGTGCGCGTTGCAGAGCAGAAGAGTTTGGTGAGCAGGAGAAAGACGAAGTCCACAAGAAGGGCACACACGTAATAAGCAGAAAACCCTAAGGGTGCATGCGACATTTTCTGGAATTTTGGCGCGTATTTTGGTGGTCGGTCAGGAAATATAGAGAGAGAGAGAGAGAGAGAGAGAGGGCAGTGGTGCTCTAGATTTAGGGCGCTGTCCACGTCATCCTCTTTCTTTATGCTGATTGGGTTAACGGTTTGCCGGTGAACGCTGCGGGATTACAAAGATTCTCCCAATTGGCCGATGACCCCCACAAATAAACGACAAATATTAACGATTAATTAATGTAACGGAAATTTAACGCCGATAAAAATCAATACTGCATTGGACGTCTTTTACTTGTAATATTATTAGAGGTAGTCATGAACATCCTGTTCTCAACTTAGGAAGTCATAAAAATATGTCATTTTCCTTTACAAATGGGTCATATAATATACGCAATTTTATTGCGATGTCTATGTGTTATCTATATCACATATATCGTAGGGTTCCTGGATTGTGTTAACTATTTAATAGTGTCATGAATAGAAATGAATCCTCTGTTCTTATTTAAGTTGTTTTTGTCCTTTTGACTTCATTGCTGGTTATGTGCATCACTAAGTCATCAATTTGAAAAGCTATTGGAATATGTTCATGATATAAAGGATATATATGGCAGCAGACAATGTCGTCGAATCGTATGGTAAAATGACTATTTATAAGAGAACTTTTACTCATCTATCTGTACATAACTTTGAGCTGCGTTCGATATCCAAACGTCATCCAAGTGGCTTGCATGCGCGGACACGATACCAGTGGTTCACGATATGGAAGTTATCCGTTCCACAAGGACTCGGAACGACGGAAATAAATTTTTTTGTCAATTTCTTCGACAAAGAGCGCGTAAAATATTCTATCATATCCAACTGGACATATATATATATATATATTCAATTGGGCCTTTTCTTTATTAAATGCATATTATTAAGCATTCAACGAGATGTCATGTGCGCAAGTTTGCTCGCTATGAGTTTATATTCAGTACATTGTCAATCCGAATAAAGAAAATTTTCCAATTTAAAGACAAGTTTGCTCGCTATGAGTTTTATATTCAGTTACAATTTTTTTGTTCTTATAAATTCAACTTAGGTATCCAAAACTTTTTTTTTGGCATCGTTTTTATGTTTTAAACATGATCAGTGCATTTGAATAATTAAAACATTATTTGGATGGGACATTTTAGTCATTTTAATGATCTGGTAAAATAAAACAAAGAGAAAAGGATGAGACATTTTAGTCATCTGGTATTCATTTACTCCTTTTTCTCTTTGTTTTTATTTTAATCATCTGCCTAATTTGAATAATTTAAAAAAATAGGGCATATTCATGAGGCACTAATTCTAATGTTCTATAAATGTATGTCCCCAATTCAAAACACCCTCCATGCTAAACTTACCAACAAAATCAAGGCTTGCATCAAACAACTCAGAAATAGGAGAATTTCTTTAATGCTTACGACCAAAAACGTGAGCCCTTAAATAAAACTGCTGCTGGTGAACCGATGATTGTTTTTGAATTAGCGGCTGATTATAATATTCGTGAGAATAGTTTAATTTTACCAATGTTACGTGAAGCACGTGCTTTCATGTGCTTCAAGATCACGGACCAGTCGGCACCAACTTTGTGGGACCCAGTTTTCACAAAGTGTAACCCGAACGTCAAGCAACTCCGTGGGGCCGTTGAATTATTCGGATCTACGGCTCACATAATAGGTCAGCAAAGGTTTCATTTTCTTGCATTCAATTAATTATCAGCCTTCAAATTCACAAGCAGTCAGCAGCAGTAATAAATGTTGCAGCAAAAAGGCTACTCGGGCCGAGGTGGGGACACTGCCCCGTTAATTTTTAAGTAATGATTTTTGTTTTTCTCAAATTGCTTAAAATATAATTTATATTTTTAATATAATTTAATATAAAAATACAATTAATTATGATAATATATATATATATATCTGCCGAAGCGGTACATCTCAAAAAATTTTAAGTACGACGATGAGAGTATTTTATTATTATTATTATTATTAATTTATTATACATATAAAAAAATAGATATGTATATATTATTATTACAATTTAGTTATGAATATATATAATATACTTCAATAATTGTATTGCATACGAAAATACTAGAACAACATATATTATATAAGTACTTTAGTAATATGACATTTTAACTGGGCTCGAATGTGAGTCGAAGCCACACCCATGTGGAGTGTGCTCCCAACTCGATGATATTTAGGAGAGTTTTTATGTGACTTACCATCATACACAAAGTACTCAAGTAATTAGTTTGGCAAAAAACAACTTTTCCAATTAGTTGATGTTTGAAAGTTTTCGCGTCAAAGGCACTATTTTAAAAGATATTCAACCTTTAAATACATACTAAACTAGTAAAATGGTGGAGGAGCAGCACCATATATAAGTAACTAAATAATTGATGGGCATTTATATAAAATTAAACAAATAGTTGGAGCCAACCAAATGTTAATAAATTAATTTTATGAGACTGTCACACTAGCCGAGGTGCACCATTACCCATGTAAGCTAATAGAGACATACAAAACATGTTGTAGATGATGCAAAGATTTTCAGGTTCAACTTAAACCTCTTAGGCGTACTAAAACTTAAGAACGAGCACACTTCCTAACTAAGGAAAGAATTTATTAATGCCATGAATCAAAGGTTGCCTTTATGCACTAGGAACAAATACTTGGAGGTTTGCTTTACAAAAAAGGCACATTTTTATGGTGTACATATAGAATTAGTTAAAGCATAAAAATTTAACGTGCCAAATATACATAAATCAAACTAGTAAACTGCCGCCTTAGCTTTTCCATGTTAATCCCCTTGGCTGGAGCTCATCTCTTTAAAATCAATTTGATTTAAGGTTGTGTTTGATAGATTTAGATTTTAGATCTGAAGCTGCATTAAAACGTGTGTTTCGAAAGATATGAGTAATGTGAATCTTAAATTCATGATGCTACATGTAGTAAATCATGAATTTAAGGGTGGATTAGAGGGTGGAGGAAGGTTCCAACCTTAAATCCATGAAAATCACTGCTGATCTTAGATTCGAGTTGAAACAAACACAGCCTAAGTTAAAAAGCTAAGACAAGTTTCCGCGGTCTTCATTGTGGGCGGGAAAATTTATGCGGCTTGACCTTGTGGTTGATAGGCAGCTAGTTGCTCATTAAGTCCGCGGCATCATTATCTTTGAGAATTTATATTGCCAAGCAAGCAACAAGTTTAAGAGATAATATAATTAAAATTGAAATTTGAATGGTCTTAGTTAAATAACCAGTAGCGTATGAAAATGGAGACTTGGATTTGGTGTTTTACTACGGTTGCACCAAGTTCGGTTCCTACGCTTCTAGTTCATAGGAATCCGACCCGACAGCGCGTGAAGAAGAAATAGCCTGAGCTGATGACCCTATGGAATAGGAGAGTCAGGGTCTTGTCCGGTCCAATTGGCTCTCGGACAAGCTTCAACGTCATATCCAAGTAAGACCAGAGGCGGCCTAGTTGGAACCTTGGACGCCTGACCAAGTCCCTTGGCCTCAGACACGACGAGACTTATCGGACCCAGGTGCCGAGCAAGCGCACTCGCACCGGGTCGACCAGACCCATTTGAGCTGGCCACGGCACGAGAAGGCATTGCATGGTGGGGCCCAACCCAAAAGAGACAACGGCCATGTGACCACGCAGAGACATGACGTTTCCCCCTTCCTTTCGCCATTCTTTCTCCCTCTCTGGCTACCTGGCATATTGCAGGGTTGCATCTGCATCTCACCATCAAATCGATCCTTTCTTCTTGTCTGCAATTGCTCCTCTGTTTTCCCCCTCCTCAGAAGGAACCCTAGTGTTCGTCCACGAGATCGTTTTCCCCCATTGTTCGTTCTGCAGATTCTTACCTCTATTTTGAGAGAGGGAGAGAGTGAGAGAGAAAGGGAGAGTCCCACCATGAAAATGAAAATTTATAGTGGGAAGAGAGATTGGACTCCTCCTTGCTTCTACCGTCATCTCTGATTAGAGTCCCGAGTTCCATTATTAGCTGGGAGACAAAGTAGGGAGGTAAACGCGGGTTAGGGGTGAAGGAATGGGGATGATGATCCGACCGTGAAGGATCGGACTCCGTCCCTTCACCGACTCCGGAATTGTGTCCCGCCCACCCCTATTTTTAGATAAAAGAAACAAGATAGAGAGAGGGAGAAAGAAACCGGGGGAATTTGATAATGCCAAGCGTAGCGGTGAAGCTGTACAGCGTCTTGTTCAAGATCCTTCAGAAACACAGGCTCCAGAATAGGACTTTCTCGCCGGAGGAGGGCAGCAACCCCTTCGGCGTCACCTCCCGGCCGGAGGAGGAGTCGGCGGTTCCCGCGAATGCCTCCTTTAACGATGGCGTCGCCACCAAAGACATTCACATCGATGCCCTCACCTCCCTCTCCGTCAGGATCTTCCTACCGGAATCTTCCCTCCACCGGCCCTTCGACCCTCTCTCCAAGCGGCCCGATCTCCGCCAGTCGCTCACACGCCGGAGCAGCTATGGTGGTGTCACCGCAACCTCGACGTCTCCAGCGGCAGGGGAGATCCGGCGGAGCAGTTATGGCGGTGAATCCTCCGGTATTGGAGACGCCAATGGCGCAGTGGCCTCTGGATCTAATGGCCATTTGAAGGATTCTAAGAGGCGGCAAGATGGTGGCGGAGTGTATAGAGGATACCTCCCGGGGAACACAAGTTCCTCGTCTTCCCGGAGATTGCCCATCGTCCTGCAGTTCCACGGCGGAGGTTTCGTTTCCGGGAGTAAGGATTCCTATGCGAACGATGTCTTCTGCAGGCGGATTGCGAAGCTTTGCGAAGTGATTGTGATCGCCGTTGGCTATCGGTTGGCACCAGAGAATCGGTATCCAGCTGCTTTCGAGGACGGTTTGAAGGTTCTCAATTGGTTGGGGAAGCAGGCGAATCTTGCTGAGTGTAACAAGTCGCTTGGAAGCTCACGCGGCAGTGCGAGCTCTGTCGATCTACGCAAGTTCGATGTACATAGGCACATTGTGGACGCGTTCGGTGCGTCGATGGTCGAGCCGTGGCTCGCTACTCACGGTGATCCTTCAAGGTTTTCCATTTCTCCCGCCATTCTTCCGAACATTGATTTTATAGGACATTATCATTTGAAAATGTTTCCCACCTTTGGGTTTCATGCCTCCGATTGCTTCATTTCCATTTAAGCACCCTCTCATTCTTATAGTATGTTTACTAGCTAGAGGAGGGTACATCAGTTAGCAGGCAGGGTGTTCCTGAAATTCACAATCATTTGGTTAGGTCGAGCTATTCACCTTGGGAAAACAGTCAAGAGCTTAAACCTTTGTTGGTAATCTCAGGATGGCCTGGCCATTGTGGTGTTCTGCTAGAGATACATGGTTCATGGGGTTGTGCTGAGCTTTCTGGTGTTTGTTACTTGTTTGGTGGTCGAAATACTTCCACTGTTATCACGAGGATGCCTGTATGAAACACGAATTCACAAATGCTATGGTTGTGGATTTTCTTGTTTATGGGTTCTGTAATACTGTATTTGTACATCCTGCTCCTGTGTGTTGCTTGAGGTCCATGTTACTACTCTTGCAATGCCATGTTCCTCATACCTGCCAAATGAAAAAAAAAAAAGGCTGAGATGAGTATTGAAGTGATGAGGCATCAATGGTGGAATCAGATAATTTGGCCTAGCTGGGTACTTGTTTTCTGCCGTATGGTCATGTGAAAATTAACGTCAAATATTAAGTATCTCGGCAATCAGATACTGTAGCATCTATCTCGTGTTGACATGATACGCTGTCTTGCTCTGGCAAATGTCACCACTTCACGGAAAAGATCCAACTTGTATTGGACAAAATTAACCTCATTAAACTTTGGCGATTGGCTATCTATTCTGTGTTTGCATGGTGACTGTGTGCATGCAGCCTTGTCTGCATGTTTGTGTGTACATGTTGGTTACTCTATGTCTCTGTTTTCAACTGGAATATTGTGACAGGGATTTGATTGTTCAAGGATTCGTACGTAAGATAGTCCTCCTTCCCTGGTTGTTCAATGTTATGCAGGACATGGTGGTCTGTTTTGTCTTCCTGGCCTAGTAATACAGACAGACCTCTTTTCTCTTGTACTACACTAAACTTCTTTCGTGTGTGTGTGTATAGATTTTGTATGCTACGAATCTACCATGTTCTTTTCCTTGAGCATAGTTTCTATTCTGATGTACATAGGCAGGGTCTCTAGTATCTTAGTTAATGTACCCTTAGCAAAGGCTGCCTGTAATTTTGCTTTAAACAGAATGTATGAGCCTGTACCACTTCATATCTACTGAATTGCAGCTATGCAGCTGCTCCTCAGAAGAAAAAAAGCAGAGAAAGAAAAATTTGCATTTGGTGTTCTGTAAAATTCTTATTCATTCTCTGATGCTTTTGTGCATCAGTTTAATGTATCACTTCTTTCATATAAAAGTGGTCAATGAACAATCAAAAACAACATTTCCAGATTCTGGAGTATCTGCTTGCTCTAATGTTGTACCTTTTAGGTTATAATCTAATAATAAATTGAAAAGTGTTAGACATGTAACAACAAGTTGAGCTATCCCTTAAGGGACAGTTAACTAGGTGTTCTCTTGGTAGTTGTGAAGGAGAAATTTAGGCAACTTGTTGAGGAAGTTGTTGCAGAGGAGCACCATATGTGGGGTGAAGCAAGCCTTTAAACCTAGGAGACACTTATAAGTAAAAAAAAAAAGTGTGGTAATAAGAAAAAAATATAGTGGTATACATTTATTGAATTTTACAATTTGTTACTTGGTTCCTGGACCTGATGGTATTTCTAATCTTATATTAACTAAGAAGATTATGCTCTAGATTTTGCATGATACCTTGTGCTGTTTGGAAAGATTTGAATAACCACTCCTGGTTAAGGAGGGAGAAAGGAAAATAGATGTATGGGAATCCAATTTTTATATTTTTCAGGTGTCTGTTTGGTTTTCCTTCTAACTTCTAAGAACTTGTGATTCATAAAATATTGAAAAAGTGCCACAGTTATGTCAATTAAGAAAGAAAAGTGAACAGCAGAAGTCCTTGTATAGTGTTAATGATGTGAGACATGTTTGACCATCTCCATGAACTGTAGCATGACCTCTTACTGTAATGTGCTGCAGATGACCCATTTGTAGGTCCAAGTGAACTACTTACACGACCTTTTTTGCCAGCTTCCATTTGGTTAACCTAGAACAGTTGTTCATTTTTCTCCTTTTTTATAATCAATGAAACTACCTGTAAAGATGGGGCATGGGTTTCTGGCTTATTGCCAAACCTTGCCTAATATATGTGAAACCTCTGGGCAGCTTCACCTTTCATACTGAATGAGCGGCCCAATCACTTCAGAATTGCACTCCAATTATCAAACTTTTGACTTCCTTCCGTGTAAAGGCCTTAAACTGATCTATGCAGCCCATTGCGTGAGGCCTTTGGGAGTTTGTCACTGTATAATTCTGGCAGTGCATCAATTGTACTATGACCAGAATTTAGCTCTCGCCTGATTGGGTTGCCTGCATTCTTCGTGATATTTTGACTTTCTCAATATGCAATAAACAAATTTCAAACACTTAGGCTTTTCTTGACCGAGTCAATTACCATCAGCGTGGTTCATACTTCATATAGCGGTGGGAAGTGCTTAAGTTGAAATCGTGTATACATACATATATGTGCTATTTTGTGGAATCTGAGAATGTAAGGATATTTATGTCGTCTACTCACAAAAATAAGAATATTCAAGTGGTTCTGTTTTTACCTTTTTTAGGCACTTTCTTTAATTTATCATCCAAGTCATCAGGTAATTATAATGTTGGTGCAAGTATGTGTTATTATTTGAGCCAAGAGGAGATGCACTTTATCTGCTAAGACATCGGAGATATTTTCACTGCGTTTAAGCCCCAGCATGTACTTGGTTATGAATGTGCCTTTGTGCCTTCTTTAATTTATACTTGTTTAAGTCTAACACTGTTTGTCTACCTTTTTCCACTAAGCGTTCTGAATTTTGATTTTGTGTCCACTATATGCAGGTGTGTTCTCCTTGGAGTTAGCTGTGGTGCCAACATTGCAGACTATGTTGCTCGGAAGGCTGTCGCTGCTGGCAACCTTTTGGAGCCTGTTAAAGTTGTTGCACAGATTCTAATGTATCCCTTTTTCATCGGCAGCGTGCCCACACATTCAGAAATTAAGTTGGCGAACACATACTTCTATGACAAGGCGATCTGTATGTTGGCCTGGAAGTTATTTTTGCCAGAAGAAGAGTTCAGTTTGGATCACCCTGCTGCGAACCCCCTCATTGCAGGCAGAGAGCCCCCACTCAAGTTCATGCCTCCAACACTCACGGTGGTTGCCGAGCATGACTGGATGAGGGATCGTGCTATTGCATATTCAGAAGAGCTCAGGAAGGTGAATATTGATGCACCTGTCCTTGAATACAAGGATGCGGTTCACGAATTTGCCACTTTGGACAAGCTTCTGAAGACACCACAGGCCCAGGCTTGTGCAGAGGACATCGCGATTTGGATGAAGAAGTATATCTCGCTGAGGGGTCACGAATTTTCATACTAAACAGTTTCTTTTTTGCTCCTCTCTATTTCATTGTCTTATTGTTCTCTTGTCCTTAATTTTTTCAATTAGCTAAGGTATGTAAGGCGATTACATTTCTATGGTAGTCATTTTTTCTACAGAATATGTCATTTTTGTATGATAAGTGAGTTTGGGTTAATGAGATTGCTAGATGTAAGCACATCTTGGCCATTCTTCTGATCGATGGTAGTCACATCTTGGCCATTCTTCTGATCGATGGTCGTCTTTGAATCATATCGATAAGATGTCATTGTAATGATATTTAATGAACTTTGAGGGTTATTCGAATTGGACGCCTACAATTAGCTGTGATTGGGCCAACGGCAAGTTTGTGACTCTTTTATCCGAGGTCTTAAGCTGGTCGAGTTTGCCGTCCCGCTAATTGTACTGTACTTAGACCAGTTTCACTGTCACCAAGCCATTACATCTCTCAGATAACTGTTTCTAAGTTGGTGATGCAGTATATATATATATATATATATATATATATATATATATATATATTAACGTGTGCAGTTTGCAATTGTGTAGCAAATCTAGAAGTATGAGACTTTTCTCCACGGAAGATAACACACATGGTCGACACCAGAACCACTTGCTAAGGTAACCTTTCCTCCTCTCACTCTCTCACACGCCAAAAAGAAATATAGGACTCCAGTTGCCATTGACCTGACGTCCTCCTATCTAGAATACTGGGATCGGTTGTCTTCTGTGCTAAGGTAGGCTAGAAAGATGCCTTGATGCACGGCCATAAATCTCAGTTTTTGAATCTATATCGATGGCTGCCTGGCCTTGAAAGGTCGTCTTTAGCCATGACCGTGACAATGGCCATCCATCCAAAGTGCACCGGCCATTAATCTTTTTCCACAAATTTTATGTGGAGCTTGTGCAACAGTGCATGCGACTTGTGTTAGGGGCCTTTATTGGGAGAACACAACTCCTGGTCATGACACGCTTTATTCGATTTCAAGTGAGTTCAAATTAAAAGAAATATGTATATATATATATATATATATATATTTCGCCACTTTTTTGTGCTTCAAATATGTTAGTTAATACGTATTCTATATCATATATACCCCAATTTGAAATACGAGACTATAATATAAGATACATTAAGTACAACATAGTTAATTCAGTTCCTAAAACTAATTTTAAGGGCACATCATATCAATGGGGGAACCAGAAATTTTTAGCGAAAGGCACTATTATTTTAAATTCATTTTGAAGGGACGCTCACATATAAATAACTAAAAAATAATGAAGTATTAATATGTAAACAAGATAACTTTTTTGGGGTTAGTATGTGCAATTGCCTACAACAGCCACAAAAGTTTCTTCACTACACAACAGCCACAAAAGTTTCTTCACTACTGTATCATATTCGAACTTGCTTCTAGTGATGGCACATACCATACAATACATATATAGATGTGTGAGAAATTTGTTTGGTGGGCATACATATATTGATGTAAAACCACCATTGGACTTCCACAAGTTTGTAAAATAAGGTTGCAGCCCCTAAGAATTTAAAAGATTTTTCTTGTGCAAATTTGTTTATTGCCATCCTATAGATTTTTTGAGCACATCTTTTGGAAGATCCATTGGGCTCCATCTATTAGTATAATTTTTGCCAATGACAATGACAAACATGAATCATTTGTACTTTGGCACAGAGCTTAATTTCCTTTCACGATTTTCATTAAGGAAAGAGCTGGTTTATGATTTTGGACATATTGCCAGCAGTCTAATGGCTGTGCAGCCGAGGAGAGGCTGCCAACAATGCTATGTTTTCTCTCCCTCTGTCCCCCATTCGACTCCCTTGGCCACTACTGAAATTTCTTTTGAGGCATTAGCAAACTTGACTTGATCGTATCTACTAAAAAACACAGAGAACGGTCTAATTATGCTTCTATACTGTACGAAATGAAAATGAGAAAAGGGTCTTCTGCAACTCATTATAAGAAACAATAACAGAGTTATCAGGCAGGCAAGGTTGAAGAAAATTAGGCCTGTTGATCTCTTTCACATTTGTACTGCGACAATTGTAAACAAGAGGATGATGCAGACATTTAATTCCTTATTGCGTTCAACAACAGCTTATTTATGTAGTAGGACTGAAAAATAGTTTACATGCATAATTGCATATTGTTGACTGCCATAATATTGGAATTTTATTACAGGGGCATGAAGTAACCCAAGTTGAGGACGGGGGGATGGCCAGGTGCAGACAGATCTTGGAACACTTCGCTCTTGAAAAGCTTGACAGCGTAGCCATCATGAACCTCAATCACCAACTTGTATGTGTAGTGCTCAGTGCCGCGATCAAGTACTTGTGCTTCTGTCACCTTAATGAACTCGAGGTAAGCCTTAGTCTGCTCATTATACCTTGTAACAGCGAACTTGCCCAAGTACTGGACATGGCCGACATTAGGAACAGTAACCCAGCCAGATGGTTCGTAGGGGCGGGCAATGGCTACAAAGGCCAAGGCTGCCATCGCAGCGATCACGAGGAAAGAAGAGAAACGTGCCATAGGTAGCTTACTAGTAGAGAGAGATCTTCTAAAACGAGGGGGCAATTAGCTCTGCTGCTGATCTTACAGTAGAGTAAATTAAGGGAGGAATGAATGATGAGTGGCACAGATAAGCCTCTCCCCTATATATAGAAGAAAAAGTACGCTGTTGACGTAACGATGCGCGAGGCGATCGATGGGATCAGCAGAAGGAAAATTATATACGCAAGTTGCTTTGTGGAAATATACGCAGTTTTTGAATGGGGAAGTCCGCCGAATACGAACATCTGATTAATAATATTCAAAATTAGACCGTTTACACGCAGAATAATGGTGGCAGCCGCTGGGCTAGTCAGTACTCTCTCTTTCTAGAAGAACTATCGCGAACGCAGATTAATTCAAGTCATTTGTTTGGATGAGCATAAACGCCAAGTCAAGCTGAATATTGCCATCGTAACTTCGACGAAACCTTGATGCCGTTGTCCATTTCCAAATGTCAAATGCACATCCGATTCTACCAAACCTGTGCTTTAAATTCTGCATCAACTAATACACTACGCAGTTAACGTGATATTGATGCAGGAGATAACTACCGGAGGCTGCTTGTTTCCTCTGACTGATCCACATACCCCTTTTTTTGTGGATTGCAGTTTTAACTTCAATGGGACATTACCCATAATTATAATCGCTTTAGTTTGTGCTTTGTAGAGAAAATATTAATAATTTCATACTTAAATATGCTTGCCAAGCAAGAAAAATGCATTAAAAATGTCAACTTTAGTTACAGACGTTTGCGATCAGGCGCGCACGCAAGAGATGGAGTTGTTCAGTGTGAACTTGAGGTTATAAATCAAGCAACTTATTTAAGAACTCAAAAGCAAGGTTTGGTAGGAGTGGATAATGTACTGCTGAGTCTCGGGAAAAAATTGTCCAACTATGATAAATTAGATTCCGTGTAGGAAAAACCGATAAATTGTTTGCCTGCTGCGCACGCGAGCAACACTGTGGTTAGAAACTGCAACAGGTACGAATATTCTGACCTCATATCACGAGAACGCGAGAGAGAACAGTCTTGGTACCACACAAAAGTATTCAAGTCTCCATTAAAGTGGAGTTGGTGAAGTCTAACCCTTTATGGTTTGGGATAAGAACGCTTCTGGATGTTGTATTTGGTTGACTTAGTTCACACAAGACTCTTTCCTCAATCTGAATGGAAAAGAAAGTATCACCAAAGCGTTGGTATAACATTACATCAATAATTGAAAAAACGTTACTTACAGCCACGTACATTTTTGTTGGTATTACGCTACATTATTCTATGGGCTGGCATTGCCAAGCCATCCTATAAATATGTGAAGTTGTGAACAATCGAATATTATCTCCTCTTCTCCATCTTTCTACTGCTCCTTCTGCCAAAGTACTATCTATTTCTTACTTGGCTAGCCATGGCACCTTCCTTTCCTTTCCTTGCCATTACGATGATGGCTGCAATGGCTCTGGTAGCCACTGCATACCCTTACAAACCCTCTGGCTTCGTTCCTGTGCCCCATGTGGAGAAGGACGGCCATGTTCAGTACTTGGGTGAATTCGCGGTAGAAAAGTACAATGAACAGAAGCATGCATACCTGAAGTTCATTCAAGTGACGGAAGCTCAAGTACTGGATCGCGGCACCGAGCACTACACATACAAATTGGTGATTAAGGTTCAGGATGGCTATGCCATTAAATTTTACAAGAGCGAAATCCTGCAAGATCTTTCAGCACCTGGCGAGCCCCCCGTCCTCAACGTCGCCTACTTCAAGCCACTGTGATTTCATGCACGGATATATGGTGCTCTTCCTCAATAAACAGTACCGTCGTCATCAAATACTAGAGGTTCAGTTGAATATCATATAACTGGAATAAACCGTGTGCCTCATGGCCTGGCAACACCTACGTTTCGTTTGAATGTGTTGGACGAATAAGAAAAGCTATTCTGTAAGATGCCATGTGTCTACATATATATTGAAATAATAGATCTCATAATTGTCTTGCCGAAAAACTCAAGAACTTGCCTTGAATTTCATGTTGTCTCAGCCATGCAGATCAAGCATTATTAACCGAAAAATTGAAGACAAAATATTGCAAGTTTTCATACCTGAAAATTTTTTGTTCTTGGACTTTCTGGGTACGTAAATTGCAAAATCTAAGAGTTGCGAACCATGAGAGTAACTAGCATGTTATTTCTTCAGTTCTTACAGATACTACATCGTAGTAATTAAATTTGTATCGGGCATGAAAATTGAGATTGCATGCAGTGTGAAAAAAGATGATTGATTGAATATATTAGAGTCAGTGAAGCTTGAATTGGAGAAGAAATATTTTAGTAATAAAACAATATAATTAGACTAACTTCATTAGTTAACAGGGAGCGGCAAACTAGGAAAGCGCCATAAATGTTCGTGACCACCCTACCTCTAGGCCGTCTCATTTAATTCAATCTTCTGCTCAGGTGATTCCAAATAACCCCTCTATAGTCTATACATAATTAACCATCTGGCGCATATATGAGGTTAGATGATTTCTCTAATTTAATCCTGATGAGGATATATATATACATATACACTTATTTGGTTCAAAGTGCAGTGTTCGTGGGAAGTGTCAACGTACACGAAATTTCTTTTAAGGCACCGGCAAGATTGACTTCTCACACTCGGAGAGAGAGAGAGCGAGAGAGAGAGAGAGAGAGAGAGAGAGAGACCAGTTGTTTCTGTGCCTTATCTAAAATCCATAATTATCTTTTTTTGTGTGCACACAGTCAGAATTTGAACTGCACCTAATTTTAATTAGTTGCTGCTTGACACAATAAAAAATGTTGGATTTTACAACGTATACCTAGACCTGAGCCGAAGTACTCATCCGTACGCATGGCAGCATCCTTATGTTCCTCGAGCAAATTAAAGGGCTACCCACGGAACAATAGTTACCAGTCATTGATGAGATTCAATTATATCAAACCATCCTTTATCGAAACATTTAATATAAAATTATCTCTGCTCCGAACCCATGCCACAGTTTCTAAACAACGAATTTATTTTAAAATGCTTTTCTAAAGTTCTTCAATGTTCATGCAGTCTCTGATTATAGATTTTACTAATCATTGTCGACATGCTGGCTATAAAACTGTCTCAAAAGGTGCATTGGCCTTTGGTAGTTTTAGCAACCAAAATAGAAAAGAATCCATCCGGCATATATATATATATATATATATATATATATATATATATATATATATATATATATATAATTGTAAATGTGAGTGTATATATAACTATGTACTTTTATTTCCTATGCAAGTGTGCTTTTGAAGATGTAAATTCTCATAGGGGGCCCAAAAAAGAAGTTTGAAGTCCAAAAGGCGCAAACTTACTATATGGAAAGCTTAAAATTCAGAGATACATGAATAAAGTAATTTTAATGCACAATGGATCTCTTCCAATGGATAAAGACTCTTATTCTACCACATCTCTATTCTATCCTTTCACACTGTTCATCTGCAGAAGATGTTTGGGAATTTCAGAGTGGTCCAAAGTAGCCTAAGTTGAGCACAGGGTGCTCATCATGTCCTGAGAAATCCTGGAACACTTCGCACTTGTAAAGCTTGAAACCAGGGCCATCATGAACCTTCATCAGCAAATGGTATGTGTAATGCTCGGTGCCACGATCAAGTACTTCTGCTTCCACCACTTGAATGAACTTGAGGTAAGCATGAGTCTGTTCATTGTACCTTTCCACTGCAAATTCACCGAGGTATTGAACATGCTCATCCGTCTGTGCATGAGGGACAGGAACCCAGGGAGAATGCTCAACTTGATCATGAACATCATCATGATGTTCATGATCAGGATATTCATGATGTTCAAAATCAGGATAAGCGGTCGCTACCAACGCCATTGCTGCCATGACTGTCATCGCAAGCATAGGAAGGAAGCGTCCCATGGCTGCTACTGTATCTAAATTCTAGGAAGGAGGAAAAAGATGGTGGGAAGGGAAAGAAAGGCCACAGCTTTCAGGAGTGCCAAATTGGTGAGAACGGAAGAGTGATGTCGATATCTCAAGTCACCAGCAGTATTTATAGGGCAGGGAGCTATTATATGCAACCAAATTGAGATCACTTAATACCGCTGCTCGCCAATGGCGTCAACCTGCAAGCGGCCTTAGTTTTGTTGCAGCAGCAAGTCATCTTTTTCTCAAGGAATCTCTGACTGATAATAATTCTCGAGTCAAAATCAGCTGTTTGTTCATCTAGCTACTGCAAATTAAGTCTTGGCTTAGGTGATCCCTGCATTAGCGTTTTAGATCAACCACTCTTTCCACTTCCACCAGACAAAATCGGCACCTACCCAGATAGCTACCACTTGCTTCATCTAAAAATTATCTTGGAAATCTGGAAGAAATTAATTAAAGGAGAACCGAATTAACGTCATCCTTTTTCATCTCAACCACACCCTCAAACAAATGGGTATGCACTGTTTATCGATTACACATATTGACAAGCAATTAATAAATAGAACTGCCTAATGAGATGAACACCATGAAAAGAATAACCGCCCGATTAATATAAAATTTCAGCTCAGTGATAACAAATAAAAGGTCGCAAATGCAATAACTTAAGCTCTTCAGCATTGTGATTTGACAAAGTAATAATCATCAGGTGCATGGATTTTGGAAAAAGAAAAATATTGCATTTATTTCTCTCAGATTGACTGGGATTCATTAGGGAAAAAAAAGAAAAAGAAAAAAGAAAAGGATCACGTGAGTCGCTTGCTGCATTGTCGACCATGAGTGTACTAAAACTTGTTTTAGGCTAGGCATGCATCAATTGTATGTAGTTCAACATTATGATGTTTTTATAGTTCACTGCATGCACGAAAAATCAATTGTACAATTGCTTAAAAAAGGAAAATAATTAAAGAAAAATAGAAAAAAATGAAAAGCTTGATTGAGAGGCAATCGAATGGCTTAAGAATACATATTCAATTTGCTCTGAAATGCATATTCATCAGTTCATGACGCACAAAAGACTGCAATTAATATCCCAACACTCGGATTTCTAAAGCCCGACTCTGGGTGCCACTATGAAAAACTCACAAAAATCTGAGTCGCAAGTCGTTATCATTTCATAAATGTTTTCTTCATTTTTATTAACGTTTGGGTTTCCTGTTGCTCGAGTACAAAGTGGTGGTGGAGGCGGTTCATGTTTATCCTCAAGTTAAAAGCTCATCTGACATGCCTTCACTTGGTATGTTTAATTCTGTACCAGAATGCATGAACTTTTGGCACCCGTACCGTGTTTCATATAGATTTATGTCATTTGGATCAATTATGGAAGCTCCACAGGACCACAAGAGCCATACTATAGTTAAATTTCCTTATCTAGTAATTCAAATTTAAGCTTTCAAAATAGCACACCTTTGAACTTTATTGCTCCTTGAGTCTCCTCTAGAAATAACTGATGTCTTTAAATGCTGAAAGACACACACATATAGATGCATGCTTATCTTCATACACATACAGTTGAACCTCATCAATGCCTTTGTGCCCTATTCTGTATTCCTTTTAAATGATGAACTTAAAAACGCTAGGAGCTGAGCTAGGACAAACCGAGCCAATTACATACTTGGTGATTAGGGAGGTTAATTTGGTAAGTCGCACATACGTCCCTTGTCTTTGCTTTACTCCCTTACGAGATATGAATAACGTTCCATTAATAAATAGAGATTACAAGTCAACTACAAGGCAAAGTATGTTTAGGGCTTTACATATTTGTGTAAGATGTGGAAGATTCAGTATCTTCTTATGGGCAATCCAGTTGAACCATTCTCCGATCGAGATGGCTGAAACGCATAGTAAACAAATCAGATTAGCATCAGAATCATGTAGAAATATGTAGAATTCTGTTTTTTTTTTTTTGCCATTCATTGTCATTCAGTTGTAACGTCAACATAGCTACTGCAGTGAATAATTAGAAAGGACAACTTCGGACAACTTCTGCTGCCTAGCTATTTTGTTCTCCGTTTTGTTAGGATATCTGTTTAGACATGGCATCGGAGCCATGCCGATGAGAGGCCCCCAACTTCCTTCTGAGCACATTTGCGCCCTCTGCTTCATCACCATTTAGTGGATCAGAGTCGTCATCTGAAAAGTGCTGTGGAACTCTCCCACTTTTGTTAGAAATGAAAAATGTTGTGTGGTTTGGATGTAACGTGGCAAGGAGTATTGACTGGTTTGAGATGGTATACAGTACCAAAATTTTAGTTCATTTCACGAAAAAATGTGATTGCTTCAGTTTTTATCAAGTTCAGTGTTTGTGCATGAAGACGCCAGTACTGCTATTACCATCACCATATCACAAAGAAAGGCGAGAGTCGTCGCATTACTTTGACTATAGCTGGTGGAGAAGGATGTTGGCCAAACCTTGATGGAGAAGGAGCAAGCAGGTATTTTCAATTACAAGGAAAGGAGGTGGTGCTCTGTAGTGTTTCTTGATGTTCGATCTCTATAGCAAGGGTGGTCACATGCAGCCCAACCTGTGAAGGTAGCGCTTCGTATCTCTTGACGGCGCCACGATAGGATAGACAACGTGACAAGAAGTGAGGGGGGAAGCCAGGATTTTGTTTTTGGGGAAGCCGAAGAATTCTGCAATATACTAAATAACATTTCTGAAAACTTTTCCGAGGGGCCAGGCCTTGTTTTCAAAAAGTTTTGTTAAAGGTGCCCAATTATGAGAAAAAGGTTTGCTACAGTTTGTTATGAGTGCTAACAACAAAGCTTTCAAATTGATAAAGAAGAAGATTTCAGGTCTGCGTTGGATAAAGAAGAAGATTAGGCCTGTTGATATCTTTTGTATATGCAGCACAGCATTTGTTCCTGGTTTGCCACCCGCTGGCGTCTTCCTTCTCAACCCACGAGGACACGTCTTCCTCTTCAACCTACAAATCGCTAGCTGAGGGCATCCGACGGCAAAAGCGACGAACGTCGACTCCATCGAGACCGCCTTGACGCCGTCCGGTGGAGGAGCCGGTATCGGCGAGTTCGCCGATCGGAGGGACGCTGTCCAGGCCTCTGTTGGGTAGGTGGTAGGGGGGTGGGGTGGGGGCGCGGGTGACTGTCGGAGTTGTCCGTGGGTGAGCAGGGGACAGTGGTTGCTGTTAGGAGGTCAGTCTAAAAAGTTCAGAATCAGTTACGAAACAGTTGTAATACAGCTGTATATCATTGATAATGGGTTTTATACATGTATATAGAGATATCTCTGCTACATACTATATATGTATATATATATTTGATAAATGAGAATACGAGTATTGCTCTCTCGCATAACATTACCTCTTTCTCTGTCACCTTACGTTTCCTTGTTCTTCCCTCTCAACTACTACCTTCCCCAACTCCAAGATGGTATCAGAGCAACAGGCAGGCTGAAATCTCATCCTCTCAAGGGCAGACGTAAACACCTACAGCCGATCAAGCGACAGGTCCTCAACGTTGAGGTTTCCGTAGGTGTCGACGGCCTCCCAAAGTTTAGGGAAGCTTAGGGCTTTTGTTCCTGCACAAAAGGAGGGAAGAACTCACGGGCTAGGTCTCGGCTTTCTGGTCTTGGCTTCTCAACCGGAACGTGAGCATGGATTCTGCAGCTTGAGGGATTCTCAGCAGTGATGGCAGAATCAGAAAAGCAAAACCCCCAAGTCTCTACAGTAATGAAGGAGTCAGATTCGGCTCTCAAAATCACCACAACACCTCTCAACGGTGGAAACTATGTGGTGTGGGCGAAATCAGCAAGCTTATACCTATGTGGAAAGTCAAAAATCGGCTACATCAATGGAAAGACTACAGCTCCTGAGAAAGACGGTCTGAGTTAAACTCAATGGAGCCCACCATTGCAGAGAGCTTTCTATTCCTTGATTCGGCCAAAGAAATCTGGGACACCCTAGCACAGATCTATGGTGAAGGCCAAAACCTGGACAGGGTCTATCTCCTCCAACAGGATATCGCACTATTTACCAAAGGAGAGAAGCAATTTCATGTATATCTAAGCTCCCTTACAGCGATGTGGGATGAACTATCCCAATATCGTCCCCTCATTCCTGATATGGAAGTGCTGAAACAGAGAGCTGAAGAAGATAAAGTGTTCAAGCTTCTCGCTGGGCTAGGAGCAGAGTTCGACTATCTAAAAAGTCAGATTCTCATGTCTTCTCCTCTCCCGTCCTTCAACAATGTCTGTTCCATCATACAACGAGAAGAAACCAGGTGAAAAGTCATGAAGACTAAAGACGAATTCAAGAAAGAACATGCACCTGCTGACAAGGTTACATTTGTCGCTAAGACAGAAACACCCCAGGCTGCACTAAGAGACAAGAGCAACTTCACAGTTGATAGCAGGTTCGTTCGAGGACGAAGTTCTCTGTTCTATACTTATTGCAAAAAACAAGGCCACACTAGGGAACATTGCTGGAACCTGAATGGCCGTCCAAACAGAGGGAGAGGACAAAAATTCTTAATTCTAGTTTCAGACGTGAAGATGACATTGCTGAACTCACACGTCTGCTAAAACAAATTACCTACAGCAATCTTGCTATTACAACTAAATTGGGAACAGAAAAAGTAAGACTTCAAACCCTTTACCTTGCTCTTTCTTGGCTCGTTCCAATAACTCAGCATGGATAGTTGACAGTGAAGCTACAGATCATATGACTGCTTGTTAAGAACTGTTATATAATGTCAAGTATGATAAACATGTATCAGTAAAACTAGCTGATGGGTCGATCACATCTGTAGTAGGATATGGCTATGTTTACATAAATAAGCATATTACCTTGCATGACGTGTTGTATGTGCCTAAGTGTGCAACAAACTTGATATCTGTTAGCAAACTGAGTAATGCTCTGAGCTGCTATATAATTTTCGTTGAAAAAAAGGTGATACTAGTAGACAGCAAGAATCAGACGAAGATTGGTGAATGCAAAGAAGCAAATGGCTTATACTACTTGACTCAAGAGCACAACCCCATCATATACACTGCAATAAAGACTGCCAACGATGCTCGTATATGGCACTGCAGAGTAGGTCATCCCTCCAATAAGGTCCTGTTGACTATGTTTCCAGGCTCTAGATTCTTAGTAGATGATTGTGAGCCATGTACCCTAGCTAAGATGACCAGGTTGCCATTTACAAACTCTGAATATGTCGCTGAATCATGCTTTGATTTGATACATACTGATGTCTGAGGACCAGCCCTTATAACCGAACAATCTGAATATAAATACTTTGTCACTTTCATAGATGACAAATCTCGAGCTACCTGGACCTATTTCTTAAAAAAGAAAAGCGATGTACTTCTTACGTTTAGGCAATTTTTTCAGTACATAGCCACTCAGTACAATCACACGATTAAGACACTAAGGTCAGACAATGGAGGAGAATATATTAATGCAGAATTTGAGGAGTTCACAAACAAACAAGGAATATTACATCAAACCACCTGTAGGGGTACTCCCCAACAGACTGGGGTAAGTGAACGACGAAATAGACAGCTGCTAAACATTGCTAGATCTCTAATGTTTTACATGAATGTTCCCCACAGTTTTGGTGTGAAGCAGTGGCTTGTGCTTGCCATGTCATGAATAGAACCTCAAGCCACACATTAGGCAACAAGAGCCCATTAGAAATTTTGAATGGTAGACCTCCTTCATTACAACACTTAAAGAGTCTTCAGATGTGTGTGTCATGTTCATGTACAAGAAAGTGCAAGACACAAGCTTGAAAGACGAGCTATTAAATGTGTGTTTCTAGGGTATTCCTTTAACAAGAAAGGATATAAGTGCTATGACCCTATAAGAAACAAAACGTATGTATCCAGAGATGTCAAGTTCATGGAATATACACCCTTCTATACTGAAACTGTACCAGATGCTTTCAGCAAAGGGAAGAATGACCTAAACAATGATCCCATGCCTGTTATACCTCACGATCTCATGCCAGTTATACCTCTTCCAATGGCAAATGAAAATGATGATGCATTTGTAACATCTAATACCAGTTTGGCTGATGAAGAAGCAAGCAACAACTCCCACGTGGATGTGGGTGTGACTAAAAGTGTTCAAAACAGAAGGGTTGATCGCATAAGAAGAAGACCGGCTAGATATAATGATTACTATACATATCATATTCAGAAAAATGAAAAAGTTAATATAGTTCCCTGCCATGAAAGAGAACCACATACTTATGAACAAGCTAGCACTGAAGATAAATGGAGGAAAGCAATGCATGAGGAATTAGCAGCCCTGAAAAAAAATCAGACTTGGAAACTAGTAGATAGACCTCCAAACAAAAAGTTGATTGACTGCAAATGGACATATAAAATCAAGTATGACAGTAGTGGGTAGGTGGAGCACTACAAGGCAAGACTAGTAGCGAAGGACTTTACACAAGAACAAGACATTGACTATCATGAGACATTCGCCCCAGTTGCAAAGATGAGCTCATTACGAATACTACTTTCAGTAGCTGCAGTAAAGAACTGGAAAATGTATCAACTTGATGTGAAGAATGCTTTTCTTCATGGAGACTTAGAAGAAGAGATCTATATGGAATTACCCCAAGGACTATATGTTCAACATGGTACTCAACCACAAGTGTGCAAATTAAAGAAGTCATTATATGAACTTAAGCAGTCGCCCAGAGCGTGGTATGAAAAATTGAGTTCAAAACTGATTGAAGGAGGATATAAGATGAGTAGTGCTGATCATTCTATATTTGTAACATCTACCAACAAGGGAACAGTTATTGCTGCTCTCTACGTTGATGATATAATTTTAACTGGAAAAAGTCTGAGTTTTATTGAAATAACCAAGAAAGTTTTGAGGAAATGCTTTGAGATCAAAGATCTAGGAGTATTACACTATTTTCTTGGCATGGAAATAATACACAAACCAAAAGGCATATTCTTGTGTCAAAAAAGTTATGTTGCAGACATACTACATGAAACAGGAATGACAGATTGCATAGAAGTTGATACTCCAATGAAAGCAAACTTGAAGTTGATGCATGATGACGGAGAGCTCATACATGAAGCATGAAGTTTTCAGAAGTTAGTTGGTAAATTGTTATACTTGATAGCTACTAGACCAGATATCACCTACGCAGTAAATTTGTTAAGTCAGTTTATGCACAGCCCCAGAAAACCTCATGTAGAAGCTGCCCATCATGTGCTGAGATATCTTAAGAAGACAAGTAACAAGGGCATCATGTTTAGAAGAAACAACCATCTACAAATATATGGATATGTAGACACTGACTGGGCAGGAAATCAAAATGGCAGGAAATCAAAATGACAGAAGATTAACCACTGGTTACTGCTGTTTCGTTGGTGATAATTTAGTCTCTTGGAGGAGTAAAAAACAAACAGTTGTTGCCAGATCAAGCATAGAAAGTGAATATCGAGCAATGGCTCTCACTGTGTGTGAACTGTTATGGATAAAATACTTGCTACAAGATATGAATATGAAGATAGATGTAGAACAACCAATAAACCTCTTTTGTGATAGCAAGACTGCAATTAACATTGAAAATAATCCTGTGTTTCATGAACGAACGAAACACATTGAAGTAGACTGTCACTTCCTACGAAAAAAAATTCAGTCTGGAATCATAAAAACAGAACATGTTGCATCGAAAAGCCAATTTGCAGACATTCTAACCAAAGCTGTGTGTAAAGATACATTTCACAGGTTATGCTGCAAGTTAGGTCTTTAGAATTTGAAAGATCTAACTTGAGGGGGAGAATGTTAGGAGGTCAGTCCAGAAAGTTCAGAATCAGTTACGAAACAGCTGTATCCCATTGACAATGGGTCTTATACATGTATGTACATCTACATACTGTATATATATATCTGATAAATGAGAATACGAGTATTGCTCTCTCGCATAACATTACCTCTTTCTCTCTTTCTCTCTGTTACCTCATGTTTCCAGTTTGTTCTTCCCTCTCAACTACTACCTTCCCCAACTCCAAGAGTTGCTGCCTCGCCCACAGGTAGGGAGCAGGTGTCGACTCAGCCCAGCTTCGCCGTCGCAGTGGGTAGATGGCCGGGAGCCTTCAGTTCGTCAGCGGCAGCTGCAGGATCGACCTATGAAGTTAAAAATTTAAAAAAGAAATCAAAGTGAAAGCTCTTTCTTGCTTTTCTTCTCTGTTCTTCCTTTTCGTCTAGTTATTGCCTGAGTTTTAGTTAGTTTTAGCTTAGACGTGAGTGCAGATGGACTAAGACGTGTTAATCTTAATTCCTCTTGCATTAGTTAGCTTACTAAGCAAGTTTAGAACAAGGAGCAGATTCTGCTTTTCTTACAGGAAAACGAAGGAAGGAATGGATGATGACTTGCACTGATGAACGTTTTCCTTTATGTACGAGAAGATGAAGCACCGTAGACGTCGATGGCAGTACCGGCCACCGGGGTTGAAGGAAAAATATTGTCTGCAAGTTGCTTTGTGGGAAAAGTAGGCGGTTTTTGATTGGCAAACTAAGCCCACCGAAAACGAACACCTGATTCTTTTAATAACATTCAAAGTTAGACCGGTTCCATGCGGCGTGGTGCAGGACTGGGAATATGCCTTAGGAGATAAGATTCCACTCTCTCTTTCTCTCTTGAAACAACTGTCACGAATACAGGGCAATTCAAACATATAATTTCTCTAGTAACTTCCAGGAAATTTTGATGCACTGGCCGTCTATTTCCGAATGGAAAATGAACATCTACTCCTACCAAACAACAATTGATTGTTTCTATGTGCGGCTGAGATAATATTTGATCCGGAAACAACTTCTGGCCGAGGCACCTTGTGCATCTTTTCGATGAACTTCCCATTGCATCAGCAAAGAAAAGAAAAAAGATCCACTGCCATTGTCTGGTCATGCTTCACGTATGTTCATTAATAATCTCATTGTAAGGCGACAAATGTTATATTAAGTAATGAATGAAATTAAACCTAAAAAATAGGGACATCTAGAATTTCTTGTTGGAAAACTGGTGGATGCCATGTCCCACTGACTGATCCACCGTTGTTTATGTGGTTTGCAGTTTTTAACATAGATACAGCCATTATCATATGAGCGCATAATTGCTTTAGTCTAAAGAAAATACGTTAAGCTTCATAATTTTCATGCTTAAGCGTGCTTTTCGAGCAACAGAATCTGTTAAATGTCTAGGAGACATCAATGAAGATACGTTTGAAATCATGCGCGCACAAGGGAGGGGGAGAAATTCATAATTGAATTATCGTACTCCTACATGCCCTCTAAAAGGCTTGTTCACTGTGAACTTGAGGTTATAAATCAAGCAAGTTATTGTGATTTCAAAAGCAAGGTTGGGTGGGGAGTGGATAACGTACTGCTGAGTCTTGGAAAAAAAATGTTCAAGTATGATAAATTAAATTGCGTGCACGAAAAACCAACAAATTCTTTGCCTGCTGCGGATGCAAGTAATGACTTACAGATGCTTATTGCCCATGCATGGCTCCGGTAATGGACTGGCATTGTTACCACACAACTGAATTCAAGTTTTGGTTACCACACAAAGTATTCAAGTCAACATTAAAGTGGAGTTGGTGAAGTAGTCTAATTCTTTGTGGTTTGGGATAGGAACGCTTGTGGATGTTGTATTTAGTGGACTTGTCCACGCTAGACTCTTTGTTTGATCTGTATGGAAGCGAATTTATCACCAAAGCGTTGGTATAACATTACATCAATAATTGAAAGACGATAACTTATAGCCAAGTACATTTTTAATTGGTGGTATTACGTTACATTATTATTTATGGACTGCCATTGCTAAGCCATCCTATAAATACAGGAAGTTGTGAGGTATGGAAGTCACTCAACGATCGAATATTATCTCCCCTTCTCCATCTTTCTACTGCTCCTTCCGCCAAAGTAGTGGCTATTTCTTACTTAGCCAGCCATGGGGCGTTTCTTTCCTTTCCTTCCGATCACTATGATGGCTGCAATGGCTCTGGTAGCCACTGCATACAAACCCTCTGGCTTCGTTCCCGTGCCCCATGTGGAGAAGGACGGCCATGTTCAGTACTTGGGCGAATTTGCGGTGGAAAAGTACAATGAACAGAAGCATGCATACCTCAAGTTCATTCAAGTGACGGAAGCTCAAGTACTGGATCGCGGCACCGAGCACTACACATACAAATTGGTGATTAAGCTTCACGATGGCTATGCCATTAAATTTTACAAGAGCGAAATCCTGCAAGATCTTTCAGCTCCTGGCGAGCCCCCCGTCCTCAACGTCGCCTACTTCATGCCACTGTGATTTCATGCACGGATATATGGTGCTCTTCCTCAATAAACAGTACCGTCGTCATCAAATACTGCAGGTTCAGTTGAATAAGATATAGCTGGAATAAACCGTGTGCCTCATGGCCTGGCAACACCTACGTTTCGTTTGAATGTGTTGGACGAATAAGAAAAGCTATTCTGTAAGATGCCTTGCGTCTACATATATATTGAAATAATAGATCTCATAATTGTCTTGCCTAAAAGCTCAAGAACTCGCCTTGAATTTCTTGTTATTTTACTCATGCAGATCAAGCATTATTAACCGAAAAATTGAAAAAATATTTTAAGTTCTCATACGTGAAAATTCTTTGTTCTTGGATTTCTGAGTATGTAAATTGCAAAAATCTAGGAAAGCCCCACAAATGGCCATCACCACCCAATATCTAGATCTAATTCAATCGTATGCCTGCTAAGGTGCATTCCTTGTAACCGGTCTATGCATAATCAACCATCTGGCGCCTATATAAGGCCGGATGGTTTTTCCATTCCAACCCTGACGAAGAAAACCTTAAATTATATATATATATATAATTACTAGCTATTACTACATTTATGTGGCTCAAAGTGCAGTGTTTGGTGGAGATTGGATATACCATCTAAAAGTGTCAACATAACGAAATTTCTTTTAAGGCATCTACAAGTTTGAGTTTTCACAAGAGAAAGAAAGAGAGAGAGAGCCAACCGATAAAATGAGAATATATAACAAAGAGGTCCCCTAGGTACAAAAAACAATCCACAAAGAGAGAGAGAAATAGCACTAGTTGCTGCATACATAGTTCTTGGTTACTGCTTGACACTATAAAGATGTTGGGTTTTTACTACCTATACGGAGACGGCGAGACCTGAGCCGAAATACTTCTCCAGCCATGGCCGTATTCTTACGTTCATCGAGTAAATTAAAGGACTACCCGGCAATACCATTCATCGATGAGATTCAATTATGTATAACCATCCTTTATCGAAACAGTTAATACAAAATTATTTTCTAAACTTTTAAATGGAATATAAGATTTTGCTCGGATCCAATGCCACAGTTTTTAAAACACTTAATTTATTTTAAAATGTTTTGCTAAAGTTCTTCTCTGATCATGCAGTCTCCGATTATAGATTTTGCTCATCATTGTTGACATGCTTGCTGCTTTGTGATAACAAATTCAATGAGCTAATTTATATTCCAAGCTTAATTATATTGGGCGCCCTATATGATTTTACATCTTCAATCACACCCTTACAGAGGAAATGTAAGAAATATAACTACATGCAAGAAATATAAGTATATAGTTATATACACACACATGCAAATATATATATATATATATATATATATATATATATATATATATATATATATATATAAACTGCCAACTACCACGTTTAAATGCCTTGAAAAACAATTGTTAAACAAAAACTGTGGCCAATGCACCTTTTGTGACGTTTTTGCCATATAAAATAAATAAAAATTCATCTGGCAACTAGTGGTAGCCAGTAGATTTCAATTTCACACACACTCTCTCTTTTTGTGTGTGTGTATATATATATATATTTATATACCACTAGTTGCTAGATGAATTTTTATTTATTTTCTATGGCAAAAACTGTCACATCGTTTAACAGCAGTTTTTCAAGGCATTTAAACGTGGTTGTTGGAAGTTTTAGCAACGGAAAATAAAAAAAAGCCATCCGAAAATAAAAGTAACCGGCACACACACACGCACATATCTATATATATATATATATATATATATATATATATATATATATATATTTCTTACATTTCCACTGTAAGGGTGTGCTTGAAGATGTAAAATCATATAGGGGGCCCAAAAAAGAATATTGAAGTTCAAAGGGTGCGTTTGAAGATGTAAATTCTTACAGGGACACTAAGAAAGGAAGATTGAAGTTCAAAAGGTGCCAACTGAATATCTGGAAAGTTTAAAATTTAAAGATGCATGAGGAAAGTAATTTTAATGCACAATGGATCTCTTCCAATGAACAAAGAGACTCATCAGATACAACACTTCTCTCCATATATAGGCAAAGGTTAGAACAACTCTTTTATTCTACCACACCCCGCCCTATCCTTTCACACTGCTCATCTGCAGAAGATGGTTAATATCTGTTTGGGAATTTCAGAGTGGTCCAAAGTAGCCTAAGTTGAGCACAGGGGGCTCATCATGTCCTGAGAGATCCTGGAACACTTCGCACTTGTAAAGCTTGAAACCAGGGCCATCATGAACCTTCATCAGCAAATGGTATGTGTAATGCTCGGTGCCACGATCAAGTACTTCTGCGTCCACCACTTGAATGAACTTGAGGTAAGCATGAGTCTGTTCATTGTACCTTTCCACTGCAAATTCACCGAGGTATTGAACATGCTCATCCGTCTGTGCATGAGGGACAGGAACCCAGGGAGAATGCTCAACTTGATCATGAACATCATCATGATGTTCATGATCAGGATATTCATGATGTTCAAAATCAGGATAAGCGGTCGCTACCAACGCCAATTCTGCCATGACTGTCATCGCAAGCATAGGAAGGAAGCGTCCCATCGCTGCTACTGTATCTAAATTCTAGGAAGGAGGAAAAAGATGGTGGGAAGGGAAAGAAAGGCCACAGCTTTCAGGAGTGCCAAATTGGTGAGAGCGGAAGAGTGATGTCGATATCTCAAGTCACCAGCAGTATTTATAGGGCAGGGAGCTATTATATGCGACCAAATTGAGATCGCTTAATGGCGTTGCTCGCCGATGGCGTCAACGTGCAAGTGGCCATAGTTTTGTTGTAATTTTCTCAGGGAATCTCTGACTGATAATAGCTCTCAAGTCAAACCTGATGTTTGTTCATCTAGCTACTGCAAATTAATTCTTAGTTTAGGTGATCCCTGCATTAGCGTTTTAGATCAACCACTCTTTCCACTACCACCAGACAAAATTGGCACCTACCCAACTAGCTACTTCTTGCTTTATCTAAATCTTATCTAGGAAATCTGGAAGAAATCTTTTTCATCTCAATCACACCTCAAACAAATGGGAACTGTTTTATTGAGTATACATTCTAACAAGTTATTAATAAAGCAAGTTTATCTATT
This sequence comes from Nymphaea colorata, assembly GCF_008831285.2. Taxonomy (NCBI): domain Eukaryota; kingdom Viridiplantae; phylum Streptophyta; class Magnoliopsida; order Nymphaeales; family Nymphaeaceae; genus Nymphaea; species Nymphaea colorata. The sequence continues at coordinate 1,276,383 of NC_045140.1, forward strand.
GGATTTGCATTGGCCTACACCTGATCCAGCACCTGATCTCCATTGTTCCCCTCGTGGGCATAGCGCCCCTAAAAAAGTTTATCTATTGGATTTGCATTGGTCAATTCTCATCGATTTTGTGCAAATACTACTGAAGGTGTGGCTGGGAGCAACGGATATTAAATTCGTGAACCTAATGCTACTATTTTGTTCCGAGTTCAGTGGTAAAGAATCTAATGTGACTTAGCAATTATGTAAGCAGGAAGTGGTTAACTTTGTCGCAAGAATTTCTCCCACCTTGTCAACTAGTTTCCTTGGTCTCCCTTGTTCGCATTATCTGCGTGTGTTTATACCACGCTGGCTTCTCCTAGATTGATCAAGTTAAGAACAAAGAAACAAAATGAAAAAGTAAAGAAAAAAAAAACATACTTCCTCCTTGGCCACGAAAGTCGACTCCCTTGGCGAGGGTCGGTTGCTATTCTCCAGGGAGATGTGTACTTGTCTGTCGGATGGCCGGAATCAGCTGGGAAAACCGCCGGCTGGAAGATCCTGGGTAGAAACGGTGGGCGGGGAACCGAATGTTGACATGGATGATGAAGAACCCTTTGAGATTGTTGTTTTTGCTTGGAAAACGAGAGTTTTGATACCTGAATCTGTGATCTCGGAGATGAAGAAACCCTTTCGGTATACGGCAATCTGCAGTTATCGTGGGCAATTCTCAACAGAGGTGTTTTGATCTTGCTTTGTTATGCAAGGCCTGCGAAGCCAGCTGGAGCTAGAATCTATGTGGATATGGAGAAATTAGCCCCTTTTTAGATCTGCAACCACTTGTGCAGGTATGGACCTGTGGTGGTTCAAACAGAACAGAGTAATCCTTCGATCATTCTGACTTGTGAGAAATTGAAAGAGTTGCGAAGTTGAACATGGACTTTGTGGGATGTGCATCAACGAACACATTTTGGATCATCAAAGTAGGGTTTCAACGGAGACTTGTGTTGCACATTTAAGCGCAGTTTGGCAGAAAACGTAACCTAGGAGCTCACTCGCAAACCTACACAAAGTCTTTCGCATTTGATCACAGTTTCTCGACAACTCAAAAAAAATGCCTGAGTAGTTTGTATAAGTTTATGAAAGGAAACATAAAATTTTATGGAAAAGCACCAATTTAAAATTGAAACAACGCACGATGACGGAAGGAGCCCTAAATTTTAAGTGCATTTCTTGCTTCTGTAGACTTGCCAAAGAAGAAAGCCCGAAGAAGGCGAAGGGAAATAGATAAGGATTGCCAAATTGACTCTGTCAACAAAATAAGACACCGTCTTTCACTAAGCTGCAAAGTGAAAGGGTGGCTTTAAGAAAAAGAAAGTAAATCTGAAGCACCTATCTCTCACCATCATAAATCACACCAACAATCTAGAGAGAGAAAGAGAGAGGAAGGGAGGTGGGGAGAGAGAGAAAAGCCAAAAGCAAACACCCGCTTTTCCAGTTCCTCCGGAAGAGAGAGTACCCACGCAAATACAGATAGAGAGAGAAGCGAAAGAAACAATTCCCGCATCCCCATTACCCTGTTTCTATATTTTTCCTCTTTCTATAAACCATTGCCCAGCTAAAAAGAGAATAAAGCAAGAAGACGATTTTATTTCTTACAGCATTCAACTGGGTGCAACACCATTCCATGACAGGACTGCTTATTTGGGTAGTACAATGGCTGAAAAATAATATTACAACATGCTGATCATCATATTAATATATGTGTGATCACAGGGGCACGAAGTAACCCAAGTTGAGGACGGGGGGCTGGCCAGGTGCAGACAGATCTTGGAACACTTCGCTCTTGAAAAACTTGACAGCGTAGCCATCATGAACCTGAATCACCAACTTGTATGTGTAGTGCTCCGTGCCGCGATCAAGTACTTGTGCTTCTGTCACCTTAATGAACTCGAGGTAAGCCTTAGTCTGCTCATTATACCTTGTAACAGCGAACTTGCCCAAGTACTGGACATGGCTGTCCTTCTCCACATTAGGAACAGTAACCCAACCAGAAGGTTCGTAGGGGCGGGCAATGGCTACAAAGGCCATGGCTGCCATCGCAGCGATCACGAGGAAAGAAGAGAAACGTGCCATAGGTAGCTTACTAGCAGAGACAACTTTTCTAAAACAAGGCCGGGGCAGTTAGCTCTGCTGCTGATCTTACAGATGAGTAAGTTGAGGGAGGAATGGATGGTGAGTGGCACCGATGAACGTCTCCCTATATATAGGAGAAGGAAAGACAATGTGCACGTAACGCTGTTTGGCTAAGGGACCGCCATTGGAGAAAACTTGTGTATGCAAGTTGCTTTGAAGGAAAAGCATGGGGCCTTTGAATGGAAAGGTCCACCGAGTGCAACTTCATATACATATCTGCACAAGCACTTTATTCTTCTCATAATATTCAAATATAGACTTGTTCAAAAGTGATGCCGGGTAGGATGAGCATCATGGCCAAGTCAAAACTGATCTTTATGGGGTTGTCCATCTAAATGTCAATTAATGCACATCGACTTCTACCAAACCTGTGCTTTAAATTCCACATCAATTAACAAGGATTCACCGTGCATTTGGCTTAATTTTGCTAATTAAGACTCATTGTCATCCACGCATCTTTCAGTGAACTATATACCCTTTTATTGATCAAGAAAGAACACTGAAGAGAGGATTGAATATTTGAATTGATCCACTGCCGTAAGTATGTGGCCATAGTTCAGGACGGATGCTCACAAAATAAAACTCATCTTTATAAAGGTGACAAATTCTAGATTAAGTAGATGAATATTGAAAATAAATGAGAAATTTTGTTAAAAAGTCATCATTTTCATGCTTAGATGTGCCTTTTAAGCAATAAAAGATGTAAAAATGTCTAAGAGATACCAACTTTATATGTGTTTGCACCATAGCCACAAAAAATGTCTTTCCAAAAAAACACATTAAAAATGCAAAAACTGAATAAAGCGGCAAAAAAATGCTATTTAAAAAAAATCTAAAATGAACAAAAATAAAGTTTTAAACTAGCTTTTTTAGGTTTTCTTTATTCCATTTTAGGCCTTTTTTTCAAGTTTTTTTAATGTCAAACTGCTTTTTCCATTTTCAAACTTTTGGCTAATTTTTTAATGTTGTTTTATTAGTTTCTCTTTTATTTATTTATTTTTAAATGTTTACCAAAGTTTTCTCATTTTTTCAAGTTCATCGTATTGTGCCTTAAAATGAAGCTTACCTATGTGTGAAGATGACGAGTTAATTGAATATAATAATTCAAGCAATTAAATGTGACTTCAAAAAGAGTCCGGAATGGGTAATCTACTTGGAGAGAAACTTATCTCGAAATCGTCACAGTATGAAAAGTTGATGAATACTAACGACTGATCAGCAGCTCTTATTCTAATGAGTTCATATCACGAGAACAAGCGAGCGAGAGAGAGAGAGAGAGAGAGGGAGGGAGACAGTCTTAGTTCCCTGCAACTGTGCTCAAGTCTCCATTCATCAAGTGGGAGTTGGTGAAATGGTTGAATTTTTCCTGGTTTCAGAGAAGAACATGTGTGGATGTTGTGTAGTAGACTTGGTCCACACATGACCCATTCTTTGATCTGAATGAAAACCAAACTATCACCATAATGTCGCTATATATTACATTAAATTAATAATTGAATTAGATATCTTTTTGAACGGTTCTGAAATCGGATGTACATAAATATCCGGTCTGATTCGGAATTTGGATTCAGGTCAGAGTTAATTTTAAATAAATATCTTCTTATCTCTAACATCCTTACAGTTTGAAAATTGACCAGATTCAGATTTAGATTCAGTTGTTGTAAAAATTGTGAAATCAAAATTCAGATTCGGATTCAGATGGAGTTTTCTTCATTCCTATTTAAATCAGAATTTGAATTTGAACATGTGAATATAAAAAAAAACAGATATTGCTAAGAATATACTGTTAAGTCCGATCCATTGAAATCCATATAACCTCGAGTCGTCACTCATAGATCCATATAGACATCAATTCTTGATGAAATTAAGTCCAATGTGTGAACTATATCCAATCATGGACTCCGGGTGATCACATTGAGTTCAAACATGTTTAAAAATCCAATGAATCCTAATTGGGCAACTTAATTTGACATTCTTGGTTGAACCAAGTGGGTTCATGACCTTGTCGAAGGTCTATGATTCTCACATCGAATACCACATGCTTAATCTACACCTTGGCACCATACGATATGAAGGGAAAGCAGATTATACGGAAGCATTATTAACAAAAGGGCCTAAAGCATTGGGATTTTCCAAAAGTATGCCAAAAAGTAAGGCAACCCCAAAGTCCACCAAACCCAAAGAATAATGACAGGGGGTACGTTCTTTGGCAGATTGCTTCGTAGGACGAAGGGTGGGGATGGGAGAAGAGATCATATTTCAAATATTATAAAAAATGCCACGCAAAAGTTTTGCTAATATAGTTCATTAACGTGCTAAAAACGGAGATACCAAATTGATAAAGTAGAAGATTTCAGGTTTGCATTGGAGAACGAAGAAGATTAGGCCTGTCGATATCTTTTACAAATGTAGTACGTAAACAGAAGATGATAAACAGAGATTTTATTCCTTGTCGCATACAACTGACGTGCCTCATCATTTCATGACACAGTTCTTATTTTCGTAATAGAAAGATTGGAAGAATATAGCATCCATGTGGAATGTCATAATCTTGAATGCTAATACGAGGGGATGAAGTAACCCAAGTTGAGGACGGGGGGCTGGCCAGGTGCTGACAGATCTTGGAACACTTCGCTCTTGAAAAACTTGACAGCGTAGCCATCATGAACCTTGATCACCAACTTGTACGTGTAGTGTTCGGTGCCGCGATCAAGTACTTGTGCTTCTGTCACCTGAATGAACTCGAGGTAAGCCTTAGTCTGCTCATCATACCTTGTAACAGCGAACTTGCCCAAGTACTGGACGTGGCTGTCCTTCTCCACATTAGGAACAGTAACCCAGCCAGAAGGTTCGTAGGGGCGGGCAATGGCTACAAAGGCCATGGCTGCCATCGCAGCGATCGCGAGGAAAGAAGTGAAACGTGCCATAGGTAGCTTACTTGTAGAGAGAGCTCTTCTAAAACGAGGGGGCAATTAGCTCTGCTGCTGATCCTACAGGAAAATAAATTAAGGGAGGAATGAATGATAAGTGGCACTGATAAGCGTCTCCCCTATATATAGAAAAATTATGTCCGCAAGTTGCTTTATGGGAAATATACGCGGTTTTTGAATGACGAAGTCCACCGAATACGAAAACCTAATTCTTTTAATAACATTCAAAGTTAGACCGGTTCCATGCGGAGTGGTGCAGGGTGGGCAATGCCTTAATAGTTAAGACTCCACCCTCTCTCTCTCTTGGAACAAGTATGACGAATACAAGGCAATTCAAGGCATTTGTTTGGATGAGCATCGTGGCCAAGTCAAACATATAATTTCTCTGGTAACTTCCAGGAAATTTTGATGTACTAGTAGTCGATTTCCAGATGCCAAATGAACGTCTACGCCTACCAAACCTGTGCTTTCATCAATAGATTGATTCTCTGTGCTGCTGAGGTAATATTTTATCCGGAAACAACGTGCGGCCGAGGCTCCTTAACGTCCATCGTTTCAATCAGCTTCCCATTTCATCAGAAAATCGAAAACAAGGATCCACTGCCGTTGTTTGATCATGCTTGACGTTGTCCATTAACAATCTCAATGTAAAGCGACAAATGCTATAGTAAGTAATCGATGAAAATTAAACCACAAAAACAGGAGTATCTAGAATTGCTTATTAGAAAACTGATGGACTTTGAATACCCTGTTCCTCTGTCACCATTGTTTGTGTGGTTTGCAGTTTCTAACTTGTATAAAACCGTATCATATATACTGATATTTGCTTTAGTTTGTAAAGAAAAACATGTTTAGTTTCATAATTTTCATGCTTAAGCGTGCTTGTCAAAAAAAAAAAAAAGAATCTGTTAAAATGTCTAGGAGACACCAACTGAAGATATATTTGAGTTCATGGGCGCACAGGGGAGGGGAAAAATTCATTCATAATGGAATTATCGTCTTACATGCCTTCTAAAAGGCTTGTTCAGTGTTAATTTGAGGCTATAAATCAAGCAATTTATGTGACTTCAAAAGCAATGTTTGGTGGGAGTGGATAATGTACTGCGGGGTCTTGGAAAGACATTGTCCAAGTATGATAAATTATAAAGCAATTAATTAAGCAACTGTATCAAGTCTCCTTTCAAGTGGAGTTGGTGAAGTGGTTTAATTTTGTATGGTTGAGTGGATCGTGTGTGGAAGCTGTATTTAGTTGACTTAGTCCACACAAGACTGTTTATTTGATTTGAATAGAAACGAAATAATCAACAAGTGGTTGGTATTAAGTTACATTAATAATTAATAATTGGAATACGATAACTTATAGCCACATTTTTGTTGGTAGTACGTTACATCACTTTTGGTCTGGAATCGATAAGCCACCTATAAATGTAAGCGTTGTAAGGCATGGAAGTCACTCATAGATCCAATAGTACTATTTCCCTTCCATCTTCCTGCTACCACTCCTGATCTAGAAAACTACGTTCTAGTTACTAGCTGGCCATGGGACGTTTCTTTCCTTTCCTTGCGATCACAATGATGGCTGCAATGGCTCTGGCAGCCGCCGCTTATCCTTATAAACCCTCTGGCTTCGTTCCAGTACCCCGTGTGGAGAAGGACGGCCATGTTCAGTACATGGGCGAATTTGCTGTGAAAAGGTAAAATGAACGGAATCATGCATACCTCAAGTTCATTCAAGTCACGGAAGCTCAAGTACTGGATCGCGGCACCGAGCACTATACATACAAACTGGTGATTGAGGCACACTAAGCAAATAATTGAGCAGCACGTAATTTATGAATAAACTTTTTATTGATGAGCACCAATTTTAAAATGAATAAAAATTGTGGAACTCTGTGGTCAGCTGCTCACCCATGCCCGCATGTCTAGCTTCCCCTGGCTGATATGATATAATTTCAGAAACCATGGTATGGTTAAAAATTAGAAGAATGAGAAATATAATATTATGGCTCGGTGATACCCAAGCTTGACATCTCCAAAGCTTATCTTCCAAGATGGTTATGGTCTTTTTATGCCTTGGCTATTTACGGGAGGGACGGAGCTTACTTGCGGATGTCACTTTTTTTGAGTCCAACCCTTATTTCTCGAAACTTATACCTTGGCTATTAATGGGATGGCTATTAATGGGAGGAAGGAAGCTTAGTTATAAATGTCACCTTTTTTGAGTCTAGCCCGAACTTTTATCTCTGCTAGAAACTTATAATGGTAAAAAACTTGAACGGTTAGAGTTGAACCAGCTTGACTTAGATCAACCACGTAAAAGTCCCACCTAGAAAAGTAGTCTCAGAAGGAGTCGGAATAAATTTCCTTATATGTTTGATAGCCTCATAGATCAGATGTTTCTACCATAAATCCAAGGAGATCATAGAACCACAGATCGGTCGTTCACCCCCACTCCCTTGACTGCAAGTTCACAATGCAACGCGAGTCTTAGAACCATAGTTGCTAAATCCGTTGCCTGCTTAGTTAGCCTGTGGTTTTGACATAATGTCGATTAAATATCATATTTGGAGAGGTTATCAAACGTATCTTAGCAAACAAAGAAGCAAAAGGTTATCAAACGTATCTTAGCAAACAAAGAAGCAAAAGGGTTTTGCAGCAAGGGAGGAAGGAAGGGCAGAGAGAGAGAGAGCCCACAAAATAGAATTCATTGAAGACAAAAGTAGTGACAATGCCTCACCAAACAACAAGTAATAAAGACAACAAATGAAAAATAGCAAAAAAACAAGAGCAAAAAAAAAAATGCAGAAACGAAAATTAGAGCACGAACAAAAAAACAAGAGGAATTGCAGCCATCAGTCGCAAGTTGCAGGTAGCTTTCATGACGTCCTGGGTAGATATATGATGGATCTTGGTATTTCCTCGATAGTGGTTTCAGACTTTTAGTAAACTGTTTTTCATATTTTCTGACTGGAGATTACCTCCTGTCCTCTTCCTTCTATGCTGTTATTTTTGCATGTTTAAATATTTTTGTGTGCTCATGTGCGGAATTATATTCGAGATGCTCCATTCGATCCTGATCGTTGGCTTGCCCCTGGTGAACGTACCTGGCGCCCTGTTCCTTGTAAATGTGGCGTCGATTCTCGTGAAGTTCCACTTACACATCCTACCGATGTTGAGAATAGTGCAATTTAAATTGGTGTTACTTGTGGTCTTAGTTATAGGTGGCTGTGCTCGAAAACAATATCGGACTGTCTGGAGGCACTGATAGGAGCATATTATGTGAGCGGTGGTCTGGAAGCTGCACGCTTGTTCATGACATGGGTTGGTATTGATTGTGAACATGATCAAGCTTTGGTTGAGGAAGCCATTAAGGCGGCATTAGAATTTAGTTATGCCATAGAAGATAAAAATATTGCTTCTCTGGAGTCGAAGCTTGGGTACAAATTCTTGAATAAAGGTCTTATTGGAAGCCATCACTCATGCATCTCAGCAAGAAACAAGCTCGGGCTGTTGCTATCAGGTATTAAGGGTGATTATTACCGTATTGGTCATATTTTAGATAAATCTTGGTGGAGATGTAGTCCTTATAATGTCGATGGATGCAGCCAGGGGTGTTAATTGGATGGTAATGGTCCTGAAATTTCGCCTTTTTGGCTGCATTCGATATGTTCGTGAATTTAATCTCCTCAGGGTTTAGCTTATCCAAATCCAATCTCTTGACACCCACAGCAGCAGTGCGTGAAATTTTTTTGTTTGTTTTGTAATGTGGATGTCTCTCTCTCTCTCTGTCCCCTCTCTCTCTCTCTCGCTCTCGCTTTTTATGGGCCTGGTGCTGCTTACGAGTTATTGGAAGGGGACTTCTGTAAACATTTTTGTCCCTTGTATTATGCTGCTATCCCAGAGTTAAGGATGTCATGCACATGAAGCAGCTTTGCTATCATCCAGCATGAGAGCCCTAGGGGCAGAGCTCTCATAGCACATCTCATCTTTCTTTACTTTGGGATATGAAATTTAATATAATATTCACTGCATATTATAGGACTTTCAATTTAACATCTTAATCTTCTTGTAAAATTTCAGGGACTTGAGTTTCTTGGTGATTCTGTGTTGGATCTTTTGGTCACATGGCATCTCTTTGAAAGCAATAACGGCATCGATCAAGGGGAATTGATGATAAACTGTAGTCTCAAAGTCATCAAATCAACGTAGAAGAAAATTAGGCCCTGTTGATTCTCTGTCAGGTACTATGATAAAGCAAGAAGACGATTTTATTTCTTACAGCATTCAACTGGGTGCAACACCATTCCATGACAGGGCTGCTTATTTGGGTAGTACAATGGCTGAAAAATAATATTATAACATGCTGAGCATCATCTTAATATATATGTGTTCACAGGGGCATAAAGTAACCCAAGTTGAGGACGGGGGGCTGGCCAGGTGCAGACAGATCTTGGAACACTTCGCTCTTGAAAGACTTGACAGCGAAGCCATCATGAACCTGAATCACCAACTTGTATGTGTAGTGCTCCGTGCCGCGATCAAGTACTTGTGCTTCTGTCACCTGAATGAACTCGAGGTAAGCCTTAGTCTGCTCATTATACCTTGTAACAGCAAACTTGCCCAAGTACTGGACATGGCTGTCCTTCTCCACATTAGGAATGGTAACCCAACCAGAAGGTTCGTAGGGGCGGGCAATGGCTACAAAGGCCATGGCTGCCATCACAGCGATCACGAGGAAAGAAGAGAAACGTGCCATAGGTAGCTTACTAGCAGAGACAACTTTTCTAAAACAAGGCCGGGGCAGTTAGCTCTGCTGCTGATCTTACAGGAAGTAAGTTGACGGAGGAATCGATGGTGAGTGGCACCGATGAACGTCTCCTATATATAGAAGGAAAGGCAATGTGCACGTAACGCTGTTTGGCTAAGGGACTGCCATTGGAGAAAACTTGTGTCTGCAAGTTGCTTTCAAGGAAAAGCATGCGGCCTTTGAACCGAAAAGTCCACAGAGTGCAACTTCATATACATATCTGCACAAGCACTTTATTCTTATTCAAACATAGACTTGTTCAAAAGTGATGCCGGGTAGGATGAGCATCATGGCCAAGTCAAAACTGATCTTTATGTGGTTGTCCATCTAAATGTCAATTAATGCACATCGACTTCTACCAAACCTTTAATTCCACATCAATTAACAAGGATTCACTTTGCATTTGGCATAATATTCTGGAAACAAGTACGGCTAATCAAGACTCATTGTCATCCATGCATTGTTTCAGTGAACTATATATCCTTTTCATGATCAAGAAAAAACACTGAAGAGAGGATTGAATTGATCCACTGCCGCAAGTATGTGGCCATAGTTCAATACGGATTCTCACAAAATAAACGAGAAATTTTGTTAAAAAGTCATTATTTTCATGCTTAGATGTGCCTTTTAAGCAAGAAAAGATGTAAAAATGTCTAAGAGATACCAGCTTTATATATGTTTGCTATTTTTAAAAAAATCTAAAATGAACAAAAGAGTTTTAAAATAGTTTTTTAAGGCGTTTTTCAAGCTCTTTTAATGCCAAACTGATTTTTCCATCATCTAATTGTTCCTTATTTTGTATGTTGTCTTATTAGTTTCTCTTTTATTTAATTCTTCTCCAACTTTGCTATTTTTGAAATGTGAAAAAGGAATTTGTGACTACGTCGCCGTCCTATATGCCCTCTAAAAAGGCTTATTGAGTGTGAAGATGACCAGGTAATTGATTATCATAATTCAAGCAACTAAATGTGACTTCAAAAGCAGTCCCCAATCGATAATCTACTTGGGGAGGAGCTTACCTTGAAATCGTCACACTATGAAAGTAGATGCATACAAATCACTGATCAGCAGGTATTATTCTTATGACTTTATATCACGGGAACAATATACACACACACACACACACACACACACATATATATATATATATATATATATATATATATATATATATATATATATATATAGAGAGAGAGAGAGAGAGAGAGAGAGAGGGAGAGAGAGAAAAAGAGTGATAAAATGAGAATCTATATCAAAATTTGAGGACAAGAAGTCCCATAATTATAATAACAAACTGCAAGATAGAAGTAAAAAGACGAAATATACAATACAACTCATAGAAAAGCGAAATAAGAGGGGTGGGGGGAGTAGAAAGACGGAACGACACCATCACCGGATTCACCCCGCTGCAGAAAGAGGACACTACCACAGTTGAATGGCAAAATGGATATCCCCCTGCACATGACAAGCCACAAACTCCAGCGAAGAGAAGATGCCCCTGAAGGCTCCGTTGTTGTGCTCCTCTCAAATGCGCCACCAAATTGAAATGAGCCACAACCTCCAAACACGACCTCAGGAAACAGACAAGTGGGAGGAATGACAGAAGAAGAAAAGAAGACGAATGAAGGGTGAGTATAGAAGATTACTAACAAGGAAAGGCTAGACAGAAGCAAAAACACTAAAGAAGAAATGACAAGAGGTAAAAAAGTGGACCGAGACTCAGTCGCGGTGAGACAGAACGGGCACTGATTAGCTAAACTGATGCCAAGATACTGCAAGTGGTCAAAAGTGTTGATGTGGCCAGCAATAAGAAGCCAAATCAAAGCAATGACACATGGAGAAAGGCCAGGGGACAAAAGGGATCGAGGTGGGAGCGATGCCACAGAAGAACCAAAAGAAGCCAGGTAGCAAAAAGAAAAAGTGAAACTACAGGAAGGTGAAAAAGATCAGGATGAGGATGCAAACGATAGGAGGTCAGCAAGGCAGAGGAAGAGCAACAGGCAGGTCGCACCAAAAATGAAAGGGAGAGGTGTGAGAGATGGAACTACTCCAAATACTAGGGGATGACAGGTCAAATTTGAAGCAAATGAATAGGATGATGGGAAAGTACTCAGTTGCCAGACGCCACTGCCAAGAACACATACGTGATTCACAAGCCTGACTAAGATTGATAACCCTAGTACTCCCAAGAAGACGCGAAAAGACAACCATATCCCAACGCGCAATGCGATCCGAACGCCGATCACTATCCCATATGAAATTACGAATGATTTTGTTAAACCTATTCAGAACAACAACATGAGGTCGAAAGACAGCCAGAGCATGGAGGAGGATAGATGAAAGACAATGTTTAGCAAGAGTAATATGACCGGGGAGAGAAAACAGCTTTCTCTGCCAACACTGAAGGCGATCAACAAGCTTATGCTCCACTCCATCCGAAAAGGAGGGTGCAAGAAGCGACAATGTAATCTGAAAACCAAATAGTCCATAGGCAGACCAAAAGCCTTACTCCCAAAACAAACTTCTGCAAGAAGTATCGTGATAGGATCTGCGTGTATGAGGGAAAGGTGACACTTAGAGGAATTAATAGAAAGACCCGAGATGAGCTAAAAAACCCGAAGGATGAGCCAACTTCTCACAATCTGTTGTCAAGAAGCAGTGCAAACAGGAAAAAGACGTCAACATACTGAAGGGTAGAGAAGACCTGTAAGTGGGGGAGTAAATGCGGTGTGAGGAAGACAACGACCGTAACGTGATGAAATAAAGCACAAAAGCAATCGACAACTAAGTTGAAAAGCAAAAAAGATAATAGACAACCTTAATGAAGGCCACAATCGAGACAAAAGAAATCACCACACAACCCATTGAAGAAGACCGCAAGCTGGACCACAGTGAAAAACGAAAAGATCCACTATTTAAACGATAAACTAAAAGCAAGGCAGGTGAGAAGGTCAGAAATGAACTCCCAACTAATTCAATCAAAGGCCTTAGAGATGTCCAACTTAAAGATGAAGGAAGGAAGACACAGACAGTATAGGGAATAAACAACCTCATTGGCCAGGACAACCACATCATGCGAACGCCGACTCTTGATGAATGCAACTTGGAAGGGGTTAATGATAGAAGGTACAACAGACGCAAACCATAAGAAAAACAACTTAGCAATAATCTTGTAAGGTGTGCCTAAGATGGAGATCGGGCGAAAGTGGGTGACGTCTATAGGGTTAGGACGCTTAGGCACCAAGACATAGGTGGTTCGATTAAATTCCTTAAGAAAGACGGAGTTGGAGGCAAACTCATCACAAAACGCAAACACATCAACACTACAAGCCTCCCAAAATGTGCGAAAAAATTCAATAGGGAAACCATCAATGCCTGGCGCATTAACAGAGCCAAGGACCCAGACAACGTTTTTGATCTCTTGGTGCAAGAAGGACCGCTCAAAAGAGATCACACACGAGATAGAGAGGAAGAAGAGGTGAAAGTACGACAACGAGGCACAGAAGCGAAGAGGCTTAGAGTAGAAATCTCGAAAATGAGCAGTCAAAGCTGGGAGAATGTCATCACCAAGAAAAACCTTGTGTCCAATAACCATGGAATGGAGTAACGTCTGGCTTTGAGAGGTGGCCAAGTGAAAGAATCTAGAATTCTGGTTTGCATATGAACGCCAACCCAACCTAGAACGCTGCTGCCAATGGATGAACTCTATAATATGCCACTCATGAGCAAGACACTGGAGACAAAGGAGACGAGAAGACTGATCCACAGAAATATTGTCAGAAGACTGGATGGATAAGATCTCCTCATCCGAAACGGCCATCTCAAAAAATTTGCCACTCCAGAAAATGCGTTTCTGGGTGAAGATCTCTCTCCTGATGGAATGTAACTTCTGTCAGAGCATAAAAGCCGCCCACCTACCATTGATGATGCGAGCCCACCATTTAGGGACGACAACCACATAGGACTCGTTACAGAGCCGCCAGAGCTCAAAACGGAACCTGGCGCGCCCGGTACTAGCCCTACTCCGAAAAAGGAAAAGAAGCAACAGAGCATGATCAGACAAGTGTCTCGGTCCTAGAACCAAGAAGGACAAAGAAAAAATAGAGAACAACTCAGGCGAAAGGAAGACACAGTCCAACCTACGGAGAATGAGAGGATTCTTATTATTGGACCAAGTAAACTTACCATTATTCAGAGGCACGTCAAAAAAGACCGAACTCTTCAACAATTGAGTTGCGCAGATCTCCTCCTGCCTACACAGGACATACCACTATAGACACAATCAGACACAAAGAGCCACCAATTGCTACAGTGAAGACACGTTCCTGCACCAACTTGAATAGTTTCTCCTCTCGGTAGCCAGACACTAAGACCAGGCTAAATGTCAGCATGAAGATCAAGACTCCATAGTCATATTTGGCTTTAATCCTTGGAAAGAATATTGAAAATGTAGACACTGCACTCAGTTGGGTTGATATGTTCAATATCCAAACAAACAGGTCAAGAGCAAAGAAAATTTAAAGAAATTCAGAAGACCAAGTTTGTGATTTAACTTTTTGTTCTAATTACCAAGTACGAAGATGGATGCACCAAGGATTATGGATTCGCCTTTGTCCCCAGCAAGGCTGGCTATGTAATGGACTCCAAGACCCAGTGATCGAGCAACCAAAGTTTCAAATGCTTTGTTAAGACCTTTGCTTAAAGTTCTACCTTAGCCATTAAAAGAAGCTTGATATTAACAATTTCTATATTAAAAAAATTGTTAAACAATATAAAAAAGTTTATGTAGTTCATTATAGAGGGTTACATATGATCTTAAAAGGAAATAGTAGTTCCATATATTAACACATTTTCATTTGGGCTCATGTGAAATGCACAAGTTTTGACACATCACCAACTTGATGAGAATTATAGCATCATCAAATGTAATTTAAGGCTGCACTCATCATTGGGTAATGCTCAAAGATGATGAATCAATAGGGCTAAGCAAACAATTAAGTCTCCTGCTAAAAACTGGAGCAAGCTAACGAGCATGATGCAGCTCAGCGCACAGCTGGTCACGCAAAGCCCCAACGCAAGAGCCATAGACCGCAGTAACTAAGACCAGACCATTGGGCCAGAGACCATTGAGGGAGGCTGAGATAGAGTACCTACCAATATGCACAATAATCATTGTGAAAGGCGGAGACCAAGCCAGCAGGATGCCGCCAGCTGCCCCACTAGCAGGTAGGAACCCAAAGGACGACTGACGCAACAAAGTATAATCACAAGCATGAGAGATCACAGACAGCTTGGTCTGAACAACGATAATCACTGAAAGTCCATGTTGATGGACCCAAGAAGAGAGATATCTACGCCGATAATGGGCACTTATGCCCCGCATATTCCAGCACGCAACCCTCTTGGGGAAACCACGCAGAGCAACATACGCCTAGCCATCCTAGCCGCACCGGGAGGGAGCCCCAATCCTACGCAATTCCCTCCGCAACTTGATAAGGCTGGAGTGGAAGGCCGGCGCAACAACGACAACAAAAGAAGAACGTAAGAAATCAAGTTGCTCATGCGGGAGAGAGACCTCAAGAGCAGTGCATCCAGAAGGGAGATGCCTAGCTCAACATCTAACAAGGGAGAGACATGAGGCAACCCATTGGGCAAGAGGGGACTAAATCAGGTCCAGTGGTGAGACCAGACAACTGAACGGGAGAGAGAGGCAAGGACGGGGGAGGGGGGGGGGGTAGTAGTGGACAAACAATCAAGATGTAGGGTGAGGGAAGAAGTGTCAACAAAGGGAAGTGGGGGAGGGCAGAGCTAACATTGGGGAGGGGTAGGCAGGCAGGGTTGCAAGGACAGCCATGCTAGAGCCCAGAGACCAGAACATGCAGGGAAGACAAGTCGGTGGTAAAGCTACAGTCAAAGGAAACAGAAGGAAACCTGAGCAGGTGAGCGAAGGAGAGGGTCCTGAGAGGTAGAGGGGGGCCGGTAACAAGGGTAAAGAGCAAGAAACAAGCAACAGAGGGGGATGGGCTGACTGGGGGTGATGAAACATTAGAGGTCAAGGCAACAGAGGCCGAAGTCGAAAAAGGGTGAGCAACAACAACAACATCAAGGGGACGACCCCCTGTAAATGGGCAGGCAGCCGACTGTGATGGTGCAAAGGACCAGATGTGACAAAAATCAGACTATGCAGCAAGCAACACCGAGTCAGGGCATCCCGTGGTGGACCCGCTCGAACCCATAGCTCGCAAAGAAGAAAAAGGAAGAGGCAAGGAAGGTACTTCGGGGGAGCGCGGTGGAGAGCAGGCAGGACTTTGTGGAGAAGGCGAGGCTGGCTCCAGTGGTGAGGAAAGCAAGGGCAGGAGCTGTCATGGCGGGAGCTCGGCAAGCGAAGGACACTGGTGCGATAGACCACCTGGGCTGAAGATCTGTAGGACCTCTACCAAGTAAGGCAGGACCCCGTGTGCCAGGAAAACCAGGCTCAGGCCAAGGAAGTCTAATAGAGCTAAAGAAAATAGAGCCAACATCTGAAAAAGGCGACAGAGGAACCCAGACCTAGAAGGAGGAAGCAACCGCTGCAAAGCCATGTCGTCGACCAAAAAGTCACAGATCATTCTCACAAACAGGAAAACGACAGCAAGAACAGGTGATGGGCCGACGGCCGTTCAAGGTAGCACACCTCTGACACCTCTACTGGCCCAATCTGACGCGGATAGAAGCGATAGACCGAAAAAGGTGACGAAGCTTGGAAGCACGATGAGAAGAGGAGACACACTAAGGCAAGGGGCCGACCTACCAATGGAGACCACCTTGGGGAGCCACAGGTGCAAGGAACAATCACCCATCTGCAAAAGGAGAAACCGACAACGTGCATGTGAGAGGAATGCCTGGAGGAGGCCATGACCATCTTGTAGCTGAAGCGAGCCGACGAAGGCACAACTGAAGATGGTAGATTACCAACTGAATGACAACCCCAAAGCCTGATGGACCCCCTCAGGCAAACAAAGAAAACTGACCGTAACACAACAAAGCAAGCGATTAAGGGGGAAGAAGTTACTCGGTTTGATACCACAGAGATTAGTACCACCAACCCAAGCCCCTGCGGTGGTCGCAAAGGCGTAGGAGGAGGGAGGGTGGCCATGACACCAACCTCGTGCTAGAACAAAGTGGCCGGTCCAAAGCAACGAAACCAATTACACGTGTGTGCCCACCCACTGCCAAGGCAGCTGCGTTCGGACCTGCTCAAAGCCTAAGATGAGCACGGTCCCACAGGCTGATAAGACACAACTTAGTGTAACGTGAGAGCAAGGCACCGAATGAGGACTAGTCAGCTAACAAAATGCTCCAAAGGACGGTGAGGAGAGCACAAGCTGTAAAAGACATTTCATCAAACAGTTGCCGCACAGCTCCAAAGAGGTGAGGAGAAGGGAGGTGAGTAGACGGGCAGGCGAGACGGGCGGCAGGTGAGCAGACGGGAGTTGAGGAGATGGGAGGTGGGCAGGCAAGCAGGCGGGAGGTGAGGAGACGGGCGGGCGGGAGAGACGGGCGAACAGGCAGGAGAGCAGGTGAGGGGACGGGCAAGCGGGCGGGAGAGACGGGCAAGCAGGCGAGGAGAGAGAGAGAGAGACTCTTAGTTCATTGCAACTGTGTTTAAGTCTCCGTTCATCATCAAGTGGAGTTCATGAAGCGGTCAAATTTTTCCTGGTTTCAGAGAAGAACGTGTGTGGATGTTGTGTTTAATAGACTTAGTCCACACATGACCTTTTTGATAAGAGTGAAAACAAAACTATTACCACAATGTCACTATATATTACATTAAATTAATAATTGAATTAGATATATGATTGAACGGTTCCTAAAATCAGATGTACATAAATATCCTATCAGATTCAGATTTTGGATTCGGGTCAATGTTAATTTTAAATAAATATCTTCTATCTCTAACACCTTTACAGTTTGAAAATAGATCAGATTCAGATTTGGATTCAGTTGTTGTAAAAATTGGATTCAAATTGTGAAATCAAATTTCAAATTCGGATTCAGATTCAGATGGTGTTTTCTTCATTCCTATTTGAATCTAAACATGTGAATATCCAAAAAAGCAAATATGGCTAAGAATACATTATGTTCAAGTCCGATCCATTGAAATCCATGTAACCTAGAGTCGTCACTCATAGATCCATATAGACATTAATTCTCGATGAAATTAAGTCCAACGTGTGAACTATATCCCCAGGTGATCACATTGAGTTCAAACATGTTTAAAAATCCAACGAATCCTAATTGGGCAACTTAATTAGACATGTATCGTTGAACCAAGTGGCTTCATGACCTTGTCGAAGGTCTATGATTCTTACATCTAATACCACATGCTTAATCTACATCTTGGCGCCATACGATATGAAGGGAAAGCAGATTAAACGGAAGCATTATTAACAAAAGGGCCGAAAGCATTGGGACTTTCCAAAAGTATGCCAAACAATAAGGCAACCCCAAAGTCCACCAAACCCAAAGAATAACGTCAGGGGATGGCAGATTGCTTTGTAGGACGACGGGTGGGGATGGGAGAGGAAATCATATTTCAACTATTATAAAAAATGCCATGAAAAATTTTTGCTAATATAGTTTATTATGCGTGACAAAAACAGAGATACCAAATTGATAAAGTAGAAGATTTCAGGTTTACATTGGAGAACGAAGAAGATTAGGCCTGTTGATATCTTTTACAAATGTAGTACATAAACAGAAGATGATAAACAGAGATTTTATTCCTTGTCGCATACAACTGGCGTGCCTCATCATTTCATGACATAGTTCTTATTTGCATAATAGAAAGATTGGAAGACAATATAGCATCCATGTGGAATGTCATAATCTTGAATGCTAATACGAGGGGATGAAGTAACCCAAGTTGAGGACGGGGGGCTGGCCAGGTGCTGACAGATCTTGGAACACTTCGCTCTTGAAAAACTTGACAGCGTAGCCATCATGAACCTGAATCACCAACTTGTATGTGTAGTGTTCGGTGCCGCGATCAAGTACTTGTGCTTCTGTCACCTTAATGAACTCAAGGTAAGCCTTAGTCTGCTCATTATACCTTGTAACAGCGAACTTGCCCAAGTACTGGACATGGCTGTCCTTCTCCACATTAGAAACAGTAACCCAGCCAGAAGGTTCGTAGGGGCGGGCAATGGCTACAAAGGCCATGGCTGCCATCGCAGCGATCACGAGCAAAGAAGAGAAACGTGCCATAGGTAGCTTACTAGTAGAGAGAGCTCTTCTAAAACGAAAGGGCAATTAGCTCTGCTGCTGATCCTACAGGAAAGTAAATTAAGGGAGGAATGAATGATGAGTGGCACAGATAAGCATCTCCCCTATAGAAGACCAAAACCACTGTAAACGTAACGCTGCGCGTGGAGATCGATGGCATCAGTATAAGAAAAATTATGTCCGCAAGTTGCTTTGTGGGAAATATACGCGGTTTTTGAATGGGGAAGTCCACCGAATACGAACTTCTGATTGATCTTTTAATAATAATATTCAAAGTTAGACCAGTCCCACGCAGACTAGTGGTGGCAGCCGCACGGCTAGGAAGTACTCCTTTCTCTTAATTTCTAGAAGAACTATCAGGAACGCAGATAAATTCAAATCATTTGTTTGGATGCGCATAATTGCCCAGACAAGCTAAATATTTCCATCCTAACTTCGACCAAAACTTGATGCCGTCGTCCATTTCCAGAATGTCAAAATACACATCCAATTCCGCACCAACTAATACACTGTGCAGTTAAAGTTATATCGGTGTGGAGATAACTGCTGGAGGCTCCTCGTTCACTCTGACTGATCCATGTACCACTTTTCATGTGGTTTGCAGTTATTAACTTAAATGTAACCATACCCATGCAGATATATGAACTTAATTGTAATTTCTTTAGTTTGTTTTGTAGAGAAAAATATTAATAATTTAATACTTAAATATGCTAATTTCCATCCAAGAAAATGCATTGCAATGTCTATTGACACCAACTTTAGTTACAGATGTCTGCGATCGTGCACAAGAGATGGAGTTGTTCAGTGTGAACTTGAGGTTATAAATCAAGCAAAATATTGTGAATTCGAATGGAAGGTTTGGTGGCGGTGGATAATGTACTGCTGACTCTCAGAAGGAAGTTGTCCAAGTATGATAAATTAAGTTCCGTGTACGAAAAACCGATAAGTTCTTTGCCTTCAGTGCAAGATAGCAAACTTGACTGATGGATATACATTCTTACCTCACATCACGACAACGAGAGAAAGAGAGAGAGAGAGAGTCTTAGTTCCATGCAACCGTATTCAAGTGGAGTTGGTGAAGTGCTTTAATCTTTTATGGTTTGAGAGGAGGAGTGTGCACTACAAGGGAAGTCTACAACTCTGACGGTAATTTCTCGTCATTAATTAAATTACTGATGGTAAACCAACGAAAAATAGATCGTCACTGATGGTTCCGTCACAATAGGGTTCTCTGACGACTAGTCTGACCGTCAGCGTTTGGGTGCGGCAATGACCGTATTTGATATATAGCCACAGAAATCGGTTGTGACTATCGTCGGCCGTCATTGACGAACATGTATGATGATGTCATAGCATACCATCTTGACGAAAAAATGCCATCAGAGATAACCTCATTGATCGTCGTTGAAAATGTGATTGACGGTAAACAATTGCCGTCAGTAATATCTTGACGAAAAAATGCCATCAAGATTACCTCATTGATCGTCGTTGAAAATGTGATTGACGGTAAACAATTGCCGTCAGTAATATCTTGACGAAAAAATGCCATCAAGATTACCTCATTGATCGTCGTTGAAAATGTTAGTGATGGTAAACAATTGCCATTGATAATATGATATAGAGATGCTAATTTTGTGTAAACATTGTCGAAAATTGCATCTTCTGCGGTATTTGTCTTGATTATGTTTTTCTCTTTTCAATTTCAGTAGTGTCATCCTTGCCATGCCAAAAAACAACTCATGCGTGTGGATTATTGTCCGCAAGTTAATTTGACATAAAACTCCCCCATCTTTGAATATACCATCTTTTGTTATTCTGGCATGATTTTATCCACCGGAACAAAAAGTTTAATTATCTCACGTTGGATTGGCCGCTTGAATAAAAGCCACATGCTAATAACAAAGTGTTCAATAAAATGATGTGGACTTCCTAGCTACCATTGATATATATATATATATATATATATATATATATATATATATATATATATATATATATATATATATATATATATATATATTTGTGTGTGTGTGTGTGTGAATAAAAACGGGTTCTCTAAGTTGGCCGAGACAGTAAAGCATAATTATGCTTTAAAATTCATAATTAACTTTCTTGCATTTACACGAAGTCAGAATTTAAACTTCACCTCATTTATCGCTTTTAAGTAATCTCACACGCTAAACAAGTAATTGGGTTTTACAACTATCGATGCAGAGCATGAGCCGGAGTAGGTCTCCAGAGACATAAGACTATAAGAGTGATTAGCGCAATACTGAATGCAAATATGTCCTTTCACAATTTAAAAGGTAAGACAGGTCTTAACTAAAAACTGTTGAGTTTTTTTTTTTGCTAACTTGCCTTCAATATTTTTTATTACCTGACCCAAGTAATTGGAATGGAAATCAGTTCTGACCCACTGACAACCCTACGAAATCAGTACATAGTATTGTAAAGTTCATCGTATAAGAGGTCTACCAAATATGCAAAAGCCATTGTTGAAGTTCAATTATATATAAATATCCATTTTTCTCAAAGCAATTAATATGAAATTTTCCTAGCCAGCTGTTTCTACATAGTGAATCTGTTTCATATAACACTGTGCTTTCTAATGTTCTTGTTGGTTCGTGAAGTTTCCGATCCTTTTACACATCATTGTTGGAATATTGTATTGGGACCAAAAAGTTAATCACCAAAAGTTAATTCACTGATTTAGAAATATAAGCTTTGTATATGGTTGTATGCACATGTACTTAACTACATGTTTATATGTGTGCATCTGTTTGTGTTAATTAAGATGTCAATTTTTATAGGGGGGCCAAGGAAACAAATGAAGCTTATGAAAGATACGTAAGAAAAGTTTTACTGTGGATCTCCTCGAATGACAAAGAAGCTCATCTGACACACCACCTTTCTCCATAGGCAAAGTTGAACAACTCTTTTATTCTACCACACTTCTGTTCTATCCCATCATACTGCTCTTCTGCACAAGTGGTTTGGGGACGACTGTTGGGAACTTCAGAGTGGCTCAAAGTAGACTAAGTTGAGCACCGGGGGCTCTTCAAATCCCGAGAGGTCCTGCAACACTCCTCACTTGTAAAGCTTGAAATCATAGCCATCGAGAACCTTTATCAGCAAATAGTATGTGTAATGCTCGGTGCCGCGATCAAAAACTTCTGCTTCCACCACCTGAGTGAACTTGAGCTCAGCATGAGTCTGTTCGTCGAACCTTTCCACTGCAAATTTACCCAAGTGCTGGACATGCTCATCCATCCCTACGTGAGGGACAGGAACAAAGGGAGCAACATGCTCAACTTAATGAACATCATGAAGTTCATCATGATCAGGATAAGCAGTGGCTACCAACGCCATTGCTGCCAACACCTTGATCGCAAGAATAGGAAAGAAGCGCCCCATGGCTGCTGCTGTATATATCTAAATCATTAGCTGCTTAGCAAGGAGGAAAAAGATGGTCGGCAGGGAAAGGAAGGCCACAGCTTTTAGGAGTACTAAATGGATGAGAATGGATGGGTGATGTCAAAATCTCAAGTCACCTGCAGTATTTATAGGGCAGGGTTATCATTATGCAACCAAGTTGTGATCACTTAATGGCGCTTCTAGCCAATGGCGTCAGCCGGCATGTGGCCTCAGTTTTGTTGCAGCAGCAAGTCATCTTTTTCTCGGGGAATCTCCGACTGATCATAATTCTCAAGTCAAACCTGCTGTTTGTTCACTTAGAAACTGCAAATTAAGGCTTGGCTTAAGTGATCCCTGCACTAGCGTTTTAGATCAACCATTCTTTCCACTACCACCAGACAGTGTTGGTCATCGTGAATTATAGACTAGAAGGTATCCACTTTCCTGGCATTGTCAGGTCCTTGAAATTATCTCCCAAGGCCCTTGGCCATGAGAAACTTTAAGCAAACGTAAATATATTATACAGTAATTGTTATTCTAATAGTGTTTCATCATTGTGGTTAAGGCTCTTTGCTTTTGCCCTGTTTCTGCCTGTTATGTGTTTTTTTTTCTGCTTTATTATCTGTCTGGTTTGTTGTATTTCTGCAATTGCAGCAGCATACTAGTTCTTGTTCAGCTTGATCTAAATTTCAGAACATCAATACAGAAAACGTACAAGTTATCTTCATTTATTTCGGTGTACTCTCCTTCCTAGATTCTATATTTCAGCATCGTTCGTTCTTCAACAAATAGATATGCTTGCTATAGTGAGTCTGGCGGAGAAAATGTGATAGTTTAATTAGCCAAGCTTCATGCCCATGACAGTTTTTTGGGGATCTTAAAGAACTGACCATTCATATTACAGAGAAATTTGATGGGAGGACGTCCTCTAGGCTCTAATTGCCGTGAAATCAAGCAAAACCCGAAATGTTGTTTCTGTATTAGGCCTTGGATCTAGTGTGATCAACATTCTGATCAAGATGCCAATCGTCCAGAAGATTTGGATTAGCTGTTTCTCTTTGCCTCCTTTCAGTTCCTGATACAAATGCAAGATTCGGTTTGCCATAAAATCAAGTCAAGAGGCATTAAGTGACAGCTACTAACTACCGCTACCTTCTAAAAATTTTCCAGGACGTTTTGGTGTCTGCTATTCTTCAAAGTTCAAACATGCGAGTTGATGGAAGTTTTGATCTTTAAACATGTAAACTGGTTTTTTCTAAACAAAAAAGAATCATACTGTTTATTTTAAAATCTTATATAATATAATTATCTTCACATTTAAAGTAAACATTTTTTTTATATAGAACCATATTTTTTTGGATGCAACCATCACATCCACAATGTAGATTATAGGAAAAAAGGAGTAATAATGCCGAAGATGAACAACTGCGAACTCGCCCAAGGATTGGACATGGCTGTCCTTCTCCACATTCGGAACAGTAAACCAGCCAGAAGGTTCATAGGGGCGGGCGAAGGCCACAAAGGCCATGGCTGCCAACGCAGCGATCACGAGGAAGGAAGAGAAACGTGCCATTGATAGCTTACTAGGAGAGAGAGCTCTTGTAAAACGAGGACCAACTAGCTCTGCTGCTGATCTCACAGGAAAGTAACTTAAGGGAGGAATGGATGGTGAGAGTGGCACATCTGAACGTCTCCCTATATATAGGAGAAGAAAAACCACTGTTGATGTTACGCTGTTTCGCGAAGCGACCGCCATTAAAGAAAACTTGTGTCTGCAAGTTGTCTTGAAGGAAAAGTACGCGGGTTTTTACTGGAAGAAGTCCACCGAATACAACGTCCTGTACATCTGCAGAAACGCTTTATTCGTTTCGTAATATTGAAATCTAGACTGGTTCCAAAGTGATGTAGGCCAGGAAAATGCGCTTTAAGACTCCTTCGTTTCTCTCTTTCTCTCCATTGGAAGAGTACTCACGTATGAAAGCAAAATAATGCTAGTCATTGGAAAGGATGAGCATCTTGGCCAAGTCAAACTAATCTTTATGTGGTTGTCCATTCAAATGTCCACTTATGCACATCCACTCCTACCAAACCTGTGCTTTAAATTCCACATTAATTAACAAGGATTCACTGTGGAGGTGGCATAATATTCTGGAAACAGCTTTTAATTAAGACTCGTTATCATTTTTCTTTACAGTGAACTCCCCACTTCATGATAAGAAAGAAGATTACAAAGACACACAAAAGGGCACCCACATAGAGACGAAAACCTTTGACTGGAGAAGCAAGTGCTTGACAGCAGAACGGAGAAATTTCACGTACAAGTTGGCTATTAGGGTCCACAACAGCTACGCCGTCAAACTTTACAAGAGCTAAATTCTGCAAGATATTTCAGCAGTAACCAGCCAGCTCCATGTCCTCACCATCCGCTACTTCATGCCACTGTAATTTTCATGCACAGATGTATAGTGATCTTTCTCAATAAACAGTAATGTCATCACCAAATACCAGAGGTTCAGTTCAATATGATATATACAAATAGAATAAACTGTGTGCTTATTTCATTTGAATGTGGTGCGCGAATAAGAAATGCTATTCTACAAGACGGCTTGCGTCTACAAATATTATGCACTTCTTTTCTGGTTTCTGCCGCGATTTTGTTGTCCCTTTTCAATTTCACTTTCACCATTGCCATGCTTATAAACAATTCATGCTTCATTTATAATTCCAATTGCAGTTTTATTTAAGCCCATCTTTTGTTTTGTTTTTATTTTTTGCATGATTAGTTATTCTCTGGAATAGGTCCCTTATCTCCACTGTGGATTGAACCAGTGGAGGGGAAGAAAGTTTAACTAGCTAGGGAGAATACAACAACTTAACAAATAGCTGGTGGACAAATATATTAAACAGAAAAATACAAGGATTCGCAGTAAATGAACAGCACCACGCAAGTTTCCGTCCTTCCAATATATTGCTTCTGACGTAGCACAGAGAGCGAAAGGCTACTGTTGAAAACGATGGCCACCTGATTATCGGTCCTTTCACAGAAGAAAGAGTGGAGAAAGGTTGTTTCTGACAACGATCTATTTAAACAGTACACGGGAGAATAATTAAGATCCGCAGGTAAACAAAATTGCTCAAGGCGTTTTTCTTTTCTAATATAGGATTTCCAAAAAGATTATTAGCAGAGATGTCACAAATGCTGTCTAAAATTTTCATAAATTCGGAAAATGTCAGACATGTGAAACAGAGCTCAAATATTTTTAATCTCCTTTTTACTGAGTATCGGGCATATGGATCTGCCCATGAAAAATGAGTACCATCACATATCCCTGCCTATATCGGAAGCGGGTTAAAACTCGATCTTCTTCCTATATGTGACTCCCCCGATGGGATGCCTGGTTTCCTCTTCATTTAAAAAAGCTTCTGCATGAAATAGTTCCAACGAGAGTTGGGTTTACAAGCGGATGCTGGAAAATGAGCAGTTGAAGCATTAACATAGGAAATGAACGTAGATGATGGAGTGAAGGCCTTCCCAGGTGGAAAGTGTTAGGAACAACACACAAAACTCTTCTCTTGTACACTCAAGAAGGGGTTAAAAGCAACAAGAAAGAAGACAAAGATTTACGTAGTTCGGAACAATAATCTCCTACGTCTACGGTCGCACAGATCTTTCACTATTCACTCTCAAATTAACACAAATACTTTAACAAAGAAGATAAAAAAAGAAACGGCGGCCCCCCTCACAACATAAGGATTAAGGCAAACCCTCATTTGTACAAAATGACATAAATGTCCTTACTACGGTATTGCATATGAGCGTCCAGTATGAATCAAATTTCATACACCAACAAGAAGACCTACCTCTTTATTTGAAATATCTTGGCCGGGCGGAAGTGACGTGCTCCATTTTTGTAGTATCTCCTTCAAACAAAGGCACTTGACACACTTGGGCATTTTTGTAGTATCTCCATTTTTGTTTTTAGTTTTGTTTAAAAACTAAAAATTTCAAATCCATTTCTGATATGAGTAGAGACAAAGGATGAGGTGCAAGCTGCCAAAGGTCCCTCCCTAAAGTTTTTGGGAAATTTGAAAATTTTTTAGCAGTTCTGTAAACAAAAAAAATTATAAATTTTATTTAGTATTGGCTCGATTCTACGGCCTTCCCAATACAAAATTCTGTGTCTAATTCTAATTTAAGTTGTTATAAATGGTTGCTAAAAGCACCCTGAATCATTATGCCTTGAAGTTTTGAACAGATTGTTTTCTAATTACTTGGCACCAATATAATCGAGAATATGGACCTGAATTTTAGACAATGTCAACTGTTCACGTCGGCTGATTGGAGAAACCTTTTACATAAGGTTCACGTGCACGGGCCTCCACTTTCGTGACTCAACCCCGGTCAGGTTGGGCCCGGACCAAGAAAATGGCCACCGGCTGACCTGAGCTCAAGACCAAATCGGGTTGAGCTTGGGTCGGGTTGAACAAGGTTGGGTCAAATTTAAAATTAATTTTAATTATAATTTTATATATTTCATTATAAATAAATAAACAAATAAATAATATATTTTTAATTTTTTAAAAATAAATGGAGCCCAGGCAATAGGAAGATCCAGACAAAAGATATTTTTGTGAATAAAACATTTTGGAAAACTGAATGGCCAGGTCTAAAGTTTGAACGAAATTCCATGCCGACTTCGAATTTTTGAAAATTCTGCCACCAGTTAAAAAAAAAAAAATACAATTCGCGGTTGGCATTAAAATTTTTAAAGAAGAAACAAGAGTCTTTCTCACCCTATCGCATACCGAGAAAAGTAGAAAGAACGAATAGGAGCGCGGGACAGACTGTCCAAGTAGATGCTGCCGGCCGTCCGTCAAACTCAGACCTCCGACGTCTCTCTCAGTACTGGCCACCGGCTGCTGGGATGCTTGTCGCTGCCCCTAATGGGTACAGTCCGCCGGCTAGATCGGTCGGGGCTGCTATCTCTTTTCGTCTTTCTGTTCAGCTTTTCCAAGATTCTTTAGCAGCACTTTTGATTTCTTTTTTCTTATATATATTCATTTTTTAACACTGGTAATTTCTAGAGATTGTAAATGAAAATCTAGTCCTATTTGTCAGCGTCGGATGCTTAATTTACTTCATCCTATTCATTAGGATATATCATTTTTTGGTCCGCCCCTGCCTTTTCTCTTATATTTAAAATCATCCAGATAACTCTTAACTGTATATTAACCTTGATTAGCTACAAAAACGAATGTTTGGTTCCAACAAAACAAGCAGAAGCTGCCATCTCTGGAGTCAAATTCTAAAGTTCTTGGTTGTGGTTCCTTCTTGATGGTGACTTCAGGCCGAACGTTTGGTTGAAGTCAGGACGTATCTGGAATGCGCCCTTTATTAATTCCAACGAGCCAGAAATTCCTTTTGCGCGTTTTTCATGCTGATCAGGTGAATGCTTGTTTCACAAGGCATTCTCTCATGATATTGTTGATCGTTGTTATAGTAAATTTTAGTAAAAGCATGCCAGTTAAATAGTTGTCGAGGGAAACAAAAAAACGAAGCTCACACTATCATTAAGCAAATAAAATAATAAATGAAATCATTAGGATCTATGATGTTTTACATGCGACACGAATTTCACATCCACGTTACTTAATATCTTACAGAGAATACATGCATTTCATGCAGCCTCGAATTATGAAGCATTCTGAAGCTGTGGAATATCTTGATTTCCACGTTTCCATCATCACGTAAGACTTTTCCTTTTGCGTCATTCTGCTAACAGTCACGATAAAATCACCATCTTTTTCCAAACTCCGACGCATTCCAGCCACAATACTGTGTCATGTCGATTATTCGCGTCAACAATATGAACACGCAAACAGCACTAAACCTGTACTGACAAGCAAACTAAACCTGTACTGAGTGACTGAGAGCGAGAGAGAGGGAGGGAACCGTGTTCTACTTCCCAAGCATCCTTTTTCCAAGTGGTCCAAAGGGAGTTGGTGTGAATTCTTTGTTTTTATATTCATCAAGGTAAGAGAAGGCGATTGCTGTATCTATTAGACATTTAGCATTCAAAACTGATCTTCTCTTTCTTCCTTTATTCATGAAAAACAAACGCCTGGACGATATGAACATGTAACTTTGCACATGGCGTCACGTTTCAGATTTCAGTGTGGTACACTCTCCTATAAATTAATACGAAGGACTGTGTGATAGAAATACGAATCCACCATTTCCAGTGTAGCCCATAGCAAATAGCAATCTTCGTGATCACAACCATGGGAGCGAAGATGACGACAAGAGCAGCAGCAGCCGCTGCTGCTCCGTGTGATGAGTGGGTGCCTGTCCCCGATGTGGAGAAGGACGACCACGTTCAGTACATGGGCGCATTCGCAGTGCAATTGTACAATGAGCAGAACGCTGCGGACCTCAAGTTCATTCAAGTGGTGGATGCAAAAGTGCTGGAGCATGGCGGTAAGCATTACTGGTTCAAGTTGGTGATCAAGATTCACGATGAGTATGGCAGCTCCAAGTTTTTTCCGGGAGATCTTCTGGATGGCCTTAACGAATCGGCGGGCTGGTCTCCTCTCAATTCGCCGTCGTGACCAACGATGAGCTCTCTTTTCCATTGGTGAAAATAGTGCACCCCAGTTCTTTCTCAAGCCTGTTCCTGTTAAAAAAAAGGAAAAGAGAAGGCAATTAATTAAAGGAGATGCCAGCGTCTGTTCCATTCTTTTCTTCATTTAAATACCATGTCGATCTTTGTTGATGGTGTCCATCAATTTGTCCATTGACTGTTTCTTTTAGTCCCTATTTTATTTTGTACAGTGAAACGAATTGGACATTACTTCCATGCTTAATGGCGCAATCTGATCTGATCTTTGTTTAATTTTATTTACTAAAACTGATGATTGTTCATCCGCTTCTCAGGCTCTGCCTCCAGGGATTGATGAATACTATCTAGTAAGCGAATTTGGGGAATCAATCTGATTTTAATACTGGTGCTTCTATTTCATGAGAAGTTAATTTAACGAACTAGAGGCACCACAAGCGTCTTCTTCGAAAAGCTGTCGAACGAATTAATGAGAGTGGACAGCCACCATGTTGCATTACAACAAATTTGATCGAGGTCTTAAGTTGCCGCCATGAGAAACAAGAAAAAAAAGCAAGATAAGCCTGCCTTTTAATCACTTGTAACAAAATCGACCATGGTGGATCCGTCTACTTTAGCTTTTCAACTAAAGAATTTCCGACAACAAGCTTCTTGTTGATGCGCTTTAGCATTTTTTTAAAATAAATCAGAATCAGCGTGATGCATGTGGATAATAATTATGTCAGATCACAACATAAGAATTATACATGATTTTCTCGATCATTACCTTCTATTAATATCAATGAGAGACAGCCGGGATCATGGAAGATGGCATTACTGAAAATTGAATGGCGTCAAGTCGTTGTTTAGCACTGTTATTTAATCAATTTCAAGAACTATTCCACCTAACTTAGTAAGACTACGAGTTGGAAATCAGTTCATAATGAAGATTTAGACTGCTAATTAAGATCAAGAAATTCATTTTCTATGACAATAATGAATTCTATGATTATTATAAATATATAGGCTTTAACGTTCTTAGTAGGCGATGAGTTTCATTGTATAGTTCATTAGATTGACAAAATGCGTAGATTTTTTGTTAGCACCGTAGAACAGTCTTTTGATTTTGTGATTTAAACCATTGAAGATTTTCTTCCCTCTTCAGCGCGTTGGGCATATCCAACTTTTTGCCTTTTCTTTTCCGCCTGACCTCATTTTCTAACTTGTTGCCAAAGGCATCAATGGCATGCATAACTGTTGCAAATGTGGGTATCTGATCAATATCGGTGTATATATATGGTTCTTGCAGTTTCTACACTTTTGGATTATACATTGGCGCATTTGAGAAGCGCGCAACAACAGGGCCTTCAGGGGCACATTCTCTTCGCCAGATTCTGTGGCTCGTCTTGTGCAAGGGGATGTCCAGTTTATCATTCGGTTAATGCGCCGCTGTCTATCTGCGGCTGGGTGACTGTGCCGCTCCGTCTTTCCTCTCTCTTCCCGCATCTCTTCTTTTACTATGCATTGTATTGCATATTTCGTCCTCTTGTTTCTGTTTTTGCGGTTTGTTTTTGTATTTAGGAGACCTCTTGTCTCCAAATTTTGTTATATATTTCCATTTTATCGACACTTTTGGATTCTACATTTCTTGATGATGAGGGGCTCCTTGTGACGTTCAGCCTGCCATTTTTTGTGAATCTTCTAGCACCATGGCATCTAATGAATCTGTACATTTGTCTAGTGTTCCTTTTATAAGGTTTCTGAAACCCTCACTCCAATGTGGGTGTTCCAAAACTCTAGCGAGAGAGAGAGAAAAAAAAGGGTATAACAACGCCGGTTGGTCACTGCCATCGGTCGTCGATGCCACCATTGCGGGTGTACCTTAAACCCAACATCATCTCTCTCTCTCTCTCTCAATCGGTTTTCTCCTCTGTATTCTCATTTATCCTCATCTTTATGCGTAAAAGAAAGAGAGAGAGAGCCGATAAAATGGAAATATATAACAAAATTTGAAAACAAGAGGTCCCATAGATACAAAAAACAAACCGCAAACAACAGAAGCAAGAAGAAAAAATATACAATATAATGCCCAGAAAAAAAAAGCGACGAAGTAAGAGATGAAAGACGGAGCGGCACAGTCACTCAACCGCAGACGGACAGCAGCGCTTTAACCGAATGGCAAACTAAAAGAGAGAGAGAAAGAGACATTAGGGCTCACTATGCAATTGCCCCAAGTTTCCTATTTTGATGCTCAACTTCTACATACAATAAATAACTCCTATTCACCTGCCTCTTGAATCCTTTGCATCAGAAAACGAACAAAAGAGTCAGAAATGAAGGCACCAAGTGAACTGCTGCATGGAACTCTACACGCCTTCATCTTTCAATATAAAAATATTAATGGTTTCAAAAGGGTGGACATCGAACCAAGTATCCAAAGGATATAAAGTTAACAATTGGACCCAGCCCCATAGCTAAAGCTCAAAACATTGCGCACTTCTGTTTCAATTCACTAACTTTTTTGCCATACTAAATTTGTTTATTAAGGTTCCTAATAACTATTAATATGGATATTTGTATTTTTAATTAATAAGAATTAACGAACAAAGAAGTTGATGATTATCATATGTAAACACTTTTTATGATAGTTTAAAACTTTTTTCTTTTCAACAAAGTCTTGCCTAACCCAGTGATTCGACTTAGGAATCGCGCGAATTGGATCAGGATCGTTCCTTTACTGGGTCAGGGTTAGGACTCACGCAATCCACACATTGTTTCTCTCTCTCTCTCTCTCTCTCTCTCTACACACACACATATATGTATATATGTTCTTATTCTAATTTTATTTAGTTTTGATAGTATTGTAAGCGACCTAACGCCATCATCTTCATTGAGGATGCTCTTATATTTGGTCCTTTGATAATCACAAACAAACATCATGCCCGCAATATAGGAATTGACAGCAATTAGAAACCTTCTAGAACCATGTTAGCACCGATTTCCAAACACTGTTTCAGAAGCAAGAAGCCATAAAACAACACTGATAAAAGATTGCACACTGAATTGTTCTCCACAATTCAGTATGGTCCAAATTAAGCTTTTATTTCTTATTGACGACAACATTCAGCAGTAGTTTTATTCATGCGCATATTCATCCGGACATGCATTATTCCATCACGCGGTTGATACAGGAAAACCAGTAAATGAACGCTGATCGAATAAAAGATCAGAGCGGCATAAAGTAGCCCAAGTTGTAAACACTGTGCTGGCCGGGTGCCCCGAGGTCGTCGAAGACCTCGGCTTTGTAAAGCTTGATGCCATAGCCAGTATCAACCTTGAGAACCATTCTGTACGTGTAATGTTCAGTGCCACGATCGAGCACCATTGCCTCCACCACTCGAACAAACTTGAGCTTACCATGGTTCTGCTCGTTGTACCTTTTAACAGCGAACATGCCCAGGTGTTGAACCTTGGCATTCTTCTCCACATCTGGAACAGGCCTCCAATGTTCGTGACCTTGATGAGCAATGGCTACAAAGGCCAGGGCCGCCATGACTGTGATCACAAAGAAAGAAATGAAGCGGGCCATTGGAGAAAGCTGCTCTAACACAGAGAAGCTTCTATACGGGAAGAGATAAGTGGGTAGCTGATCTCTTCTCGAGTGTTGCTTCATGATCATTCAAGCCCTTCCTATTTATAGATGGATGGTGCTATTACTTCAAGAATAACTTAATTTCTTGATCAGTTAATATGCTGCACGCCAACGGTACCACCAAGAAAGAAAAAGATTATCTCAAATGAAGGTGGAAAACGCAACTTGGAACCACAATTAAGTCAATTAATTGAATAAGGACGCATGCTTCATGCCGCATTTTTCAAGTCAAGTCAATAGAAAATGCGGAAGAAATGAATTTCTTGTCCATTTTCTGTGTGTGAGTGTTGCCCATTTTCTGCAGAGTCAGAATCATAACTTGTTGGAACGTAGCTGTAATTGACAATACAAATTACAAAAAAACGAAGGTCGCATGCATCAGCATATTAATTTGATCTGTCATGCAATAGGATGAGTTAATCATATGTCCAATGGGATCGATCATATTTTAAGAAGTCAATTTGTTTGTATGTTTTTTTATTCGGAACTTATCACATGGATGTGGTTCGCATGGTTCAAGACTTGTAAGCGGCAGCTCAGATTAGTATGCTCGGATGTGCCGAGATAATCATATGAACATAAACAAAATTAAATTTCAAATATTTTAGCTAGTGTTTGGATGAACCCTGGCCTTGAAAAAAAAAAAAAAAGTTTTGGTAAACACCTGGTTTTGTAAAACTATTTATTTTAATGAGTTTCGAAAACCTGGATTCAGTGCTTGGGTAACAAGATAAAAACCAGGTTTTCATTTTTCGAAACCTGATTTTTGTTTGAACGACCAAAAAATGGGTTTTGCAAGTGCTTTTAAAAACTGATTTGACTTGAACAGGAGTTGATTTACAGTTAGTTAATTTAATGGCAAGGTTATATATAGCACCAAGCTCTATACATTATGACTAAAACATACAAAGGGCCAACATATTTTCTCATTTTTCAAGAAAAAAACCCATTTTCCTAAGAAAACAAAGAAATATCGACAGTCCCGATAATCTAACTCTCTCTCTCTCTCTCTCTCTCTCTCTCTCTCTCTATATATATATATATATATATATATATATATATATATATATATATATATATATATATATATATATATATATATATATATATATATCTGCAACATGACAGAAAATTTAGCTCAATGCAATCTGAAAGTGATTTTCGGGTTTCCTTCTCTGCAGAATTCTTTCTTCCTTCAATTCCCTCCATTTAAGTTTTATACTCAGCCATCTTCCGCGACCGTCCGCCACTCTTGGAGGCTCTTCGGCAATCTCATTCTTTGCCTGATAAGCTCCCCCAGCGAAGTGAATCGTTTCTAGAAACCCCACATCCTCTCAACATTAACTTTTTTTAGCTTAAAATGATTAAAATTCAGTCGATCGGTGGTTACAGGCAGATTCTAGTTGCAGAGTTGGTCTCGAAGAAGAAATGGGCCACCCGAAAACTCGTTTTTGAGTGAAAAACTACTCAACCATATACAGTGTTCAAAAAACAACACGCTCCGTTTCTAGTGCAGCCAAACGCGCCAGAAACGCTGTTTTATAGGCAAAATCCTCCAAAATGCTGTTTTTGGCGTGCATCCAAACGCACCCTTAGTCGGTGGAAGAAAGATTCGACACTTGAGGAACATTGACCTTTTTAGCTGCAATTGTCACAAATGCTTTCGTTATAAAATTTAGGATCTGTAGCTATCAGTCCAGCACTTCCTTTACACATTCAATTCCCATTCCTGCCACTTAAATATCGGACGTAGAACATTAAAAAAAAAAAAAACATCTAAAACTAACTTCAAATGCTATTTATTAAAAAATGTCGATCGATCAACATCTAATTCATGGGGCCCTCTGTTTAATCGCTAGGATGTCATTTATTATTGATGCATGGGGCCGCACCTACTGAAGCAGATAACTCTGGACCGGTTCGACCCTCAAGGTCATAGGCGCATACGAATGTTCCATTAATTATATGCTCATGAGCATGAAGATTTTAAGGCCACATCAAGGCATACATGGGCTGCCACCCCTTGCACTGGAGACATTGAATTTCTACCCTGTTACTCAACATTCATGATCCATGGAGGGCTATGCGTACCACATCATTATGCTCATTGACCTTAGCTGTGGTGGGTGGGTAGGGGCCAAGCTAGAAAATTTTATATGAAAATGTTAAACCATTGAACTTTAGAGGTGCCGAAATACATATATTCAAAATTCTTATACACGTTGAAATGAAATTTTCAAAAATTTAAATATGTAATTTTCAAATTTGAAAAATCTGAGGGGGGAGTCATCACCGCAGGCAGCTGTGAGCAGCACATAGCTAGGCTGACCTATAACAACGGCACATGTTCTGGAATCACGTCCGAGTTGAAAACATCATGCATGAAGGGGACTTGGAAGTCTGTAGCATTTTCTGTGCTTGTTTATGGCATTATTACTGATTAGGCCCAGGCTGAAAAGAACTGGCTTGAGTCAGCCTGATTAATTTTTTATATTATTTTATTTAATAATTATATATATATATATATATATATATATATATATATATATAATATTTTAAAAAACATTTTTTTTGACCAAGCTCTAATTGCAGGCATCAAGCCGGCCCAGGCCTAATCGTTATCTCTCGCTCTTCCCCTCCCCCTCTTGATCGCTCTTCCCCCTCCCCCTCTTGAGAATGAGTTTGAAGGAGTTGGGGTATTTTTGAAATTATCAAAAAGAAATGTCCTTTTTTTGTTCTTTTCAAATTTTCAATTTGCCTTTTTTATCCTCACAAAAAAAATCACTTTTCTACCTTAACTAAGGGTATTTTGGTTATTAAGTATGTTGTGCACAATTTTTTCGTGTACATATAACTTCCCTCTTCTCAAGGGATGTTTCACTTAGGCCTGGGCATCCGGCCAGGCCGGGCCAGCCCAGCCCAGTTTGGATTCGCCGTTAACAAAACAGGTCGGATTTGACCGGCCCATTACTCGGTCTGTTTATTAACGGGTCGGGCCAAGTCGGGTACCGGGCCGAGTCGGGTACCGGGCCTCGCCTTCCCAGCTTGAGGCCCGGCCCGGCCTATCTGCAAGTGATATCTGGGTCGGGCCGGGCTGGGCAGGCATGCTGAAATGCTTCAGCAACACACAGAGGAAGAGAGAGAGCGAGCAAGCAAGAGAGGGAGAAAGGGAAAGACAGGAAAACCGGCGATAATATTATGCCCAGTTATACAAAAATGATCGGGGTCACATTTCCAAGGAACGTAAGTGAATGTAGTATGATCATTAATTATTGACATAAGAACAAAAAGGTTCTTAAGGAGAATATACATCCGAGCGTATACTTTCCCTCCAAGCAAATCAAAACTTCACGAGGTGCAGTCCGACTTTGTGAAGAAACAGCCCATCTCAACTCGCCGAACCATTTGTGCTGGTGGAAAGGAGGGAAGGGTAATAAAAGCCTACCCTAATCATCCACCTATTTGAGATATGCATCATCATTCATCAAGCCATTGAGCCAACTCGCCGAACCATTTGTGCTGGTGGAAAGGAGGGAAGGGACCCATCTCTTCAAAACCCTAGCAAAAAAAAACAAACAAAAAACAAAACCCACCTCGCCGGGCGTTGCTGTGGTTGAGCGGCTTGAGCGGTTGAGCCACTGGAGGAGGCAAAGAAACTGGGTGGTGGACCGGAGGTTGACGGCGGCGGACCGAAGGTCGATGGTGGCTGTGGTGGACCGGCGGCGGTGCGGCGACGGTGGCTCGGCTCTCTCTCTTTCCAACCAAATGAAACCCTAACAAATGCATTGTGTTTTTCGTTTGAAAATTTTTGATCGATGCTTCATAACGGGCTGAATGAGTCCCAACGGGCTCAATTGATAACCCAGACCCAGCCCGTTATTTTGTCAGGCCGGTGGCTACCCGGTGGCGGCCCGGCCCGGTGCCCAGGTCTAGTTTCCCTCTGAGGAAAAAAGTATTTTTGTGGATGCAAACACACGAAATGTCATTATATATCTCGTGGACCTGGATTTGGATTCAAAGATAGTGCATGAAGACAAATTCTTCTTGGATTAGACCTATGGGCCAAATTTCTGATCCATGTCACGCATAACTTACATGTGTGATTGCATGTGGCGATGTCAAATTTGTTCATGCCAAATCCTTCTATTTTCACATATATATATTTTTTAAAAATGACTGAAGAGATAGATGTTCATGTTTGTTTTTGTCTGGATCTTTTATGCATGAGAACAAATTTTGTGACACAAATTTCCACGCATCATTGAATTCATATATCCATGCCTTTGGTGATTGGCTAGAGTAATATATACGTTTGCAATTGGTACATGGAGATAGCATATGCAATTTCTCCAAGACGCCTGTCATAATGAGTCTTCTTGTTGCTTCATTGAAAAATGTTCAAAATTTTGGCGTGCTACAAAATAGGAATTGGATAACTATAGTTTGAATTCAAATTACGTTTGACAAATATATCCATTGATTTATATAGATCGAGTGAAGATTGAAAGAAGACATCGACTTTTTTTTATATTGAGTGGAGGCCCCAAAAGTTCTTGAAGAACCTTGCGATCCTTGCTGTCAAAGCTGCAGGTAGGTTCCAGTCTGCAGTTCGAAGTCACGTTAGCTGACCTAAAATGCTATGATGAGGATCATCACCTAATATGAGATGATCCGTAGTCTTGTTGCAAGCAGATATGACTTGTTTGAAGGATGTCATCCAAAGACATCCATCACTTTGTTTTATCAATTTAGGACTCATTAGTTACAACTATCTTACATACAAGTAGGCAGACACCTAAACAATGACTTTTCGAAGAAAAAGATGACAAGTAGCTGCAGTTTTCTTGCTTGTGACGCCATCAACAAGCAGCATTACATCCACATTTTTGTTCGATATGGTAACTCTGCTCTATAAATATTGGAGGGGTCCTCAGATATGGACATCACTTATCCATTCTCATCCTCTAGCCCTAAACCCTAAGAGCTGTGGCCTTTCTTCTCAGCCATCATCATCCTCCTCCTCCACAGCTTTATCTAGCCAGCTAGCACCTGCAGCGATGGGCCGTTTCTTTCCTGTACTTGCGATCACAGTCATGGCAGCAATGGCGTTGGCAGCCACTGCTTATCCTGATCATGATGAACAGCATGATGTTCATGAAGTTGAGCATCCTGCTCCCTTTGTTCCCGTCCCTCATGCAGAGACGGATGAGCATGTCCAGTACTTGGGCAAATTCGCAGTGGAAAGGTTCGACGAACAGAGTCATGCTGACCTCAAGTTCATTCAGGTGACTGAAGCAGAAGTACTTGACCGCGGCACCGAGCATTACACATACCACTTGCTCATGAAGGTTCACGATGGCTATGATTTCAAGCTTTACAAGTGCGAAGTGTTCCAGGATCTCTCAGGATATGAAGAGCCCCCGGTGCTCAACGTAGGCTACTTTGAGCCGCTCTAAGAATCGCAGCTGATTGCTATATTTGCTCCATCTTATATATGTGACTCGCTTTTTCCGAATATATAGCAGTTTGAAGGTGTATGTAGGACAGGTAGGTTGTGATCGAATAATTTAAAATGTTTGTTCAGTCTTGTTTGTGGAGAGAAAGTGGTGTGTTTGAGTTTCCATGTTCATGCAGTGGAGGAAATCCACATTTTAAAAGTTTTCCTTGTGTATCTTGATCATCATTTGTACATGTACGCGGTTCTATATGGTTCATTTTCGTATTAATTAGATCGAATTTCTTTTCCTGTTTCCAATCCCAATGAGAAAATGGCATCTTGAATATCACAAAATTAAGAACCTTTGAACTCGATCAGATAAAGACCGATCTCAGTATGAGAGCGCACAATTGTGTTAAAGAAGGCAAAAGTACAGCTGGGGGTGTGGAACTCAGGTTTTCTGGGGGAGAGCCACAAGGCAGCCGGTTTTCCATCATTTTTGTTAGATCTTTATGATGATATTGATCTTATATGTAAGCGGCCAAGGTGCATTTTATTTAATTATATATATGCACTAAATGCATTATTTATGTAACAGTTAAAGAGATTCTACACGTTTTAGGAAGATCATCAGGCGATGTTAAGACCAGATTTTATGCCTTTGGATCTAGATTAAGTACTTATAAAACTCAAGTTCCAGTTGGATTTCTAACAGGTTCAATGAGAGATACAATTAGGTAGACCAAGTAAATAACAAATCCAGACTGGATCTGAACCATTTGCCTCTCTATTTATAAATTTGGACCTATATATATATATATATATATATATATATAATTGTTTGCTTTAACAAACGTAACTGACCATGAACATGATTTTTGATCAAGATAAGAGCCAATTAGCTACCCAGTTAACTAACCAACCTTGCCGTACCGGTAGGTACACAATTGACTAACCAGCCTTACTCATCAGTCCCAAAATTTTCGATCACAAATCAAATTCTTGAGATAATAGTCGTCCTTGATAGTTAACTTGGACTGCTTGGGTCCGGCATAAATCTGCTGCTAAAAACACTATAAACCGCCAAAAACAACATAAACTGTGGCTGCACCAAACTGTTGCTAATGCTTCTTTTGTAATGTGTTTTTAACAATAGTTTTAAAACATTTTGTGGTCTGGCATTATTCGGCAAGCTGATTTCAATTTTCATACACACACACACACACACAAAACAAAGTAGCTACTAGACCCTCATATAATAGAGTTTGGTGTGATTTATCCGGAGATTAAGTTACAAATATAAAATGCAAATTAGTTTTTGAAGAGTCTAAAATACCTGTCAAAGAAGACGAGATTTTGTTTGAGGAAATTCACTGGTTTTTCCTCTTTCCTCTCTCCCTCTCTTAACTTTTGAATTGTATTTGTACTCTTGAAAACAAAAGGAAAAGCAACATGGTTTTTGTATTTGCAACTGAATCTCATCGGCCGATTTCTTTAAATCAATGACCTATATAATTCCCCTTATGGTATATGAGAGTCTGATAGTATATGTATATAGTTTGGTCTCTAGAGTTGGTTATGGTCACGAGTTTTGTAATATGAGTTGTTTTAACACAGTTCGATGTGTTTGTATGAGGAAGGAATTTTGGTTTGCTGCAAATGACCAGTCATATCAAGTCGTGTGGTATAAAATGAATTCGCCTTCATAGATATAAAAAATGTGAAAAGCCTTGGAAGGCTGTTAAACGTGGACCCGGACCAACTCTAATGCTCATATTAATTCAGCTAACCCGGTTCGTTTTCCGTGAAGGACTCCAACTTGGCATGTATAGAAAAACCACTTAAGGAGCCAAGTACTTGCAAATAGTTAAGCAAATTTCGAATCCATTCGGTTGGAATCAGTAAACGTCGTGATGTGGATCACCATGCATGGCACAATAGTGTAGTTGTACCTACTTGATATGTATGGGAATCTGTTGCTGGCCATGGCTGACCGAATTTATCAATGAAGAAGTTGATGCAATGACACAAAATTGCAGAAAACTTCGGATTAAAATTTTCCAAGTTTGGCTACGCAATTTTGTGGGCCGCACTATGTGATTAAATGAAAATTGATACATGCAAAATCAGTTTCTTTTTTACTCCACTAACCTGTGACATGCTCATAGCCGCCGCTTCTATGCTTCTCTTGTTCATTAGCAGTAATGTAATATTGCTATGGGCATTAGCAACGCTGTTGCTTTTAGCTACAAAATGAATCAACAATTTAATGTTCAATGCTGCAATTTGTGACATTGCTTCATATCACTGAAGATTATTTGAAGCATGATTCTGACATCACTGGATGCGAGATTTCTTATCGTGTTTGGTAATAATGTTCTTCTTCGCAGAAATGCTGTTTCCTTTCATAAGGTGCACTAAAGTATTTGTACATTTGAATCTAAGATGTTGGTTAAGCCTGGGGTATTCCGTATCAAATAACAAACCATCAACAATGTCAGTCGACTTGGTTAGACCAACTCTAAGCTGCCCAACTAGGGTTTCACTGTATCTCCTAGGGAGTTTGAACTTGCAATCCTAACACTGTAAATGTAATATTGAACATATACAGATCTCACACGCCGCTACCAGTGAGATATATAATATCTATTTGGATCTCCCCAAAGGATAGGTAGCCCTATAGAGACCATTCTAGGAATATGGCAAGATATATAACAAATTCTTACAAGGATTCGGGAAATATATATATCTATGAGTGTTTAGTCATATATTGAAGGCTGAGAAGGATCTTAGAGGCACATAAAAGGAGGTGGTTGAGAGATAAGCTGTCATGGTTCTTAGTCTTTTAAGAAAAGAACTAAAGCTGGTAGGAGGTGGGTTGAGATTTTCTAAACTAGAAGTCCGAGCCTGATGTGGGTGACCAAGAAGACATCTACTTTTAAAATTTTGGAGGGTGGGCTACTAATTTCAGGATTTGAAGAACACAGACATGCTTGCAAGGAAATCTAGTAAGTTTGAGTCATATGTCATTCAATGTCAGGGTAGCTAACCTAAGATACTAGTACAAGATCACCTAATTTGGGAACTGTTCCAACAGTTTTTGCATAAGCAGTAAGAATTGCCGCAGACGAATAACACTATTACAAGCCAGAGTACCCATTACTTTTTGTCATCTATGTCGATTGGTTAGATATTTTATATATACACAACGAGGCAGTCGCTTAACAAATGGTTTTTTGCGGAGAAAAAGATGACAAGTAGGTGTGATTTTCTTGCTTGTTGACGCCATCAACAAGTAGCATCCAAATCACATTTTTGTTCTATATGATCACTCTGCGCTATAAATACTTGAGGACTCTTCTCATACATCGACATCAGTACTTATCCATTCTCACCCTCGAGGCCTAATATAGGAGCTGTGCCCTTCTGTATATCTCAGCCATCGTCGTTGTCCTCCTACACAGCTTTATCTAGCTAGCTAGCCAGCACCTGCAGCCATGGCGCTTCTTTCCTATTCTTGCAATCACAGTCATGGCAGCAATGGCGTTGGCAGCCACTGCTTATCCTGAGCATGATGAACAGCATGTTCATGAAGTTGAGCATCCTGCTCCCTTTGTTCCTGTCCCTCATGCAGAGACGGATGAGCATATCCATTACTTGGGCAAATTTGCAGTGGAAAGGTTCGACGAACAGAGTCATGCTGACCTCAAGTTCATTCAGGTGACGGAAGCAGAAGTACTTGAGCGTGGCGCCGAGCATTACACATACCACTTGCTGATGAAGGTTCACGATGGCCTTGATTTCAAGCTCTACAAGTGCGAAGTGTTGCTGGATCTCTCAGAACATGAAGAGCCCCCGGTGCTCAACTTAGGCTACTTTGAGCCGCTCTAAGAATCGCAGCTGACAGCCATGGAATCCACCATCCTCTGTAACTGGTTATTTCAGATCAATGGCAGCGTGATGGAATAGGACAGATAGGCGTTGTGGAACAAACTACTTGTTCAACCTTGTCAGTGGAAAAATGAAAAAAAAAAGTGGCGTATTTGATTTTTTTCACACTTTAAAACCTTTGCTTATGTATCCCAAGTTGTACCGTGGTTCGATACCCCATTTTCATATATTGAATCTCATCTTCTGCTTGCAGTCGCCAAAAGAAAATCACTTCTTTGAATCGCAAAATTGAGGACCCATTTGAACTCCGATGAACTCGGAAGTTCTACGAAAGCGTGGGTTTGAATTTAGATTGTTCCACTTTGTTGGATCTGACGAAGAAAATAATATTTAAATAATATTCAAATTACGGTTTTGATCAATCGGAATATGCCTCTTACAAATCCAATTGTGGAAAAACCGATTAAGTCTTCAGCTGCTTAATAAATATCGAAGTTGTTTCGTTATTGATCAAAACTTTGAATCCATTTAGTTGTATTCGATTTGCGGAGCTGTAGGCCTAACTGGATTTATATATAATTTATTAAAACATGTACATGGTCCGTTTGGTTTGTTTGCTTAACCAACAGACAATAAAACAAGAATACAGAACAGATGAACTGATCAGCCTTACAAGTAGTTTTAGATGTTCTGGCTTTCCTCCTGCCTCTCGTCATAGGGCCAAATGTCCCTGTTAGCACGAGTCACTTTTTTAATAAACCAAAAGTTGCTCAATAATCTTACCTATAACTTGAAACCGATTCATTAAACAAGAATTGATCCAAAATTGGAGAATCTTTTGA
This sequence comes from Nymphaea colorata, assembly GCF_008831285.2. Taxonomy (NCBI): domain Eukaryota; kingdom Viridiplantae; phylum Streptophyta; class Magnoliopsida; order Nymphaeales; family Nymphaeaceae; genus Nymphaea; species Nymphaea colorata. The sequence continues at coordinate 1,319,379 of NC_045140.1, forward strand.
ACTAGCTAGATTGCTACTAGGCTGTACACTAGCCGAGTCGAGCTCGAGTTGGGCCAGCTCGAGCTTGACTCAACTCAGAACACTAGCGCTCAAACTCGAGTTGAGCTCGATAGAACAAGCTCGAGCTCGACAATACAATGTCAAGCTCGAACTCGACTCATTTAACTCGTTTACGTTAAGCTGTCTCATTTTTTAACTCATTTAATTGTTATTCCTTTACCTATGTTCTTAGTATAATTCAACATTTGTTATCTAGTTGAGCAGAGTCTTTTTTAACTCATTTAGTTGTTAGTCCTTTAACTATGTTCTTAGTATAATTCAACATTCATTATCTAGTTGAGCAGAGGCGAGATTAAATGAGCTGAGTTCTTGCAACTCGAGGTTGACTCGTTTAACATTTTGAGCATACATTTGAACTTGAGCTCGACTCGTTTATAAATAAGTCTAGTTTTGAGGAGCGAGTTTGAGTGGAGCTCAAGCTGGCTGCACTTGTTGTGCAGCCCTAATTGCTGCCACTATGGTCTATCACAGCTTGTGGCCCAGAATTATGTCATTTGATACAAATTGGAATATCAAAATCAAAATTACAGTATCCGATTAAAATTTTGGGGATTTTATGTTGTTCAACTTTCCAATTTTCGTCCTTATACAGACGCTTTTCTATTTGACAGTAAATATTTATACGTTATGCTTTTGTATTTATATGTTGCTGGTACTTCGAAAGTTGTTACAAAATAGTTGATTCTCAAGAAACTACATTTGAATGAAAAAAAGAATGGGCCAAGTCATTTAAAGAGGGAACGATTGTGTTGCACTAGCTCTCTTACAAGCCAAAAAAAAAAAAATCTGAATTAAGCGAGTCAGAAATTTAGACTCCTCTTCAAAAGGTTAGATCATTTGTGAGTACAATTTTTGGGATTAGGCGTTATCATTTTGCGAGCCTCAAACTATGCAATGCTAGCTATCCAAGTTATATTTCGAAATTAAAGATGCCATATGATCTAACCATGAAGATGAATAATTTTAGAAGCATAGAACTCAACTTACAGCAATAGCAAGAGGTTGCTCCAAACAATTTGGGGTGCACTTCAATAAACTCATGCTCTAAGTAAAACACTGAAGACAATTTTACTTGTGCTGCCTATCTTTGCCAAGTCAGAAAAAATATGTATGCGTATTGGATGGAAGATATTTCTAATTCGTTCCAATCGAAAATCGTTGGGAGGTAGGCTCCCGCCCTCTTTGTTGCAAAATAATTGAAGTATTTAAAATTAGTTAAGAACCCAGACGAACTCTAAATTTAGCAAACTCTTTCATTTGAGAAAAAGGATCTGAAAAATTAACCTACAAAGTCAAAAAGGGCCTTACGTGGTCTAGAACAAACATTAATTTAAAGCTTGAAATATGAATATAAAGTAATATTATTTTCGAGGAATGGATTTTAAAGCCTGATTGAAACATTTATATACGTAAAGAGTGATGGAGAATATTCGGTAAGTAACAACTTATACCTGAATGGTCTAATGTTGAAGGAGCTTCACATGACATATTTGAAAACTTTGAAATAACTTCTTGATCAATCAAAGCTCGAATAGTAGGAAGGAGAGGTTTTCATTTCTCAAGAAAAATATAACGAAACGTTTGGAAAAAAACCACCAATTGAAACCTGAAACACATATAATGCTATTCTTTAGTTCTGAAACACACAAAGTTCACCAAAATACCGATCATCTGTAAGTTTGAAATGATCAGATTCCATAATATACATATATAAACACACACTTAATTTCAAAGGATAGGGACCTGAATAGAGACTTCTAAGAGGATTATGTTTGAGGCAGGATATTCATTTTTGGATATATGCTCAATTCCAAGGACCCTGGCTGTCATACTTTGAGAAAGTTTCATGAGTGGATGCTACACTTTTAACCTGTAAAATAAAGTTAGATGTGTGATACTGATGGGTATTTTGCTCTCCCCTCAGGTCTCAAAGCAATCATGGACCTGAAAAGTAGGGGAAAAGAAGAAGAGAATTGATCTTCAGGGCATCTCCCTCATCTCTGAGTTTATATGAAGTTAACTGTACGCAATTTTCCTTTTTTTTTTCATTAACTTTGGAAAGCCGGCAGTGGGGATTCTCACACTTGGCCGCACGTGATAGAGCAACAGTAAGTCCCCAGCAGAATAAATCTACATCTTGTCCACGAAGGAAAGCTAACACTACTTTTGCCATTTTCTTTTCTTTTCAGGCCAATCGGAACAGAAAAAGGCACGAATGAAGTCTCTTACAAGCTGCGAACAGAACTCTCAACGGTCACAAGAAATTTAAACAAATCTACCTTATCAAATGAGCAATTGAGTTTCTAGTTGTTCACGAAAGCACATTCGTTAAGTAAGTAAGTGCATATATACAGACTATTAGTTGAGAACAATAACCAGAATATCTAAATTTTTGGTAAAAAAAAAACATTTTACACAAATGTAAACGTCTTAATATAGTTGTAAAAATTATTTCAATGTAAAATATGCTTTGATTCAAGTTACTTTTATGAAGATGTCAATCTTCTACCATCAAATGTTGATGTTAACAAAAACCCTATTAAAATCCCGAAAGTGTTAAACTTAACGTATATTTCCCTCAACTTACTTTAAAATCATATATATATATATATATATATATATATATATATATATATATATATATATATATATAGCGAGAGAGAGAGAGAGTCTAAGCTCTTTGCACAAAAGCCTAAAAAGTTAAAAAAAGAGTGATGCATTAATGTTGACGCATCAAGAGGATGTTAAATGCCCGCAAACAAGTTCATAGTGTAGGTTTTAAGTTACTTATAAAAATCAGATCTATGCTTTGGAGAACCCACGCATATTCATTCCAAAGATTTCATATGTGCAGATGGCATCACAGGAAAAGCCGCAGTCAAGAGTACAGACAATGAGCCAAATTAAATGCATGCATTGGCCGCAAATGTGTTTGTGTGTGCGACTTGCCCGTTTCCCTTCCTGGTAGAGTAGCTTTGGCTGTTGCTTTTAGGGACAATGTAACTTCGGGCACAGAAACAAGGTGGAGGCCCTAACATCTAACCAGCAGCCAATGGCCAATGCGTTCAAGTTTCAGTCCTTCTCATCGGACCAATGCTTGTGAGCTTGTATAGGCAATTGCCCACATGGCCCCATATCAATTATTTTATTTATTTTTTTTGTTTAACCATGTACTTATTCACATATTGGTGCCCGAAATGCCTACCCCTCGACCAGAAATAATTCCATGATTTCCATCCCTGCACCTGACTTTCTTTCGAAAAAGTCTGCCAAAGTCCATCTTTCTGTGTCTCCAAAGCCATTCTCACTGCCATTTCTTTCCTACCCATCATTCTTTCCTGTTTTCACATTTTTAGTCAAGATTTCCAGATCGAAATTGCTGTAAATAGGCGCCCATCCTTGATTGCCAAAGGGATCATATTTCACCAGTATTAGATTTTTCATTTTTCAATCAAGGAAAAGAGTACTTTGAGGCATATTACATGATTCTAGTCAAAGCAAATCACCACTACATTAACCTTATACCTTATGTCTGACAATCATAGGGTTGGATTTGGCACATTTTTAACTGCATGCCTAGTTATTTTGCTTTCTTAATATTGTTATATGTTCAGATGGATTCACTTCACACTGGCAAACGGTCTATCATACCGATTTGCCTCCTCAATTGCATGCATGCTTTCAGACGTTCGAGTTCCAAGGAAGAATTGTGATTCTAATTTGATTTCTTACTCCTCATAGTTGGCTAATTTGAGTACATGACCCAGTCTAAGTGTACTCTAACTGGATTGGTCAATAGAAAGACTAAGCCCACCCAACTTACATAGTTGGCTAATTTATAAAAAAATTACAAATTAATAACAGCTTATACTCATAAAAGTAATTTGCAGATTCTCCAAAATGACCTTATAATCCCCTAATGAAAAAGAAAATACCATTAAGTAAAAGAGCTTTCTGCAAATCCACGCCATATTTTTTCTGCAGGTCTCTCCTTCATTTGGCTTTTCTCGTAGATGTGATTAGTCTACCTATTTAAAGGGAAAATAGATCTTCAAAGTAAGAATGGCTGTTGTTTAAGGTGCCTTCGAAAGGCGACTACCAATCCCCGTGACCCACATGTTATATAAAGTGTAAAGGTTATTCAAATTACAATGAAAGCAATCATATGCATGTATCATCTTCCGATATATACGAAACAAGTAGGTCTGACTCAAGACCCACTGATTCCGGATGCTCTCCTACGCGATGCCTTTGCTTTTCTTTCCACGTTGGCGCCATGAACCACATGAGCAGGCAAGGGAGAGGCCCGAATAAACCACTATAAATGATCAACATTCATCTCTCAAATCTGCCCAGCAGTTCTTCCTGGCTAATCTTAATCAGAAAATTAAGTCTAGCTACACCCTGCTGCCTGGCTATACAGATTACAGCTGTTGAGCTCCAATGGCGCTTTCACCCCTCACATTCGTATATCTGCTTCTGTTGTTTGCACCATTGGTACTCTCTCTCTCTCTCTCACTTCCTCGCTCTTCTTCTTTTTTTTCTCGAATGGGCATAGCATAGTTGATTGAGCAGAAGGTGCATATTGGGCACATCTCTTGTTTGATTCCCATGGACGTTGCTTCCAGAGTTGCGCTGATCAATGTTATTGTGTGACATGCAGCTATAGTTGTTCAAATTATGATCTTCATTCAGACAGCCAGTTAATACTTATACAACATGTAAACTAAGAAGGAGTAGTTGTTGGTAACTTATATATATGAGGTTTATGTTGATATGGCAGGGACACTGTGAAGACGTAGAATGGAATATCGGTGAACCAGCATGTTCGCCAACTCCAAGCGGCGGATCATTTGAAAGGCCTTCACCTCCACCGCCGCCCCCGGTTGACGTTCCTCCCTCAAGTTTTTATCCACCCGACCGCCCACCACATCCACCACCAGATCATGGATTCGAACCTCCACGTAGATTCTTCCCGTGGCCACCAATCATTTCCTTTCCTCCATCTCCCGAGCCAGTTGTTCAACCTCCGGCAGTAGCGGTACATATATATATGCCACCATACTGGTCCCTTACTTCCTTGTTCCCTTTTGTTTCTTCTTCCTAATTTTGCTTTCTCTTATATTTGTTTTCTTATGATTTTTAATTTTTATTTGTTTTTTTCTATACTGTTTTAGTTAGTTTTCTTGTTGACGGTTTGGGAAAAAAGTCTACCTTTGAATAGTTTCTGCAACTCTGCGGGGAGAGCCCCCCAAGTCAGAGTGGTACATGGGGAGGCCCATGTATTTGTTTCGGCGTACCAGTGTACCGGTACGGCAAAGGGGTACCATTGAGTATGTTTGGATTGGTTCTAGGTCGGAATTGATCCAAATTACAAAAAAAACGTTGTCTTAGTCTATTAATGTCTTTTTTATGAGATTATATATAGGAACATGAAAAAAACATTACCTTAATGATGTGATGATATCAATTTTATATAATTATTACCATACTACCGTATCAAAATTGTTGCAAACATTGTACCCATACCTACATCCTCATACTCATACCGGTAGTTATGTGACATAGTTGACAACATATCCACATATAGCTGCATGTTAGAACTGATTTATTTCTAATCCTATGGTTGTTTGGTAGGAGAGATACTATGTGAGTATCCTGGGGTTGTTTGACATCATAAACACTACGTGAGTATCTTTTGAAGTTGCTCCAAAAATTAGTTCTGATGTTCCAAGAATATGCCTAGTCTTTAGAGTAGATTCATTTGATTTGATATGACACTCACATAATGTCTCTGTACCAAACAAAAAATTGTTTCATACTTTTTCCTCAAACTTCACCAGTTTGTACTTTAAATAAACTGAGTGGGTTTTTAATAACTGCTCATTATCATATAAATGCTGTATGTATTGACCATAAAATTTTTGAAAAAAAAAATATCTGCCCTTGCTTTTATGATCAGACTGAAAAGTTGCCTAGCTATATTTTTTTACCAGGTTCATGCCATTAATATCTTGCTTTTGATGCGGTCTCCTAATTTGCTGACTCATAAGTTGCTTAGCACCTCCTTTTCTAAGTTCATGTCACTAATACATATGTTGCTTTTGATGCAGCCTCCTTCATTTGAAGGACCTCCTTTTATAATTCCAAGGCACCCTAGAGGTACTGCTCATCTCTCATATATAATTTATATATAGCCAAATGAATCAAAAGATTCATGTTCAGGAAGAGATCATGAAAGTTGTGAAATTGATGGGAAGATAATCTAAGTGATTTGTTAGATGATCCAAAACAGAGGATATATATATATATATATATATATATAGATATATATATATATATATATATATATATATAGAGAGAGAGAGAGAGAGAGAGAGAGAGACTGATAGCTTCTTCTTGTCTATGCAGAATGCATTATGCTGTGCGTTCCAAGATGTGAGGAAGTGCAAAGAGGTGAGGATCCGCAATGCATGAGGACATGCATCATGTGTTGCAAGTTCTGCAAGTGTGTGCCCTTTGGTAGCAGGGAAAATTGTGGCAATTGCTACTCCAAATCAATGCGCAACGGTCAGCAGTGTCCTTAAAAACCAGAGAATCATATATATAATCTCTGTGGATTTTGGACTTCCCTTATGCTTATCGACTTATATCGTTCTTGCTCCGTATTCGTGTTGTTTTCTGCGAGAAGCATAAAATGGAACACTGTAGACGATGGCTTGTCCATCTGCGGGTCCAGTCTTTGTATTATTCCTGTCGGAACGAACGTTATATATATATATATATATATATATATATATATATATATATATATATATATATATATATATATATATGAGCATGCACCTGTTGCTCTATAGCTAATCATCCCTGTGTTGTTGGATCTTAATATGGTATGTGATTATAAATAAAGAGAGCTTGGTTTTTTGTAGTAATTTGGCTTCTTGATCTTGATATAGTCTACAGACAGACACGAAGAGAGCAGCCCTTTATAGTGGTTAAACAATTGTTTTTCCTGATTGACTTGTTTTTGTCGAGTTCGCACTCTTCATTTCTGACCAGTTGTTAATGAACACTAATGCAATTTTCAGTTACAGCACTAATGTTAATCGAAATATTTCACAGAATTCAACTTTTGACATTAACAAATATTCAATACATATTACATACATATAAATATTGGTCTAACTCGCTCACTTAATTTACTTAATTTTAAAATTTTGACTTATAACAAGTCTGGTTCCTCTTTAGCCTCATCAAATTACTTTTTCAACTCCACTGCATTCATATTTACTGCTACACTACTTAAGTTTAATTGAAACTGTCAGTGGATCAAAAATTAATTTACTCTACAAGCATATATATATATATATATACAAATTGTAAAAGAAAGAAAAAAATAGTACTCCTGTTGCAAACATGAAATCATTTTTTTCTTTTATTTTTAATTAAATGAAATAGATGATTCACCGCTTCCAATCACGAGCGCCAATTCTGTGCAACAAAATCTGAAGTGGAAATCACAAGGTTTGATATTTTTTTATAGAAAAACCAATGCAAATGTTTCGCTCTTGAATCAAATAGCCCGTCTACATTTTCATTTTTACGCAAAATGCGAATCTATTCAAAATAAAAGGGGAGGCAAAAACTCCAGCAAATGGAAATATATGTAAACTTCAAAACTTGATTGTCATAGTATATTCCAATATTGGTGATTAAAAAAAGAAAAATTCAACGGTTAAACATGCTGATGGCGTGCGTGGAGGCATTTGACTTGGAAATCATCTAACTCGGTGTTCCTCCATTTAGCTCAAACAGTAGACCGTTCCCTTTGCATGCGAGAGGCACGGGGTTCGATACCCCTCGTCTCCACTATCTGCTTTTCCTTTTTGATTCGAGAGCTTTATGGCAGTTTATCGCATCATTCCATCTTAAAGGGCAAGCAGGTTCTTTATATAACAAAAGGAAACCATTTTAGATGCATGACCTTGTTTCACTTTTATGCGTCGGAAATGGTAAATGAGTAGACAAACAGATGCTCATTCTTCGAATGTTATATGAACTAGTTAGTAATATGAACGATTGGGATATGGTTTTGGTGCTTACATCATTCAGATCCGACGCTTTTAAGCCCTTACTAACAAAAAAATAGCTACGCATTGTTACTGCTGTAGAAACCATTCGAAGAAGTGAAATTCATCAGAAAATGATCGCTTGTGCAAGTAAACCGGTGAATTGTAAAAGAAAATTGAAAATTCTGAGCTCCCAAACAAGCTCAACTTCACCACAAGTAAACTCGATGAACAAAAAACAAAAAGGTACAGTATAAAGAGTTTATACCGTTTTATGTATGGTGGATATGCAGATACGTTATTGAAAAATCAAATGCAGAGATAGCAGTAACTGCAGCCATGGACATGTGAGCATCGAGAGGAAGTCTGCTTTTAATGCTCCTGCACATTCACCACTCCATTTCAAAGATCAAGGGAAGAGGATGGAGCCAATGAGAGCAACAACTGCAGCCATGACAGGGTGAGGAGCAAAGGGTGCATGCGCAGAGGTGCCGGAAGCCGGACCTGGGCTCGGAGCATGGGCATCGGCTGCCGCCGTCGACGCAACCATTACGGCGATCGCCATGATTAGCAGCGAAATTCTGGTGATGGTTACCTGAGCCATGTGTTGCGATTAATGAAGCTAACCCAAATTAAGGAGCCCAGATGGCCAAGAAGAGGATACAGATGAAATCCTGTGTTGCCTTCATATATAGAGAGGCGGTTAATTAAAGGAAATTTCTCGTTGATGTTGGAGAAATAAGATGAAGGATCATTTGCAGTAGACTAGTGTAAGTCAAGTTGTGGATTAGTGAAGCATTCATCTATTAAAATATGAGGAAGAACAAAGGATAAAATGCGCCATCCAACTTCTTGAATGTGGGCACATCTACTTTGATGTACCACGTATCGTATGCTAGACCTTAGATATTAATTATCAGAGGAGACTTTTCTGGGTTTCCATTCTGTCAAGCTTTGATTTAATGTTCGATGACGTAAAGCTTGACACTCATCGCTCACCTTCCACTAAGAAAAAAAGAAAAGATAATACCAATTAACCACATATCCTACCAAGATATGAATAATTAGGCTTTTAATAAAATAAAGATTGGAACGCGAAGTAAGTAGTATTCAATTAATAAAATAAATATTGGAATGCGAAGTAAGTACTATTCAATACATCACCGTAAGCCCAAAAGTTGTAAATATGTCAAGAAAAGTAAATGTTGTAACAGACCCGGTACTTATGTCATTAGTAAGAGCGCATATTGACCCGTATGTAAAGGGAGCGATTTAGGATCCTAATTCTGAATACGGCTCGCTGTATAGCGTCTACTAGCCAGATCAGTTAATGAGGTCCTGCTCTGTATCGAGGAATAATGTGTTAGTAGGAATAGATCGGATTCAAATTGGATATGGTACTCTTAACCATATCTCTTTTTTCATATAATCACATGTTTGGATTCAATTATATTCATGCCTAAATATGTAGAATATACGTTTAAAACTAAATCCAGTCTGAATCTAAATCTGATTGGATATTTATATATATCCAAATTCAATCCGATCAAATGTCATTTTTTAACTCCGAATGTGATCTGATTTATAATCGGATACTAATGTTTTTTTTTCATATCTGATGTTTTTGGAACGATTCAGTAAGAAAACTGACCCGAATTGAATATATTGTCATCCCTATATGTTACTAAATCAATAAGAAATACATTTCTTTTTTTTTTTTTTGCAGTGACTGACTGTTCATCGTTTAACTTTTCAAGATGGAAAGTTGAGAGAAAATCAACGTGACTAGTAGACTCGCGTGTCATGAACTTCTCCTTGCGACCGCAGGTACACAAAAGTTGCATCAGATTAGAGGCAGAACACAATTGAGGTGATAATTCAACGTAGTCCTCCATGCTGCGATCCATCTGAAGGAAGACTTTTAACCTTTTATATTAGGCGCGTGGGAGAAGGTGTAAGGCAATACTTCTGCAAACTTAATGAGATATTAACTGTAGGTCCAATTGGAAAGCATGTCATGCGTAGAACGAAGAATTGTCTGCGGACTTTAGAATGGTGAAATATGATCACATGGATGATAGCAGTTGGAACTTGGGAAATATGTGTGAACAAAAGCCACCCAATAAAAATTTAAAATTTGTCACTCATTTATAAATCATAATTGAAAACTTTATCAACTATTGTTGCATTATAAACTATTGTTAATGCACCTATGGCAATTCATTTTTAGCAACAGAATTTTAACATTTAACCATTTGTCGATATCCAACATATATATATATATAGTGATTCGTAGAAACCTGACCAATAGATCTGGGACAAAAACCAAACCCTTTAAGTTTGATATTTGAAGTATTTTTTTTTTAATCTACCATTACCAATATTATCTTAAGGATAGGCTAATGCAAAATATATATTAAATTAATCATTTTTTGGCTTTAATAGTGTTTTCATAATAAGCAAAAATGAATGACTCTCATAGCATGAACATTTTGATAATATAAAAATCAACGTTTCTCATAAAAACAACTTGATTCAAAGCATGTTTTATATCAAAATAATTTTTAAAAATCTATTTGGATGTTTATATTTTATTTAAAATAATTATTTGGCAAAAAAATAAAGGGTCTGGTTTTTATCCCTGACCTAAGAGTTTGGTTTTTACCAATTTCTCTCTCTCTCTCTCTCTCCATGCTAACGCCTTACAAGATAGCTCTCTACTATCAATAAATCATATGCATAAACCGACATATATTCTTTTGGGTCTTTTGGTAACCACAGGCATTTTACAAACGTATTTTTCAATTTCTGGGTCTGGAATTGTACATGCATGTACTATAAATTTCCACCTTTTGTGATAGCATAGGTCTGATCTTCCCACTCATCTATTACGAGATTATGAGTCTGGCTCATGGCTACAACCCAATAAAGAAGTTTCATGTTGACTTATTAAAACTAACTTCTTGATTTGAATGGCCCTTTGCGTTCCCATCATATGATTGCTTGCTCTGGATATGGCATCCTAATACTCAAAATCTGCATTTCTAAGCTACACCTTTTACTCGGCGCGGCTAGCACCCTCTGATTTTAAGCCTATTTCTATCAATCAAACCACGGTCATCTCGTACTGGTGTGATGCTATGGAAAAGAAAACGATTGCCTTCTTGTTAACCACACTTGGATTGTTGAATCCCTATCATTTCACCGGCAGGTCAGTGGGTGTAAGTGGATCTTTAAGCTTAAGAGCAACGTTGATGGTTCAGAAGGTTTAAAACTCTTGTTACTAAAGGCCACGACCAAACTAAATGCATTCACTACTTTGATACCTTCAACTTTATTATCAAGTTAAATCTTTTTCTATTAGACTGACTGTAGCTATTTCTCCATGAACCAGTGGCCAACTTACTTGCTGGCCTGAACATTGTCTTCGTACATGGAGATCCACATAAAGTGGTTTAATATTACAACCTCATCCATCAAAGACCCCTCCCATTTGACACAGCCTCGAAAGTTGAGTTAACAGGATGACCCATCCAACAATGCCAATGCTCCAGAGATCATGAATCAACTTAAGTAATCTTATTCTGCAATTTGAAACGATTTGGTTACATAAGCAATGTCAGCGTTGTTAGAATCCAATTTCGCATCACCTATTCTAGAAATATCGCCATAACCCAGAAAGAATTTGGGACCTTGAAGGATTTAAACACCCCTTTTTGTTGCATTTGCATAAGAAGATCAATGATACCCAGGAGAAGAAAAGGAAAGGTCCTGCCCGGATATTCATATTGGTGTTGAGATACTCGAGGGGTTGTTTGGAAGCAAAGATAATTTATGAGCCCCAAAGAGAGAGGCACGTTCATCAGTCATGAACATGTTTCAATCTTGCAGCAGATTCGTAAGACAACCACAAGGTGTTCTTGCAGACAAATTGCCCCTAAGAGAATACATAATTCCAAAAACTATTTTTATTCGTTAAAGGACATTCGATATACAAAAGAATCAATACCCTTCAACCCACAACAAAGAACTGAAGCCCCCAAATGTACATGAAACTTGAAAACCAAGGAAGATGGCACAAAGAGAAAATTTCATCTGCATGTCGAACAACGCCGTCGCGCACAACCAACGATATCAGAATTGGGAGAAGACGAAGAAGACGAATCCCAGGGAAGCCATGAAAGTCGCCGCAAACGCAGGAAGTGCAGGAGAGGAACTAACAGGAGTGGGAGCGGGAGCAGATGCAGGAGTTGCTGCCATGGCAGCTGCAGCACACATCATTACCACCACCATGAGCAGAAGAAGGTCTCTAGCTCTTGCCATTTCCTCTATCTCTCCCTCAGCTTCTCTCTTTCTCTCTTGCTCTCTCTCTCTGTGACGGGCTTCTCACATAGATATGTGGGTAGATAAAGCAATGGAGGAGGCAAGCTGACAGCAGATTCCAGCACGAAGCAAGAGAGGCGAGAGCTGGACATGGGCCCACAACGTGGTGGGGGACCCACCCGGTTCACCAACCAGCTTCACATGGCAGTTGCACATGGCCACCTGCAAAACCTGCGCGCCGCCTCAAAAGGAATCCGGGACTCATCGTCGCCGTTGGCCTCCGGCCCCCAGCTTGAATTTGGCTGCCACTGCTGCCATCGCCATTGCTGAAAACAAAAAAACTTAATGTCATCTTCTAGTGTTGCCCTAATTCCCATGTTTAAGAGGGAGAGGGCTCGGTCATCTTCTGTATTCTTGATTCATGTTAGTGAAAATTTTATGTGGCAGTAAATGTGGGAAAACTTTGGACTACGAACTAGTTTGTAGAGATCCTTGTGTTTTCTTCTTATTCTTGCTTATCTTGAAATGGAAAGGATTTTGTTGTTAGCACCCAACTTTAAAATCACCATAAATTTTACTGCTGCAGGTAAAATTTCTCACAGATGTTAATTTGATGTTGGTGTAAAACCCTTCCTTAAATTAATGTCAACGCTATAGGGTGCATGTTTGGTCTTCTCATCTTTCGAATCCATGAATTTGAAGTGGCATGCTTCATTTGTGTCGACAAGATTTACAAACAGTAAAACCTATGGTTCATGAAAATCAGAATCAAGATTTAAGTTTGAGCTTTTCATTTAAAATCAAATCTAAGTGGCAAGGTCCGATCTTAAATTCATGGATCCAGATCAATTTATGAACTCCTCTATGGTCTATATCATTTTCATAAAGCAAACCAAGCAGTACCATACATGCTTACGCTGAAGAAGGCGCTCACCATTTAGCACAAGTAACTGGATATTCCCTTGTACTTAAGTTTCTCAAGAATTGCACTTACATATGGCTTCCAAATCCATTTCATAGTGACATCCGATTGTTCAACCTAATGATTTGTGTTCTGCTCTTGAGCTGGCTTCTTACCTTTTTCATTCATTCAAATTATGCAGAGAGTACACTTATAAGGTGGCAAAACTTAGATCACAGTCAATTAATATTAGAAAAACCTGTGGGTGGTAGCCCACACACAGCTGATACATCTATATTGCTTCAACAGAAGGCAACATGAGCTAGCTGTAGCTGTCTGTCTAGCTACCAGCCGAAGCCTCGCGAACTCCTTTGAATGGTGAATGGTCTTATCATTAAGACTGACCAACCAAGAAAGAAAAGATTCGGCTATCACTTTTGACAGGTTGCCTAAAAAGACTGCTTCTCATGCATGATGAAGCAAAACGTCACTTGATCATCACAAGAAAGTAATATTTTGTGATACAGAAATGAGATATCCGCCACTTTTTTCTTATAAAGTCGGATCCTTGCATGTGAAAAGAGGTTGAGAAATTAGTGTTAGCATTTTGAGAACGGCTAAAAAAATACTAAAGAGAAGTTCCACCTGACGGTGCGACGGGGTCCTCCATGGCTCTTTTATCTGGCTGCTTCTGTGCCCAACCGAGAAAGTAATTGCTCATTTTTTCACGTGAAAATCCCCTTGAAAATAACGGGTACTTAGCTTGCGAGAGAAAGCATGAACTTTGCGTTTCGCGAGCATGCATGAATGAAGTCATGAAGCAGCCTTCCTCCTTTGACTTGTCGTAAGAATATTGCATGGTTGGGAAAACTCAAGCCCTTTTATTTGAAAAATACTAAACAAAATAACCAAGAGAAATTGAATTCCTAGAAACATGAAAATATCAAAACAACCAAGAAATATTGAATTTCTCGAAACATGAAATGATCTGCTTAAGTCTTAAAGCGTTGAAGAAGATTTTTATAGAATAGACCAAATTAAAGGTGGGTTTGAAGTTGAAACACCAGTTAAAAGCTAGAGAATATACATCAAGAATATATAGCCGCTTCCATAAGAAGGATTATTTCGTATATATTCATACCCGGATCAGGCCTCCTCGAGTTTAAAAGAGCTCGGATCAATTTTATTGACTCGTTAAGATGAACAAGCATACCTTTAGATCACTTTACTAATTTTTTAACGACTACCTGCATATTAAATTAGCTAGCTAGTTAATCAATCAAGTGTTAATTTGTTCTTTTGGTTCATTTGGCGGTAGATCCAATATATATATATATATGGCTTAACTGCTTGGATTTTGGTTAAGGTTTTACAGTAACTACACGTCAAGAAAGGATCCACATTTTCTAATGGATAATATTTTCCTATTTAAACATTATCAAAGCATAATGTAATCATTGATCAGAAAAAAGTAAATAAACGGTATGTACCTCATGAATTTCCCGTTTCTCAAAAACAAATCTTTGAGAAATATATATTATGATATTGCTTCATGAATTTTCAGCCAACATTTAATGCATTCTCCTTGTTTTGTCTTATGTATATAACTTTGGAAGGAACCTTTCACAGGCGAAGCAAAACAGTAATTTGGTCCGTCCTCCAAGGTCAAGGGATTGAGCATTTTCGTTCTCAAAGACGTAAAACTTATGGCAGTCAAAAACACCAACTTCCTATATCCGCAAATGTAACACAGATCATGTATTATTGATATGTAATTTGTAATTTGAACTAGTTATTTAATTAAAGCAAGATCTAGCAGAAACTCAATCATTGGATAATTTTGCTGTAAAAGTACTGTCTCTACGATCCATTCATCTATTCACCCCTTACCATGAACCGCGTAGAGGAGATTTGGAGACTGAGGTGATAAATGTTGCAGAAAGATATCAATCGAATATAAAAAAAAAAACAAGAATGTGATTACATTTAACATGGAAACAAATCTCCCTTCAACCCATAATTAATCAAAGAACCAATTCCCCATGTACATAGCAATGCAAAGGCGATTGGAACACAGAAACCATCCGCGTGATACTGTTTACATCCCAAATCATATCAGAAAACAGACCCAAACAGGAAGAAGAAGATCAATCCAAGAGAGGCCATGAAGGGCGCCACAAACACTGGGGGCACAGGGGATGAGCTCACAGGAGTGGGGGTCGGAGCAGATGCCGGAGTTGCTGCCATGGCGGCCGCCCACATCATTGCCACCACCATCATCAGAACAAGATTTCTAGCTCCTGCCATTCTTTCTCTCTCTCTCTCTCTCTCTCTCTCTGGACTCCACTGCTTTCTCCCCCAAGTTTTGCATATATATAATGTGGTGAAGAAGACAAACTACAGCAGGGAAACTCCAACTGCCAAGAACTTTGAGACCTGGCATTGGACCCACTTACCCAACTTCACATGGCAGGGGACTAATCATTGAGGACAATTTCCTATTGGCCTCACCCTGCTTGTCCCCCTCCGCCGCTCCATCTACCTTTATTGAAAGTCTAGTGATTCATAGGTAATTTATAATCCTGTCATGCCTGGTTGGCGCCGCCATGCTTCCACTATATATATATATATATATAAGAGAGAGAGAGATCAGTTCGGGTGTTAACCAAAGACATTGGATATAAGATGTTTATTTAAGACTAAATTCGATCAGAACAGAACCCAATGCAATGTTTATGTAAATCCGATTGAATATCATTTCTTGAAGCCGATCTGATTTCTTAATTGGATGTTAAAATTTTATTTCTATATTAGATTTTTTTGAAATGATTTGGTCGCACATCAGATTCAAATTGAATTTATTGACATCCTTAACTGAAAGCCGGTCAATCGTTCAAGTCAAAGCATATTTCCGGTGCACAAACTCAAACTATGGCAGAGAATTCGATTGGGTCTTGTATGATATCATGCCCAAGTAGAGTTTAATCCAGCTCCAGTACTCATAGAATGCATTTGAAATCCATTTGTTTTGACAACCAATATGGATTTTAAATCCAATTTTTTTAACATGATTTGAACGCAAAAAATTCTAGATCTGTCATCCGAATGGGAGAGTGTAACTTCACGTGTGCAGATCCAAAATCCATGCAGGAAGCCATGGGAAGAAGAAAGTGACAAGATCTCAACTCAGAAGGCAAGCCCAAGCCCTCAAAAATGTCCAAGCAAATACGCAGGTAAGCCTACATAAACTTGCCAGGCCTGTATAAGCTAAGCCCATATTCTCTCAAAAGAAAGAAGATTGGAAGAAAGAGACTGCGGATGTAGGTCCAAGGGCCAAACACATTAACAAATCCCCTCATCGAGGTTTCAAGTGAACCTTTAGCTGCCCCTCTCTCTCTCTCTCTCTCTTGCTGTGTGTGTATGTGTGTGCGTCTGTGTGATTAGCTTTACTTAGATCAGCATTTCTTATGTTTAATATTCATCCATTGTTGTTGCTTAAATTCACTTCTTGCTTTTTGTTTTCACCTTAGGCCACTTATGACTATTTCCATGTGTGTGGTGTGCTTGATATAGCTTATGGCTCCTTTTTTCGTCTCCTTTGCTTGTTCAGATTCTTTACTCTCGCACATTACCTTACATTGCAATTTGACAGTTTTTTTTTTCCTCCTCCTGTTTCTTTGCCTTTCTTTTTCTCTCTCTCTCTCACGCACACACACACACTCTCTTCATTTAGAAGATCTGGAATTTAAATAATGTCCCCAAATATCATCTTACATAGTATGACTCTGAAGTTGAAAGGCTTCAAATATATCCTTGGTCTTGTAAGTGGAATGTCATGACAGTGCATTATAAAGACCAAGCACACATAATTTCCCCTGCGTTTTTGTTCCCTCATCGTGCTTCTTGCTTGGTGGACCGTAAGACTAGGTCATGATCTTTTTCTATAGACCATGAAAGTTTACCGGAGAAAAACACTGATAGATTTGGAATTATATTTTAACGCAAATTCCGTTCATTTTACTCATTACTCTAGCTGACATTCGTTAAATGCATTATATATTTAATTTCGGAACTAGTAAGAATTTGCAGGTGAGTGCTACATCCGGTTCGAATCTCACATTAGGCCTTTCTATCATTTTCGCTCATTAAGTTTTAGTAGGTATGACTAAGTTCCACAAGATTAAACCAAAGGTTTGACAAACATTTCCTCAAGACTTACGTCTACAGAAGTATTTAAAAAGTGAGGTTTGAACACTTGAGTTTTGTGCTACAAGGCTGACTAACAAGAACAGAACAGAGTGAAAAGGGGAACAGAGCTGCTCAAGATCAACACGATCACAAGACTCAGTCGTTTCTCTTGGAAAGAAAGAAAACATTGCAAGACTTTCTATCTCCATCTTTTGGAGAATGTCCATATCCGCTGAAGTTGCCATTAAATGCTTTAGACACGAAACTTAAAACAAGAATCACTACAAAGCGAATACATCATGACGAGAGTTGTATTGTTTATTTATCATATATTTATTTATGAAATTGTTATCCGTGATCATGTGTTTCTGAATCATTGTTCCTCCAACTCCTGTCATGCTGTTGCACCATTTCCATATCCGGGTGCATGCGCAAAAATTAACTAATGATGAGCATGTGTTGTCTGATATTTGCTTGTCATGATAGAAAAATGGTTTGAAGCATTTCAATCGACACATGGAAGAGGATGATATCGAGATGTGAGTTCAAGAAACTTTTCTCTCAAGAACTGATGCTACATGCTTAATGCAAGTAAAAATTGCAGGAAATGTCCCAATTCCCATTCACAAGTACCCCTTTCCCACTGAAATACAGAAAGATTAGACAGAAGTGAAAATGAGAAATATAGAGAGAGAAAATCTGTGGCAGAGGACAGCTTCTGTGTGCCGAAAGTGCTACGTAGAACCAGCAGTGCTCTAGGTAATTATATTTGCCACGACAGGCTAAAGCTAATAAGCATCACCCATCTTTTGTGAAGCCAAAGTTTGAGTCCAACAGCAAAGTCTCCTCTGAACCAAAGAACTGCAGATTTTGAAACCTCGGATTAATATGCTATTGAAGCAGGAACATGAGAAAAGGACAGTTTCTTAACATATATTAAAAATTTAAAGCAAACCCTTATCAGAAATTTAAGTATCCAAATCATCCAAAATTCTCATGCTTAGCTATCTCTAAGCATGAGATTGTTGGATTCTCAATTCATCATAATGAGAATTTATAATTCATGAGCAACAAAAAGGGTTCAAGCAGTCAAAATGATATTTAGGGCTCGATAAACTATAAACTAGAGGAAGTGGTCATAGTTTCTGTATCTGTCATAGTCACCAAAATAGAAGGCAACCCTAATAGGTTTTGCATCAAGGAGGATGCCTCACGCAACTCATGCCACTTTCTTCCTCCAAGAGCCCAACCTAGTTGATTTTGAGTTAACAGACCTCTTGGAAATTTGTTTAATAGGTTTGGATATATCTCGTGCTTAAGAATGCAATTCTGTGCATTTTCTTTTAAATATCAGGAAAAAATGGGAAATCTGAATGCTTCTACTAAACAACATACAGTAAAGTGAGTAACTAGAAAGACGAGGAAGAAAACATCCAGATTGCAGAATGCAACAAGCATTTCAGAAGTTCTGTTGTGTCCTGAAAGGTCTGTGACTCTGTGTAGATGTAGTTTCCATTATTTGACTTTATAGGACCTATTCGAACATTAAAAGGAAAAACTGTTGTATCACAAAAATTTGATCCAACCACCTTGCGTGTAGCAAACAGACATCACTGAAAGGCTATCGCTTCATAATTCTGAAAAAATTGTCAGCATAAGATCATTGTATGGTTTTTCAAATTTCATTTCCCTTGTGAATGTAGAAAACTCTTCCTAGTGTTATCCTCTGCCTGGTAATGGATATGTCTTCACCAGGGAAAACATTCTATAAAGCATGTGATAATGATGAGGAAGACCCTAACAGAATTACATGTAGAGCAAACTATTAAGGTGAATTGAAAGGAAGAAAAGAGATAAACTAGTCAAGTGATAGCCCTGTCGGTGGTTATTACTGTCTTCATGACAGTGATGATCTTTCATGTGAAATGGGTTTCAGGTTAATCAGGAGAGGGTCAAAAAGGAAAGGATAGATTACCACAAAAGCAAAAAAGACAGCCTAAGCATTAATATGCTCTAGTCACTTGCATAGTTCAAAACGATTGCTATTTTCCCCGAACTTATGCCTCTGTCTCTCTCTCTTTCACACACACACACACTCTTTCTAAAGCCCCAACCAACCAAGACCTCAAGAGCATATTTCTTCCTCTTTGGCTGTTATATATATATATATATATATATATATATATTCCCTTTCCTTTCCTAGGATTTATCGAATACAGGATGGTATGGTCGTAAAAAGGCAATGCACTGAACGAGAAGGAAGGGAAGAGAAAAAAAGCGGGTGAAAGAGTGAGACAAAAAGGGGTTGGTTTTTCCTAGAAAGGGATAACCCATTGTCCATAGAAGACCGTGCACACACACACATATATATATAACATGCACAAACCTACCAGAGAAATGCCCCATCTCATCTTGCATCATACTTACCATTTTACGTAAATACACAAAAGAGGGGCCTTATATTAATGGAAACGTATATAATGTGACTATAAGATACAAAGCCATCCAGCTCAATTTCCTAAGACAATAACTGATATTTTATACCTGCATTTTGCAAGGAGAATCCTTGTCCTGGTAATTTCATCAAGTCCACAGGAGACATTTTCTACTTATTGATATTTGAAGAAACAACATCCATCAAAAAAACTTGATTTAACCAGTTCTCATGTGTCACTTCAAGTGAAGACGACACCAGTGCAATGCTTCACACGTGCATAAAAATCTCTTAATCAGCCGAGAAAAGAATGTTGTACTGCCAACTATATGACAACATTGCTCTTGAATCTTAATTAAAAACATATTTTGTTTTTTGTTCTTCAATTAGCAAAGATAAAACCCTCTCTAGAAGGGAAAAAGCACATGGTTTTTTAGCAATTACAGAGGCTTGCCCACTGACCAGAATGGAAGTCCTCTCCAACCTCCACACAACCTTATTCATTGACATGTAAATATCCTAAGGAATAAAGTTCGCTTTTAACTTAGAATCAGCATTCATATGGGAATATAAATTTTTTAATGCAGAACCAATTAGCCAATAGCTTTTGTATTCATCCATCACCTTTCCAACGGATAGGGAAAAAAGTGAGTTGTCTTATATATTAGTTCCAAAAACGGCCTGCAAAAACTGAAAATTCAAGGAAAAGAAACATGAAGATTTGAAGATTATAGGAAAGATTGGCATCAACGCCAGAATTTCCTAACAATTTAGTAGTGAAACTTTTAGGAAGATAAAAATAAGGACGTGAAGATGCTGTAACACATAATGACATACGAGGCACTGAAATTTTAATCCATCTGAGATGAACACGAATATAAGGTGGCACTTCAAAATTTCAAACTAAAAGCTGCACTGCGGATGTGATAATAAAGAGTTTGCAATCTGCGGTTTCTAGCGGAGAGTTTAATGTTCTAACATATTGAATGCCTTTGTTCCTTTTCCTCTTTATTCCCTTTTTTTCCTTTTGGGCGTACGAACTAACAAGCCAATAATAGGCTGCTCCCCATGATAAGGTTGCTTGGTAGGATGATATTGCAGACTTTGCTACAAGCCTGCCAAATTCGTGTTTGTCCATATAATCTCATTCAGAAAAATGCCCAGGTCATAAAAGTACCAAGATATTGCTGATGCACTGTGTTCTTATGACATGGTTACTAGAAAAAGAAACACTTGCAGATGCCGCTAAGAACACAACCTACAGTATTTGCTATTTGAAATATGCCATGTTCGTAAATGACATAATTTATTATTTATGCATCATGTAGCAGAAGAACAGTACTATAGTTAGGTAAAATATGACCGCAAAAGTGATCTAAGATTCTAAGCATTAGCGTTACCAGCCGAAAAACTTTGTTCCATGTCACACAGGAAGGAGAATCATAAGAGTTTTTGCAGCATAAATGAAGGTTACAGGAGCTCCAAAGTATTGGTGACAATGAGGTCTCCCTATGATATAGCTCCCAAAGGAGAAGACTTGCAGATGTGAGCTAAGTCCACAACCTAAATTTCATTATTTGAAATACGCTATGCTTAAATCAGACATAATTTATGCATCAAGGGCACAAATACAGAAAGGCACAGATTATTCCACTTAGGCTGCAGAACATTAGCATTTTCCCAGCCGAAAAATTTTGTCCCATGTCTGTTACTAGCATGTCCTATAAAGAGAATCGTAACACTTTTGTAGCACGGTTTCCATTAATGAAAGAAAGACAACAACGACCCTGAAATAATGTAAAACCGACTAGCAATCTGACCTTTCACGGGAATGAACGGTGGTGACGAATGACTGTCATGGTTGCTTAGAAGAAGAGGAAGGAAAAGGGGCAGACTTTCTCATGTTCTGGCGCTCTTGCTGTTGAAGGCGATGGACGTATACGATGCCTGCCCCAACGACAGATACCACCGCCAAGAACACCGATAAAGCCGTCTTCTGTCCCATCTAATTCCCTGATTATCTGAATATGCAGTTCAGAGGAAGAAGATCCCAGATAATCAGGACAGGACCGACCAATGCAACTGCTAGCGTCCAATAATACGAGATCAGAGACCGGCAAAAGACTGTTCCGCCTGTTTTTCCTCAAGACGCATTGGTGGAAAAGGAGAGAGCGCGAGCGGGAGAGAACTTGGGTAGGGCGAAAACAGAAAGAAAAAATAAAATGAAAAGAGCGGAAAAAGAGAGGGATGAAAAACCAGTCTTAAAGTGGAAGTACAAAAAAAGGTTTTATTTATGGGTTGGCTTGGTTTCGCATTCTGGGTGTGCACAGTGTAAATAAATCTGCAACAAATTCATAAGACCAAAAAAAAGAAAAAGTTAATTCGGGATCACACGATGAAGTTGAAGACTACTCATGAATTCAAACTCACAACGGGAGGGGCTGGGGAGACCTTCTGTTGGCTCTTGGAGTGACAAACTCCTTTTCAATGGGAGAGATTCTGTAAAGTGTAAAAAGCGTGAGAAGTATGGAGCCGTATTCGCAAGAAATTCCAGGTGGAGAATTGGAGGAAGTCGGTATGGCATTCCGATGCCCACCCACTAATTTCAGGAACATTTTGTGTCAAGTCCGCATCTCACCTGTTAATCCTGCTTCAGACGTTCTATCTCTGTCGACCCAGAACTAATTTTGGATCGCTTAGATTGGCTACTCACTGGTTTTTGTTAGTGAGCCCATTGTTTCTTTTTTTGGCGTGATGTTTTTTTCTGTAGCTGTTATATGTTTCTGTAGTTTTAATAAAAGTGGGAGGCTGCCTCCAGCAGATTTTGTTGCGGAAAGAGGAGATCCAAGTGGTGGTGCTCACTGCTCTGAACGAATGCACTGAAGCTCGCCACAGAAACATTCAAAGGAAAATAAATGGGCCTCAGGCATGAGCGTTGGTATGGGAATCTATCGTTTAAAGTTCCTGCGTACACAATCCTATGGATAATGGAACGAAAACGTATTTGCTCAAAGTAGCAGACATTTGTCATTCACTTTAAAAGTTTTGAATTTACTCTACACATCATGCAATTGTCCGCAGAAGTTGGAACGATTAAAAAAAATTACTTACGATTTGCTATGCACTAAAATAAGAAACTACATTTTAGTTTAGAATTTATATTAAATGGAAAACAGTTTTTTTTTAATTTCTTTTTAAATAAAGTTTATGCTGAGAAAAGATTAAGCATTTAAACACCCATACTACCAGTAATCTTAGTTTGTAGCCTTTTTCAGGACGAGGAAACGCTGGCTGCAGGGCGAGGTAGACTACAAAAGCCTGTGTGTGTGACTTCGGAATACTTCTACATTGGTCATCGATCTTTAAAAAAAAAATGGTAATTTAAAAGCCTGAGTGCCCTTTTACCACTATCCTCTTTAGTGGTCGTTTTGGCTGAAAACAGAATTTGGCGAGACTGACGGGTCGAAATCACAGGATCAATATTGTACGTTATTTTAGGCCATGTCCTTGCAATAATTTTTATGATATTGTGACCTTTTTCAAGAAACTTGTAGGAAAATATTTGCAAACGTACTAGAAATAACATTGTGTTCTATAAGTAAACGACTGCATTAGGTGATCGATGCAATATTTTAATGCACTGACTCAACGTATCTTGTCTTGTTATCTTAACATACAGCTGCTGCATCATGTCAGCTTCAGATGAAAAAACAAGACTACACGCCGTGAGAGTTAGCTACAAGGGTGTGGGAGATGAGGCCATCCATGGGAAATCTCTTCCAAAGGTACCAAGTTTAAGTTCAAGTATGGGGATAAAATGAGAATATAACGCATCGACTATGACAATACTTGGATTATTATAAGATCTTTTCACTGAAGCCAGAAATAGATATAGAAAGTATTCCAGTTGTGCAAATATAAACGCAAAAATACCATTGAAGACTGGAGGTTGTTCATGTAGCCTTAAGTTGGATCTTCTGACCTGTTAAACAAGACTGATTAAGTAGTAAATGCAGGACCAGCCAAATAATCATCTATTTGCGCTGATCACACTACCAGTCCAAGATTCTAAGACATTCAAGTGTAACCTAGCCGTTTGTGTTAGCTGAGCCATGAAACGGTCAATCACACTAACCAACAGGTAAGAAAGTAGGCCAGGAGCCTTGTTTTATACAAAAGAACCACCAGACTCAACAAGTACTGGGTACGGCCTTGTTTAGCTCGAATACTCTCAGCACTTGCACCAGGAGAAGCTATTTCAATGCCCATATCCATAGACTGCATATTATTGGCGAAAAGCGCCCAACTGGATGCACCAAGAGAAGCTATTTCAACGCCCATGTCCATAGACTGCGTATTATTGGTGAAATGGATTATACAAGGACTATGCTATCAGTTTTGAAAAGTAAAATAAAGCATCAAACATGAGCTGTAATTCCCCGCATAGTAGCACAAACAAGCACTAGAAAACCTAACCTAATCTCTCAAACACTAACAGTTGGTAGTTCTTATCTGGACAACAATAATAACAAGGAAACAGATCTCCAACTAAGTGAAAAACAAAAGAACATAGCTGACCTACAACAAAAGGATTTCCTTCTGCGTAGCAAAAGAGAAAAAATTGACCCCATTGATGACACAGAGCCTACAAACTCATAAATAAGTTCCACACATCCATAATACAGAAATGAAAACAAATATGCCTTCGATCAGCTTGCACAATATTGCAGATACCACTTGGAAGGGATGTTGGGCCGCTTTGACAATTCTGCACGTGATGTCCAGGCAGAACCAACAAAAATGCGTCAAGAATTAAGAAGTAAGCTGGGGCATTTCACCGAATTGCTTACTATAGTTAGATTGGATAAAGTGAAAGAGAAGCCCATTAGATAAAAGATATGGAAAAAGAAAAAAAAATGTAGCAAAACTGTAACGCAAAGGCATCCCTTTCAAGTGGCATGTTTCTCTCAATGATACATCAAATAATCACAATAATACAATCTTAAGTTACATAGTTTTACAGTCAACATATAGTACAGTTCATCAAAACCATGTCAATTGGCGAGGTAAATTCATATCACCCAACTCATAGTCATATGGAGGCTGGTAATATCCCTCATCCATGTCACCAGCAGGTTGCATCTCATAGGTGTCTTTCTTGTTTTCACCATCGACATTGTTATCACCATCATCATCCTCATCATCATCACCTGAACATATGTATTCATCCTCATCATTCATATCCATCTGTGTACCAGACCCAGATCTATCAGCCATGTTGAGTACATGTGGTTGCTCATCTGGAAAAACTGAAGGATCTCGTTCAACTAGCCACTCTTCAGTTGGATCTTCATGGAAAATATAATCTAAGTTGATGGGGTTATAATATTTGGTATCCCTATCAGTATGTCTTGCATGCAACCTCAAGTTATAATGCACGTAGACCAATTTGTCCAGTTTTGTAGTAGTCAGCCTATTCCTCCTCTTAGTGTGGATCAAGTCAAGCATGCTATGGTTCCTCCTAAAGCCATATGATGAGCAGCTCTGGCTGAGTACTTTTATGGAAATATCGCGCAATTCAGGGCAGTCCATACTGTAGGTTTCCCACCAAATTGCTGAAGAAAACAACAATAACATTACTTGCATTTATCTTTGTCATAGTAATCCAAATGTAGAAAATCATGTTACCAAAAATTTTACATAAGATGGTCAACATACCTGGATCCATCCTTTTCCTACTTCTAATAGCGAGATCACTTCCAAAATCTCCCAGGGCTTTTGAGTAACTGCTGACTGCCTAAATTAGGGAACAAGCTATGTGAAATTGTTCATTGGAATTTTGTAAAAGCAGTATTAGTTCTATCAGGTTACCTGATTCATCGCCTCTAGTTGTGCGTCTGGATTAGGCTGCAACCTCTGAATGCACACCTGCAAACCACGTATAATCTCCGGCTGCCTTGAGAATTCTTGGTCATAGCGGATTGCAGGGTTCAAATAATATCCTACAATTTCAATGAAATTAGACAGACATATACATGCATACACCTGCTGATGCTACACACACACACATACATACATACATACATACATACATACATACATACATATATATAATATATATATATATATATATATATATATATATATATAATATATATATATATATATATATATATGGAGACAGACATATACATATTACATATATCTTTACCAATATACATAAATAAATGAATCCTAGTAAAATTCCATAAAACTCATGTTCATACAACATACATATATACAGATAAACATAAATAAATAAATGAAATGCATAATAAAATTCCATCAACTGTACCTGCAACATGAAGAGGGTGGTGAAGCAGAGTTGCCCATTTAGCATCAATAATTCTCCATATAGACATGTAGTATCTGCCTCCATTTGCATCTCTTATTGAAAGCTTTGCACGGTCAATGGCATCATATATATAGCCTATCGTAGGCTTGTCATCAGCATTAATGAGCCTAAGAACTTTGAGAAGAGGCGAAGTACAGCAAACTGCATATTCCACTTTACTCCAAAACTTGGCATCTGCGACCAATTTTTCGACCTGTTTCCCCTCTTTTAACTTGGCAAAACTTGACCGTCCCCATTCTTCTGAAGCAAACATTTGAACCAAAGCAGATTTTGCTGCATTTATACTCTCTAATGTCAAATAACTAGAAGAAGATCTCGTCATAGCTGGTCTAATGAGCTCTCTACCCTCCGTAAATCGTCGCATCACACTCAACACCCAAGCATGGTTGTAAATGAATCTTGTTATTTTCTTTCCTTGTTTTAAAGCATCAGAGACAGATTTCAGGGTTGAAATTTCTGTAAGTATCTGCTCTATGCAACTTGCAGCACATGGGGTCCAGAACAGGTTTCTTCTTCTTTCCATCAACATTTCCCCTGCAACTGCAAAATTAGTAGTATTTTCAGTTATAACCTGGACAACATTTTTCTCTCCAACCTCATCAACAACGTCATTAAGCAATTCAAACAGCAATTGTGAATCATTTATCATGTGGGAAGCATCAACCGACCTCACAAACATGATGCCTTTGAAGCAATGAGCAAGGAAATTAAGCAGTGTTCTGCCACTATTATCTGTCCAACTATCCACCATAATTGAACATCCTGCTGTATTCCATGACAACTTGAGCTCTGATATGGATCCCTTGACAGTATCTACCTCTTCATCTAGAAGAGGCCCACCAATCTCATATGCAGATGGAGGTTTGATTCCAGACCCATATTGTGCAATTGTATCGAGCATAGGCTGAAAATATGGACTATTTGCTGAGTGGAAAGGAATAGCAGCATGATAAAAAAATTTTGCAATGGCTTTGCACACCATTTTCCTCGCATCTTTTACAGAAGGAGTTTTCTGTTTTCTCGAGGACCTCTGAACTGGTGTGTCTGAAGACACTGGTCCGGCCAGCATTGGACGTGAAGAGGAACCCACTGTTGGCCGTTTACGCAATGCAACTAAATTTGAAGCCCCATCATCACCTTTTACCACTTTCCCATGCTCTGCTTTAACCGTAACATCATCTTCAAAAATAGCGGCATCTTGCTGTCCACAGACTTCCATCCCTGTGTCATCACCATCATCTTTCAAAACAATGTCCAGGTTACCATTATCTATAGTATTGTCCAATGAGTCTTGCTTTCTCTGTCTCTCTAACTTTTTTCCAGCTATGTATTCTCTCATTTCCCTGCTGACTGCAGCAGGGACCTTTGTGCATCCTTTACATTCACCTTTGAGTTTTGCAATATGCTGCTTAAATCTACTTATCCCACCATGTATTTCTCGTTGACAAAAATTGCAACGTACAAATGTCCTATCAGTCTCGGAGATTCTTGAACAATATTGCCAACCAAGATCCTTTTGTCGTGCCATCTCGAATCCAGTTTGTCTATAAGGGAAAGGATAATAAATGAACCAAAATTAATACAAGCCAGAACAATTTGAACAGCAACTCAAAATACAAGCTTGCATTAAGACCTACCCAACCTTATTGTTTTAAGTATCTCCACCAAAGCCTTCTATGCAGCTACTTCCTTTCTGATGTCAAGCTGTTAAAAACTTTAAATAAGAAAAGAAAACAAGCAAAATGAACATATGACCTTATTGTGAAATTATACATATATGGCAAAATCTAGCATCCTAACTTGCAACTCCATAGCTTAGAAAACCTTCTAACACCACCATGCTTAGTGCAAAGTGCAAACAGTTTAGTATGAAATAACAAAGCGTCACATTGTCCTTTAAATTAAAGATAAGCAAGAATGACACTTTCAACCAAATCTTTATGTTGACAATCACTTTTCAATACTTATTTATTTATGTTGTTTAATATTTCAGATATCTCCCTCACAATTAAAGTGTTTTCAAACAATTGAACACGAAGCCACCAAAATTATGAAGTGTTCAAAGCTTGCCATAATGAAATCATTGAAAAGGAAAATGAGAGAGTGAGCAATGACATTCAAGAAAATATGCCCTTATTAAAGACAATTGCTTCTTCTTTTGGTGCTAATGAGATGTTGGAGAGTTTTTCTCAATTTCTTTCATGTCCAGAAAAAAAATTTGTAAGCTATGAAGGCCATAATCTGCTAGTGGACTTTAAAATGTGCAGACCTGCATACATGCCAAACAGTTCTGGCAACTGCTTCTCAGATCTAATCAAGATACTTAGACACTTGAAACAACAGTGGCTCAATTAGCTTAACTAATGCATTAAGATACTCTTGGCTATAACAGATATGCATAAAGCTCTGCAAGTATACTATATGGATAGGTGGAGTTATTCTGGTTCAACATGGAATTTCCAACTGGGTGTACAAGAAGATCAGAGATGGAGTTCTTCTGAAGCTTCAACAACCATTTTAGAATTGTACTTTTACACAAAAAAATACCGATTTCAGCATGGTCCTCATAAGGACCCAAGCAAACTGGCAATAATGTGTTTGTGTGTGTGTGTGTGTGTGTGTGTATGTAAGCAAAGTTGAAACCTTGAAGTGTTTCAATTAGAAGATGTGTGTTGACTCTTTTTGACATTAGGATGGGAGAAAATGTGCATCTGTACAGAAGAGTTGGCTGATGAGACTAGATTGTACTAAATAACTACTTTTCCAACTATAGAACCTTAATTGTCAAAAACAACAGAGCCTTTGGCAAGAAATAGCTTAAAATGTTAACCTTTTATCTGTTCTTGAATATATCACCTATTAAGTTGTTAAGGTTTACAATTTATCATTCCACAGTTATTTTCAAAACCTATGTAGGTTCGGGCTATCATTAAGATATAAGCCTAGAAAAGTGTTTCATACCTCTTACTAGCATCACGTATGTCACACTACAATCCTAAAAGAAATCTGACATTATTAATAGCCACAAATAATTTGCATGCCAATGTAAACAAGAAAATTGATCTGTCAGTCAGATAACAAGAACGGTATCACATAAGCCTGATTTACAGGGCTCGAATTAGAGACTCGGAAAGCAAAAAATGAGAAAATCTCTTCCACACAGACCTATAACACATGAAAAGTACATTTAAGCTGCTAAGTTAAGTTGTCCATACAGTAACCAATCGGTAGAAGTTAGGTCACCGATGGAAGACAAAAGATCCATGGTAATATTCTAACAATGACTACATAAAAACGTAAAAGATAATCTTGTAGTTCACAATGACAGGCCACATCAAATCCGCTTCTCTACCAGGATCAACTCCTAAAAAGGTCTGTTGTCAACAAATAGCTGCCTAAACCTACTCTCATGTTTACTAGCAACACTGGCATTAATACCACGCCAGATCTCTTAAAAGCTGGCAACATTTAAGTCTCTCAAACTAAACTAACCACGTTAGAAGTGAAAAGCTCCCTAAAGACACCACAGTACAGCTTCTTGCTTTACACCTGTTGATAAACTCATCAGAGAAATAAAACGTCAGTATTCTACTCTCAGCACGATGAGTAGCCTTATTCATCCATAAGGTTCAAGACAAACTAAGGGAACCACAACCCCAATGTACACGGATCTGAGATAAAAACCATCTAAGCGCTACGAAACCAAGAGTGCCGTCAATTTCAGAGAATCGAAAACCAGAACCATCCGCGCATCCAAAAACAAAAAAACTACTAGTTTCTACAATACGGTCACACCGAAAAACCTACTAAAAATGGAAAACTCGCAATACGGTTTTCTGGGCAGACCGAGATCGAAAAAAAAAACCTAATCAAACAGCAGAAATCTGCATTTTCTGAGATGAAAAGGAAGACGTTCCTCAGAAGAACGAAACAGCAAAAGACGAAACCGAACCCTAGACAGATGAAGGTTCCGCCTTGGGGATTTTGGAATTGAGGCGATCGAGGATCCAACTGGAAGAGGCCGACCTCCTCACCCCCAGACCCTGCGCCTCCATTGACGAATCGCCTCCACACCTGCTCCAGCGACCCCTCAAAACCGATACATCGGCGTCCCCAAGTCAACTCACCCGATATATCAAATTTTACGGTTTACCCTTTTTTTATATTTTTTTTCTCCCTTTAAATATATTTGTTGAAGCACCATTACCTAGCCGTTGATCATTGCGGTTCTTCTCTTTTTAATTCAACTTCACCACTGCAGAAAAAAAAAAAAAACTTTATTTTGTTTCTTTTTATTTTATTTAATAGAATATTTCTTGTGACTGAGACGCGTCGGAGATACGGCCTGGTCGACGCCGGGTTCCGTTAAATTTGATATAGAACGTTTGGTTCCGGTACTGCTGCAGCCCGTAACACTTTCCAGTCTGTTCCTCTGGCGGCACTGTGTTTCCAAAAACTGTAGGTGGATATAATTCTCCTAATAATAATAATAGTCTACTACCATTACTATAAGAAAATGATAAGAATAAAATAAGACTTTTAAGTTTTTTTTGCTGATCCAACTTGCAATTAAACAATCCTCTAACATCAAAAACCGGCTTAAGTTGAAAAGAAATGTTAGAATGAAATGGGTAATGAATGTTTGAGATTTCACCATCAATTTGCTAATGAATCTGATTCAAAGATTAGAATATATTAATGAAATCTAGCGTTTTATAGATTTTTGGAACAGTAAAAAGTTGTTACTATTGCTAAACCGTCCACTTAGTGAGGTTAGTCCCATTTAGAGGATGATTTTTCCTTACATTTCTTTTTTGTGGGGAGCTCTCCATTCGGTTTTTCTTTCTATTAAGACAAACTTTTAATCTTTTTTTAATCTTTTGAAGCTCATAATATGCTTCCTATGAGACATATAACCTAGTTAGACTCAAAGATGGTAAAGAATACGTGAAGAAAAGAAGTGGATTTGAGAAAGATCTGAGGCTGATCTATGATTCTCAGTTTATAGCTATTGATTTGAGGTAGGATGGGAGAGGAGATGTGACCTTAATTATGTGGATCGCAGATTAAGGCTGGGCATCAAGTCGGGCCGCCGCCAGGTACCATGTACCCGGCCCGACTCGGGCCTGGTCAGGGCCCAAGAAAAAGGGACTTGGGCTGACCCGATAAATTCTTGATAATTTATCGGGCCGGCTTGGCTGGGTCCGATAATTAGTTTTTTTTTAACTTTTTATTAATTTATATATATTTATAATATTTTTTAACAATTAATTATATTTATATATTATTTTATATTTAAAATATATTTTTAAATTTGGTCGGGCAGGCCTATGGTTCTTCGAGTCTGGCCAGGCCTGGTTTTTGGATGTGGGGCCAGCCCGGGCCCGACTCAGCCTAATGCCCAGGCTTATCACATATTATCAATTATCTCAAATCACCTCTAGTATCAAATCTAAATCCATCAAATGCCCCCTAAATATAAAAAGGGGGAAGGAGTGGCATAAATTCAGGCATATTTTTCCTATACTAATTGGACTCGATTGGACGGTATGAAATCAAATTCATCTTCAAGCTTCTTGGCTTCAACTAGGGATATTTGCATGTACTCAATTCATGTCCTCTTGAATCGGATTCAATTATGAGGCTTGGCACCAAATATAAATTCAATCAGGAATTAGATTTGATTTTGTTATCAAAGTTAGCTAAACAATACAAATTTAGATCTAGAACAGTAGTGAGACATATCCGATCCATTCACATTCAAGCCAGATGAGAATATCACAATTACAAGTGGCTCCACATCCATATTGTTTAGACACCTGCTTCTTAATTACCACATTTACCTTTCATCAATACTTTGTTTTAAGAGCGTCTCAAAATCATTTCAGGTTCATTTGTAGGGTCATGGTGCATTTTAATCCAAAAGAAATATTCATCGTTGCTACTTATGGACTCATGAAAAATGATTCACTCTATGTCTTTGGGTTAGAGTGCAAGTGTCCTACATATAAGTTGTAAATCTTCAATCAAATAATTTTTTGAATTCTCACAAAATATCTTATCTAAACTAGGAGAAGCATGAAAAACCTTTGTTAACTGTAGGGAAAATTCACCATAGGTAGCATAATAAGCATTTAGTTGGCCCACCAAGTGAATATCATAACTTTATAAGGAATATAAATACGTATTAGGATAATTTTAATTTTTTCAAATTATTTTAGTAGAACTCTATTATGCCAGTAGAAAAAGAATTGAACCAAACCAACTTGTTAAGGACTTATGTATTCTTTTATATAAGGATGTCAATATATCCAATTTGACAGTTCCAAAAAAATTGGATATGAAAAAAAAATATCCAATTAAAAAATCAAATTGGATCTGGATTTATAAAATGACATCTGATCGTATTCAGATTCATATATACATAAATCTCCCAATGGATCCAGTAAGATTTAGTTTTAAATAAATATCTTATATCTAATGCTCTAACAGATTGGAAATCAGCCAAATTAGGTTAAACATTTGGATTCGGATTGGATTCATAATGTGAAATCAACTTTCAGATTTGAATATGATTTTTCTTTGTCTGCATTCAAATCTAAATTTAAATTTGAATATGTGAATATATAGAAAAGATGATGTGATTAAAGGTATATCTTATTGGAGTTCAATCTATTGACACAATGACATTCCTATTTTTGTATTTGTTTATTCTATTCAATAAATAAAGGTAGAGAGCCATTCTCTTTCATATCCATGAAACAACTCTTGAAAATTCTCTTCCCTTTTGGAAGGTACAGAAGCAAAACGATCAACCTATTGATATTAGAAAACGCAAAAGAATCCTCCATGGTGTCATTTCAGGGTTCCATGAAATTCAGAGGCACATGCAAATGCCCCATAAAATAGATAAAATAGTTGTTGGTTAATATATTATTATCAATATATTATTTAAAAAATAATAATTTTATTTTAGTCTGACTTAGTCAAATAATTTCGGTCAATGAGTCAAAGAACAGGACCTTCCTCTGTATAATGTGCATCAAGTCCTCAATTTCTCGTCGAGTTTGGTGGTTTAATATACCGAGCTCGAACTCGAAGTGAACTAAAATAGGTCATTAAAATTGATACCAATCTCAAGCCCCAACGCTAACGTACGATTCTCATCGAACCTCATCCTCTGATCTCATACGTGAGCACTATGATAACGCTTGTTTGATGGCCACTTTAGATTCACAAGGGCCAAAGGTTTTGAATCTTTTGGTCATGATGTATTACTTTTCTGAACTGCAAACAGTAGCTTGAGTTCAAAAGTATATCATAAATCTGTAAGGATCATTTGGTGGACCGACATATGTCAATCAAAAATTTCAAACATTATGGTTGTCTTATTAAGTGATTGCGTTTGGGGATATTACGTCATTGTATATGGTATGAAACATTTTATAATATATAGATACATGTACGCAATTACAGACTCTTTGATGGGCTGAATCCGTAATTGCTATTGGTATAAAAGGGTAGTGGTTCTTAGGGTCGTGCAACGGTTACTTGAAACATTATTTCTAGGGTTGTCTCTTTCTTATCTGAGAGAGACCGCACGTGCACCGCATAGACCCTGGAAGATCCTACTGCGATCTACCGTCTGTGCCATTCAGATGGATTTAGGTACACTTCTGCTATAGTTAAAGTTTCAATTCAATGATTTAACATGAACATGATCCTATTTTAAGACATATTGGTTTTTTTGTGTATGCATGAAGAAATCTCCCCATCAAAATCTGCCAGCTTCCTATGTAGTTCTCAATTCCATGCAAGAAGTCGACCCCTTCCCCTAACTGATTTCAGGTATACAGATTTCACCTATTCTGAGATATGAAATCCATCATCAGTTAAGCGTCAAATTTGCTAGAGATTTAAAGCAAATGAACACAGCTTAAAGCAGCATTGCATCAACCCGTGCCTTGCAAGCATCTAGGCATATAGCTTGATCATGCAATGCATGTACATGCACGTACGCATGCACAACGAGCCAACTCAACTCGGGTTTGACTTGAACTCGCTCGAAAAATTTGATTCATTTATAAACGAATCAAGTTCGAGTTTACAAAGATACTCGAAACTATAAACGGGTCGAGTTCGAGGTTCAGGAACTCGACTTGTTTATACTCAATTCGACTCGCATATTGCCAAAACTGGTTCACCGAATCACCTGTTTTAACTTTTAGGGCCAAAACAAATTTTCACAAGTTACGCGAGTTAATGCTTACACAAGTTAACACTAAACGAGTTAAATGGGTTAAACAAATCTAACTCGAACTCGATTTTGTGTAATCGAGTCGAGCTCAAGCTTGGTATAAAGCTCGAACTTGAATTTTTTGAGCGAGTCGAGCTCGAGCTAGTGTGCAGCCCTACGTACACGTGCTAGGCATCGCCAAATTCAACCTTCCATCCAGCCAGCACTTACGGCCCGGAAGATCATGCAAGTTGAGCATTTTAAAAAAATCACTCTACCAAAAAACATTCTCATAATTTGCTGGTCGAGTTTTTTCTTCCATAAAATCAGTTCACGTTGAATTACTCGACATCTCATCTTTTAGCGTTGCGCCACACTGAGCCGCATCGGTTGCCCTTCCTTACGAGACTTTGAATTGTCGGGGAAAAGGGAAAAAGAGATGAGGGAGAAGAATTTTTTGAGGAAGCTTTCCTTGATCTTTCACTTTCATGATCATCAATCGTCAACACTTAACTTAATGCATCCCAGAGACCGATAAAATTGGATCTTCTCTATCCCTCGCCTGAAGTGACCGCAAGTTTTGGCCATTGCGGTTTCAAAATTCAGTTTCTCCATCGATTCCTTTCCAGTGGATCTGCCTGCGCAAGAAACCAAAAGCAAAAGGCACACGATGTGGATGGTTGAATGACCCAACTTGTTTGCACATCACATGGAGATGTAAAAGGGCAAATTGCTTGTGGGGAAGCACGAAATGACGCTTCTGTAGTGCGTTTGTCGCCACGGCCATGGATGAGTTTATTTGGACCCAAAAGGCGAAGACGTTATTGTCAAATCAAGCAGTCACTATATCAATTCTGTTGGCCTGATACAGTGTATAGTCGTCGATCCCCAATGGTGGAGCTAACGATTAATATTTCAATATCTTATTAGCGACAACCAACATGTAAATAATTAAATAATCAGGAAGTATTGATATGGAAGTAGGTTGATGTAGCTACAAGTTTTCAGGTGAGCGAGAGGTTTTTATTGATCGTCGATAGAAAGTCGAAGTCCTCACTCAACCCATCGTCTCTTTAGGATGTATGGTTTGCTTTTGATGTTTCAACGTATGACTTCCACTATGCTTCAGCTTACATATCACTTTTTCTGTTTCACAGGAAATGAAATACAAAGACTAGCCACCTACTAGCCAGTATCATATCCATTGCACCAACCCCTTGTGAACTGTGTAGCTTCAAGTTTAAGTTTATGTTTTTATGAGCAAGGATTTGGTTCCCTATAAATTACAGAAAAATTGTTTAATTATATTGTAGAGATCATGTTTTATGTTCTTTATAAGTTTCCAATGTAAATAAAAGCAAGTCGAACTCGGATTACGTTGAATTTATAAGTTTAAAGTTCTAGCCCTTTGTTTTTACAAAAGTCTATCTATTTTTTTGATATGGTGATTACTCATGTTGGTATGGTGAACACTAATAACATTTTTTTGTACAGTGAGTATTAATAGCATACAATTGCATCAACTTAAACCCGTTTAACTATTTAGTTTTTTTTTTAAGAAATGAGCGGAGAGTTTATTTCCATTTTAATAATATTGCACCCGGTTTAAACCCTAAGTTTACTCGTGATCAAAGTTTGTCCTTGTATGTGTCTTAAATAGCTTTCATCGTGGATTCCTCATCGTTCCATGCGGTGGCATAGCCACGTGTGAGCTTGTGGGAAATTGCCTATACGATCCCATAAAATTCATATATTTACATATTGGTTGGCTCCAATAATAGTGCCACCCAATCATGCACTTATTTACATATGGTACATGGTGTCCTTCGATTTTTTTAATTATCATTTGAATGGTCTATCATTTTTCGAATTAGTCCCTCACCCAAAAAAAAATTATGTCACTCCATCATTGACACCAAGAGGCACCACTTATATATATATATATATATATATATATATATATATATATATATATATATATATATATATATATATATATATATATATATATATATATATACTTCATTGCCACTTAATTATATATATAGTATATAGATGCCTTCTTTTTTGTCATATGGCATATAGCAATGTTTGCTAACCACGAAAAATGAGTTGCCACCAACACTCCTACACTAGATTTGACTAAAATTATTTCATACGTCGGTTTCAAGGAAAGATATAATAGATGTTAAAGTTGTAAATGTGGAAGCCAAGTTGTTTTTTTAAGATTTTGAAATATAGACGATAAGTTTTGTTTAAAGAAACAGAGTTATTTTCCCTTTTTTTTCTCTCACTATAAATTGTATGGCAAAATATAATCGAGTAATATTTAGGTCCGAACCAAAGTTGGCCCGTTTATGAGATCCAGACCGGACCCTTTTACGGGGTAGAGTGAGTGGACAAGGCAAGCTCTCACCAAGCAAGTTAATCATGACCGAACTAAAGCTGCTCTATCTTGGTACTGTTAGGTTTATTTTTCCCTTTCCTTTTACCCTTTATCCCTCGTGGGAATTGCAGATTTTGACTCAATTATATATATATATATATATATATATATATATATATATATATATATATATATATATATATATATAGACAAATAGTAAAAAGGATAACATTTGAATCGTTATGAAGC
Source organism: Nymphaea colorata (assembly GCF_008831285.2). Classification (NCBI taxonomy): domain Eukaryota; kingdom Viridiplantae; phylum Streptophyta; class Magnoliopsida; order Nymphaeales; family Nymphaeaceae; genus Nymphaea; species Nymphaea colorata. The sequence continues at coordinate 1,356,622 of NC_045140.1, forward strand.
ATGGAGTTTCCGATTTTTCTTATGTTGCTTGTGAAAAAAATTTTGTAAATTGGCTTTAATTTCAATAATATTTCATTATCATTTAAACTAAAGGGAAAAGGAGATAGTCGATAAGGTGTGGCAATGAATGCTTGACGCTTCTGCTGGGCCTGGAAGGTGGTCGTCCGGTCTCAATCCGCCCGTGAAATCCATGCAGGCCATCTTCTGTAACAGAGAATCATAGTCTTCCGGTCAGTCATAAGTTATCTTATTTATGAATTTTATATACTAGTAATGTACCAACTTTTACTGCTTTCCTTCCATCATCTCTCATCTTTTTTTTTCTTCAAAAACCCTTTGAAGGCTGCTTCGAGAGCCGATTGCCTACCAACTTTTTATTTTTAGGGTTCAGAACTGCGTGCGTTGGTACTACTGTGTTTCAGCTTATGCATCGTTTCACTTGAATCATGCACTCGCCGCCAATCAAAGTCCGGTCCGGATCTTCCGATGCCTCATCCCTTAGCTCTAAGAAGAAGAGATCATGCTCAGCTTCTTTGTTTGCGTTTTCCGGCCAAGAAAAACGTGGTTTTTTTTATCAGTATGCTAAAGCCGACAAGATCCTAACTCGGATATGGAATCTGCCATATCCGACCACCCTGTGGCTGAAATTTGCTGACGGTTCATTTTCTATTTTGTAAGGTTGCAATTATGTTTGGACTTGTATCTGGCCCACTTGGACCGAGCCTACACCCAAGCGGTGGCCTGTTGGTTATGCTATGCATACACATGAGCCAAGTAGCATCCCCTCCCACCATGTCTCTCAGCTCGAGTGTTCCCCAACGTGGCCCGGTCGCCCATGCCCACACCGCCCGACAATTCCCCTGCCTCATTTCATTGATGCAGGCAAACCTGACCGGTCAAAGTGGCGAAGCCAAAAAAAAATTAAAAAGAATATCTACTTGTTATTCCTTTTTTACAAATTATAAGAAGTTGTTTTGAAAAAAGTAGATACATGTTTTCCAATTTTTGAAAAATTGGGCTCAGCCCTGAATCGAGGCAGCCCGAGCCAAGTCAAAGAATGGTCAAAAGGCCAAGGAAGCCCAACGAGCTGGGACCGTGGGACGGTGTACGAGACGACCGGGACCACGCGCGTGCACGTGAGGCCGACCCACCTCCCGAGGGGATTGCCTCCCTCTGTTGGGGCCACAGTCGATGTTGACCCCAAATGTGTGGACGACGTCTCGGGATCGAACCCCAAAAAGCGCCCTTCACCCGCCCCTCATCCCCACCCATGCTCCCTCCCTCTCCTAACCCCGTTAAAAGCATATGGAATGAGAAGTTGACGTAAAGTGTCAACAATTATTCACGGTTAATTTAGATTGGGAGGCTATTCAGTTTTAGATGTTAAGAAGATGAAGCGGCCGGCCTTACATGTTTGAGTCCTGTTAACGTGCTTCTCATGTTACAAGCCCAAGGCTATATACTCAAATTCAAATATGTGAGATGTTAACACTTAAAAAATTTAATCTTGAATTGAAAAATATAAGGAATCTTTGAGGGCTTATAAAAAAGTTTATTAAATATATGGTCGTTCTGCTTCATAGCCTTTTTAGGATTGAAACTGAAATTGTTAGGAGGCAAGTTGAGATCCATCGAACCAGGAGTCCGAACGTAGAAGTGTGTTGAGTTGTTATAGTGGTATCAAAGCAAGTTCAACACTTACACCTAGGTTCCCACACACGAGACGCATGCACCTTAAGGAGGTAGATTGTAACATCCCAAAAATTTAGTTCAATATAAAAAATTATGAGGGATCTTCGAGAAATTATAAAGGAGATTGTTAAATATATGGTTATTCTGGCTTCTAACCTTTTTGAGGTTGGAGCCGAAACTTTTAGGGGACGGGTTGAGATTTGTTGAACTAGGAGCCCGTGCCTAAAAGTGAGTCGAATTGTTACATCAATAATGATTTATAATACTTTGTTTATGGTGCTTTCAATGACAGATTTATGATTTTTAACAATCCAGCAGTATTCAGCAGATTTCGATCCTCCAGTTAATTGTGGGATAGACACCTTTTTTTGCGAGAGGTGAATAAGCTGGTAAGGGTGGCGGTCGTCTTCTTGCCTGGACTCAAGAAAGACTTCTATATTTAAGGTTGAGGTTCCTTTGGTGGTTTTGGTTATTTAATTTTTCTTTTTGGGTAGGTGATACAATCAAACAGATATGACACCACATGGAGTAGGTGCTAATTGAGCAGCCAATAGCATGTGCATCTGCCTATTTTAATACCCTTTTGGAAATGATTGTTTGATTCTTTCCAACAAAATAACAAAAAATATTAGTTCTAAAGAAAGAAAACACAAACATGCACAGACATTGTTGTTGTTTCAATTTCACAAGACAGTGGTCATGTTTTGACACATTGCTTGGATTCTTCTACTCAAAGGTTTTCCACAAAAGTGAAAAGAAAAACATCAAGTTAAAAAAAGATTTAGAGACCTTCCCTTCCTCATGGTAATGCAGATTGGACAACCATGTTTTTTTCACTTAGTAATGTGAAACAGCACCGAGACCCTTTATTTCTTATCAATGCACCGCAAAATTAGTGTATAACAAGAACATTAGGACGACAAATTGGTGCTTCCTACATGTTATTGGTATAAAGCACCAAGTAACGATTCGCTTTTAGGGCTTTGTGTAGACAAATGAAGGGCTAAGGATTGTTTCTATACTCCACATAACCATCAAATAATAATTGTCCCTAAGAGGGATGATCTCAATGATCCAGGCAGGGCGTAGTAGGCGGCCAACTCAAAAAAGTTTGTGTTTCTAATGTTCGAGACATCAACTCCCTTATGCTGCAAAAGGGGAGACCCCTACGCGTAAGTTGAAGTGCCATGAAAGGCAGAATCATAACATACCGAAACCAAGCCATGCACCTTATAAAAAAGACAAGGGGTTAGATGAAAGCTTTATCTCTCTTTTAAACTATAAGATGAAATAGTTATAGTATAAAGAGTCGTCATTGTCAATTGAACACTAAAACACTAAGTCACATTTTTCTCTATCTAACTTTTGTGTATATATATATATATATTAAAAGCATCATATGGGGTAGATGAGTAAAGTTTCCAACAATCTCCAATTGTAGTCATCCCTGGCATGACCCAAACAAATGTGAAAAACTTGGCCAATTTGTATACCTAAAAAGGAGAACAATGATTTGATAATTTGTTCTCTAGCTCGCCACTTACTTCCACATCAAAAATTTAATTGAATAGTCAAAGTCAGTCGCCAACAACAATGTTTACTTGAAATTAACGTTCACCTACATTTATACGTGGACACCAGGCCGAGGAAAAGCCAATTCAAGAGTGGCCTGAAATCCAGCTCCTTTTGATCAAAGCACTTTTATTTCAGAGTTTTAGAATGTTGAGGAAGCAATCATAAGTTACACACTAGTTAAATCAATTGGCTGTCATAAAAAAATAGGCTTGAACTTTTAAATGTTGTTAAAAGATATATGGAGGTTTTGCACTGTTAATAAAAAAGAAGTTTAGGGAATGAAATCTTAAGATGTAATTACTAATTGAAATTGGGTACATAAACTAAAAGTACCTTCATTACAAATGTCACACTTTTTATTGAACTCGTGTCTAGTTATTTTTCAAATCAAACTTTTACTAACATTAAAACTAGATAGATTTCTTATTTTTAAAGAGCAAAGTAAACAGTTTAATTGACATACATAAAACTATGAATGCTCTTAATTACTATGGACAGATTGTAAGTGCCTTTCCGATTAGATGAAGCTATCTCTTTAATTTTTCTTCATATTTTAGGCATGTTTTTGAAAGCTTACTTGAAAGTGAAATTCAGTAGCGCAAGCATATATTTTCGGCACAAACTCTTGTCTTCCACGTAGATGCAAATGCATTGCGCTGTTGATTTCGGGAAGAATTTTTGAACAATGTGATGGTGAAGGAGGCTGATCATTGGGGTGGCAATCATCGACATGGCCTCATGCATACTTTGCAGAAGCTCCATAATTTAAATCAACAGTAGTGAGAGACAAAAGTAAAGGAAAAATGCAGTGGCGATTTCTAGGTGATAGGATGTCAAAAACCCAACTGGTAATTTCTCATTTTTTACAGAAATTATGTCGAAGCTCTCTCTCTCTCTCTAGGCCAAACGAAACGCCTCCTCCGGGTTTCTCACTCTTTCATCCGCCTTCTTACTAGCTAAATTTCCTCTCTCTTTACCTTTCATCCTGCTTTCTCACTCTCTCACCTGCAGCTGGAGTTACTCCCTCTACCCTCCTCCCCTTTTCTCACTCTCACACGCTTTCTTACTAGCTAGAGTTTCTCTCTCTCTCTCTCTCTCTCTCTCTCTCTCTCTCTCTCTTTCTCTGCATCTTCCGTACTAGACGAGCAACCTTTTTTTCTCAGCCGAACCTCTTTCTCTTGGGGAGTCGCTCTCGGACATGTAGCCATCTTATTCTCTTAACCACCTGGAATCTCTTAATGGAAATGGCTGTGGTCTCTTGAGAGTTCTTGATTTCATCATCTTCTTCTTCTTCTTCTTCTTCTTCTTCTGGGGCTCCGTGATGGGTGGAGTGACGTCCTCTGTGGCTGCGAAATTTGCTTTCTTTCCGCCGAACCCTCCTTCATATAAGATCGTTGAGGATGAAATTGGGGGTGGTTTGTCTATGACCAACGTGCCACACAGAGAGAATGTCGACGTTCTTAGATTGAAGACCAGGAAGGGGAACGAGATCATCGCCATGTACGTGCGAAACCCGATGGCTAACCTCACCCTTCTTTATTCTCACGGCAACGCCGCCGATTTGGGGCAGATGTATGAGCTTTTCATCGAATTGAGTATCCATCTCAGAGTTAATCTGATGGGGTGCGTATCTGTTTTATTTATTTATTTACTGGTTTGAATCTTTATCTCTTAATCACCTTACTGTTTCAGTCAATTTTATTGTGACATGGGTCTGTTGTTTCCTATATTAAAGTACAATTGGTCTTCTTTGCTAAACTTGTTTGGAATGACAGTTTTTCGCGATACCCAGTTTGAAAAATTCAGTTTTGGTTTGACTCCAACAAATTTTCTGGAACGACAACTGGATTTCGTCTCCTGTTTATAATTTATTTGGCCATAGATGGCTTTGTTGACCGTGCTCTTCTAATTCCGTTGTGTTCTTTGGGAACTAAGTTTGCCTTATCTTGGTATTGCTTTGATGTGGAAGACTTGAACATCTCAGCACACCAAAGTGGGTGAAATTTTCCATATCGAGACCTAACTTTTGCAAAGTAGTTGTTTCTCTTCTCAAGCATGAAGCGGTTTCTCTATTTATAGTTCATGGTTGAGAATTTAACTAGCTATTTGGTGAGCCTTTTGCCTTCATTTGTTGCTTTCCTATCGTACATACCGGGACAGACAACAAATCACAGAAACGTTTGGAAAATATGTACAAATCCTGTTTGTTTGGGCAGAATTTTATGCTTTATGAGGTTATATTTAGTTCTGCTGGTGTCGGGGGCAATCTATTTAGGATTAACTCGTGAATCTTCTAATTTTTAGTTTTTTGTTTTTCTGTTCAATTTTGAACCGTAAATAAATTTTTATTTGCTGCCTTCACGATCTTGCCCTCTTAATGTTTACTATCGCTGCATGAGAAGAGTACAATATGTTGATCTTAACAAGTTGGAAGTAGTAAACTTGATCATTGAGGCCATTCAGTAGCTAGCGTATGAGATATTGTTGCATTTTAAGCCACAGCAATAGGGTAAGAAGACAGATTTAAACAGAATACGCGATTTTGCTCTGAAATTTGTTACTTGACTCGGTTAGTACCCGTGAAAGGGAAATTGCATATTGAATGCTAGATCCATTGTCTCATATGCCACTTTCGTGCTCATTTCATTGCTATTTTGGTGTGTCCATGCGACTACCTAACATGGGTACCTGAGAAAGGCTGCTGTACCCATGTTGGTATGGCAGTTTTTAGACACAGGTATGGCAGACAATTGGGTACTTCTTGGATCATATTTAGATCACAGCCAGTTAAGTGAAAGGTGTCAACCTGTTACTTTATTTTTGTCATTAGCTTTCGTTTATGGAATTATATGTATCAATATTCAACTTATAAATTGTCTTGTTTAATGCATTCTATGAACTTATAAACTTGTCATGCAATATTACACACACTGACACACACAAACACATGCTTATGACCTTGTCGTACCACTGCACTACATTTTTCAGAATTGCAGTGTCCAAACCCAAACAACTGCACCTGCACTGTAGCTTTGTGAATGTGAAATAAAGCCTTCCATTGCTGATGATGAGGGTGAGGATGGGCAAATGAAAACATCTAATGGAAAATATGCGCACATGCATATACATTAGCAGCACATGTAAATAAACTAGTGAACCTCTTCTGCAGCTTATGACGCCTTTGGGTTGCTCTCTCTCTTTCTCTTAGCCTGTGCAATCTGATACTTGATATATTAAAATTTCTTTTCATGCAGTTATGACTATTCTGGATACGGCCAGTCCTCTGGAAAGGTCAGTTGCATTGACTATTTACCTTTCTCTTTCTCTCCCTTCTGTTTTGCATCTTTGTCACAACTTTCTTTTTGGATTTTTCTTGCTAGCCAAGTGAAAACAACACCTATGCAGACGTAGAAGCTGCTTATAAGTGTCTTCTGGAGGAATATGGGACAAAGGAAGAAAACATAGTTCTTTATGGGCAGTCTGTTGGAAGTGGCCCAACACTAGATCTCGCTACCCGCTTGTCTCACTTAAGGGGTATTGTTTTGCATAGTCCTATACTTTCAGGTTTGAGAGTCATGTATCCCGTCAAGCGGACATATTGGTTTGATATTTATAAGGTAATAGTTTTGTCATCACAGCACAATAGTTTATTTTGATCACACCAGAAGTTTTTATGATTCTGATCAGTTCATGGGTATTTATGTTGCAGAACATTGACAAGATCCCCCTGGTAACATGTCCTGTCCTGGTCATTCATGTAAGTAGCTGTCTTCACTGGGTTTCTTTTTCTGCGCATAGTGTTGTGTCATTTGATTCTATTAAAAAAATTTCAATATGTTGCTTCTATACCTTTGTATAAAAAGTTCATAAAATTGATCTGTTTAACAATCAGATTTATAATTTCTTAAATATTCTTTCATGAATTTATGCTTTGATAATTATTTCATAAAAAATGGGTTCTATTGCATTGTAAAACTGATGTTCATAATGCAAAACATTAGCTCTCATTCTTGTAATTAGAAGCAAATACTGTCACCTTCTTGTTGCAACCTGAAATCATAGTCACAAATAACATCTCGGAGTTTTAAAACGGCGAGGTTTTTTCTCGGGTATAATACGGCAAATTTTTAAATATTTTAAAAAACTAAAAATAGGGGAAAAATAAAATAAGTGAGAAACTAATAACACAAACATCAAAAGATAAGTAGATTTGCAACAAAAAAAAAATAGAAAATGAAAAAAAAAGTGTTTGACATTAAAAAATGAAAAAACTGAAAAAAATTTGAAAAAAACGCGCGTTTTTAATGTTTTTCTTAAGTTCTAAACAGCCAGTTAATTTATCTCGTTTTTTTCGAGCTTTTTTGGAAAAGAATGTGTTTTCTGTGACTATGCCTGAAATATTGACGCTATTTGAGTCCTTTCATGGTTGATAAATAGATTCACTTGTTGATGTTTGACACAAACTGTTTATCAAGGGGAATTTTTTTTTTTTTTTTTGGGGGTGGGGGGGTGGGGGTGGGGGGTGGGATTGAGCATCCGTAAGGTAGTGCGAGTGGACATACTCGGTTTCATGGAGGTATTGATGCTATTAACCTTGCCACCTACACTTGACCAACAGCATCCCTGACAATTAAGCACATTTGATGCAAATGGTGCAACCTATTTTAAAATGTTAGAGAGAGAGAGAGAGAGAGAGAGAGAGAGAGAGAGGGAGCCACCCTAGTTGTTGCCTTGTAATTTTCTGCTGTTTGTGCATAATCTTTTTCATGAAATAGAAAACCTTTTTACTCCTGATGGAAATTTACAGTCTTTCTTGCCTTTCCAATGGAACTCAAAATTCTTCATCTTCTATGGACTTGGGTTGAATGGGGAGGTGCAGCTATAGCATACAGGGTAGCCATACATCCATGTTAGAAATGTTGTGCTCTCCTTTACAGGGCATCAGAGACTAAATATAAACAGACCTTAAATTCCAGTCTTTGGTTCCCGGCTGATCCAAATATCAGATTACTTTAGTTTGGCTCATCCTTTTGGATATGGTCCCATCTCATTCTAACATGTTGAAGTGGGATTACCTTTTACACAGCTGATGCTTGCTTTCTCTCAAAGGTGTGCAGTCTGGTTATCAAAGATACTGGTGATGCATGGGTTTGATGGACATTGTCTTCCCCTGAACATATTCTGCACCTATAATACGAAAAAGGAAAAAGTAATGATGTACATATTGCAAATACACGGACACAGATTCCGGTCCTCAATTGCAAATACACGGACACAGATTCCATTCCTCATTTACCATCATTGTGGACAATCATAGACATGAGCTCTCAATTAACTCTGAGACTTTCTCAACATGGTCTCTTGTGGTTGTTTGATATCAAATTTTTTCAGAATAATGAATCTCCTTACATTATGACCGTCTTTTTGAAAGTACTTGAAAGTTCTTCATGCATGTAATTAGCACTGGCAAATAAGCAAAGGAACCAAACAGCTCATGGTCCGCTTTGGCTCATTTTCCAATAATCCAGCTTGAGTTGGGTGTCTTCCCTTCAGACAAGTTAAATTTTAGCTTGGCTTGTTGAGCTAAACCACAAGCTCTGCTGCAAACAGGTCATGTCATAAGAACACTTTGGCTTTTCCCTTTCCAAATACAATCTTTTGATGTTTCAAATTTCATCTGAACAGGCCTATAGGTGTCTATAGAACACCTTCTGCCCTGAGTGAACTCATTTTTGTCTTGTTCTGTTGATGAACTTCTGACAAACTGAACGAGCTGCTGTAATTTGCTCATTTACCAGCCCTACGTTGCTCATGATCCAAAAGCTTTTTGCAAAAACATGCTATGCAAGTCACATATTTGTTCTTTTGTTCCTGAAGAATCTCAAAAGCAGAGATTAATGTTTCCAACCATATAACATGTGGAGTTTAGATTCTTTCGCCGTCACTGGCAGCGCCAGGTTGTCGGCGGTGCCGCTGATGGTGGCGGTCTGTCCAGAGGGCTGCCAGTTGGGTGGCGGAAGGAAGAGTTTCATAAAAAAGTATAATAACCATGACTTACAAGTTGTAAAAAGAAGATCAACTGAGAACATCAGATCTTTTGATCTGGTGGTTCTCATTTGATTGTGTCTAGATGTCATTTGAACCTTGGAGTCATGGTTCAGTGACTATATATTTTTATATATATATATATATATATATATATATTTATATATATATATATATATTTATATATATATATATATATAGCTGTCCACAAAACTAACGTCCAGCATGATGTCTGGAAGTTTAGTTTTTTGTCGATAAATCTACCTGTACAGATGAACTCAGGATATCCAAAAGTATAGGAATAAAAAGACCATGGTTTTTGGATGTCTGATTAGATTTGATAAGCAAACAAACTCAAGACCATTGATTTTACAATCTTTATAATATCTGATCTACACATTGGATTTTCATTTTTTCTTGAATCTGTAGTTTTGTACTGTCCGCATTTGTTTGTGCAGTTGGATTCATCAAAAACAATTCAGGACGTTAGAAAATGTAGAGCCACACGGTGGATGTTATAATCAAATTCTATTATATTCATTTACTTATTTATTTATTTCTTTTTGTGTTCTGTTTTCATCTGATAAAAAATTTGCCCAAGTACATTTTAACATGATTTGTTTTTTCAAGTGAATGTATATGAAAGTGTGTATAGTCTCATTATATGTTACATCATGTCATCATAGGGTGAACCTGTTGGCTTAAGTTCTGCTGATGCCTATTGTTGTTTACTCTCACTGTGATCAGTATTCATCCTTTTCTTTTTTCTTTCATTACAACTATATCATTATCCTTGTCATTCACCATATTGTGTTTCATTCTATTAAACTTTTCCTTTTCATAAATGTTTTTCCTTTTTTAATTAAATGAATATGATATGGATATGAAGTTCCTGTGCATGGAGTAAGTTGGTTATTTCATGAACTAACTTGTGCAAATCAAACTTTTCTGTGAGCTTTCTGCTATATGAAGTCTTATCTATTGCCATCATTATCATGGTATACTAACATTGATAAAACTTAGCAAGCTCTTCACGTATGTCAGGAGTTATGCTTCAGCCATATGATTTTCTCATGCCCATACTTATTCCAAGGTATAATAGGGGATGCATGTTTGTCTTGTCATTATTCAGGGAACATCTGATGATGTAGTTGACTGGTCTCATGGCAAACGACTCTGGGAACTCTGCAAAGAGAAATATGAACCATTATGGCTTGAAGGAGGAAGCCACTGCGATCTTGAACTTTATCCTCAATACATTAGGCACCTTAGGAAGTTTATTTCGACAATCGAGAAATCCAAGCTGAATAGTGGTCCACGGAGAAGCACGGATCAGTTTGAGCCATCACGGCATAGCACTGACAGACGGAGTGTTGATGGATATGAGGCACCAAGGAAAAGCACCGACTTAAGAGAGAAAACAAGAAGTGGCACAGACAAGCTTCCCAAACTAAGTAGTGATCTAAAGACCAAAGTTGAGAAGTTTGAGAAATTGAAGAACTCTTTTAGCCAATTTGAGAAGTCACGTAGAAGTGTAGATCAGCATGACAGGTCGAGGAAATGCATGGAGCAGCTTGAGAGGGCCAGGAAAAGCGTTGATCGCTTGGATAGAATACGAGCAGGCTAGGCGCTTGTGTATTGATATATATGCTGATGGTTGTATGGGAAAATGTATCTAGGCATTTATTTAAGTCGTAGCTTGTTTGCAGCCTCAAAGAGAGGTGTAGTAGCACCTTGTCTAACCCATAAGACTGTAACATTAATTAAATTTGCTGATGGAAGGATCTATTGTTGTAATTTGCCTATTGTCATCTTTGTATGTTTTAACTTGATTGTGACAAATGTGTCCATATCTATGAAGGGGGAAGCTTTTTAGAAGCATCAACGTGACTATTACCAAACCGTGCAATGATTTGTTAGTGGTTTACAATGTTATTGTGGTTCTGCAAGACCAAAAACACAGAAGCATAAATCTCTGGAAATTGGCTGTTCTTTAGATGAATAAAACGTCTGAGATCGTGTCTGCGTATGCTTTGATTTGGTATGTTTCTGTGCGTACTTTTTTCACATAATACAGATGTAACGATCTAGACATAGAGCTTGTAAACTTGTGAAACATCCAACTTTTGCTCTCTGATTTGCAATAGAGGTCCTTGCTAATTTCGGGACATGTTTATTCCCTATACTCAGTAAATGCCTAAGCACTCTTTTAGAAAGCCGAATACATTAAATGACGATGCACAACACTCGAAACCAAGTCAGCAAAAATCAACCAGTGCATTAACTTGAGGTCAAGATCGGCTATTCTAGGGGAAATGGTCAAGTTACTTCACAAGAACTAAACTTCAAGGTGATATTGATATACAAAAAGGAGTTTTAGGTACTGCTACGGCAACTGTTGCTGCACCATAAACCTTCACTAACACTCTTGTGGCGATTTTTTCTTTTTAACGATTAATTCTTAACATTTAAGCATCCGATTTTAATTCCTACTCTCTCACACACACAGAGCGACATGCACACACGAAAAGTCAATGCTGCCAGATGCCAGATAGCTGTAGGATGGCTAAAATATAAAGTTTCATAGCTAAAAGAAACTGTAAATCGTTGCTAAAACACCATAAATAGCCACCATGCTCCAAACCATTACTTATGCAAATGTGATTACTGCTTTTCAGCAACATTTTAAATTTTGGACATTCGATAACACCTAGTATTCCGCAAAATTAAATCGCCTTATTATGTATAGAAAATTCAAATCTACCGAATGCGGGATACTGTTAGATGACTAAAAATAAAAGACGTATCGATAAAAAGAATCACTACAGGAGCATTAGCTACTGTTCATGATGCAACAACGGTTCATAGTGCTTTTAGTAACCGTGTATGTGTGTAATATCAACGATAAATTTTTAATTTTTAACCATTCAACAACATCCGACATTTGATAGGTTTGAATTCTTTATGTCAATAATGATAGTAAAAATAAAAGAAATTATACATTGCTGCACCAACACCTGCACCAGAGCCATGTCAACCCAGGTGCAGGGGACTGGTTTGAAGAGTTGGTGTTGCTTAGATCAACTTATTTTCCATCTCTCTACAAGGAGAAATTATGTGACAAACACTGACAAGGTTGTTAATTTCATGAGACAGCATAAAAATTTGAGACATTTTCAAATAAATGTTAACGTACGTAGATGCTGCCATTATTCACATTTTGATTGCTTACAAAGAACGCCTGTCTGTCCACATGGCTCAGATACAACGTGGGTTTTTTTGTTACTTAATAGATCATATATATATATATCCTATTATTATGGGCATCAAAATCTGATTGCAAAAATGTTTGCGTAGGGTTTTGTACTTTTTTCTACATTGGAATCCAAACCTGATTTAGGTCTACCAAGCAATACCCCAGGAGCAGTTGGATATGGTAATAGATAATCTTGATAGTTGGAAGTGGCAGGTACAAATATTGATATAAATAATTGAATTTAAATGAGGTCGTTTAATGGGAGTTTGTCATTTTCTAGTTCGCATTGCCGATCAAACATTATTCAATACAGTCATGCTTCCTTGTTTGTTTCATAGTGAAATAAGATACATGGTTTATGTAAGGGCAAACATGCTGGTCTAGTTTTGAATTTGAAGGCATGGATGGTTCTAAGCTTTTTACAGTAGCTCAACATTAGTTGTATGTGCTTTATAATAATAAACTGGTTTGGAGAACATTACGTGTACAGCTTACCTAGGCAAAGCCATTAGAGAACCAAGCTGCTAAGTTCGTGTTGCTCAATTGGTTCTAGATTCCTGATTAAGAATTTTGGTGAGTCACCACAGAAATTTAATGCAATTGGTATAATATATATCATGATCGATGAATTTTCTTTTATTCTGCAAACAACCCTTGATATCACCTGTCGGTTTTCTATTTTTGTGTGGTGGTTGTCTTTTTGACATTTCATTGACTTCCATGACATTTAATAGACAATTACCTATACTCTTGTCTTCCTTTCATATGGAATTGTTTAAGGAAATTGATTTTGATAGAGTATAATTTTTTTGGTGTTATTTTTTTCCTCGTCTCCTAGAACTTGATTGCAAATTTTCTTCAGTTCTTACATTATATCCTAAGAATTCGTGTTTCAAGTTCTATTTTACTTTACAGTGCTTGTATTAAAATGATTAACATTAATATTTTTTCCAGTGTTCATTTATAGGTTCATTAGCAACATTCCATGTTGGACATCCCATTTATCTGCTTTGGTAGTAGAACCAAGGGCAACAGAATTTGCTTCTTTAGATGTATGAAGATTTGATTTTTGTTATGTTGAGATTGTTGCGGTTGGTCATGCTCGTTGCTTCGTATAAAAATGACAGCATTTGGTTATTATCAATGTCTTTGTCGTGTTGTAACATTATTGGTAGCATGAGGTGACTTAGAACAATCTTGCGGAAAAAAAAAAATCATGCCAAAGTCTTGAAGCTTTTCTCTTATAACATGTGACATCTTACAAAACCTTCTTCAATCTTATGTTTACGAGTTCAATTTTTTGAGATTCTATGTTTCTCATATTTTTTTTTAATTTTGTTTTTATATTTATTTATTTTCTTAAATTCTGGGTTAGCCTCAAGACAGGTTCATTTCATATTGAATGAGTTCCAAAACTAGTGTTGAATCTTATGTCTAATGAAGTCATTTTATTTCATGTGAACTGAATAATGATAATTGATGCAAAAGCTAAGCAACTCCGGCAAACACTGCTCGGGGTTGGTCCCCCTGTATTAATGGAGGAACCAAACAAAAAAGACAAGTTGATAAAAAATGCAGTCAAACAGCCGGAACTCGGGTCAGAGTTTATCGACTCCTTGAGCGAGTTGTGTGTACACTTGGGTGCACGCAACAAATATGCACCAAAGGGGGGTGGAGGGTATTTTTGAAAATTTTAATTGAGACAATGGGTAGTTTAGACTTTTTAACTTTTTTACAATCTTTTTTTCCTTTTAAAAAGTTTCTTTCCTTTTTTTTTATTTTTTTATTTAAAAAAAAAATTTAATGAAGGCATTTTGATCATTGCACAGCAATGTGCACAAGGTTTGTGCACATAAGCAGCTTCGCTCCTCGAAAACGTGACGTGTGCAGCAACAAATGGTTAAGTTTAGCAGCAGGCCAGCCTTTGTCTACGACCAGCCTCAGCCTGCATGCATGATGAAGGTAATGGCCCTCTTCCAGCAGTAGTCTTCTTAATGTCGGCAACCCACTTGCCATAGTTGCACCCTCCCTTCATCCTCATCTGCTACAGTTTAGTGAGGACATAATTCAACAATGTCTGCTGATTCATCTGCCACCAAAAATCAGCCCTGGTATTTTCCGTTCTGCATTTTCACTAGACCTGCTGCACTCCAAGGCGGAGACAGGATTTTTTCAAGAGGAAAGCCAAATTATAGTTTCAAAATTTCGACAAGGGCCAAAAAATAGTCTCTCAATATTTCCATCTCAATATTTCCATATAAAGAAGATTTTAAAACTTTATACGTCAATTTGAAATGGAATTTTTTTTAAGGGGGCCAGGTCCCTTGCCGGCCCCCTCCTTGGCTCCGCCCTGGCTAAACCCATTCTTCCTGTTTTGTAGCACAACATTAGGTGAATGCAGACTTGATTGGAATAAGATAAGCAAAAATTGGAAACGATGAAATAAATACCAAGTGGAAAACCTGTTTTGAATGATTTACAACCATATCTAAGAGACTGACCTCGAACAATGTCTTCTACTACACCCTTGGCAATTAAATCCTGAATTTCATAGGAAATTAATGCTCTGACATCCTGAAGTTCTGAGAAAATGTTCATTGTACATTTTAATGTTTAACTGTACCTAATTTTCAGCTTCTTTGTTCTATTATACTTTTTCCATTTTGGCTTGTTTTAGTCCTAGGTAAGTTTTTATCTTTTATTTTTATTAATTTTAGTTAAGATATAAATTGCAATCGATTATTAGCTTAGATAGGATTTTAGTTCTTATAATATGCACCCTTGATATACTTAGATTGAAATAGGTTAGCGCACACAATGTGACAAAAATACGAGAACAATTTCTGTTACTAATTACGATGCCACTTCTGTTGTCTTGCTAGTCTCACAGTTTTGCAAAATAGTCTGTTTCTTTACCTTCAGTGTCAGTTTGTGGAGTTGCATGACTATCACAAAAAATGGGAGTTGAAGTAAAAAAAAAAAAAGGGAATAAAGTAAACTACAATAAAAAATGGTTTCATGCTGCCTACATATGAAGATTGTCCGCATTATTCATAAAAAATTATCAATATACCTCTGAAGATTAACAAAAGGAAAGACATGAGGCGAGTCGAGCTCATGTAACTCAAACTTGAACCATTTATAAGTATTCAAGTTTTAACTCAAGCTTGAGCTCAACTCAGTTTCGTTTATTAAACAAGTCGAGCTCGAGTTGATCTTTCATGGGTGAGTTCGAGTTGGCTCGACTCGTCCATCCCTGCTAACAGTAACAACGGAGTACTCTTGGAATCAAACCAGCTAGGAATGGCCGTTTAGCATGCCCCCAGGCCCGCCACCTAAGAATTTGCCCCCTCGGGTTGATGCTCTCATGTCTCTTTCATTAGGTGGGAAAAAAGGAGCAGCAGTGAGACAAGCATGAGCCATGCAGGTGACTTTAGTTGCATTACCAAAAGGAAAATGTCACTTTCTATTAACCTTTAACACACTTTAATGCTTTGGGCAACAAGATGATAAGGATTGACCAAGGCCCCCGCCATCCACTTGCATCCTTCAATCTCAAGATATTTTTACTGTTCACGCTTATCTTTTTTTGGGGCAGATTTTCCTGAAGTTGACGTCCATGTAATCTTATAGCACAGTGGCATCTTTTGCTCCCTATCCTCATTTAAAAGCCTATAAGAGTAAGTTAGAAAGCCTAAGAGTAAGTTACACATCTTTGTACCGTGGGAGGATAGGGAAAAGCGTCTAGGCATTGGCTCTTAGCATAAGAGCCGGTAAAATAAGATGAAATACTTCTCCTGCTCACCCGAAAGTTAAACATCTTTCTTTTGGATATCAGTTTTCTTTTGGGTATCAGTGTATCCATGTTCTTGAGGGCATAAAACTGCAACAGCCTCAGTAGTTTATGCTGTAGGAACATTCATTAAACCAGGGTATAGAAGAGTTCTGTATTTAGTAAATGATGGTGGTTTGGCTTGGAACTCCCCTCTCGATAACTACTTGTCTAAGACCCTAATTTTTCAGATGGCTTGCTTTAGGAACGGAGGTTTAATTCTCTACATGTTGTACCGTCTAACGCAAAAAATGGTTGAACTAAAACTACATGACCAGGTTGGGGAATTTGCAAAGCTGATAGGAGGAATCAGTACTAGTAAACATGGTAGTTGCTATTTGTTCCTGAAATAAGGGGGGAACTCACACTTACTAATAATTTTTTAAGCTTCTCTTAAAACTGTGAATCATTTTACGTACCTCATGAATAACGTACTGTAGAGAGCTTTTCTGTCTAGTAGAAGAGATAAATTCGAAGAGAAGAACCAAACCAGTCGCTTTACAAGATACAGAAGCTAGAGCAGACATGCTAGCTGGATTGGTTGGACATTCAGAAAACATTGGCTAGAGCGTCTTTTTCTATGAACTATTTTCAAGCTTAAGCTTTCTAAGTTAATAAAGGGAGTTTGAAATTCAGAAAGGTAGCATCATAGCAATGAATTAGTGATAGCAACGTCTTAAGTCTCAACAATCACCAACATCTAGAGTGAATCTTAGATGGATGTCAATAGACATCACAGCAAGCGACAGGGCCCTGCTCTTGTCCAGATCTAAAATGAACTGACAAGGAAGAAAAATCTGTTCCATATTTTCTCAAAATCATGATGGTAAAATGGAGCAGGTGAGCATGATTAGCATCATAATTCGAGGACAGGCTTCCTACTGGATCAGAAACTGGCCACAGTCTAGCTGTATCCTGCAAATTGAAGGCAGTTGAGTACTGCCCTTTTGCTTGAGAACCATTGTACTGGCAGGAGACACGCCATGGAAACTTCCTCCACTAGAAACTACATGGACCCACATGTTGAAGACTCTGAACAAGAAAGACCAAAAGATGCAGACACCAAATGTCCTGTTAGTTACAGTACTTCTTTGGAAGAAGTGGATATCTAATCCTGTTGTATGATATCCATATTTCAGTCATGGGATTCATCATGTAACTCAACAAAAGTCAAGCCAAGTTGGGTCCCATGGACAACTGCAGTTGAATGAGAAAGAAAGTACACCAAAGTCTACTAGTATGGCCCTAAACTGGTCTCCCATTATGCATATAATGATGCCAAGTAGCTCATTCTTTGGTGTCTTAAAGATCAGTCTCAAATCAAGCACAAGCAAAACTATGGTCTCAAATTGTACTTACTTACTGTTGAAATTCCAGAGTTTATCGGATCCTTACCATCTTGGCTCAGTTCAGTTCATGTCAACTTAGGGACGTAAGAGGCCTGTTTGGCAGCAGCAAGTCATTGTTATTGTCTCATGAACCTGTCACAAAAAATATGACATATTTATTAAAGATTAGAACAAATATTTCATGAATCTACTGCAAATATTTCATGAATTTGACCTATTTTTGGGCCACATTCATGAGAACCATGTGTTACTGTCACCAAACGACCCCTAATTAATTTAGATTTGGACTAATTTAAATTCATCAGGAATCAGATTCCAACCTAAATGGCTACCCAAGGAAACCAAAACGATCAAAACTGTCTAAATCCTAGATGGCAATTACACGCACTTTTGAAGCTTAATCATATCTTGAAACTAAAATATGGTTCTATATGCTGAGCTAGCTACAACATGTTCTGATAGTGCATGGGAACGATCCGGTCATAAAGAGTTTGCTTTCTGGCTTGCTTGGTTCATCCAAAATCATTTAAACAAGCTCAGATTGAATCCATCTGTCATATATACATGTTAAGCAAGAGCATCTCATGAATCACCGGATTTGGTGCGCTTAAATGCACAGGCTGGTGGTAAATGGACTTGTAAAACGAAAAAAAAAAAACTCGTTTGGTTTTTACTGATCAGGCTTGCTCTCCGCATCCAACTCTATGAACTCGATCTCGCTTAGCAAGATAAGTTATAAAATGAGCTGAAAATGCCCAAAAAACCCGGTAGCTTTCCTCAACATTGTGAAAAGAAAGTGAAGAATGAACATTTTTTCTGTGTTATATACATGTTTTGCATGCGATATACCATGTCAAGCCTCTGCATTTTTTAGACAAGATTCCTCTATCATGGAACTCTGGGCCATACTTTCTATTCTCGAAGACTTCAAACTACCTTTCTCCCAACACATAAACGACGCTTAAACAAAGAACCCTTTTATGATTCCGATGGGTTCGTTCATGGGTTCACTAACATGCTTTTTTTTTTTTCTCTCCACAAATCACTTAGGGTTTGTTAAACAATTTTCCGTTTTTGTCTTTGTACTCATTTATCTTGATCTATGAGAGAGGGTCAGAAATTTATTATCATGTACAGATAAGGAACGGGCGTGATTTTTTTTTTTATATTGGGAAGGCATTAAGTTCTTGATGGGACTGTCGATGGATTGGATTTTGTCCGACCAAACCTTTTCAAAAATCAGGTATGATAAAAGATGTAACATACAATTTAGAAATCTGATCGGGTTTGGATTTAACAATGACATCCGATCAAATTCTGATTTAGATTTAAAAGTAGAGGATTCAGATTTTGATTCATCTTTAAATAAATATCCTACACCTAATGTCTATACATTTCGAAAGTTGGTTCTCAACATATCATAATGCAGTTCAGATCCAGTTGTGAATTTACAAGTTCAATTTGGATCTGGATGTGAATTTAGTGAATCTAAATTGCTTATTTGATAATGGCCAGCATGTAGCAGGAGGCAAACATGAAGGGTGTCAAGACCAAGCCCTAACTTGGTTATTTTGCTTGAAGGCATTAGGGTTCATCCTCTTTGAGCAACCTGTTTATTCTCATAACTTTATGAGACCTATTTTATATATTTTCTTTTTCAAGCTTAAGCGAGTTTAACTGAGCCGAGCCTACTTAACTCGAGATCAACTCGTTTATGTTGTCGATCTCATTTCTTAACTGGAACTCAACTCATTTAATAAACGAGTCGAGTTCGATAAGAGTTTATCGAGTGAGTTCGAGTCGAGCTCGAGTTAGCTCGACTCGTTAAAATCCCTAATCTAGGCCTACCCTTGGCATTGAAGAGTCTAAAGATCATGCTATATGTTCAATTGTCCACTATGTTTGGATGTATTAAAAGCAAAATTTAGTTAATTAATTGATGTGATGCACCTAGGCCGCTTGCACAAGTTGGAGAGCTAGAAACATATTTAGATAAGGGTGAGCACAAATTAACATATAATATAACACAAAAGGTTGTGAATAAGTTAAGTACTTGACTTAGCTACGTGCTAAAGGAATAAAAAAACAAATTTATCTGAAAGTGCTTTTCTACAGCCACAATGTTGATCAAAAGTGGAAGCAGGAGTAGAACAGGATGTTCATCACACTGTGTCCTAGGACATGTCCTTTAAATTTTTTCAGTTTTGGTGTTTTCCCTAATTCATCCGTGAATGGCAGGCAATTGGCCGATCCACGCCTTATCGTGATTAATAAAGAATCGATTATCTTAACCATGCTTAGCAGTTCATCATAGTCATGGAAAATTAATTTCATATCATTTTCGGTCCATTTGGTAAACATAATGATATATAATTGTTTCATGAATATGACTCAAAATTTAAGACGGATTCATCAAACACCTTAAAAATTGTGTTGTATGAATCATAGAACAGTGACAAACTGTCCCATTTAACAAAACCCGCCCAAAAGTATTTATGTCATTCCTTTCCTTGTTATTTTGATCATTTCTTCCAGGAACGAATTTAATTGAAACTTTTGTAATCTCAAAGGGTAATTTGGAATGTGCAAGCATGATCAGCGACAATATTCTGTTAACATTTTGTGACTGTAACGTATTGGATTTGAATTGAATAGTCGATGTGCTGGGGTGATCCATATCCGATCCGTTCACATCTTTCTTGCTTTTTAAATTTGAAATCTCCAAACTCAGGCCCGGCCTTATCCAGAAATTGTAATTCCAAAAGGCTTGCCGGCATACATCACCGACTCATACCGCACCACCGAGTGGGTGCTCTTTTCGTGCAAAGATCCAAACACTGCTTTTGGTGTAGGACCCGATCCTGAAATTGTCTCTTCCTTTTCTAATTGCACAGTACATTATTGCGGGACCTCGGTTCACTCGTTTTTGGTCCCACGTATCTATTATTCGTATTTGAAATGGAAGAGGAGAACATGGCGAAGTGTCTATGAAATTGAGGAGTCGTTTGAAAGCAATGACACTCTAATGAATCTCATCTGCTTGAAATATTAAAGCAAATTCGTGAAGCATTAGTTTTAATATGTGAAGCAGATTTATTAAACAACTACTACTCATTGAGTGTTCTTGTTACTAAACAACCTTGTTTTGCAACTTTGTTGCTGCCCCATGAGTCTATTCCAGAAAACAATGTAAATTCATAAAACAGTTTTAGGTTAGATGAACGAGACAATAACATAATGTTTCTGTTCTCAAACCGCCCTTGACAATACGAACAACATGTAACAAGTGTTTCATGAATCTGCTTAAATCTTTGTTCGTACTTGCAAACTGCTCTCATTACGAAATAAGTCATAAAAGCCCATGGCAAATGAAACAATATGTAACTCTTCGTTGAATATAATTCGTAAAATACCTTACAAAGTGTCTTATGAATCTAACCCAATTTGTAGGTTAGAGTCATGGAACAGTTACAAACGGTTTCATTTGAGTTGCTCATCCAACTAGAAGTGAGATTTATTTAGAGAAATTTAACTGTTATTTGACGAGAAATTATTTCTTAGGTTACGTTTTTGTTAATTCTTATTTAGCCTTCCTGTCCATTGCATGAAGGCTGCATTGGACCTACGTGAATTGTTTATCAGAGGGTGGCTTTCAACTGGTAATTAAAACAACCAATTCTCACAGCGTCGGCAAACATGACCCACAATAGACCCAAATCTGATCATTTAAAGAATCATGTTTTCAGGATGGAAAGCAACAATCAAGGCGATGTCTCTAAATAGTGACACATTGTCTTGTGTATCTATATTGGTAGATCGAGTGAAAGGAGCTTTTACCTACTTTATGTTTTTTTGTCTTAAACATGCCATGCACAAAGGATTTGCCCTTTGTGCCAATATTTATAGTTCACATGGTTCAATATGCCACCCTTATCACGTTTATAAATGCATGAATCTGGGGGTCAAGCCAGAAATTTTTCATGAGGCGGACCGAATTAAAGTTTCCAAATTTTGTCTAGAATTGAAATATCATTTTTCAAATTTTTTATATAAAACAAGTGATTTTTTTTTTAAATTTTGAGGTGGGGTCAGAGTCCAAGTGGGCCCTACTTGGCTATGTCCCTGCATGAATCCAAAGTTACATGGTCAGCAGTTGCATTACATGTTGGAAACACCCAAAACATGAATAATTGCAAACAACTATATAGAACTTGGTGCTGTTAGATCCAAATTGTCAACTGCCTTCCAGCAAGGTGGGTGGCTCCGTGGGGCAGGTGTGGGCGCCTGCCCACGCCAGCCCAAGATAGCCCAAAATATTTTTCAAGTCGTAGTGTAGCCTTCTTCCTCCCTCTCACTCTCTTCACTACTTGTTAGAAATTCAGAAGAATTGAGATCTTAAATTCATAGTGTTATCATAAAGATGTCATGCATGCCGGAGAAGTTACTGAAGGTTCTCCTTACCTAAGTCGATTTCCATGAGGAAAAAGAGACAGACCACCATAACTCTGGCTTTTTACATGATTGCAAAGAAGAAATTATCCATGATAAATTTAACGGAGTGGTGGTACATGAAAAACATTTGTTTCATGCCTCATTTAATAAATCATGAGTTTAAATTAAAAAAGAAAAAGGTGAGAGAAGAAGGCCACGGTCGGAGACGGCTAACAATTTTCTTAAATATTGTAAAATTTTTAAATGGTCTCGCACATCTTCACCCTGTGGCCTATTAGAAGCGTGCATGCCATCTATAATTTATTTGTCTTAACCACATTGGAAAATTATCAAGAATTGTCTTGAATATTTTAAAATTTTTAATTGTCTCGCACATCTTTACCATGTGGCCTACTTAGAAGAAATGCATGACATCTTTTGTCTTACCCACATTGGAAAATTATCTTTTCATGTACGAAATTTTTGTGAGATTCGATTCCTTGTCGTAGATGATGTCTTACTATCAGGGCTGGTACCAAACCAGTCTCTAGACTTTGCTTATTCTGGCTAGGCTTGCAGAAGTGAGCCACGAGACCTGCAGGAGATTATTCGTAAAACATTTAACACCGATTTTTTAAATTTGCATTTTCAATTAATTAAAATCACTTTTCTAATATTCAATAGTATTAATGTGAAAATAAATTTGTAAATCAGGTTATACAAGCCAAATAAAAGGCCAACACTTTGTGGTCATGCTTAGCTCAATTTAAGCTTTTTTGGCCCTGTCCGGACCATGTCTTTTTTTCTTTTTTTTTTCTTCCTTTCAATAAGATATTTTAAGTTAGAAGATGTGTCAGTCTCTTAAAAATTCTTTATTTTTAAGTAAAAATCTTAAATGCTTATCCTTATATATATGTATATAAGTCGCCCACCACTTTGAGTATTTTAAATAAGTGCCCCACCAGCCAATTTTTCTGGCTCCACCACTGATGGGTGGTCCTTAAATAGCTTCTAAGGTCTAGAAATAGAGATGCCAGTATATCCGATATAGATTGGAAATCCGACTAACCGTTCCAAACAAGTCAAATAAGAAAAAAAAAATTAATATCTCATTACAAAACTGGATTGGGTTTCAGATAAAAGAAGTGACGTCCGATCAGATTCTGATTCTGAAATATATAAATATCCAATTGTACTTAGTTTTAAATAAGTATTCTATCTCTAACGTTCTTACATTTTGAAAATCAGCTCGATTTGGTTCAAAATTCAGATTTGGATTGGGATATGAATGAAAAATTGGATTCGTATTGTGAACTCGGACCTCGGATTGAGATATTTTTTTGTTGATATTTGAATTTGAATATGTGAATATATGAAAAAATCGATATGGTTAAGAAGATATGTGATTTAAATCCGATCTATTGGCATCTCTTCCTAACATTAAAATTAATGGACATGTAAAAGTGGAACCAACTTTATCATGATCAGCCATCATCTGCTTCGAACAAACGGTGTCTGGTCACTTCGGACAGTTTTTTCAGTTCAGTTAAAGCTTGTTTGAACTTGGTAATGCGTTTTGGATCCTGTTGTAGTTTGATGGTAAGTATCGCTTTTCTACTGTTGTCGATTATGCTCATGATTGAGTTAATTAAGCCATTTCTGGATCTCTTAGATCCACTATTGCCCACATATATATGACATGACAGGACTCTGACCCATCTAACTTCTTCCGGTTCTTTTCGTTGCTCTTCATGCTTCGACAAGTCAAATCCGGAACTCGTGTCTCCTTGTTCTGAATTCTAAACAATAACTCTCGGCCTCCTGAGTTCCAGAATTCTGGAGGGCCTAAAAATTCTTCTACGTGCCTTCTGATGTTCATATAAACTAAAGTTGGTAAATTAGTTGATCACAGGTGGCTCTTGACGTGACTCAGACCGTATAACTCTGATCCCCGTTTGTCTCGGGAAAGCAATATCGTAAACGAAATGTATTTATAAAAGCAAAGTGGACGCTGATGATCATGATCTAGGCATCAATATTTTATTAAACCTCTAAATGAAGCCAATTCATGAAAAACCAAATGCCAGAGCAAATGCATCGACCATTTGTCTTCAAACTATTGTTATTGTTGGTGGCGGGCCAATCCATGCATGATCCTGCCATGACAAAAGTCCGGGGATATCCCAAAAACGCCGAATTCCTTCCTCCTTTACTTTATTATTGGGATTTATTTGAACTTATGGTTATTTTCTTTTAACTTCAGACTAACAACGACTACCATTTAAAATCCAAAAAAATAATAACTATGAGAATCAAACTGATGACCATGCTTTTATCGATTCACTAGTTCGACCAAATATGCTAACACTTCTCGAGGCAGAAGTGCCCCTACATGAAAGTAATTTTCTTTTTTTTTAATAAAAATTTTGATTTTAGTAAGAGTTTGGGACTTGCAGGGATGTAAAAGTTACAAAGCTCATGAGAACAATCTGGAGCTTGAAGAGCGATTGGAGGCAGCAGCCATGAGAGTAAGCTGGAAACGCGAGAGAGTCCTAAACAAGGAACTCTACCACAATGTGGTTGCTGTGAGTGTTGACCTTGTTCTTGAAAAGAAAATGTTATCTTTTGCAATTAAATATGTATTAAGGTGATGGCCTTGTTTTCCTTCCCATGCAAATATGTTATTGGGAGTTGTTGGTTCTTTCTTTTTCCTTGGGGACAGAGGAAGGCATTGTATATTGACCAGCGCATTCTCTGAAGTTGGTACGTTGAGTGTTCCTTAGTCAGGCTCGGCCAAAACTCTTTGAGTGCTTCCCTCCCTCGCCGCTTGGAGGCTCAAACCAGAGCTCTTTAGTGCCCTTATGTTAGAAACTTCAAGCTGCTGTAATGTGTTTTTGTGCTTGATTGGCAAAAAAGGAGTTTTAGACGATAGATACTTCATAAGAAGTTGAACATTTCTCTAAATAATCTAAAGATGTCATTTCTTGAATCGGGATACAAGCCGAAGATTTACAGTCCCAACCACCAGCTCAAGGTGAAAGTTTCAAACGTTCTCTTAAATAAACCCTTTTGCAAAGTGACCCGGAGGGCCGTTTCTACGCTAGGTATTTTCTTCACATGTCAACACGAGAGAGGGAGACACAGAACTTTTTACCGAATCCAAAATTGTCTTCAATGAAGGCCCCTCCATCGCTTTCCTTGTCTCAAAATCAAATCCACCTATTAAATCTTTCTCCACTCTTCCCCTCACCTTCTCTCGCCCTTCCCCCACCTTCTTCCTTCCATTTCCTCCACCTCAATGGTGGTCCTTGGTTGCCTGACTTTTCCCTCCGCTACTTCAGGGAGCCCGGTACCAGAAAACTTGGTTTTTCCGACGAGTTCCCTCACGTCCGGCAATTGTTCCGGTGCCACCACCCCTCCCTCCAACCCCGACCTCCTCCTGCTCTCCCCTCAGTCCAGTCTCCCTTCCGTTCCTTCCCTTCACAACTGCTCTCCAGACAATCCTAACGTTAGTGCTGGTACTGCTTCCTATGTCACCTTCTCCACCAAGACCCCTTACGGCGCGGTACATGCTCTCGCAGCCTCTGCCAACTGTGTTTTCGCCGGCACCACTGCGCTCCTTCGCTTCCCAAACGCCGGCGACCTATCGGAATCCGAAACCCTCGCCGTTACCTCAGCCGGTGGCGCCATTAAGTCTATTGCTCCGTCTGGCGGAAGGCTGTTTACCGCTCACCAGGACGGCAAGATTCGGGTCTGGGAGCACGCCGGACCGAAGCGTTTCCGTCGAGTCGCCACCCTCCCCACCATATCCGATCGGGCGTTCCGCTTCCTCCTGCCCCGCAACCACGTCCAGGTTCGGCGCCACCACACCAGCCTGTGGATCAAGCACGTGGACGTCGTCTCTGCGCTCGCCATCCGCGGCGGTCTGCTCTACTCCGCCTCATGGGACCGCACGCTCAAGGTCTGGCGCGTCTCCGACTTCCGCTGCCTGGAATCCGTCCGAGCCCACGACGACGCCATTAATGCCCTCGCGGTCTCCGCCGAGGGCACAGTCTACACCGGCTCGGCCGACACAAGAATCAAGATCTGGGCGCGTCCGGCGGGACGAAAGAAGCACTCCCTGGTGGCGACCCTAGAGAAGCACCGGTCAGCGGTCAACGCGCTCGCACTGAGCTCGGATGGGTCGGTGCTGTACTCCGGCGCCTGTGACCGGTCCATCTTAGTCTGGGAGAAGGAGGGCGGCGCCGGCGTGATGGCCGTGACTGGCGCGCTCCGCGGCCACAAGCACGCCGTGCTCTGCCTCGCATACGCATCAGAGCTCCTGATCAGCGGCTCGGCCGACCAGACGATCCGAATATGGCGGCGAGGCGTCGACAACCAGTACAGCACGGTGGCAGTACTCGAAGGGCACGAACGGCCGATCAAGTCGTTGGTCGTCGCGCCCACCGAACCCACTTCCGAGTCGGTGCTAATCTACAGTGGGAGCTTGGATGGTGTAATCAAGGTCTGGCGAGTTTGGCAACCCTGGAATGCTCTAACCAAGAACTAAGCAATTAATTAATCAACACAGTTAGACATACACATTATAATCTAAATTATCTTGTTAACATCTACATTATTTTAGAGTTTGTGTGATTTACTTTAAGGGCACGTTGATAAAGTTGATTAAAGGCTGTCCGTTTGCTTGTATCCAAGATTTTCGAGATCTTGCTTGTCCAAGAAACGCAATGTCAGGAACAATGCAAAATGAAAGCAGGCATAATAAATTTTGATGTGTTCAGAAAAGCTTGAACCTGTAAACAGAAGTAGCCTTTGAAACGTCGACGTCATTCATCTTCGAGTTGTCGGTGCTGGTGTAGGTGAAGGGGCAGAAGCTCCTGCGTGCCTTCACATTAATGGCGTGTTTGGAACCACTGACCAAGTTCGCGATCTGGTGTCTAATTCTGAATTCGGTGTTGATAGGAACGTGATGTTCGTGATAATGATCACGGTTGGTCGTGATCTTGAAGATCAGAGAGTCTCTAAGATCACGAACTATGTCGTGATCTTGAAGATCAGAGAGTCTTTTAGATCACGAACTATGTCGTGATCTTGAAGATCAGAGAGTCTTTTAGATCACAAACTATGTAACTCCACAGAGTGTGGAAGGTGGCAGAGGGTTTGTCCATGTTCTTAAATAGTACGTCACCTTTTGCAATTTGTTGTATTTATGTTGGGGATGCTTGTTTTTCCTCCTCCCATAGATATATATATATGGAGCAAAGTCCTTTTTTCATTCTAATACGACTGTTTGTAGTGACTGGTTTGCATGGAGCTATTTGTAAAAGAACTCATAGCATATAAACTATCAGAGAGAGAGAGAGAGGGAGATAGAGTATATACTACATAGTGAGTTACATATTACAGTATGGAAATCAGATTAGGAAATGTCTTTTGAAAATTCTAACACATGCGATCATAAAACAATATCCAAAAATACTTCAATTTTTCAAGTACATTCAAATTTGTTGCAGTGTACATGATATTATTACTTAAGCATCCAAAAGTATTGCACCAATTAATATATTTTTAGGTCCTTAAAACATGGTGGACGTTGGAATTATTGTCCTTTTGGCGTTTGAAATGAGAACACGGATGCTTGGCTTTTAAAATATAGTTGCACAAATTGCTCCCCAAAAAAGAAGCACAAGGCCATGATCCTAGTACACTTCACTCTTCCTCAATAAATCAAACTTATCGGTTTTTTTCCTTGTTTATATAGTTTTGATGGATTATCGTTTCTCTTTCTACGAGTTTTAGCATCTACTACACTTCAATTTGTATATCAATGACAACACGTACATTGACACTTGAAATAGAGACTAGCTGCCAAACAGGTTCTATCCCAAGCCATTGTGCCAACCCCTACGAACAATTATAGCATTCTTTTAAAATTATGTGTATGTTTCTGCATGTTAAGTGGGAGAAGGAGAGGTCAAAAATGAAAAGGAAGGAGTTGGAAAGAGAGAAACAAAATTCAGTTTAAACTGAATTTGAAATTGACCTCTCCCTCTTTCTTTTCTGCTGATTTAGTTTGAATTCTTACGACACTCGGTTGAACCCATGTTCTTGGTGTTAGAAATTGAATTGCATTGACCAAGTTGTCGGTTTCAGCACTTATTATTTTATACATTTTACCAAGAAAAAGTTAAAAGTTAAAGATATTAAAAAAATAATAAAGTCACAACATGTGAAATGTGGAACCCTTGAATTAAATAAGTTGGCCAGCAATGTTTCCATTCCAATTGAATCGATTCATTTTGTGAGGCACAGGAAATCCAAAGGTGATTGCATCATATATGTGGACTTGGAGCACGAGAGTGATGACATGCCAACTTCTCAAAGAGACAGGACATTAAATAGGGCGTTGGTCTATTGACGTGGACTAAACGAAACCAAGCCTTTTCACATCATTATATCATCACAGAGAAACCTTTCATCAATGTGAAATAAATGTGGGAGAAGAACTATTTCACTAGCTGAAAATGTTGACAAAGAAGCACAGCTAGTGTTACTGTTGAACATGGTCAGGCCATATATATAAAACAAAATATGTGTGTGCGAGAGAGATTCACCAACAAATCCCAATGTTGAAATACTCTAAGATATATATATATATATATATATATATATATATATATATATATATATATATATATATATATATATATATATATATATATATATATATATATATATATGCAAAGTGACGATACAAATTGCAGGAAATTCACTTGATTCCATTATATATTCATGCACGATGCTCAAGTGAAAAGGTATATTATAAGACCACTCGAGTCCCCAAACAACCCGAATGTATGTAGCTAGCTGAGCATGTAACCTGTATTTGACCATATAAATTTTTATTGTGCAACTAAATATTTATTTGAAATAGAATTGTAACGTCACTATGTAACTGCTTAAAACTCATATCCAATTTAATTTCTTAATCAGATTTCGAATTCTTTTTCCATATTCAACTATTTTAAAATTGTACCTGAGACGTTCCATCTGAATCCATCCATTAACAGCTTTGACTAGGCCTCCGCATAAATAAGCCCAATATAACGGGTATAAAGCTATCTTCGGGTTTTATGTTTCCAATTGAGGGATAAATACTTCTCGACCTTAGTTCGACCTTATTTAGTGCAAATTTAATAAGAGGAATAAATATCAGTGTATCTGTATATGTGTCTCCTCATCAATTCTGTGTGTCGGTTACAAATCCCCACCTTACAAGTATTAAAAATTGTGAAAAATCTTCAACAGCTCATAAATGAGGTTGCTAAGTGGTTGGTTATTTTGATTCATAGTATTTTCAAGGTTGAAACCGCAGTTGCCCGGGGTGGGTTAAGATTCATCAAACTAGAGCCCTGAGCTCAATGAGAGTGGTCGGGTCGTTTCATTGGTATCATACCCTAGTTCAACACACAACCTGGGGTCCTCCATGCAAGAATGTGTGTGCTTATAATGTCCAAGTTTGAAAAGTTTAGTTTCATATTAAAAATTGTGAGACATATTCAAAAATTTATAAAATGAGTCATTAAGTGGTTGCTTGTTCGTGTTCTTAACCTTGAAATCAACACTAAAAACTGAAGTTGCTAGAAAATGTGTTAAATACGTCGAATTATAGACCCAAGCCCGGTGGAAATGATCGGGTCATTCGCCGAATGACTAAAATTTAAAAAGTTATTACCAAAAAACAATAATTAAATTGACGCTAGCCCACAGTTTATGGTGGAATAAATTGAACCTTAGACAAGTGGGAGAAGGTCGCCCGAAACTCCGAGCCCAACTCCTGTAGATATGTTAAATATAATATTGATTCCAAAAGCGGGCATCTACTCTGAGGAATCAGCTGATTAACAAGTGCTTTCTTGGCGGTAACTAGCAGTACTTTTGGGGTCTTGTAGCTGGGGCTTCTCCCGAAGCCAGCCATGCATATCTCAAACTTTCTACAACCAACGAAGAAGAATATGGAATTGCTTAGGAAATAGAACACCACTGAATCTGCAAGATATTGTGAACATGGCAGAGACTGATTGACCGCAGATGCTCTTTCCAGTAAGTGCCATACAGATTAGCTATAGACTTACGGTTAGTCCATCCTGTTCCTTGGGCAAAAAGCATTTGGGTGCCCAACTCATGTCTTTTCAAGCTCCCCACTTGATTGATTGACTCGTGGAATCAGGTTCCTTGACATTGTATTTTACCAAATCTGGGGACATGCGAAATGTCTTCCTCCTCACCGATCATGTCTCTGCACCAAAAGCTGGAAAACCTGGACAGAGACTCTACGAGATTTTATGTAACTGTTTCATGTATTTATTTTAATATTGAGATAGATTTATAGAACACGGACTCGTGATATCCTTAATATTTAGAATAGATCCATAAAACAATGACATAGTGTTGTTGTTGCGAGTATTGAAGCAACTTGAGCTCAGCTCACACTATCTTCTTTAAGATCCAGTTAAGCACAAGCTTGTATTGATTATTAAACAAGTTCATCTCCATATTGAATTCGACAAGTTGAACGGGTCGCACCTCAGTCGTTTGTGCTTGAACTCGTATGAGGTCACAATCACAAGTTTGATTAGGCTCAAATATATAGTGAGTGTCTGGCTCCGCGACCGGATCAAGAACACGAACACGGCAGGGAATCAACATGGAGCCATCGAGCTTGCAAACTACAAAACCAATCAAACAATATGATGTCGTGTCCCGGGCCACATCGGTCGAATTATATTTCAAGCAGTGGTCCACCGAGACAAATCAGTTCTGACCCCCTCTAAAGACTTGTCTACAAAAGGAATAAGAACGTACGCAAGTGGACACGCCAACCGGCCGGCAGCACATCCTGAGGTGGAAATTTAAAAGCGGGGGCTGCAAAACCATGTGAACAGAAAAGGATACAGAGAAGAAAGAAAAGAATGATAACACACCGAGTCTAAAGAATCAATTCCATTTGGGAAGCAAGCGATTTCGGCACTGCTTTTTCCGGCGATCGATCCGGACAACCTGAGACGCGAATAGGCGAAGGGTGGCTTAATTATGACGTACATGCACGTTCCAAGAACACAATATTCATGTTCGAGAAAACATAGCGTAGTTGTGTCTGAGAAGAGCGTCCATAATTACATCACATTTCCTAGAACAAAAGCATAATGTTCTTGCAAACCTAATGTTTTTCTTATAAAATGCCCTCTATGTATTCAATTATATATTGTCCATTCGTTGCATAGAAGATCAATTCAATGCCATATACACACCCATATGTACTTCACACAACATGGTTTTTGTCTCTTACTCAAGTGGTCTGGTTTTTTTATGAAATTACACACACACACACACACACACATATATATATATATATATGATGACATGCATTGCGGAGCATTGCGTTGCATGTGTCCCATTCATCAACTAAAGCATGTAGAGATAACGTTGTACAGTGTGGGGTACAAGTCGAAGAAGGTCGGAAGCAAACAGGTGGTAGGGACAAGCAGCAATTGGAAGGGGACGGACGGTTGGAGTGTTGTGCTCGAAAAGGGCATGAATGCAGCGACCAAAGTGGTCCTAACTAGTGTGGACACATCCTGCCCTCATGTCCACAAAGTAAACGTACTCAGCCCCAATTGAAGGTTTCTGGATGCATCCAGCAGAGACATTTTTTGGTACCATCAACTTTTGATCCATTGAGGGTTGTGTGTGTGTGTGTGTGTGTGTCTATATATATATATATATATATATATATATATATATATATATATATATATAAGAGAGAGAGAGAGAAAGATGGTATGTACGTTCTTATATGTACTCCTTTTCAAATGGAGGTCATAAATTTTGTAAGTTTAAATAAGAATGTATAGAAAGCTTCTCCAGCCGAAACTTTGAAAATGTGATAACTTGTCTTTTCTTGGATGAATGAGGACGTGCTCACCCTTAATTAGTCTGAGAGCACTGCACATGGGTATCTAAAGCAATTAAAGCGAACGTTCATCTGCAAAGTCAATGAAGGAATCCGCGTTATGTCTTCCTTTCTCCCAATGATCGTGGTAGATGGATGTAGAGTATCTTGACTGCGAAATTGTCTATATATTTCTTCAAGTTGGTGAGATCAGATCACGAATTCTTAAATTTAAAACGACGTGCCAACTCAAGTCTATATATTTCTCCAAGTTTATGAGGACAGATGAAAACTTAGTCTTATGAAAATCAGTTTTTTAATGAGTTTTCTAAACTTGGTCGATTTGTTTATGTGGTGGCATGCCAAAAAACCTGGCTTTTATGAGAAGAGTTATGTTTTTACTTTCAGGTTTCGTTTCCTCAAACACAGTTCTAATGACAACCAAATAGGTCGAGAAAGTAGAGTTGGAGGCAAAATCTGGTTTTGTCTTCAAAACCTTGTTTTCGAGTGTCATCCAAACATCCCCTTAGTTTATTGAAAATTGAAAGAGAAGTTTTGAAATGTATATATAAGAAAATTAATGTCATCAGCATTGTTATGGTTCGATTAAAAACAAAACTTCACAATAGAATAAAAAGAAAAAACAAAAAACAAAGCGATGTAAAGAGAAAGCCGAAAGAAGAACAGGTTCTTTGTTGCTTTTCCTGATTTAAAATGCTAGTTGGCAAGTCTGCGTGATCTCAGATAAAGCCAACCACCGTCGGGTCAACCAATGAGATCTCGAAATCATGTTGCCTTATCGGCTGAGGCCCACTTCCTTTCCTCTAACTGCAGCCTTCCTCTTTCTTTTGTCCGCGTTATGACAAAATATGTATATGTACATTGCACGAAGTGAAGCGACCCAGGGTCCAAATCAATGTTTTTTCTTCCTTTTGTTGTAGTAATCAAGGTGGCAATGATTCTTCAATTTGGAATCCAAACCTTTAAATAGTAGCACTTGGTTTACGTTAGTTTAAGAATGCTAATTTACAAACACAATCTCCAAAGATACCAAAACCGAGTCTGTATGGCCCATTTTTGTTAGATGAGCCAATTGTAATATATGATTTATACGTTGATTCAACAAGACTAGCAGCTAGTATCTTTGCTTTTCAATCATGACATAAAATTTTGGAATCGTGCGATAATCATGGTAACCAAGTTGTAGATAAAAAAAGATTGAGAAATTTCCTAAATGTGGTCTGTAGGCATTATTGGCCGAACCGCGCAGAACTTGTGTGCTTATTGTTCTCTTTCTTATCTCTGAGCTGTTTCTTTCATGAAGTTTCAACCAAAATCAAAGAGACGGTACTGCAGAAAATCTGTTTAAGATATTAGAGGCCACAAGATAGCTTACTAGTTCAATACTGATCCGTATGAAAGTAATTTGGATTTCGAGGAACCCCATACATCAAAAATAAGATTTGGACTGAATCGTTAGAGCAAAAGAATTGCAATTAGGCATGAATCTTCTCTATCAACATTCTAATAGGATTATCAATTTTTCCTTAGAGTCCTGCTTGGAAGCAAATGCAAGTTCAAGAATTCAACAAATCTTCAAGTCACAAATGGAGGATAGAGTCTCATCTCTTGCTGGGTCAGAAGCTGTCACCGTGTATTGTGGAGTTGCATGCAGTCGAATGCGTCTCCAAGCGTCTTGCTAATTTTATTATGTGGTGACAAACACAAAAAACAAAGATAAGAAATGAAAAGGGACAAGTGAGATCATAAGGAACCCTGTGATATTAGGAACACGATGTGAATGTTTCATGAATTTTTCTCAAAATGAGAGTAGATTTCATGCAACATTTGAATGTTGATAAGTGTCCTACGAATATACTTCAAATTTGAGGTAGTTTCATGAAACATTTTCATATTCTTCTTAATGCCAAACAGCCCGTAAGGGTTTTGTTCTTCGAGAGAGTTTAATTTGGAGCAATGCCACTAAGTATATCTTTAAAGGAGAGAAGATCACAATGGGTGAGCCTTGTTGAAAAGGGCAATATGTTAGGAGTGTCCCAATTGTATATCCCAAGAAGGAACGTCTTTAGTTAGTGCTTTTTGAAGCCACCTCTATCGGGGGAATATCCTTCAGGAAGCAACATCCATTCACTGGTCAGAACGTCTTTGGTCGTCCAGCTTGTTCTTCATTTTTCTTTGTTGGTAATGACTTGTTTTCTACTTTTGATCACAACATAGTACTGGTGAAGAGGCTTCATCTTTAATGTCAAGCGAATGATGCATCGGCCACAATCTATGCAACTATTAACATTTGGAGATATATATATATATATATA
Source organism: Nymphaea colorata (assembly GCF_008831285.2). NCBI lineage: Eukaryota > Viridiplantae > Streptophyta > Magnoliopsida > Nymphaeales > Nymphaeaceae > Nymphaea > Nymphaea colorata. Next base: position 1,391,090 of record NC_045140.1, read on the forward strand.
TCCAAATGTTATTGGGTGCATTCTTTTTTCTTTCACTCTCTCTCTTTTGACAAGTGGAGGCAGTGGTGTAGTTAGGTATAGGCCAGTGATGTCAAGGGATTGGATCCAAATCGGATACATCCTTGACCGGATCTGCTTTTTTAAATATTCACATATTCAAATCTAAATATAAGCAAAGGAAAATCATATCATAATCCGAATATGAAATCTGGTTTCACAATTCAAAACAGAGTTTCACATTCATATTCTAATCCAAATCTGAATTTTTGAACTGGATTTGGCCGATACTCAAAATGTAAGATTATTTGATATAAGATATTCATTTGAAACTAAATCTGATCCGAAACTGATTGGATATTCTGTATATCTGAATTCAATTTGATTGTTTGTCATGTTTGAAATCCAAATCCAATTTGAGTTCTTAATGGACATTAAAGCTTCTTTTCATAGCCTTTTTTTTTGGACGGTCTGATCAGATATCCAATTCAAATCACTGTTGACATCCCAAATATAGACATTTTGAACAGCTGCTCATGTAGACCAGTTTATTTTCAAAATTGGATTGGGTTGCTTACTTAGTCTCGGCCCAGAAATCTTAATTGCTCTTCTCCATCATTGGTGGTCTGAACAAAGTAGTACATGTACTAGTGCTTGATAGTTTCGGATCACCTATCTGCAGCTACATTAAAAGGTATGCATTGTGAGGTCTTTAGTGTTTGAACTGAGGATCTTAGCAATGTGGATCTTAAATCCACATTACGTGCAAAAATTTGTAGATTTAAGGTCAAACGGGGGCGAGGGAGTTTGTGCTTTTCATCTCCTACCTTGTTCATCACCAACTTCCCTCTTGGTGCTTGCCCAAGAAATGATTCAGATTTCTGTTGGTGCCTTTTCGTCTTCATAGATATGGAGGACTATCATGTTAAACATTTGATTTCAAGGCAATGATTCTTTGTACATATGTTGATCTTTTCTCTGGAGATCCAAAAGTTTCCAAGATCTTATATTTGATGGTAAGCTAGCGAGACCCCATGATATATCTTGGTAGATTGGCAGGTCGATGCACTTCAATGTACTGCATTTTAAATCCTAACTTATTGAAGATCATTGTACAGAGAACGGGAAATCGAAGCGACACGGACGCCATCAATCTGTGGAGCAGCAAGTGACCGGCGTATCTGCCGCAGTTCCTTTCTAAATCGTTTGTTGGTGGGGTTTTCTCTCCGAAAAGGATGCCTCCCTCGAGGTCCTCTGAAAGATTCTCCACTTTCCAGTCGCCCAGAAATCATGTCCGATGCCCACAAAGAATATAGATAAGAAGAAATGTGCCTTAAAAGCATATGAAGATGGTCGCTTAAACAAGAGAAAAAACAAAGGTTGGGCCTCATGTTGCTTCTAGAATGCACCCATCCTCTTAACACCCAGCAATTACTAAGTTGCTTCTTCTTCACTCTTCATTTCGTCGATGAAGAGTGAAGAAGCACATCCTTTCACTTTTCTTTCATCGAGTCACGAAATGCAGAGTGAAGAAGAAGCAACTTAGTAATTGCGGGGTGTTAAAAGAACTTAGAGGACGAACGCATTTTAGATGCCGCCTGAGAACGAACCTTTCTTTTTCTCTTTTCTTGTTCAAGCGACCACCTTCATATGCTTTTAAAGCGCATTTCTTTTTCTCTGTATTCTATGTGGGCATCAGACCTACGTGCTTCTAGTACTTGTGATTTCTAGGCGATTGGAAAGTGGAGAATCTTACAGAGGACCTCGAAGGAGGTGTCCTTTGTTCGAAGGAAAAGCCTCACCACCTAGCGATTTGGAAATGCCAGCGGGAACCGAGGCAGAAGCGCCGGCCAAGAGAAACCTGAATCATATATATTCAGTTTCCATGGGCGGGCACCAATAGCCAATTTGGTGAAGAACAAGGTACAAGAAGCAAATTCAGTGAGATCACTTCTCTTGAATCCTAATCCAATCCAATTTCAAGATTGGATATTAATTTTTTCCAATAATCGTTGGATATTATATCCTAATATGATTATTGACTTATTACCCACCTTCAAAACCCAATATGTCAGGCATTTATTTAAAATCAAATGTGAATCTCAACGTGATTATTGGATACTTATTTAAAACCGAATCCAAGTTCGATCGAAAGTCATTTTTTAAGTGAAATTCAATCCAGTTTCTTCACTGGATGTTGATTTTTTTTTCCATACAAAACTAAATTTTTTAAATTTACAATAATTATACACATCTTACCTACGTTAAAAGTATTAAATAAGAATAATAAATAATATATGAGACGTGCAACCCCGTGGATATACTTGAATTAGATATTGATTCGAATTGGGGACTGAGGGTACTATTAATCAACTTGATTTTTGAGTACTTTTTTGTTAAACCATCCTCTTCGCTTAGAAAAAGCAACTCTAACCTACATGTGGACTTTGAGCTTGAAATTGACGTGGAACAAAGGAAACCGCAGTTGGTGATTTTCTTCTCGTATCAATGTAGATTGCCCACATATTCTTTGAGAAACGGAACTTTTCATCAATGTGAAATCAATGTGGGGGCTGAAAATGTTGACAAAGAAAGGTAGGTAAAGTTAATGTCCAATATGGTCATGAGTCCATATATATACAACACAACCAATAAGAATGAAACAAGAAATCAAAAAATGAGATGGTGAAAATTTTTGAAAAATGATATTTCGATCCTAATCAAAATTTAGAAACTTTAATTTGGCTCTCCTTATGAAAAATTTCTGGCTCCGCTTCTGTTCATATATAGGTCGCCCTTGGGCACGGTTTTCTTAGAATAAGTTGAAAAGTTGTATGCCTTAAAAAAAAAAAAAGGAGTAACGACAAAGAGGAGATGTGTTATACACTTACTTAGATGGCTTATAAACTTAGTTATATGGTCGAATCAGGGTTTATAACGCATCTCCACTTGGTCCTTATGTTACTCCTTTTTTCTTTTTGTTTTTTGAGAGAGAATGTACAAGTGAAACACTAGACTCTTTTGGCGAGTGAAGGCAGAGGGTGGCAGTGGGACGTATGAGCATCTTATTCTGAGGCAATGAACATTTCTACTTATTCCAAGAAAACCATGCCCATGCACGACCTGATGGGAATCCCCTTCCTCTTTGTTGCCCTGTAGGTGACGACCATCGAGGCACCGTCGACGGCGGGAAGGTCGGGGAGCTCCGGCCGTTGTTCCTATCGCTGGCCGTGGTGGACCATCTCTCCGAGTCCGAGAGCGATTCTGCGAGTTGTTTTCTTAGCCGGCCCCGTCGGTGTCCCGGTGATCTGTGGCAACACGACCCAGAAAATGAATAAACGCCGGCCCTTCTTCGAAATTCTTGTCCATCTTCACAGTTGCTGCAACTCTTTTCATCTAAGCAAGAACGGTAACAAATTGGCACCTTGCTTTCGGATTCTGGAAAGCAATATGCCAATTCGAAGGGCCTGATACGTTTGAGATCACGATGAGGCAGAAAAAGCACAGCAGCACCGCTGACATCACCAATCGTAGCTCCGGCGAAGTGCGCAAGTATGCTGAATGAATGTTTGTCCATGTTCTTGACATATGCGACACTTTGTGGACTCACTGAATTTGCTTGTTTTTATCAGTAAGTAAAGTTTTTTGACGAGACAACATATTACCATCTAAAAATTCTTACAGTTTACAAGTTATATTAACATTACTTGAGCATCCATAAGCATTTGCACCACGAATATGCTTTTAGGCCCCTATACATGGCAAATATTATTATCGTATGGTTGGAGTTTGAAATGAGAATATAAAAAAGTGCACAATGTTAATCATGTTCCAGAAAGCATAGTCTAGTTATGTCTAATTTTTATTATTAGATATGAGAATATCTACAATTACATCATATTTCCTAGAACAAAAATATCTCAAATCATATGTTTCAAAAACATATGCTACAAAAACCCAACATTCTTATTATCAAATGCCCTCTAAGTGTACACGTTCCTTATATGTGTGCATATATATATATATATATATATATATATATATATATATATATATATATATATATATATATATATATGATCAAACTAATGTTTGACGCGATGAACTTTCTATAACTCATCAGATTAATGCAGGCAAAATGAATACGTTAAAAATATTAAAGAAAATGGAAAATAATAATAATATTTTAAATTGGTGATTTCCTATAGTTTATTTATTTTATATACTATATGCCTCAAATAATTATTCGCCTTATACCTCTTAACCATTTTATGATATTTAATATTTTTTTGAAGGACCGCCCCTCAAAAACTTATGGGTTCGCCCGTTGAAGGACAATGACAGAAACTGTGAAGAGGATGTATCCATTATAATATTGCCTCCTTATTATCATTCTTTAAATAAATTTTGATATTGCGGTTGTGGATTTGGAATTATATTAGACCTACTATTATAAGAAATTTTTTAAATTTTTTTCTTTTTTAGTTGTGATAAGTCGCTCAATTTTATTTGTTATCTTAGATAGTTAATGCAAACCTTGAAGTGATCCTTTTGAGATGCTCATCTAAGTAAATGTGAGGTCTATCTAGGCAATTCTCTCCCTTACATATAAATAGGTAAGAAAATAAACTTAGGCAGATATTTATTCAGTTTAATTAATGAGAAAATTTATTTCTTAGGTTGTTTTTGTTAATTTTTATTTTTCTACCCTGCTTATTGCATGAAGACTACATTGGACCTAAGTGAATTGTTTGGTAGAAAGTGGTTTCCAACTGATAAACCAAATGTTTTCGTTGTGTTGCAAACATGACCCACAAAGTACCTAAATCTTTTCTAAGAGACCAAAGTGGAAAGCAACCATTAAAGTCTTGCTTCTCAATGTCTCTGAGGGGGTTGGCACAACGGGTTAGAGTGAGGGATGATAAGTGGTCAATCTCAATTTCAAGTGCCAAGAGTGTCAACCTCCTGCACTTATAAAAATGAGAATCACCAATACGCAAGTTGTAGTACAGTGGAGTAACACTTCAAGACACCAAAAGCAGGACATGTATTCTACGAAAAGAAGTGGTTGTGTGAGAGCTTTGACTTTTTTTAATGGGTGGGTAGTACCCCGAGACATCAAAAGCATGCCATGTATTCTACGAAGAGAAGGGGTTGTATGAAAGCTTTGGCTTTTTTAATGGGTGGGCAGCACCCCGATACACTAAAAGCAGGCCGTGTATTTTATGGAGAGAAGGGGTTGTGTGAGAGCTTTGACTTTTTTAATGGGTGGGTAGCACCCCGAGACTCCAAAAGCAGGCCATGTATTGTACGAAGAGAATGAGTTGTGTGAGAACTTTGGCTTTTTTAATGGGTGGGCAGCACACCGAGACATAAAAAACAAGCCATGTATTCTACGAAGAGAAGGGGTTGTATGAGAGCTTTGGCCTTTTAATGGGTAGTGGGTTTTCTCTACTTACCTGAAAAGTCTTGCTTCTAAATGGAGCACATTGTGTTGCATATTCTTACAATTCAGTAAAAAAAGACTACTATGACCAATAGGATTTTGTTTGTACTTATAGTTCACATGGTTACATATATCACCATTATCCCAAAGCATAAATATTTGCAACCAACTATATAAAACTTGAGGCTCTTAGATCTAAATTGAAAATTGTCTAAGCATCAAGTTATGTGATCCTCGTCGCGCTTATGATATAGGCTGTAGGCTGTAGAAATGAAAAATATCAAAATCGATGAACCTGTAAAGTGGAACCAATTACTTCTCATCAATGAATGTTGCAGTAATATTTACCATTTTCACTATTTAAAATGTTCATACGTTCATATTTGAATATAAATGATGAAATATACATACCACTGAATTCAAATCCGAAATTTACGACTTGGATCCACATAGTTAGATTCACATCTAAGTTGACTTTCAGTTCGAATCCAAACCACATTGCAATATATTAAGGCACAACTTTTAAAATGTATAGGTAGATGATTTTTATTTAAAATGAGATCTAATCTGACTCTGAATCCAGTCATATATTTATTTGAATCCAAAGCTGATCAAATGTCATTTCTTAAATCTGAATCTGACCTGATTTCTTAATGTAACATGCCTCCGCAAAATGGCAAAGTTTAATATAACCACGAAGCGTCACCGAATTGGTATTAAACGGTGATGTTTCATGCGCACATTCCAAAACTTTTTTAGATCTAAGCTTTCTCAATGTCAGTTTTTTCTCAGACATCAACTCCAAATATGAATTCTCCATATTCAACTGTTTGGACGCCATCCGGACTATTATAGCATGAAAACTCTCGGGAGTAGATGTTTTTCCTTGTTTGCATGGATGTAGTTCTCATAAATTTGATCCAAAATCACTTCCAATATAAGATCATCTAATATTTGAATAGCTGTATCCATTATTACTACTATTAGAAGATGCGAGATTCGTCAACTTGACAAAAAAAAAAAAGTCTTTCTTCATGGTGGACCTCATGAAACCATCTAGATGGCCCAAGCATCGAAGTATGAGTATCCTCGCTATTCCAACTATATATTTTGCAAGCTTAGAAAAGCTTTAATACGGCTTTAAACAGACCTCTAGAGCTTGGTTTAAACGATTAAGAGCTTCTTTTTTGCAAATCAATTATTCAAATCCATCTATATTTATTTATCACCGAGGATCACAATCTTTTATATGTCTCGTTCATGTGGATGATATGGTTCTCACGGGCAGCAACTCATCAGCATATTTCCCAGTTTATGCGTGATTTCAAACAAGAGTTTTTGGCGAAGATACTAGAAAATTACATTGTTTTCTTGGGATTGAGATTACATATGCCTTGCAGTGGCTGTTTTTAAGTCAATCCAAATATGTTCGCTACATGTTACAGAAGGCAAAGATGCTTGTTTGCAAACCTGCATCTACACCCACCAAATGCGCTGGATATTTAATGAAAATCAAATATGAATCCCAATGTAAGTGGGCTTTTTATGTACAATCAAACCCAAATCCAATTTCATAGCATTTCTCAAATCTGAATCCAATTCAAAATCCCAATTGAATGTCAGATTTTTTTTTTTCATATTGGTTGGATATCCAATCCTAATATGATCACTGGCATCCCTTCCTACAACCAAACAATCAAGCTGCACTTTTGGGAAGTTATTTTCTTATTTCTATAGACGTCGTTCCAGGGGGACCAGCATCATAGAGAGCTCTCAATCCAACACGAAGATCAATATGTCCTCCTCTCGAGCTAAGGCCCCCTACCTCACTTCATCTACACTGACCCCTCACGGAGCTGTGTTTTCTCTTGCAGCCTCTGCCACGGCTGTCTTCGCTGGCACGACTGCTCTCCTTCGTTTTCCGAACACTGGCGACCTATCGGTGTTAGAAACCCACTCCTTTCCTCCGACATTGGCGCCATTAAGTCCATAGTTCTGTCTGACACAAAGATCTTCACCGCCCACCAGGATGGCAAGATCCGGGTCTGGGAGCAGAACAGGCGTCAGCACCTCCGCCAAGCCGCCGCCATCCCCACCATGACCAAGTAGATGGTTCGGTCCCTCTCTGCTAACAACTTCATCCAGGTCGGGCGCCACCACATCACCCTGTGGATTGTTCAAAAACATAAAACAATAACAGAAAAGAGCTTAGGGATTAATGTGGAGCATATCCTCTTTACCCACGAAGGCCATCGGCTTTAAAATTGTTAAAGTATGTCAATCTCTTATATAGGCATTACAGCTGATATAACTCCTTATTTTAAAGAGCTGTTACAAGATATTCATTATTTAGAAAACGATTCCTTGATTTTTGCCTTTCTGAGTTTTCATCATCAACGTCTTCCTCTTCCTCAATGGTTCCTTGATTTTTGTCTTTCCATTGAGTGCATTCTCATCTGACACCCAGTTTGCCTCTTGAGATTTTTGGTGGCGGATTTGGACAAGGCTTTTGCACAAATATCAGCAACTTTGTAAGGCAGAACATGCTCTGGCAGCAATGCTCTGGCAGCAATGCTCTGACAGCAATTAAGAAACCTCAAGTTCGATTTTTGAAGATTTTGTTTATAGGATCAAGTCCTAGCTTTGGTGAAGAAGGCAGCGATCTCTGATACCATGTTGAAAAACATAAAACAATAATAAAAATGATTAACCTATCTTCTTTACCTGCTAAAAGCCATGAGCCTTAAAATTGTTAAAGTATGTCAATCTCTTATATAGTCATTACAACTGAGAAACGGTTCCTAATTTTTGCCTTTCTGAGTTTTCATCATCAACGTCTTCCTCTTTCTTCCTCTTTCTCAACGGTTCCTTGTTTTTTGTCTTTCCATTGAGTGCATTCACATCCTCAATGTCTTCAACGATTTCCTTGATTTTGATCTACTCTTTATCGTGAATCAACCACTTCGATGTCATCTCCGCCATTGCCATAAGAGGCGGCCTGCTCTACTCCACCTCATGGGACCGAACTCTCAAGGTCTGGAGGCTCTCCGACTTCCGCTGCCTCGAATCCGTCCGAGCCCACGACGACGCCATCAGTGCCCTCGCCGTCTCGGCCGATGGCACAGCCTACACCGGCTCGGCGGACGTAACTATCAAGGTCTGGACACGATCGACCGGCGCGAATAGCCAACACTCCCTGGTGGCAACCCTGGAGATGCACCGGCCGGCGGTCAATGCGCTTGCGCTCAGCTCGGATGGGTCGGTTCTCTACTCTGGTTCGAGTGACCGGTCCGTCTTGGTATGGGAGAAGGAGGGCGGTGCCGGCAGGATGGCAGTGACCAGCACGCTCCGCGGCCACAGCCAGGCCGTGCTTTGCGTCGCCAATGCGTTAGAACTCCTGGCCAGCGGCTCCGCCGACGACACGATCCGAATCTGGCGACGAGGCATCAACAACCAGTACAGCACGGTCGCAGTGCTCGAAGGACATGAACGGCCGGTCAAGTCATTGGCCATTGCTCCCTCGGAATGCACCTCAGGGTTGGTCCTCATCTACAGTGGAAGCTTAGACGGTGAAATCAAGGCCTGGCGAGTCACGCAACCTTGAAATGATCCAACCAGAAACCAAGCAATCAGTTAAACAACATAATTAGACATATACATAATATATAATCGGATTATAACTAATAATGCATTGCATCGGTTGGCTGCATGTATGAGAATCGGATTACCATGTTCAAGTTGTGGGAGGTGGAGGTGGCGGGTTGCGGCATGCATGCCGGAATTTGAGATTCCGGCAAAGCTGGTTATATACATGACAGCTACACTCTCTGGCAAAGGACCCCATAAAAGTGGACCAAAAGAACATATGTCATACATCGTGCATGATGCATCCCCTCAAATCTGGGTGTTTCTTATTCTGAATTCAGTGTTGATCGTGGGAACCTATGCTCTTAATAAAAATATGTCACTTTTTTGCAATTTTGTTTACGTTGGGGATGTTTATTTTTTGCCTTATTGTGATTCAGTTAAACAATTCGCTAGATTGACAACTTCGATCCACTTTCCGTATTTATTATAGCACTCAGTTAAAATAATGTGTTGGAGTAAAAAAAAAAAATCCTAAATTTAACTGCAGTTGGTTTAGTGAGTCGGCTATTTCAGCGATTTAGCTGAATTGGTCGTGAATCAACAAAAGTAGTGTTAATATATAGAGTTTGCCCAAAGAAATACAACAAATCATTTAAAATTATGAAAAAACCTAAAACATTAATATATAGATGACATGTGCAATCCTTAAGTCGGACCTTGAATCAAATAGACGCTCGCCAGAATTTGATTTGAATATTTGTTAAATCATCCCTCACGTAAGGAAAAGATGATAACTACAATCTACATGTGGGCTTTGAGCTCGATCGAGAAATTGACAACAAACCAACTTCTCACGAGACTGAACGTAAAAAATCTCAAGAGCAGAAAATGTCGACAAGGAAACAGAAGTAACATGTATGGTTAGTGTTTAATGTGGCAAATATACATAGAACCAACAAAGAATCAGTGTAGAAACATTATAATAACATTGCCAAAACCGCATCATCCAAAAAAATTGAACCATGGACCTACAAATTAGGGAGAGTAAGTACCTAATTTACAAAGTAAAATTTATATAAAAACAAAATATTTTACAAAGCAATGTTCAATTTGTTGAATGAGCAAAAAAGAAAAAACAGAAAGCGGTATTGTCAAGCAAAACTTAATTCAAATTGTTCTTTCTTTATACCTTTAGAAAGTCGCAGCAAATTAATAAAGTGAGAAAAATTTTCATGCTCGAGCGTGTTGACGTTTTAGGGATCAAATTATAACAAATTATGTGGAGCACAGATTATTATACAAAAATACATTCACAATAGAGGAACAGCGCAGTAGCAGAGCACACACACATCACACAATAAAAAGTAAATTTTAAGTTCGATTCTCATCCTACATTTTATAGTTAAAAATAAGACCTTGAAATTTTTTTACGTCGTTTTGGGGATAATAGGCACTTTCGAAGCTTTCAAATTTGATATTCAAGGCTGTATTAAAAATTTTGTTTTGAAACACTGTGAAGATTTCAGTAACGTGAATTTTAAATCCACATTACGCATAAAATAAATGAATTTAAAATCGGATGAAAAGGTCCGACCTTAAACCATGGATCTGTCGCCACTGATCGGAAATTGGCAAAACAAACACACGCTAACTTCGTTTTATCTTACAATCAAATATATTGACAAACATTATAAAAATAGTTTTTAGCGGGTATGTTCTAGTTGAAGTAAAAACAAAAAAAAAGTCGGACCCAACTTTCTGGCCGCCAAACGGACCTTGGATCCCACAGGAGTGCATTGTTTCTATTTCATTCCCGATTTTCATACGACCGCAGCGGCGGCGAGGGCGAGAGAGTGTGTGTGAGAGAAGTGGGAGAAACCGACCCCATGAGTCTCTTGAGAAATTTCGGCCGGATCTTGATACCTCAGGCCGTCGTCTCACGCGGGTCCTCCTTTTTTCCCCGTCTGTTTGGCCCCCATTTGCCTTCTTTTTCTTCTCCTTCCTTCTTGCAGCAGCAGTCGAGGGGAATCCGGGTGAAGGTGATAAATGGTAACCTGGAGCAGGCAATCCAGGTGATGCAGAGGAAGATGGTTTCTAGCGGCATGGAGAGGCTCATCAGAAGAGCCCCTACCCACCATCTGAAGAACTCAGACAAGCGAATCCTGGCTCAGAAGAACTTGCAGAAAAGGATCAAGTCGCAGGATTTGGCGAGGAAGCTTAGGACCATTTTGATCAAGAAAGTCAGGTATCATCAAAGCGTCTGTGGTTTTTCATCTATCTAGACTGAGATCTTTACTTTTTACTGTCTATTATTTTCTAACTAAATTTTATGGTTCCCAAGCTCGCGGGTTTTGAGCACGAGGTTGTTCACGTAAGCCGCCAGTTACTTTCTCTGGCGGCTTTGTTAATTTGGGAACTGGTAAAGGATCAAGGTAAAGCGCAAAAACGTAAGAGGAGAAGTGAAAGAGAAGAAAGAATTAGTTTATGGAACTAAATTTTATGGTTGCCAAGCTTCCGGGTTTTGAGCACGAGGTTGTTCACGTAAGCCGCCAGTGTCCTTCTCTAGCGGCTTTGTTAATGTGGGAACTGGTAAAGGATCTAGGTAATGCGAAAAACGTAAGAGGAGAAGTGAAGGAAAAGAAAGAATTAGTTTGTAGTTTGTAGGAATTTCGCTATTAGTAGCTTCTTTCCAATTGATTCCTCTAGAATTATGATTATCCGTATGATAAATCAAGAAGTCCAAATTGCCAGTTACAACGCCAAATTGCCCTGCAGGATCCTTCACCTCATCGTATACTGCCGTTCATTTGATTTCTCCATAATTTTACTGGTACATGACTCATACTCCTAAGTCATCCTGACTCATCTGGGTTCCTAGCAATCCATCCTAGGTCGGAGCGAAGTAAACTAATTATTCACGAACTACTTAGTTAATTATTTCATTTTGCTAGGTTGATCACCCACCTTAGCCTTAATCACTTCAAAGCCTGTCATCACACTTAAGCAAAATTAGGGGCTTATACCAAACATAAAAAATAATGTCCTTCACCTAGGTCGGTAACCTTGTCCTAGCTCTTTACTCAGTTGGGTCCAATCAGCCACCAAGCATAGGAATATATTTATCATGGAGCTGGGTGACCAGTTAGCCTAGCATCCATACCCAAAGTATTTGGGACATAGACACCTAGTCATTTATTTGATCCAAGCTAAACTTTCATAGACACCTAGCTTTAAGCTCATTTGAGGCCTGATAAGTCTCCAAGGCCATTCTGGATAGACCTTCATGTCATCTTTAGTAGTACATCTGTGTAACCTAGCATAAGATATTTCCATACATAGAAGGCGCCATTTCATTAAAGAAAATTCCTGCTCATTTGTTAATTGTTAGCCGTTACCTCAATTTTCCTTATAGATATTTTATTTTTATTAAAAACTATCACCTCTAGATTTCTAAGAAGCCCTCATGTACCTCAACTGAAAAATGAACAAAAGAAATATGCTCTCTGCAAACTTGCTCATGATTTCATTTATGGGACAGAACCTGAAACCGAACTTCTCCATGCCTCACTTAGTGTAATATGCTTTTTATTTTTGATAAGTTCTCCATATTTTAGTTAGACTTTAACCTTATTGTTTGACATACATTTGACTACCATAGAACGTGAAGCTTACACGGTTATACCAACAAACATGAAACTGAGATAACATAACTTAAAAGTTAAAACTAGTTAATTTCCTCCCTCCACCTTAAGCATCTCCTTTATTATTAGTGGCCATACTTAGGCCTTCTTCCAACTTGCTAAAATAATACATGAAAACAGATTAGAGCAAGGTGTATAAGATTCAAAACCAGTGAATCTGCAATAACAGGCATTCTTGTCAATTTTGAGATGAATAGTTACAACATGTGTTGGGGGGCTTGAGAATAGTCTTATATCCAAGTTTTTGGAAATCCCAAGGAGTTTAAGGACGTGTATACATGACATAAGCTGTTCTGGTTCATAGTCCTTTAACTGCAAACTGAATGCGACTATGGTTAGCTTAGGATCTGCCATACTGGGCACTTTGGTCAGTTTTGATCACGTCCTTACATTTGGAAGGCTGCACTTTCCTGAATGGAATTGGTTAGCATTAACCCAACAATATGTGCTGTTGAGTGAGGATAGATATGCAGTGTCATGCTTGAGCAAAAACATGTTGCACAAAGCATTAGTTTGTTTTTGTTTTTGAAGAACCAGACAGACCCTAACACCTTCCTGATGTGGATGACTTTGTTCCCCGAGTGTGATTCAAGCACCAATCTTGATGATTCTTGGATCCAGCAGTTGCTTGTTGCCTTGTCATGGTATGCTGTTATTTCAAGGTGAATTCCCCCAATATAACTGGAAAGCATTTTTGTGTAACTGAGGGTAGAAAAGTATTATCAGTATATATCTATGTATTTAAGGTATATACATTTTTAAAAACTATATATCTTTATAAAAATTATATATCTTTTGTGTGAGAAACCAGACTGGGTGTGCCATTCGATATTTTGTCCTTACCATGCCTCCATGCTTTGAGTACCACACTAAATGCTTGCAACTTCTGATTGTTGCATGTTTTCTATCACACAGTTGTTCAGTCAAATCCCTCCTCAGAAACCTCAACTTTATGTGGCGTATAAATATGATCTTACTTCTGAAAACATTTTTTTTTAACAGCATTCACCAATAGAAACTTGTAGGTGCCTGCAACTCTCCCCTTCTTGACATTGTGGCTTTCATTAAAGAATTGTCAAACAAGTTCTTTGCAGCTAACGTGAATTGCTTCTGACATCCAAAAATGAATTCTGAAGCTGTGAACATCTGCTTTGGATATCACCAACTTAGTCACTCTTTTATACCCCCATTTATCTCTCCACCAGGATCAAGTAATCCAAAGTCCATTAAAACAACCACAGCTTAGTTGGTGCCAAAAGTGAAACTACCTTCAAGGCTTCAACCTGTTGTCGGGCTGCAATTTTGGATTTGAACATGAAACCACTCACACCATCAGGGTTTGGTTTCAAAAAATCAAATGCAAGTCCAAACCTGCTTAGATTAGATCCCATTAAGTTGGATGTAGGGAAGCCTGCTCTGAGCCAAGCCCGAACTTGTGACATCCTTATGTTCAATTGAGCTATGGTATAAGTGAAAATAGTAACTGCATCTGGAGATCACGTTTGGGGCATTTTTTTAGTACATGACAAGTGGTCATCTGACATACTCAGAAACTCCAACTCCATTTCTTTTTCTAAATCCTTCAATGCTGGATCTGTCCTCCTTAATGCAACTTTCTGCCTTGGCTCAATCCTAGCAGCAAGAATTATTTTCACCATATATGTGGCTACTTCCGTGAGAATTGAGACTAGGCACATCTGGTCTTTCTAAGTTGTTAGTATGTTACAACCCGGATGAAGGGCTATTGTGGTTTAGCAACATACGAAGGTAAAATGGGTGGCAGCCTGATTCTGTTCCTTTGATGAACATGATGGTTAGGTGCATGTTGTGAGTTCAGATGCAGTTACTCAGGCATTGAAGGCCCTGCTCTCGTCCACTTGCAGCAGAGTTTTGAAGTTCATTGTAGTTTCAGAAAAGCAACCAACAGATTGTCGTGATTGTTGTCCTTTAGTTTCTTGTATTTTTTATGTGGCATTTCTTACTCCCTGAAAGGATCTATTAAATAAGAGAAAATTTAGACTAACAAAATAAGTGTTATGAATTTGGGGAGATAGAATGTCCGGATGATGGACACTCTCTTTGGGGATCTAATATTTGTTCCTGATGTATGGATTTTTTACCTCATGTTATACTGATTGGACTGTCAATGCTGCAGGGGCCTTTGAGGATATTTCAGATGGCATGAAAGGGATAATTTGTCACACCAGGTGATTGGCTCCTTTTCTCCTGAGCCATTTGCACTTTCTGACCTTATCAATTTACACCTCAGGAAAGCAACTGTGTCTTTGATTGAAATTTTGTTTTTTGTCTTGATTTGTAATAAGTTTAAGCCACTGCTTACCAACCACACATATTAGCTGGTCATTGGGCTTCAATGGAATGAATGTATGGGAACATCTAGGCAGCCTAGATACATTCACGAAATCACATATTCATTAGTCTAATTTGGCCTGCCAAAATTAGGAAAATTATTCTATCAAATGTAGGTTACTGAAACAGATTGTGTGATTATATGTAAAGGGCTGTCTGCTGGTTGCACTTGCATAAGGTTTCCCATGACGTGTCGATTTGCATATTCGTCCATAGGTCAAATCAAGTATGTAATTATTGGAATAATTGTTGGAGACTCAAATGATGGATAGGCAAGCATGATAACTTATATGTTGATCTATATCTCCATGAATCTAGGAACTTTTGCTTGCATTGTATTATCGATCAAAGTGATGGATTCACCTGGTATGTGGACCTGGCTGGAATGTGCACTTAATAAACTTGTTTCTAATACGAAGAAATTGCCCAATTTATATTGTCTTGGTATCGTAAAACCCAGTAGTTAGGTTCTTCAACTCCAAAGCCTATGCCTGCTTAAGCTTGTGCAGGGAGTCGTGACCATAATATTTGGGCTCTGACTGCTTTCCTGACAGTCAAAGCCCATCCCACTGCACCAACCCCCTTGGCTCTATGATATGCAAATATAAGCTCTGAAATCGGTACAATATGTTCCTAAGATAGCTGCAGAGGGAAGAATTGCATTCTGGTGCTATATGGTTTGCTGCCAGTAGGAGTTGCTGTTTTTCTATTTTTATTCATCAATTGATTGAATGTGTGCACAATCATAAACCACGGAACATTTGATGATATGAAAAATGTCTGCACTGGTAAAATGGAAAGTTGATGCCTTGGTTATTTGGTGTTTCCCATGATCACATATACTTTGTTCATCTTAGAAGTTTCATTCACAAAAGGGCTTCTAGATCGTCTTTTCCTCCTGCTCCATGCCACCACCCCCCGAGTGCTTGGGGTGTGATCCCCACACACACTAATAGAGGAATGGGAATGGTTCATCCTCAGACTAACTAAAGAAGTGGAAAATCAAATCTAGTATAGCCAGATTATGGAACAAGGCGATTTTTTGCGGGACCTGCAATATGAAACTAAATCATCATTTTCACTTTGAATGGTAAAACTGGGCCAAGTCAATTTCTCATTGTACAATATCGTGATAACTGATGCTTATGACTTTTAGAAAATAATGCTCTTAGAGAACTCAAAGAATGTGAGAAATTGGAGGTTGAGTTGAGTATGAACTCAAATATTACGAGAAATTTTAGCTGGATGTGGAGTATAATTTTATGGTTTAAATTCATGTGTTATGTTCTGCGGTGCTTCGACATATGGTTTACCTGCATGCGTTTGGCCGGTAGGGGCTCCATGAGGGATTAGCTTTGTACCATAAGTCTTATGGAGCCTTTTCATAAGGGGATGTCTTTACTATTTTATCTGTAGACTCGTCCACAAGAATCTTTGAGCCTGCAGCCGAAGAGAGCCTCTGCACAAAAGGAAGTCTAAGGTTGCGTTTGATTACTGCGGTCAAGTTTGACACTCCCTCCCTCTTTGGGGTGCAAAAGCCAATTCTAAATCATGCTTTTTACATTAAAGTGTGGATATTAAAATGTGGATTTGAAATCCTAAGGGGTGGATGATGAAATCCACAGTTTGTGGATTATCCGTGGCGAATGGAACGCAACTTTGTTTTGCATCAGAACACGTCTTGTTGGTTGAAGGACTCTTCTATTTTTGAGGACCCTAAGCAATTTTTTATCCTCCTCAATGCTCCTGAATGCTTAATCAGATTTTGATTCTAGCTTCTCAGGCAGAACAACCCATGGTAGTACTATTCTTTGAACAGGACAGGCAGACCGATGTTCCTGCTTTAGTTTATCAGACTTGTAGAAGTCAGGCTAAAAGTAACTAATACTTAAAAGTTTTTGTTCTGTTTCCTTTTCTATAAAGATATGCAAACTATGGTTAGGAATTAGATCCTGCCAAGTTATGCCTATCATATACCAAACATCGAATCGGAACCTTCTTGAGTTAAGTGTTTTATGTATAACTTTGTGGTCAGGTGGGCGAAAAGCCACTAGTACAAGTTACAATGTCAAAATGTGATGTCGAAGATCCAACACTCTAAACTTCTTTGGTTAATCGAGGATAGACCAAAATAGATTGAAAATGCAAACAAATTATAGAAAATAAAGGAATAACTAGTGGATCCTTCAAGTTAGCTACATGAAGTATTATAAGATGTTAATATGGAGGCCACGTCGGTCACAACATGGAGTGGCGCTGCAGTGAGACCAGTCCATTAGCATTATGAAGAAGCAAACGCTGCCAATCGTGCGGGCATCATCCTACTGATTCATGTTTAAAGAAGAGGAGAAAAATGAAGAATAGAGTTGAACATGTATTTAATCGCCTCATTATATATCTAAAAGAAACACAAAGGAGTCTTCTGAGTGACGACTAACTTTGCAATACAATACTAGCAAGAAGAGTATTTCATCCTATCACTATCTTGTGATACAGACCTCACCCTTCCCGGATATGAGTTCCACATAATAATGGAGCTTATTTATCTGAATAGGAAATTCAATTCCGGTATGAAGCATCAAACTTCTAGTAGAGTCATCATTCCTCAGGACAATGGGTGTGTTTCATACGTGAAGACTTCCTGGGACTCGACTCGATTGAGTAGTTGAACTCATCTCCCATTATCATCATGGTAGAGCTAATGGAGTTATTGAAATTCTAGGCAAGTCCTACCAGAACTGGGATCTTTCAAGATCCTACTTTCTACTGATCTAATTGTAGCGTGAGGCCCAGTCAATAAAATTTAAAACTTTCAGATGACACATTCAAAGCATGTTGGGGATTTGTCTTGGCCCATCATATCTTTGTAACGCAAAGGTCAGATATTATATTGGTGACCAAGGGAGTCATTAGTTGTTAGTTTCCAACAGAAGCAAACACTGTTTGGGATGTTCCACTTGATGTTACTAATTAGTCTCCCGTGAAACCCTGTATTTGGTACTACGGAAGGAATTTTTTCAAAACCCACTTTTTTCCTACATAATAAATGAAAAAAAAATGTTTCAAGATCCCGAAGGAAGAAGTATATCCTGATCCATATATTTGCTTTTATAAACATTGGCAGGCTAAACAAGAACACGGAACCGGTGGTGGGGTAAAAATTGAGCTCCAATGTAAAGCAATCAGATAGAAAGGAAAAGAATAAATGTTGTCGATGACTTTTTCTTCTTTGGCTGATTTATGTGGATGAATCCATCTAGGAACAAAGTGGCAAAGGATCAGCTGATCAGTAAATCTGGGCAGCAGTGAGTCCTATCTTCAGTTGGTGGCTTGGAGCTTGTTGAAGGTAGACACGCTTGCGAACCCTGAGTTACATGTGGCTTTGCTGTATTCAAATATATGCAATATTCCAAGAGAACATACAATCTAATCTAAAAGCTTCTTGAATGATACCGCATATTGTAATACATAGATGCTGAGATACAATGTAAGCTATTTCTTGAAATTGGAAGAATTCAAGCTAGTAAATTTAGAAAAGAAGACCTAAAGAAAATATCTACAAAGCATCAATAACTTGCATTTTAAAATATAAAAATTCATATACATGTATATAAGGAGGGAGATGCGGAATCATTATGCAGGAAAAAAATGAAGCAATATAGACATGCAAGTATTACGTTATCTTAGTTGTAGCATGACTTTATCTGTCGCAGCAACACGAGTTAGCACACCTAACACATAAAATTTGCAGCACAAATGTGTGTGTGTGTGAGAGAGAGAGAGAGAGAGAGAAAGAGATGAAGTATGAAATTAGTATGATTTATGGTACTACGAGCTCTTCATATGCATAAACCAATATTTTTTATTGGAAATTAAACTATTGCCTTACTCATACCAATTCTCTTTTATGTGAGGCAAAGATGCGGAGGGATCATTTGGATTCTTACTCATACCAATTCTCTTTTATGTGAGGTTGTCTCCATCAAGCCCTTAAGAATGAATTTGATGTTGCCAAACTCAGTTCAATATATAGAATCCCTAAGAGCAAGTTTGATTTCTTGGATGGATATTTATGGTTGGTCGATTCAGACAAAAAAAGTTCTAGGTGCCATTTGGATGCCACTTTAAAACCTGGTTTTGTAGGTAAAACCGGGTTTAGTTTTACCTCCAAAACCACTTTTTGCAAGTACCTGGATGAAAAGAAAACGATGTTTTGTAGAAATTGGGTTTTCACAAAACAGTATTTTCACATGCGGATGAAAAACCTGGACCCCACTAGGTTTTTCATCAAAAACTCAGTTTTGATGGGGGACAGTTATGAATCTGATTTTGTGCTTTGTATCTTTTTCTAGGAATGACTTTTCAGTGTGGAAATAGATGGACATTAAATGGGAACTTGGGTCCTGAGGATTTGACAATTACACAAGATAATCGATTTGATCAAATGCCAAGATGTACTAGTACTACTATTATTACTTGGTTCATTAATTGATCTTCTCTCAAGAATTAGCATTTTTTCTATTAGAGCACATAAGCACGACAAATGATGCCAATAAGGGCAAGATTATCATATGATGCTAAAAAACTGAGTCAAAGTATCCATCTCAAGAAATTGAAAGCCCAATCTGCAAATATAATGTATCTATTGAATTATTTATAAAATGTCCCAAGGTTGTATATGTACATAATTGCCAACGAACACATTTGTAACTATCATCAAATATTTAACTGAACTCATACTCAAAAAATCTTTTTTTTTTCATCCAAACAAAAACATAGTTTGAAATAGTGAAAAGCTAGTTTTGCCTGGTCATCGAAACTTGGCAAACCAGCTTTTCGAAAGCTCATCAAAGAATCAATTTTTTTGGAAACCAAGTTTTAGAGGGTGTCATCCAAACACCTCCCTAGACTTTTATTAATCAAACTCTTTCTGGGCAGACAAAAGATCATGAAAGTCCAGAAGTGGCATGCCTAAAACTTGGAGAAGCTATCCGAGATTTTGGTAGTAATGTTTTTATTGACTCTTGTCGAATGGCGACTTCTGGCCTTCCCAGACAAGTTATTCGGGCAATTAAACTTGTTCCAAAGGGATGGGACTAAATAGTAGTTGTAATCGAATTCGGTGATGATTGTTTCTATCATGTTATAAAGATTTGACTCGCATCTTAATCTTTTTAGAGTTTGTAATTTTACATTTAATTTTACTACCTTTTGTGTCGAGATTCGTTCCTGCCCATCCAATGGGTCATATGTTTGGTAGTAAGCGTATCGATCCAATCCCGACGCGCTAACACTCCTTGTATTTTCAAATGAGGGACACGAAACATGGTAGGGGCTCTCCCACTGCACAGCTTGATATGAATAACTAGTGTTGCGTCCGTCCAGACGCCCTCGAGGAGGGGGTCCCATCTCCCATCGACGTCCTCCTCTTGGAGCTAACGGCAGAGGTAACCGGGTGGGTTTTTGTAGTTCGCTAGCCCAACTGCTGGCTTCAGTCGAATAAAACGCTACTTGATCGAGGATCAGGACCACTACATAGCGACGCCTTCCATTCTTCTCCTCCTTTGCTCCATCATGAGCGCCAACAACAAGAACCTTGAATATGGATGGTCTTCTTGGCTCAGAAGGGGTACCAAGTCTTTCGGCTCAAGGAATCAACAGAAGAACAAGCAGCCCAGACAAGGGAATGACAAAGAGACACTGGTTCGCTTTGGCATCACCGACCAGTTGCAGGAATTAGTCAAGGGTTTCACCTTGGACACCTTCAAGAAGCACCAACAAGACGATGGTATTCTTCGGAATCTTCCCTTATACCTCTTCTTGTCTGTAATTTGTTGATACTACTTTCTTGTTTTGCCCGGAAACCTGCGATTAGTAGGCGGAGTTGGTGAGCCAGAGAACGCCCCTTTGGTCGGTAACGTTAGGCAGGATCTCACCGAATGGCAAGTGAAGCATGCCAATCTTATGCTCTCCAATGTCAAGGTGTTGTTATTTCGCTCCACGCCATTTTTTTCATGACGATAATTTCTGTTATTCGTTTTTACTATGTTGGTTTTGGTCCTTTGGCGTGTCTTGCACTATGCTCTTTTTCCCTTAACTCGTCTTCTTTGAAGGCACCATTTTTTTTTTTTTTTTACAAATAATATTGTGCAAAGGCTACTGTAGAATTCGAAACGTCTGTATCAGAAGTTACAAATTCTTCCTCAATGTCCATTTTGTATCCACAACCAACCAAATGTATACCATTCTCATGTCAAGCCGAATAATATGCTTAGTAACTGGTTGTCTCTGACCAACGTGTTAAGTTTCCATCGTTTCTGGGATGCAATCTCTCGAAAACACTCTTGTCTTGCATACTTGGAAGGCTGAAATCTAGTTAAATATTCCAGCAGCTAATAAATGAACTATCTGATCTAATATCCATGGTAATGTTATTTTAACTTTCGAATATGAATATAATGTCTTAATTTGATGGAAGAACATAGCTTTTGTATAGTTGTACAAAAGGAGTTTGTAGAAGTATTTATATTCTTAGGTATGCCTATTATCTATATTATTGAACTTGTAACCTTAGAAGCTGGGAGTGAATAAGAGAAATTAGGGAAACGGATATTGTTTTATGGAGCAAGTCGTATTTCTTGAAGGTGGAAGTGGATTCAGTTTTTTTGTTACGCCAATCTCATGAGGTTCGAAGTGTACCATAAGGATGTTTATATGAAATAAAGTGTCAAGGAGATTAGTTCTAACAGCAAAGATGATAAGCTACTGAATTGCATGATAACTTGCCTGAAAAGTCTGATAAGTGAAAATGTTCATTTTGTTCTTCAGTTTGTAAGTTAACCTTGATGAAGTTCTCCAGAGGCAATGTTAGCCCCCTGGCGGTTTTGATAGCAGAGTTGAAATTTTTATGCTGGATTCTCAACTGTGTCTCATGCTTACATGACTCCAGCTGAATAGAAACCTTGGACCTGGTAAGTCCTTAAGTGAGGTAGATTTAACTCTAGAGTCTAGACTAGCATTCTAGTAGAGGACTCAAGGATATGCTTACATAATTGGAAAACTGTAGTGCCTATTGTTTCTGTCAAGCTCGTGACTGAGAGCTAGTGTCTCCTAAAGGCCATGGTGCTTTCTAGATCAACAATCAAAATCTCAGGATCTGTCTAGACTCTAGAGATTTAAAAAATTTGTCATTTAGAAAAGAAGATTATGCTGAGTTTCATGTGTCTTCATCAATTCATTTTTCTCAGTCTTATATAAACAGGTTATAGTGTTTCCTAGGCTCCTAGCATTCTCATTATACGAGGACTTCATCATCCACTTATACCTTGATACTATTTCTACTGGTATTTTATTAACAAAGCACCTACTCTTACATTTTTTTGAAAAATTGCTGCATCTGCACCCACACCAGTAACCACACCTTGCACCCATGTGATATAGTTTGTAAATAATTTGTAAATCTGGTAGCGTAGTCAGTAGCATACACAAGAAGAAAAATAAATAATCAGCTGAACATATGCATGATGCTGCAACTACTGGAAAATTGTAATCAGAAAAAGAAAGAGGTAGATGAAAATTGAAAAGGGTAAAAAGGCCAGTGAATATACATGTGCACACCAGATAAAGGAAAGAAGAGAGAAAAAAACAAGAGAAACTAGGGTTTGCTGGGTAATAAAGAATAAGCTCACCATTTTGTCACTTCATTCACTGGAGAAATATAGACATCACACAAGATATTGTTGCCACCTCGCCAGAAAAAATGTTTTCCTCATCAGAGATGGTCATACAATGCCGGAGGATGATGAGGGTTCATTGGTGGGTTGGACACGTGTGTAGTGTGCTCCAGCATTCAACTTTGATCGAGGTCTGATGGCCTTACAACATTTATACACAGTGTAATTGGGAAAAAAAAACCAAATTTTGGACAGCCGTGGACTCGGTCGATTTTGACATGAGTCTGAAAAAGGATAGATTTGGCCTCAGGTCCATTGACCACACCTAACATGGCCCATGTTGCACCCTAGGCATGTTCCATGTTGCACCTGTGCCATGTCTATGTCAAGTTGGGTTGACATGGGTACCCCGCCTTCTTAGAGGCGTTCATGTGACTTAGTAGTGTACAAACACTAAGATTAGGGCTTATCTTTACAAGGTTGTCAGTTGCTTAAAGTGATTCAACATTAATATGTTATAGCTTGACCACCATCCATGTAAGGATTCCAAAACTTATTGAAGCTAGAACTACTTGCTGAAGTTGTGTGAACGATACCTTCTGGAAACTTTTGGATCACAAACATGACTGCAAAAATAAGCCTGAAAATATGAAGCAACTGCTATTCCAGATATATAGGATACTATCTTGTGGCCTGATATAGTTAGATTCTCCATTTCTGATAAGTTTCTCATACTTTTGTATGTATTTAATTTCCATGATTCTATCTTCCTATCCCCTTTTCTTCCAAGTGATGGAATTGGTGTCTTTTTCCATATATCTGTTGAATGATGATCTTATCATCAAAATCCATGCCAGAGCTTTATGCTAGGTTTTGGACTGAAAGCTTACTTATAGTTATAGTGACCCATTACATGTAATGATTTTTTATCATCCTTTACTCTTTATTTTCCTATATCACATGGACACTTCACTTGGCATCAACACCCTCCGTTGACCCAAAATCATTCTTGGACACACTAAGATACTTCATAGACGTGGTCAGACAGGTCAATATTCTATCATGATATAAGTGTACCTGCACTGTTTTCTGTATCATACCCACATTCAAGTACAATATGACATAACTATTCTTTCTAGATATGTTAGCTATGGGATATTTTTTGTTGTTGTAGATGATATAGTATTTATTAGTAATTTTATGGTACTCCCACTGGCCAGTGTTATGTCCTAATATAGCAAGATGTTAAGATGTTCTGACTTGGATTTTTCAGGAAATTTCTCAACTTAGGTATGTTTTATGTCCTCGTCATATGAAGGAGAGACAGTTTTGGGACATTTATTTTAAGCTTGTCAAGAATCATGTGCAACAGTAAGCATCTCTCTTCCCCACCCCCTTTCTTCTTCTTTCCGTGTGTATGTCGTCGTTGTTTTCATCTATGTATATTATGTGTTGATTTTTGTTTGTAAATCTCACTCTTTATAGTGATTATTTGGTGTCACATTAGTTTCACTGCCTATAACAAAAGTGAGTTCTTCATTTGTGATTTCTGGACATTTCTTGCATGGCAATGATGTTTTTGGTGGTTAGTTGATAACTGAAGGATGCTTCAGCAATTAATTGATAACTGAAGGTTTAAAACCATACACTTGTCAGGTTCTCTCTTTAAGGATTGTCAATATGACCTAACTGTATTCCATTATAAGGTAATGGTTTATTTTGCAAAGGACAATTATGTCCCTAACAAGTAAGAGTAACTACAATAGGACACAACATAACACTTCTGCACCCAGATTCCAATCAGATCTCAATCCATCTCATCTCGTACATCTTTGTAGCCCCATCAAGTTGTACATAGCTTTGAATCATGGACAACTTGCCTTTTCAAGTAAGCAAACCCTATGCTTGGTTAAACCTTTGGAGTTTGGTGAATAACAACGATTTATTCTCGGCATGCACATAATAAGGCATAATCTCCTTGTCTTCAATTTTTTGTCTGATAAAATGTCGGTCAGTTTTGATAAGTTTGATTTGCCTATGTTGGAGGGGATTGAAGGCAATTTGATTGGGACTTTGATTATTGTGAAGAGGGAACTCAAAATAGGCTTAAGATATATAATCATGGCCTTTGATATTTGAGAATATGTATGAACTAACTTCTCCTATAACTCTCTTATTGAACAATAATCAAGGTTGGAAACTGGCACCTTTTGAGATAAAGTAGAAAAAGTGTAGACAACAAAAAGCTTGGCCGTGCTTCATCCAAGAAACAAAGTCAGGATTTCAGACAAGTTTCACAGAAGCACTCCCAATTTATCCTTAGTTTCCTAGCTAATGAATTCTGGTGTGACTGGAACTGACACGTCAAGGTCTTCAGAGAGATCTCAGTATTAATAAAACGAATAATTTGTCTTTTCCAAATCAAGAAGCTATTGTTCGAGTTTTTCGAAAACAAGTTGTTTCAAAAAGTTATATGTTGAATCAATGGCCAAAACAAAGAATAATTGAAGAACTAAAATATGTAAGATGATAGGAACAAAAAAGAACGGCAGGGAATTGAACTGACAAGCCATCTGACTAGATTATTAAGTAAAGTCAAGTGTGGAAGGAGACTAAGGGTCTGACCCATTACATTTTGATAGAGATGAAATCCAAGAACAGAAGCCACATGCATACGGGGGAAAAAGCTCTAATTTTGTGACCACAAATACTAGACCAATAGAAATAAAGAAAAGCTTGCATGAACAGGTTTTATTTCATAGGAACAAATCTGATTTCACGTGAACAGAAATTGAGATCCATTCAGATCAAAGAAAGTGATATGAGGACCAGATCTGTATTGAATGTTAACAGAGAAAATAACACATAAACACAGGTGAAGGAATACAAAAGGAAAAGAATATATGTGACAAGACAGGGAAGAGGGAATAAAGATGAAAAGTGGAAGGAGAAGAAAAAAAAAAGGAAAAAAGATTCAGCAATGCAGAAAGGTAGGACAAGAAAAAATTAAAGAGGGAGAGAGAGGAAATCAGAAATGAAGATTTGGAAAAGATACAGATATGTTGAAACTTGAAAATACAATTTTTTAGAGGAAAATGCAGCTCTGGGATCTTAATACCAGTCTGACACCATGAAAGAAATCTGAAAAAGCATGCGAGAACTAGAAGCAGTGTTGAACAAAAAACAGGGAGAGAAAAATGGAAGGAAAGAGATAGATGCTGTTGCAGTCGCATACCCGCATGTGCAGTTCATGACCTAATTGTATTTCATTACAAATTACAAAGGACAATTATATTCCTAATAAGTACTAATAACTACAGTAGGACATAACACACAACTCTTTGGATGCAGATCCAAATCGAATCTGAATCCAGATGATCCTGGTATATCTTAGCAAGGGTACTTTTGGTGGTTTCAGGCTTTCAGCAGAAAAAAACGGAAAGTTGCTGGTGGATGTATCCCCAGATGAAATATTTAATTCAGTTAAATCTATGAATATCACCAGTAACAAGACCTCTCAGAATTTCACGGCAAAGTTTTGTCAGGTGTATTGGTTGAATGTGGTCAGGGATGAGTTAATGCTGTGACAGGTGTTTTGCTTTTGGAAAGGTGTAGCATAGATTGAATGTGCCTCGTGCTAAGTGCTAACTTCCAAGGTGCGGGAAACCTCAAGATTTACCCGGTTCAGGCGTATAGGTCTATGTGATGTTCTTTATAAGATCAAGGAAATGTCTGGGATTTTTAACCAAACCATTTTCAATAATCAACAGACTAACCTTCCAGGCTGTTTGATCCAAATTTTGATTACTAGTACCATGAAACTGGTCCTCTATTCTGTAGCCATCTGCTTAATTTGTACTTGAACAAGGAAAATAACCAGCTAAGTAATTTTTTTTTTTTTGGGTTTAATGCCCTATTACATTTGGGTTGTCATGAGGACTGGAACAATAACAGTTTGACTTGTATGGAATTGGTTTTCTCTCCTAGAGTCGTTATCCATGGAGTAGGAGTTGACTTCTGCAGCTCATGGGGCATTTGGCAAGGGGATTCTTTATCCCTGGATTTGTTTCTAACCATCATGGAAGTTTTATCTTGGCCTTTGGTCATGGATCTCGATCTTATTGTTCTCCCTAGGATCCCTAGATTCAGAATGACTACTATATGTTAATGATGATTGTTTGCTTAGCAAAATTGAGGACTATGGCTGCAAGGCATAAATTCTATCTTACAGAGTTTTGAGGCTCAGTCAGGAATAAGCATCAGCTATGAGAAGTTTCGTCAGATTTGTGCTGAATATTTTTCCATGGAGTGAATCAATGCTGCCCATGGAGGACTTAGGGGTCACGGAAAACTTCGACAAGTCTTTTAAGTTTATGACACATTTAATGACATCAATGAGTCAACGTTGAGTTAATGTCAGGTGCAGTTGACTGCTGCTGACGTGGTTGATGATTGTAGTTTGATAAGTCTGCGACGTAACCTTTTGTTTTGTATAGGTATGAACTTATTAAGCATGGTTTTGAGGCATCTGGATTCATTTTTTGGTGGGATGGGCCCATCCTTGAGTTTCTATTTGAAGTGAACAACTATTTCTTGCATTTGGAGTTCTTTAAGTGACAGTTAGTCTGCCTTAATGGCCATACTGTGGTAAATGTTGCTTCTTGATATGTTGCTCTATGTTTTTATTTTGTTATTAATGGTCCAGATACGAATTACTTGCTGCACGAGAATCCAGACTCAATTCATTGGAGCTTGAAGACAGTGGAAGTTCAAGAACTGCATCAGTCTGTGAAGTTGAAATGATGGATGCAAATAACCTACATGCATCAATTTCATCATCAGGTGCCTAAGTGATGGTGTGCTTTTCCTTTCCATTGAACAGTGAAGCATTTGGGTCTTGAAGAAACACAGTTGCAATGATATTGAAATAAGAATGCAGAGCCATGTAGATGATGCATGAGGATCAGCCTGCACCATATGCATGCTCAAATTGTTCTGCTATTACTCCAGTGATGCTGAGATGCAATTTAATCTTGTCAAATAACATCTTGGCATGCTAGAGAAGATTGAGTTGAATTCCTGTTAGGAAAAAGCATTGAAGATTGCTGACAAGTTTTTTCAGTTCCTGAGTATGAATTAAACTGCTCTGTGGTCGTCATGGTAGAAGTACGATTGGTAACAAGGGATGTCAGTATGAATTTAACCTTATGGCCTCTGGTGTGAGTATCATTCGAGTCCTGCCTTGTAGATGTTGGTACCTCTGTTACAAGAAAATGAAATTATCCATTGTAATATGATGAATGTACTTGTAATGGTGAATTCTATTACTGGTTTTTGTGTCCTCTTAGCTATGTATCTTGCTGAAACTGGTTCTAGCATTGATGACCACATTTTTTGTCGGAAGGTCTTTTGAAATCCAGTGTTGGCTGTCATGCAGAAACTAGAAGGTTTTTTTCGCAAATCTAGCTTTCCAAGGGTTCGTCATATATGCAAAGGGTTATTGAAGTACCGTTGTTGATATACGTGGGTTGATTGGCTGAATGCTTGTAGGCGCTGCTAGACTCAGATCATTTGCATCCGTGGACCTCTGGGACCTACCATCACCGGTGCGAGCTTGTCAACTGTGTCAGGACTATCATTCAGTCCATTGTTATTCATCGTGAAACAGTAAAATTTGTTGTGGGGCCTTTGAGTTGAAACGTCAACTTGAAAAATGATAGAGAATTCAGTGCTCTTGAATTCATCTCTTGGCATAAAAAGGCACTGGGTCGCATAACTTTAGCATTTGTATCAAAAAATGATGAAAGAGAGGACTTTTCAAATCGCTAGGGCCCATCTACCATTTTTATTACATGCATGAGAGAGAGAGAGAGAGAGAGAGAGAGAGAGAGAGACTTTTGGGAATCAGTCATGGCTTAGCCGCAATCTTTCTGTTGGTACAATGGTCTAGCGGCTGCCTACGCATGGATGAACGCGTTTCTGCGTTGAAAACAGTAGCTCGATGACCCAGTCTGAGATGGACAGTTGATTTTATTGAATTTGCTTTGTGCTGCAGTAGCTGCATGATGCCAAGAGCTATCACTCTTCATCAGGATAGCCGTGTTGAGAGAGAGGGTTGAGTGGTCTAAGCAAGAAAAGAAGGTCGTCCTCTTGGTTGAGATTAAAACTTAATGGCCAACTCCCTGTGCAAAAAGCTAAACCATGATAAGACCGTTCTTCATCCTCAACCAGACAATGTTGGATAAGAATAACAGCGCTTTAGTGGTCATTAGTGACCATCCTGCTCTCTCTCTCTCTCTTCCACACACCTCCCCCCCCCCCCCCCCCCTCTCTTCTGTGTTACAGTGAGCAGTTGCAAAAGCAAAAGTGACTAATTCACATGAATTTGCGCACTTGAGAACATGAGAAATGGCACCCTCTTCTTTGTAAAACATCTTGCGCATCAAAGCCTTAGAAAGAAGAAAGATCACGCCCTGCACCCTCTTCTTCAACCCCTTTTGAAGGCGATGGAGACAGAAATAGTGAGTTGCTTGAAACACCAGCTTCTGTTCTTCATATGGAAAGGCCAACCTCTTTGGCACCTGCTTGAGCAGCTGTCTTCCATGAGTTCTGTTGTCCTTTTATCTTGTCTCACTTTACTTCACATGGAAAGTGAAAGATCTGACGTAGAAAGTTTTGGTTGAGGGGCAATAATACATCAAATTCTAACTTTTAAGGGACAACCAACATCTACCTAACTAAATGTCCATGAGATATCAATATAGGAATAACCAAAACTATATGAGCTTCTACAGCAGCCCATATGTGCCTCTGCTACCTGTTCCTGAGTGTCTTTTGTGGCAGTAAGACCTGCGTGGCAATGGTTGGTTGTAGGCCTACGACTTGCCTATTATGGGAGATTGAATAGTCAAGGTTCAGCTTCATGAACTTCACCAGTTGATGCCAGGGGCGGAGCCACGTGGGCATGTGTGGGCAATTGCCCACATTGTCAGTTAACCCTACATTTTTATGTGTTTACATATAAAATTTCCCCCGAATATAAAATAAGTTCATGGTAGAAGGCATCAAATTTCTCCTGTTTTTATTTTGTTATTTTATTTATGTTTTATGAACTGGTTATCCGTTTAGAACACATGAATAGGCAACATGAGGAATTCCAGAAAATCAATCTGCTTACAACTATTTACATAAGCTTATGCCTTAGAAGATCACATTCTCAAAAATAGGACATGCTCCAAGAATTTAATATTCCTAAGTAAAGACCCTGCTAAATGCAACTACAATATTGTTATTTAGCCATGTTTTGTTAAATAATATTTAGTTCTTACTTGGCATACCACATGGACAGTCAAGGGGTTCTGCCAACGAAGTTCACATGGTGAAGCTTATGCCGGATCCAAATCCACATCCTATCAGTTCTCTTTCATTTAAGAAAAAAAAAAAAGAATAAACATAAATAAACAAAGATGGGTTCCATTAAAAAATATGAAGCAGTTCAGGCAGTCCATGCTAACAAAAATAAACTTATGATTTGAACATCGAAACTTTATTTTTGAACCTTAATCAGAACTTGGATCAATTGTCAGTAGACTCAAGCTTCTTATACAGTTTCCCAAACCGAACAAAAGCCAGCTTATATATTAATCCGTCCGGCCCAATAGTGTCCGAACCGAACAAGAATTAGACCTTCTTTTCTTGCACTAAATGAAGATCCTACCAGACTTGGATCTGTTTGGGATCACGTTGTGCAAGGCCCATTTAACAGCCTCCATCGTTCTCATTGAAATCTTGGTGCTTCCTGTGGTACCAATTTATGATGAGCCAAATCAAACAAGAAGAGTATGCACATATCCGGAAACTAAACTAGCTAAGGCTGCATTATTTTTGAACAGGACCACAATATCCCAATTTATCTTCTTCACCATAAAAAAGCACGTACCACCTTATCGCATTATTGGACGTTCTCAAAACCAGAATCGTCGACCATTTGGGATGCAGGTTGGCGCAAGAAACAAGCAGCTCTCCACAACTATTCGCTAACCGCTAGCGGTCCAGATTTCCAAAAATCCAAGATATTCTGGATCTTTGGCGGTTTCGCTGGACATTGTTGTGTCAATTTCTGGGGAATGAGGACTGGTTCCTGAGATAGTAGTCCAAGCATGGCAGGGTGTGTGTCAGACTCGGTCTGGGCTTGAAACACAGCCCCCGTTATCCGATTCCAACCCCAAAACTCATAAACAATAAAAAATAAAAAATCTAGAAATTCACTTTTTGAGAAAAATAGTAGTTCCAATACCGTCCATTCCTTGGGTTGGAACTTGGAAGCTCTGGTTCTTGGCCATCTTTTAATTCGTTGCGATGAAGCACATTTAAAATGGTAAGATTTGAACTAGCTAGAAAGATAAAGAAATAAGTATTTTAATAAATGTCTAAATAAGAACATAGAATATCAAAAATTAAATTATTGATAATTCTTCTGAAAAGAAAAACGTGATCTCATCAAAGTTTAGTTTGTCATTGATACCAGAAGGAAGCAGCTGAAAATGGCTCTATCCACCTGCCCGGTCACTAGCTTAACTACCTTTCAACATTGAGAAAATTAACAAAAGGATTTTGCATGTCGCACTGACAACATATCATTGGTTCGATTCTCTTGAGTGTTATTATTATGGACTTCAGGAAATGACATACACAACACTCGAAAGGTGTACCGTATGACCACTGAGCTCCCAATCATAAAGTAGCTCTAAACCCTGAGAACAGGGGGCAAGAGGTGGCGTCTCCTCTCACGAACCACCAAATAGATTTATATGTCTGATTTTATTATGTAGAACAACATGCTTATGCTTGTGTAGAGAGTTGAGGCTCACAAAATTTGAAGACCGACGCCACCATGCTGGACCTCCAATTGACTAAGCTCTGGCATGTTTGAGCTTAATTTGTTTAATTGTGAAGATTAGACAAACAAGGTATTCATGCCCTTGCTCATAAAATTAATGTAGTGTTGCAAAGTGAGCTACGCTTCAAGCCGCTTCTTTCATAGAAGATAACTTGTGTCCAGGCGAAAAGTAGTAAAGCTTGGAACTCCAAATCTTATAGAGCCATGCTCGATTTAATTCGCTTAGACTAAGATTCATAGTCTGAAATTAAATGTTTGCACATCAAAACACTGCTGCAAGTTACTCTGCATATATTGAATGATATAGCTTAGTTAGACATCGTTAGTTACTAGTTAGGAATTTATATGAATTGAAGCAAACCAATCGCGAGCCGATCTTCAGCTTGTCAAGCTCCTTTTGTACAAAAAAAATGGAGACCAATACCCTCGTAATGGTTTCAAGACCTACTTGCCAATCCTCAGAATCCGAGAGGTAATTTCTTTGCGCCGAGGATTACTTTGGAACTCAGTCCTACCTCGAGCGCCTCGTTATTCCATCAGTTGTCGTTTATGTATGTATGTATGTATGTATGTACGTGTGTATGTATGCATGTGCATATGTGTGTGCCCTCGAGCATTAAGTCCCCGACGACCACCTCTCATTTTAAATGCGGTCAGTCTGGTTTGAGGGTATTGTCATTTTCAAATATATTGGATTCGGTTCTGACATGACCTGTAAACCCTAACTTTCGATCCTTCCTAAAATGAAGATATATACGTTGTCGAAATTGTGACCATTCACCTTTCTAAACATGAATGGCATACACCCATGCTTGATTCTTTGAACCCATTTAGCGAATTAGTGCTCTTAAGAGAAGTGGTGGAGCCAGAAAATTTTAATTTTTTGGAAGGAGCACTGATTCACAAGTTTCGTATCTTAAAGGGTACTTACATGTATAATAACAAAGTAAATATCAAACAACATTATATATAAATGAAAGAAAATTGAGAAGCTGGTGTGGGCAACTGCCCACACCAGCCTACTCCGCCATTGCCTAAGCGTGATGGGCATCTTGACTGGCAAAATATTTTGTGGCCACGAGTGGTCAAAGCCAGGTTATTTAATTGTGGGTGGCTGGACGAATGGGTTTTCATTACCGACCAAAGGCCTGCCGATACAGCCAAGGACGTGTTTGGCCGAACCAAACAAACAGCCAATAGTACTGCACGGTGCGGCCAATTTGTTTTTGTTATCGTTCACAAAAGAAAGCGTATGTGTTATGTCTCCTTCTCTGGTCCCTCCGTGTTTTCCAATATTTAATATGTATGAAAAATTTACAAGGAAGTAAAATGTGAATCCGATGCTTGTGATGGAATTTTATGTGTCAAGAAAGCTAATTTAGATCTTCAAAAAAGGGGCATAGTGCAATGGGGCGGCAATGTGGCTCACAATCAAAGGACTCGAAATTAGATTTGCCTGATCGTTCATCTAAACTGCAAACAGTTTCAGTTTTTCCTAAGTAAACATTAGTAAAAAAATTAAATTTGTTTTACACATCTAATCTGTCATTTTTTTTTTTAATATCATGAACTTGAATATTTTGTATGTATATATATATATAGTTCGATTTCGCATGTGTTTGTGTGTGTTTTGGGACATCTATACTCGTTCAGTTGGTCTTCTTTGTAAAAGAGAGAAAAAATGAGACATGCATAAGGGAAGGTGGGTTATAGGCAGTTCACCAAATGCCCGTGAAGAGGCGAGGCCACTTTCACCGACCTCGTGTTCGCATCCTTATCGTCCAGGAACGGGGTAGAGCTTGTCCGATAGTTAGGAACGGACAAATATAACATCTACCATGGAAGGCACGAGACGAGAACGCTTTCCAAATCGTGTGAACCACCGTGTATGTTCTCCCTCGCCGTTACGTTACGTTACGTTGTTTGTGCGTGCCTGCCGACACCACTTTATGGGCGTTCGAGGTGTGAAAGAACTTTCCGTCGTATTCCCACTTGCCTGTTATACTTTTTTAAGGTTCACTTAAATATAACATTTAATTAGATTAATATTATGCTTCTTGCATGTTATTAATCATAATTGTATTTTTAGTATTACCAAAATTGGAGTTTCTAAAATCATGGATGTAATTAAATTGGAAAGTCCAGAACTTATATATTGAGTTTCATGCGGTTGGTGATCAATATTAGTTGAATTTGGTTTCCTATATATTCTGCCTAAGGCCGCACGATGAGTCGATATATGGCTCCAGCTCAGGGCCGAGCTTCAAATGCACAAGTTTAATACACGGGTGAGCTAACAAGGAGCCAGCCAACAACAGCTGGCTTGAGCTTACCGCGCCCGAGCCCGAGTTCTTGCATGGTCTAACTAAGATGAACATAAATTAACTAAACATAAATTAACTAAGGTTGTGTTTGATAGCTTCAGATCTCAAATCTAAGGCTGCATTAAAATGTATATTTTGAGAGATCCTCAGTTTGAGTAACATGCATGGATTTTAAATCCATGTTACAAGTCGAATTCCATGGATTTAAGGCTAGATGGGAGGGGTGGTTCGACCTTAAATTTATGGATCTCAGATCCCGACGGCCTAATTGTTTGGATCTCCAGTTGGAGAAATTGCATATTTTTAAATATATATTTTATTTAAAAATTATATAATTACGTTTTTTCATGTTTAAAACGATACATAACTAAGATTCAGTATTGGGTCAGGTACCTTTAGTCCAAATGAGCCAGGCCCAAGCACAATTTCATCTTTTGGGCTTGTCCCAAAAAAAGAGAGAGAGAAAGACTCATCTTAAAATGCAAAGCTGGTTATATGTAGTGATGTAATGACCAATGACCAGAATACTAGTCAATGTAAAGGAGAACTTCCTTATATATATATATATATATAAAAATAAATAAAGTAGTAAAGCAGTTGAAAATTAAAAAAAAAAACTTTTTTAAATCCACAAAATACCCATACTCTCCTTTTTTTTCAGTGCATATGTGTTGCATGCGCCACTCACTCTTCTTATGATACTCTTTACTGTCCAAATCAGCTCATCAATATCATGACAGTGCTAGTGTTTCTCGCCTTTCAATTAATAGATATAAACGACGTATTGTTCCTCTTAATGCGCCACTCTTTCAAAAAGATTTTATAGTGATAGAAGCGCTTGAGTAAGAATTAAGTGGCACTTGATTCTTGTGTCTCGCTGCTTTCAGTGACAACATATGATCATTTACCAATGTTATCTTGGCTTTGGCAGAGAAATTTCTGATTCTCTCCAATATCCTACTTGATATTCCAGCTATCGGTTGCCAATTAATTAGTTATTTTATGCCTCACTTAAAAAGACTGCTAGTTGATTTCGAAAACATTTGGGAAACTATGATGTATTTGGTATAAAAATCTTCCTTTTAAATGTCATTTTAAATCTCATCCCAGCAGAAAATTTATAATGGCTTGGGCAATCGTTACTTTAATGCAAAAGTGTTGAAATAATATGGAATATGTGTTTTAAGTTAGAACCCAAAGTCTAGGCTCTTATAATTGTCTTAAAAGTTGAGGCAAATTCATAAATATTTTTTTTAAATATTTCATGATTCTGCTTTAATTTTTAAGTCAAGTGAGTATTAATGGCATTTGTTTGTAGAGTAAGTACTAATGGTATTTGTTTGTATTTATTAAAATTTAATTATATATTGGAGGACACACATGAAAGAGAAGATAAGGATGTAGCTAATTCAAATCAAATGATTGTCAGGTCAGGTCCTTGAATGCAAATGGATAGAATTAAAGTTGAATGCTTTTACAACTATGAGCTTAGCCATCTCGTTTCATCCCTATTTTGTCCTTCCATTTTAATCTATTTATATTAAAAAGGCTCCTACCTCACAAAGGTGTCATTTTTCGTTTTTTCATAGTAACATAGATCTATTTTATCTAGAAAATGACAAAAGAAAAGGAAATTTTTTGTTATTTCTCCCAGTACTTTGTAGAAGAGCTACATATAGGCTGGCGTGGGCAGTTGCTCACACGAGCAACTAAAATTTTATTTATTTTTATATAGATTTCTTACAATTGTTTACTTATTTATATATGTTGTGCTTTTTTAAAATTGAGAATTTTTATAACAATGTTTTATAGCGAAAAAATTCTAGCTCCGTCACTACCAGTACTCCATCGAGTTGGACTTAATCGGACCCAAACTCTACACAGTGCACCTGTCAATTGAAACATCGCATACTTCACCATTTGTGACGACCAGACTTTCACCAGCTCAGCTTCCCCACTTGAGGACATGATTTGTTTTTCTTCCTTCCAAAGTGCACTCACAAATTGTTCTTCAGTTCCGTCTAATGTTTGATGGACATCTGTCTTACGTGGTGAGTTTAGTGTTCCAGCTGCCAAACACCCCGTGAGGACGTGTCGTCATTTGTATTGATTGGTGGCTCAAAATTGATCGATGTTGAAAATGAACCCCATTATTGAGATTAATTACATGAATTAAATATGTGGTGATGCAATGTCCTAGACCTGACTCCATGTTTCAATCTTTTCGGCTAACTTGCACGCTTCTTACTCTAAACATAAATGTTGTGATTAAACCTTCTTCTACCTGTTCTGCTAATTTTGATTCCATGCGGTGCTTGACGATGCGAAGAGCCAATAAATTCGATAAAATGGTGCAATTCAATACTTCGAAATCATATACAAGTTTTTAAGTTGGTCGCTTCAATTATTATGATTGTTTGAAGCATGTCACAATAGTAGAACGACTCAGTAGAATATTCTTAGCTTGCAAGAATAAACATAGTAATGGTTAAAATTTTTGAGAGAAAAATGACTCAAAAAATGTCGGTGCGATGTCGTTCTCGCCCTGTCAACCATGTGCATTAATCTGTATGATTAACACATTAAAGTGTGTGTCTATTACTGGTTGACCCAATTTATGCACTTATCTGCAGTAATTAATTAACAGTTAATATCAGTTATTTTTACGTGTCATTAAATAATAATAATAATGATAACGTTAAGAGAAGAAATACTAATGACCTTTATGATGAACATATTAAAAAAGAAAAGGAAAGGACGTTCATATGAAAAGTGCCGTTTAACAATCACATGATGTATATTCCCTTTTTGCCGATTAAATTGCGTTTGATGCGACGGGGAGAGTGGGAGACCACCTGCGTCCAATCAATCAATTACGGTTTCCATCTCCCCTACCTAACCCATTCCACTCACGAGCTAGCTAAACGAACGAGTGGCGTTGTAGGCCGATTTATTAATTCAGCCGAATTTATTTTCTTAAAAATTAAAATAATTTTGATAAAAATAAACATTTGTATAAAATTAATTAAAAATAAAAGTACGTTATATATTTATTTGCAAAAAATATTTAAAACTTGACTTGCGACACTCTTGTGAACTGGGGAATAAAATTGAATAGGTTTATTGCCCTCTTTCTCTCATGCCTGCGCCTAAATTTAAGTGCAATGTAGAACTATGTGTTGTACTTGAATATATCAGACGTGTAATATGTGACTTTCTTGTCTGAAACTTAAACTTAAGAGGGAAATAATAAGAAAGAAATCATGTTTTTCTATTGCATAGAAAACGTAAACTTCATACAGATCCAAAAGTTATCGATCTGGACTCATCTAGATCGCCTGAATTTCACATTTTATTCCAGTGCATAGTAAACTTCATAGAGATCCAAAAGTTAACGGTCTGTCTGGACTCACCTAGATCGCCTGAATTTCACATTGTATTCAAGTGCATAGTAATTCTCTTCTCTCTCTCTCTCTCTCTCTCTCTCTCTCTCTCTATATATATATATATATATATATATATATATATATATATATATATATATAGACATCCTAACATGAGTCAGACCATTTAGTCTTTTGTATAATCTAACTTTACAAGTTTAGCCGAGTCGTCTTTTAGGTTTAGGTGCATTACTTGAGCAATTATGGAGAAAAAAAAGGATTCTCATAATTAAACCAGAAAAATTAAGATTTTTGTTAGACGAGTTTGAACTATTGCATTTTGAGAACAAATATCAATCATAGGCATATTAGCATTGCCCAAATTAAGTTGAAAACATATTTAAACATGTCAATTGAGGTGTCTCGCTTTTGTATGTAAGCTAAGTTGTTAGGGTGTTTAGGAGCAATCAAGTATATGTGTGTGTATGAATGCGTGCATGTGTATGTGTGTGTAACACCCCAGAAGTTTAGTCCTGTATCGAAGATTGTGAGGAATCTTCAAAGGCTTATAATGGGAGGCTATTAATGAGATGATTGTCCTGGTTCCTAGCCTTTTTAGGATTGGAACCGAAATTGCTAGGGGGCGGGTTGGGATCCGTCGAACCAGGGGCCCGAACCCGGGAGTGGGTCGGGTTGTTACTTTGGTATCAGAGCACAGTGTCTAGAGTCCATGTCCAATGCCAATGTCGATCACAAGCAGAGGAAGTGTTATCCAAACCTGTTAAAGAAGGGTGTTTAGATTTCGACGTAAAAATTGAGTTTCATATTTTTGTGGTAGTTTTAATAAAGTGCTTTATGTATTCATAATTATTTTCTCTGTGCGGTGTAGTTCAATGGCACGCACTAGAGGAGGGAGTGTTAGTGGAGGAAGGAGAACTCCTCGCAACAATGGAAACCGGAACACAGAGGCTCATCCTACTGGACCTAGGACGCCTGGCAGAAACATCCAACAACAACAGACATTCATCATGAACACTTTGCAGATGATGACAGGATTGATGTATGGCCTGACGCAGAATACATCTTCAGGAGGAACAAGTACGGATACAAACAGAACGACTAATGGTGAGGCAAGGGGAGTAACTCACCAACAGTTTATGAACTTGCACCCTCCGACGTTCCATGGGAAAGGCACAGCTGATGATGCTGAACAGTGGATAATAGAAACTGAGGAAATCTTTTCTACCCTGGAAGTGCCTGACAACAAGAAGGTTCGATATGGAACTTTTATGCTAAAAGGAGATGCTAAGGAATGGTGGCGGACTCAACGGGAATTGAAGTTCGCAAATCACGAAGCGACTTGGGCAGAATTCAAGGAAGCCTTCACACATGCCTATATCCCAACTTTCACACGGGAGAAACGCATGCAAGAATTCTTGGAGCTTCAGCAAGGGAGTTTGAGTTTGCATGAGTACGTCGTCAAATTCAGACATCTGGAAAAATATTGCCTACATGTGTATACTACTGATGCGGACCGAGCAAATAAGTTCGTCAGAGGACTTAAAGACGGGTTGCAGAACCAAGTAATTAGTAGTCGTCCGAGGGATCTAGACGACGCTATCGACATGGCCACACGTCTTGAGGAAGGCTGGAACAGGATGCAAGGGACAGATAGGAAGAGTGAATCTCTGCGACCCAGGTCGGGACCTGACATGTTTAAGAGAAGGCGCAGTGACAGGGGAAACCAATGGGACAGATTCAAGAGACAGAGGCCATCGACATCCAGGGGGGACAGTGAATGCCCCAAGTGTCATCGCCAACATCCTGGTAAACCATGTTACAGAGATATCGGAGCATGTCTTTACTGTGGAGCACAAGGTCATTTTATTCGTGAGTGCCCAAAGAAGAAAGAGGTAGAGCAGAGGCGTAGTGCAACCAATCAGCCAGCAGAAAAGAAGGTACCTGGCAGAGTTTACGCGACCACGGTTGAAGAGTTGAAACCTACTGACGTAATTGAAGGTACCCTTCTTGTACAATCTCATTGGGCTCATGTTTTGTTTGATTCTGGAGCATCGCATTCTTTTGTTGCTAAGAGTTTTGCTGAACTTTTAAAGTTAGAAAGAAAGAATATGCCTTATCAATTGTTAGTCGCTACACCTATGGGAAACAAAGACACATGCAGAACGTATTTAGAAAATGTGAAAATAGAAATACATGAACATTTATTACCAGCACAGTTAGTGGTAATGAATATGTTGGGGTATGACGTAATCCTAGGAATGGATTGGTTATACCATCACTACGCAACGATAGATTGCAGAAAAAAGAAGCTGAAGATTCAGTTGGAGAATGGTCAAAGGATCGAATTTAGGGTAAAAACACCCCAAGATCAAAGAAAGTTAGTTGTCTCAGCAGTTAAGGCAAGGAAATACATGGAAAATGGGTGCACTGCATATTTGGTTAGCATGGACGCAATCGAGCAGAAATTAAAACCCATTAGTGAGGTGCATACGGTGAAGGACTATGCAGACGTGTTTCCTGAAGATTTACCTGGATTACCTCCTGTACGAGAGGTGGAGTTTGGCATCGAATTGATACCAGGAACTGCACCTATTTCTAAGGCTCCATACAGAATGGCACCAGCAGAACTAGAAGAATTAAAGAAACAGATCCAAGATTTGGCCAGCAAAGGATTTATTCGTCCAAGTGTGTCACCTTGGGGAGCACCGGTCTTGTTTGTAAAGAAAAAAGATGGGTCAATGCGGTTGTGTATTGACTATCGCATGTTGAATCAGGTTACAATCAAGAACAAATATCCATTGCCTAGAATCGAAGATTTATTCGATCAATTAAAGGAAGCAAAGGTGTTTTCTAAGATAGACTTGAGGTCGGGATACCATCAATTGCGAATTAAGGAAGAAGATATTCCCAAAACAGCATTTCGCACACGTTATGGGCATTATGAGTTTCGAGTGATGCCTTTTGGACTCACAAATGCCCCAGCAGCTTTTATGGGTCTCATGAATCGGATATTTCATGAGTACTTAGACCGATTCGTTATAGTATTCATTGATGATGTGCTAGTATACTCCGATTGTGAAGCGATGCATGCGGCACATCTCGAGTTAGTGATGAGGATTTTGAGAGAAAATCAACTGTATGCCAAATATTCCAAGTGTGAGTTTTGGCTTGACAAAGTGAATTTCTTGGGACATGTAATATCTAAGGAGGGAGTGGCAGTTGATCCGGCCAAAGTGGAAGCTGTACAACAATGGAATGCGCCAACTAATGTGTCAGAAATCAGAAGTTTTCTTGGCTTGGCAGGTTACTACAGAAAGTTCATCAAGGATTTTTCGAAGATTGCAACTCCATTGACTAAACTGTTACGGAAAGGAGTGAAATTTACGTGGACAGAGGATTGTCAGAAGAGTTTTCAGATGTTGAAAGACAGTTTGACTAGTGCCCCAATTCTAACACTGCCAAATGGGAGGAAAGGATTTGTGGTGTATACCGATGCTTCGGGAACAGGATATGGAGCGGTGCTTATGCAAAAGGACAATGTTATAGCTTATGCCTCTAGACAACTAAAACAACACGAGAAGAACTATCCAACACATGATTTGGAATTAGGAGCGGTGGTGTTTGCACTAAAAATATGGAGACATTACCTATATGGTGTGGAATTTGAAGTATTTTCTGACCATAAATCCCTCAAATATTTGTTCTCACAGAAAGAATTAAACCTAAGACAAAGAAGATGGCTGGAATATCTCAAAGATTACGACTTTGAAATAAAGTATCATCCAGGAAAGGCCAATGTGGTAGCCGATGCACTCAGCAGAAAGACGACTGCTAAAGCTAGTGGACTATTAATGCAGACATGGAATTTGGTGGAAGACTTGGAAAAATGGCATCCATTGCGAGATGATAATGGAAAGGTGAAGTGTGCAGGAATAATTCGAGATAGCTTCCTTGATGAGATTATTGAGAAACAAAAACAGAGCCCGG
Organism: Nymphaea colorata; assembly: GCF_008831285.2. Lineage (NCBI taxonomy): Eukaryota > Viridiplantae > Streptophyta > Magnoliopsida > Nymphaeales > Nymphaeaceae > Nymphaea > Nymphaea colorata. The sequence continues at coordinate 1,432,479 of NC_045140.1, forward strand.
AATATGCGAAGTTGAAACTTGAGTGTCACAAGAAAGAAGAAACTCCTTATTTGGAGGACGAGGATGGATCCGTGTGGTTCAATGGTAGATTGTGGGTTCCGAATGATCCTGAAGTGAAGAACAAGTTATTAGAAGAGGCACACAAGACAAGATACACCATACATCCAGGAAGCACAAAGATGTATCAAAATTTAAGGATAAACTTCTGGTGGCCAGGAATGAAGAAAGAGATTGCTGAGTTCGTCTCACGATGCTTGGTGTGTCAACAGGTTAAAGTGGAACATCAGAAACCAGGTGGATTGATGCAACAGATAGAAATTCCTCAATGGAAATGGGAAGACATCACCATGGACTTTGTAGTGGGGTTACCACGTACTCGACGACAACACGATGCTATTTGGGTAGTGGTTGACCGCCTAACAAAATCTGCACATTTTCTTCCGATCAAGATTTCACAATCACTAGAAAGTCTGGCAGATTTGTATGTGGATGAAATTGTGAGACTTCATGGAATCCCTAAATCAATAATCTCTGACAGAGATCCAAGATTTACATCTAAGTTTTGGGGAAGGTTACAGGAAGCATTGGGAACAAAATTGAAACTGAGTACAGCATTTCATCCGCAAACAGATGGACAGTCTGAGCGAACCATCCAGACTCTTGAAGATATGTTAAGGGCTTGTGTTTTGCAATGGAAGGGTGAATGGGACAAACATGTGAAGTTGGCTGAATTTGCCTACAACAACAGCTATCACTCTAGCATTGGAATGGCTCCGTTTGAAGCTCTTTATGGCCGACCTTGTAGATCACCATCATGTTGGACAGAGATAGGAGACAACAAGATTGAGGATCCTTTGGTGATTCAACACTACACTGATCAAGTCAATATGATTAGAAAGAAACTTTTGGCTGCTCAGAGTCGACAAAAGAGTTATGCAGACCAACGACGAAGAGAGTTGGCTTTTGAAGCAGGAGATCATGTCTTTGTCAAGATATCACCCACCAAAAGTGTTTTTCGATTCGGAAAGAAGGGAAAATTGAGCCCAAGATACATTGGTCCATTCGAGATTTTGGAAAAAGTTGGAGAGGTTGCATATCGAATTGCACTTCCACCGCAGTATAGTCATGTTCATCCAGTATTTCACGTGTCGATGTTAAGGAAGTATGTACCTGATCCTTCGCATGTGATAGACTATGAAGAAGTCGATTTGCAAGAGGACTTGACAACCGAGGAAAAGCCGTTTCGAATCATAGACCGAAAGGAGCATGTATTGCGAAAGAAGACAATCCCACTAGTTCAAGTGGAATGGCAGCATCATGGCATCAAAGAATGCACGTGGGAGCCAGAAGAAGACATGAGAAAGAGTTACCCTCAATTGTTTCAATAAGGTACGCTCAAATTTCGAGGACGAAATTTCTTTGTAGGGGGGGAGGATGTAAAACCCACGACGTTAATCCTTCCGTTTTCTTTTGAAACTGCCCATTTTCATTATAAAAGGAATAATATGGAAAGAAGACGAATGATTTTCTAACTGAAAAGAATTAAAGCGATGAGAAAGGAAATCAAGAGGCCGTTTCCTTTCTTGTGAGAAACTGAAAAGAAAAAAACGGATGACAATTAAGAAGGCCTGTAGAGGGTTATTTAACCCCATGTTTCAGAAAATGATCATTTCTTTTACTGCATTCACAGAGGAAAAAGCTCAACGGCAAAGACTTTGAGAGAAAGAGGGAGAAGGTGAGGAAGAGATCCTCATTTGTGTTGCTAGAAAGGAACGAGAAGCAAAAAGAGGTTGCTGCTGGAAATCAATCTCGATTAGAAGGTATGGGGATTTTCAGCCATGATTGAAGCATGAAGCCATGTATTTTGATCTCTTATGGATACCTATATACTTAGAAGATGAATCCATGTAGAGAAATTTCAGTCATAAACGTGAAGCCTCTGTATTTTGGTTTTCTGTACGTATGCTACTTATGTTCATCCGTGAGAACCCTAAAACTGAGTATGAATTTCTATGTTATGGGCTTCGTTCAAGGATTTGACCAAACCGCATGAAAGTTATGACCGGAGGCATGTTAGTCTTTGTTAGGTTTTGGAACCTCTCGGATGTTCATGTGATGTTGTTTCTCTTTTCTGATTTTTTTTAAAAGAGAGCATGTTAGATATGAAGGTGGAGCATGTCGTTCTATGTTGCTACGTTGTTTCTTCTTGTAGTTATTTCATTCATGAGAAATCAAGACTAGAGTAACATAGCAGATATCTCTGAGATGAAGGAGACGTTAGAGAAATCAAACCAACTTCAATAAAATTATATACAGAACCCTCACGGAGGGTTTGACCATGGAATTTGATATATAGAATGTCAGTGGGAAGACTCTATTGTCCAGAACGACGTCGACAGAGGGCAACGCCTGCTCTGCTCGACATACAATAAAGGAAAAACCAACATACAGAAAGGAGGAAAGGAAGGAAACACAATGAGTTTGCCAACGAATAGAGGCAATCGCCCAACCAATTGGAAAACCAGCCATTGTTCCTCACGCTGGTTGAGTAAAGGTGAAACGCAGCGTCCTCCTCCTACCGTTTCTCTTCGTTGATGGTTCATCCCCGTCGCAGCGAAGGTGGAGACTAAGAGCCATTGAAGCATCGGCTCTTGGGCAGACTGCCTTCCCCACGCTGGTGCAAAATGAGGGCAGAGGAAGCGGCGATTTTTAGGAGGGAAATGTCGGACGGTCGGTGGGCGGCGCCATAGGACCCGAGCGTTGGAGCTCGCGAGAGGAAGGCGCTCCTCTCTCTCTGGTTTGTTCCCCCCTTTGAACAAGGAGGAAGATCCACCGCCGGGCGAGGAAGGTGCTGTTGTGAAGAGAGAAAGCCAACGAGAAAAAGAAGAGGAGCTCCCTTACGAAGAGAGAGAAAACGCGGGTGAGAAATGAAGAAAACGAGTGGGTTTCGTTTTTATAACAAGACTCAAAAATTACAAAGCGGGTCCACCTCTTAAGCAGAATTCACGAAAAGGCTGTTAAAATTTTTAATCATTCATGCCGCAACGTTTTTGCTAAAAACATCTTCAAAAAAAGGGGTCCGCAAAAGTTATTTTCTATAAGAACCAAAGAACTCTTTCGAAATTGTGAATCAGTACCCTTTGAATTCTTAAAATTGTCAAAAGAGGGTTTTTATAAATTGGTTTGCAATTTCGATGGAAAAACCGTAATTTTATGTATTATTGCTCTGTGGTACCTTTTGTATTATTTAAATTTCAGGAATAGGGGTATTGAACCCCCTTGTTTTGAAATGGTGATTGTTGTGTTTAGTCTGGATGTGATATGCTCTATATTAGTGCACGTATTATCGATTTTGTTTTGGTGCCATTAAATTAAGATTTAAAATGGTTGAATTATTCTGTTTGAGAAACCGAGCCTGAGGGCGGTTTCTGAGAGGGGTATTAGACAAGGTCTAGTAAGGAGAAACCCTCACTTTTGAAATTCGAAGGCGAAACGTGGGCTTTGTGCGATGGTTTATGCGAGTGCGAGCTTTCTGTTTTACCCAGTGTTTGGTTTCGTCCCGGGAGGTAGTGGTCACACTCCTCTGGCTGTACTGGAGGGCCCACAGGGTATTGGGCGGCACAAGGGCTCGGGATTCTGTTCTGTTTCTGTTTGGGAGCGAGACTCCTGGTCTCTCCACCCGGGTTCCTAGAGAGACCATGCTGCTGCAGCGGCGATCTGGGATATTTCAGGAGGCTTCACTTCAGGTGCCCTCGATCCGTTGGATCGCCTGGTGAAGAGATGTTCTGTTCTGCCCGTGAGTGCCCACGGGGATTTCTGTTGCTCGGCACGATGACCATGACATTGTCAGAGAACTACGGTTGGAAGCCTACGAAAATTTGGAGGTTGTGCACACCTCATTCTGTCTTTGGTGATATGATATGTGTTAAGTTTTAGAAAACTTATGGATTGTAGTTTATAAGGCCTTTTTGGAATCGTTATACGAAATTAAACATTATTTTGGGCCATGTTTCATTCATGGCTGGATTTTCTCATACTCAGAGGAATTCTGACCTTTCTTTCTATCTCTACAGGTAGTCCTTGATAGATTTTGGCTTTGGAGTGACGACCTTGGTCTTGTGATGGACGGGCATTGGCATTCTGGACACTGCGTCGGTTTTGGGGACTTGTGTTTATTTTGGTTGTTTGGGTCCATATGTTTTATTTTAATACGGTGCATTTGTTTATGTTTTGGTCATGACTCAGTGTTGCTTCCGCTATGATTTATGTTAATAATAAAAAAAAAAAAAAAATTGTTGTCAAAAATTGGGTCGTGACAACTTTGGTATCAGAGCGGACGCGTGTGCCTTAAGGGGGGTGGATTGTAACACCTCAGAAGTTTAGTCCCGTATCGAAGATTGTGAGGGATCTTCAAGGGCTTATAAAGGGAGGCTTTAATGAGATGATTGTCCTGGTTCCTAGCCTTTTTAGGATTGGAACCGAAATTGCTAGGGGGCGGGTTGGGATCCGTCGAACCAGGGGCCTGAGCCCGGGAGTGGGTCAGGTTGTTATAGTGGTATCCGAGCAGTTTCAACACTCGGACCTGGGGTCCCACACGCGCAGACGCGTGTGCTTTAAGGGGGGTGGATTGTAACACCCCAGAAGTTTAGTCCTGTATCGAAGATTGTGAGGAATCTTCAAAGGCTTATAATGGGAGGCTATTAATGAGATGATTGTCCTGGTTCCTAGCCTTTTTAGGATTGGAACCGAAATTGCTAGGGGGCGGGTTGGGATCCGTCGAACCAGGGGCCCGAACCCGGGAGTGGGTCGGGTTGTTATAGTGTGTGTGTAAGAGAGAGAGAAAAATAACTACTATAGAAGCTTCTAAATTGCAGGCTAGTGAAATAACCACATGTTATGAAAAATAATCTCAGTTATTATTATTTTTCAGTAAAAAAATCATTTAAAAAATGAAGATGGGAGGGGCCAATTTTTCGCCGGAAAGGAACTTAAAAAATAAAATTGCATTCGGCAGTACCGGTTTCATCAACATGCCGATACACAGCAGGGCCGATACAGCACGATAATGAGAACGTGGTTGAGGAGGTGAGACGTGACGGATCGATGCCCTGCATATCATGACGCAACCATGACGGCAGCAGGTGAAAATGAAATGCACCTTGTTCTTGGCGTGAGTTGCTCTTTGAAGTCTCTTTTTGACTTTAATGAGCCCTCTAGTGGACGAGTTGGCTAATGCACCAGAATGTATGTCGGAACAGGGTGTTCGTTCCCCTTCCTTCTCCGGCTTCTAAGAACGTGAATCAGAAACCAGAATCTTGGTTCTTGTGGATCCTATTTTAGACTAGGACAGAGTGATTTGGTGCTTACTTACTTTTGATCATAAATGCGGTTGAGGTGGAGCGCCCCATCTATAGAACGCAATTCGCGACACTATTTTGATTGAGGTTTTGACCTACTGCTCACTCCATCAGTTTTGCTGCTTTATTCAGTTGTGACTGTGGTGTTGCTTTACTGATGCAACCCTTCATGCACAGATAAAGTTCACGCTAGCACTCGACTGTTGCAGAATCAGATGAACCACAGAAAAGAAAACGAGTTTTTGAAAAAGAGCATTAATTAGTTGACCTAACCTTTGGGCAAACCTTTTGTTTTGCATAGGGAAGGCGTCGCCTCCCCCGTTCCGGCGACATTTCCGGTGCCGTGGAGGGGCTGTGCGGTGGTGGCAGGGTGTCGCTGGACTCCCTGCCTTTTTCTTTTAACCTTTCTTTCAACAACATCGGGCAGCTGATTAGGGCTGTTTACCAGCTGAGTTTGAGCCGAGTTGAGCGTCGAACTTCACTGAGCTCGAGCTCGAATTCAATTTCATTAGCTAGAGCTTGACTCAGTTTGAGTTCTTAAAACTTAAACTGGCTTCAATTAAACTCAAGCCTAAGAGCCAGGTCAAACATTTCATCAAATATATATATATATATATACTCTCTCTTCATGTTCTCTCACTCTCATCATCTTTGACCAGTGGCTGGCTCTCCCTTCAAGAAGTTGGGAGAGACGTCATATTTGGTGTCCCTAAATAATAGAAAAAAAACAGAGCCATCATTCAATTTATCTCTTTTTTTATTTTTCCTTTTTTTTTCTTTATCTTTCTTGATATATGTATATATATAATAAAAATTTCACGATTTGCGATTTTTACAATGAATGGTTTACAAAAAGTCAATCTGCCGCACAACCACGAAAAGTGACTTGAGTGATGCACTGTTTAGGTTTGGGGAATGCGGTCATAATCATAATGTTGAAAAAAGGAGCGGCGAAAGTTTCACCACAAACATCTGTAAAATTGCATTGCGATTTCCCGAAATAAGCGGGGAAATCTGAGGCGTCGCGAAAGTTGAAGGGGTGAGCGAAACACGAGACGGTCGGCTACCGGAGCCGGAGGCAAATAGGAGGAAGGATTTGGTTAGGGTTGTAAACAGCTAAGATGCAGGTGGATCCAAGCTCCGTTGAATTGAATTCAACTGGACGAATCGTCTTCAGACCTCAAATTTAGACTTCATTTTTAAATAATCATGTCAGATACTTACCATACGATTTCAATCAGATGTCTGTCGGAACTATGAAACCGCATTGGGAATTTAAGTTCAGTTGGCAATTTGCTTTACAAGATTCGACTAAATTAAATAAATTCGAAAGTAAATGGTAACAAAGTATACCTCAAATCCGTTTGCATCCCCAAATCTGATGGATGGTGGTTTGCGATGGCCCCCCTTTTCTTTGCTTTCATCTTTTTTGACCATGGGAGTTGGTGGGGAAAGAAGGGCTGCAATTTTGAATTCAGCGTGATCGAGGTGACGATTTGGGTGGCGGTGAGCTTAACGTCGACAGATCGCGCGTGGACCAACAATGCGTTTGTGCGAAAGCCCTCACCTGAACACTTACGTGGTGTGGGAGTGTGTGTCTGTTGAAATATATATATTTTTGGGGAGCTGGCTGATTTATATATATATATATATATAGTAACACATAAAAACCAGACCTTTTAATGTACGTTAAAAGGTATTTTAAATAGAATGTGAATTTTTATGTGTTTATAAACACTGATTAATATAAATTATGTTTTAGTTCAAGTTATTTTGTAAAAAAAAAAAAAATCTTTCTACCATCAAAGTATTGATGTTATAATAGCCATTCATTGTTTGATCATTAAAAAAATAATATGTAAATAAGAAAACACCCAACTTAATATATGTTTCTCACTAAATCACTAGATGTTAAGATCATATGTATAAGATTAGATTGTAAAAAAATAATTTAATAATTCATTTTCATGGGTCTGGTTTTTTGTCGCTTAGTTAACTATATATATATATATATATATATATATAGCCGAGAGAGAGAGACCCTTGGATACTAGATCCCTAAGGAATAATCTTGGTCATTTTTAAAACAAATGATGAAATAAAAACTTTAAAAGATATCGCCTTGCCTATGTCTTGCAATTCAAAAGAGTTGCAAGCCAGGGCCAAGGGAAGAGATCGGCAGGGGCTTTGGTCCAACCTCAAATTTTAAAAACTTTAAAAATTTTTACGTAAATGTAAAAAATTTTAGTTATATATATAATTTAAAACTTTCTATTTCGGCCCTTGTTAAAAGTTTGGTTCATGCGACAAAAAAATTCCTGGCCCCGCCCCCGGTTGCAAGGAAACCAAGTTTTGTCCCGACTCTTTGGCCAAGTCAGTAGGGAGTGTTTTCTATGTAAGTAAAGTGGTTTTTCAATGCAGCCAAGAAGATTCCTGAAAGTAGCTTTGGCAATTTTCCATCCTAAGAGAGGACCACCTAGAAGCCCTGGACCTGATGTGATGAGGGGATCTACTGGTGCAGTTATGTAGTAACAAATAAAGAATGCGTATGACTTTTAGTATTGAGCCCCAAGCGATGGAGAGGAACATCCAAGTTCCAAATAATTGCAGGCTCCTCTCTTACTGTACTCTTTATGGCTTTTCTCTCTTAGCAATTGATGAAGGTGGTTCTTCCCCCAGTGGGGTTGCAGTAATGAAATGCGTCTTTATCTTTGTGTCTTTGCAGAAAGCATCAAACACCCAACTAGTCCACAATTTTTCCTTTTGTGTACTAATGCTTTTTACCCAAGCAAGCTCCCTCAACAAAAGGAGAGTTTACCATGTCTCTATTTTTCATCTGCAACTTTCCTCAATCAGCGGCTGCTCGGATCTTTGAAAGCATGGAAGTCTGCGCACTATCAATCATAAATAACTATGGTGTATTATTAACCTCAATTTATCAACTTAATTAGATGGTTAGCTACATCTAAAATACTTTCATTTAGAAAAGGTATATCATTGTTCCTTTCTAGTTGTACAGATTAAGAGCATCGGATTTTTTCAAAAGTACTCATATTTGGTAGTTCTTACATTTCATGAACTATATATGTGTGTGAAAACTACTTTTACTTTCCTCACTCTTGAGTATTTATGATGAATGAATGCCTGTGCCTTTGGAGAAGTTGAAAATGGACCCTTTTTGCACTGCTTTTGGCTTCCCTTTTGGGATATCTTTTCAACAATTCTATTTTTTTCCTTTTGCAAGTATCTTTCTTCCTTTCAAAAAGTTCAAGTCTTGTAGCTTCCCCTTTGGTTTCAAATGGTCTGAAAGATTAGAATGGCTAGAGGTTAGTAATAAAACGGCAAACATATGAAGAAGGAGGCTTCATCTTCCTGTGAGAGCTACAGTTTTCTTTTGTCGGCGGGACATGAAGCTGAGCCTAGGAAAAGGAAGTGCTGCAATGCTCTCAAGATGGGCTAAAATTGACAGATCCAAATTGAATTGCTGGCAAATTGATTATTTTCACCTGCCCATTTAAATATGGAACACTATTTATTTTCTACATTTCAAATTTACTTACAAATTTCTTTTATTTATATTTATTTATTTATTTATGAACAGTCCTACAGCATTGTTAAATTTGGCCAATTCACTGCATTTAAGAGCTGCCGTAATTAAGAAGCAGTCTCCTTTCCCCTGCACATTATGAAGCAGTAGTGGAGCTGTCAGCTCATCAAAAAATTCATTATAATGTGTTAACTTTACATTGTTATGAATCTAAATCTTGGCTCCGCCACTGATATGAAGCTACTTAAACCAGCAACCAGCGTTCACCAGCCATTGGGCCAAGGAGGCGATTTGATCGAGTCTCCTCTCTGGTTTTGAATCCGGTAATGTTTCTTTAATTTGGATAATTTAATCTAAGCTTCAAAGTTCTGATTCTGCGTGAACCGGTTCTGTGCTACGTTAGAATATCCCAGTTTATCCGGTTTTAGCCTGAACATGTGGGCGAATCTTGTTAACGTTTTCTTACACGTCAATGATTTGGCGATGCACCGCTGATCAATGTCTGTTTTGAGTGTCGAAACCGCAAAGAAAACGAACACCAATGTCCAGAATTCGCTATTGCCCAATAGCCGTGGAAATCGAAAGATCCAAGATTTTGTAGATTTCAGGAAATTCGACTGAGAGCGAGAGGATGAGAACAATGAGTTGGTCTAAAGCGTGACAGAGCTTCCAATTGCACCAATCACGGGTCAATTGATTGACGTCAGTAAATCCCATTTCAGAAGAAGAAGTTAACTCAGGTTTCCATCCAATCCAAACTCAACAGAAAGAATCTCCAACTTAACATATTAATTTATATTATCTTTCGGGGTTTGTATTTGTAGATATGATCGACGTGGGGCCGAGCTAGAAATTTTTCATCAGGAGTCGAATTAAAGTTTTTAAATTTTGACACTGATCCAAATATCATTTTTCAAAATTTTCATATAAAACAAATAAAATTTTTTAAATTTACATGCAAATTTAAAAAAAAAAAAAGATGGGGCCAAGACCTATGTGGAACCCCCCTTGGCTCCCCGTCGGCTGCCAGCCTGATCAGCTACACTCTATCCTCTCGAAGAAGGGGCTTCAAAGATGAGTTCAAACAATTAGAATTTACAAGTTAAAGAATAAAAATCATTCTAATTTCAATTTATGGACCAAATTGTATAATGTACAATTTTTTTGCTGGAGGGAGCAACGAAAAATGGGTTGGCAGCCTAAATTCTCTTTCACCTTCGTACACGCAAATTAAACCGTTTGTTTAACGTGTAATAATAACTAAATTAAATTATTGGTTAAAACAATGAATAATATCCAAAACTCTTTTTTTTTAAATCACAAAAATTGCAGGCGTCATTTGATTTTAGCAATTTTACTCCCAACAATTCCATCCCAAATCAGATTATCTCAATCTTTTTTAATTCTTTAGGGTATTGTGTATCCATGTATGGGAATCTAGGTTTCAAAACAAAATGCTAAATGGTACCCTATATTATGTTTGTTTTTTTATTCAAGAAAAAGGTGAGGAATTTTAAAGAAATAAACATAGTAAGAACACTAACGTGGATGGCAAAATTGTGCATTTGCATATATAATTCATTTTTTTTTAATTTTAATAAATGCAACAATCAGTGGCCCATGCACATAGTGTTACTGTGTTCGTGTGGCCATGCCAGTCCACATAAATTTAAATATTTTTATATTAATACCTTATAATTATTTCTTTATTTAAATATTGACTGCTCCATAGAAAGATTTTGCTGCATTATTAATGAGATTCAGGCAAAAAATTTGCGGCTCCGCAATTGATAACTTACAAAGAGTTTGATGAGGTTGGCCGAATTTGCATAGTTTGATGGACGTGTTATTAAGCTTCTTTGAAAATCCCAAAACCCAATTATTGAAAATGCATCAAATTTTGTGGGCTTAAAAAGACGTGCTTTTCCATTGGAAAAACGCAATAGAATAGTCAATTCATCAGTTTCCGAATGTTGAAACCATCTATGCCATTGGGTCGGGCCAAAATATCCAGTTTGTCTATATCCTAACTAGATTGGATGTAGAAGGGAATTGTAAGGAATATACGTATGTAAAATCTCCCCATTTTTTTTTATAGAAAAAGAGCTTAAGTTACTTAATTTACCACAAATATGAGTATTCTAACATCTTCAAAGCTCGTTGATCCCTAATGCTTCAATTTTAACACTTGAAAATTACAAATTTATTTGCTACAGAATAATCTAAAGCTTCTCCACTACTGATAACGACAACCGGTAAGTGTGGGCAACAGCCCAATACCGAATGAGTAGTCAGGTAGCGAAGCCAGCCGGTGATGGGCTAAGCTTGGGCTGGCTATTTGACATTTGGATCGGCCTAATGAAATAATTTATGGTGTGGGACTGGCCTGAGCTGGGTACTGCGGCTTGGCCTAGCCCGATATATGTATTTAAAAAACATCTCTATAAATTTTTTATTTTGTTCTCTCTTTCTTTCTCTCTCTCTCTCTCTCTCTCTCTCTCTATATATATATATATATATATATATATATATATATATTCATGTGTTGCCGACAAACAAACTTTTGCCGATGACTCTCTTAAAAACTTTTGATGTGCCATTGATGGCTCTCTTACAAACACTTGATACATCTATTTGTGCTTTAAAAAATAAAATGTTAAAAGTTTCAAATAAAGGTAATCATCCAAGTACATGACCGGTATGAAGTTGATGGTTTAACCCAACCCAATAACTAAGCAGATTAGGTTTAAACTGCCACTAAAGGCTTTGGGTATGGGAGGAGTAGGCGGAGTTGTGACCCTTATCTTGATCTATAGTCCATGATTAGAGAAAATATCATATGATCCTCCAAACCCGACGATCGATGGGTTCAATATGGATCCAACAATAGAAAGATTGAACGCTTTAATTTTAAAGAGAATATTTTAATTTTAGATCTCGCTTGCAAACTGCATAGCATGCGTATGTACATGTTGATATATGCAAATACATAGGAGCCTCATTCTTTAGTTGGTTCGGCTCAATCCTTTTATTTAGCAAAAGATTGGGCCAAGTTTAATTTCAATTGGTGGAAAGAAGGGGAATCAGAATCACTGAATTACAAGACCAGCCTGACACTTATGGTTCTTCGTATTAAACATCTTCCCATGGCAACAATCACAGTATATAAATAAATTAAGCATGAAATCGAAAAAAAAAAAAGAGTTTTGAGATCAAAAGTCTCAACTAGTATTAAAAGGAAAAAGGAAAGGAAAGAACCATTAAATTTTTATCAAAAGAAATGTCCTTGCCTTAAGTTTGACGTTAAAGAAAAGGGAGAAAGCATGCATATGATTAAAAGCATAGGCAGATGCAAGAAATCAGCACTTACCATGCAAAATTTCAAAAAGCGTCACACGTTATTTTTCGTTTGATTTTAAATATCATTCTTATTTAAAGGTAAATTAAAGCAACTGTGGTAGCCTGAACTGGTCATTGGGGAGAGCCCCCCTCAAAAGCCAGCCATTAATAGTAAGAACACTTTTTTTGGTGAGTTGGAAGAATATTCCATCCCGTAGTAAGCTGTCAAACCACTCATCTTTCTCTAGGGTTTAAGGCTGCTTTCGGGTTTAAAATAACGATCAAAATGCCACCCATTTCACACCTATCAAACGCCCATGAGTCTCTCCCTCTTATGCCTAAATTTCAAAGACGACTTATTCAAATGTAGAACAATTGGTAGATAATAAGTCTATTGACACCTTTGGCTAGTAAGATTCAATGTTTGATTATCACTAAATAAATCATATTGAACAAATTAAATAAGTCATATTAAGCCAAATTCATGTTTCCAAATTAGGTTGCTCACTTCATCACTTCTATGCTTTCTTTAATATTAAATATCTCTCTCTCTTTCTCTCTCTCACTACACACACATGTATATATATATATATATATATATATATATATATATATTGGGTTTAGACAAAAAGTCGTCCAACCTCTCACAATATACCTTTGATGCAATACATTGAATAGCCGCAATTGGATGAAACTCAAAATGGCAGAGGATTCCAACTATATATATATATATATATATATATATATATATATATATATGTGTGTGTGTGTGTGTGTAATTTGTGAATTTCTCCAATTGGGTTTAGACCAAAAGTCGTCTAACCTCTCACAATATACCATTTGATGCAATACATTGCATAGTCGTGATTGGATGAAACTCAAAATGGTAGAGGATTCCAACTATATATATGTATATGAAGCAATTATTTATTAATAGCTACGATGGCAAGTATGCAACCATACATCAGCTGACCACACTCTTTTATCATTCACGAGATGAGCACTAAAAAACAATGTTGAAAATGGGAGATGAACGTTCGACTTGCACATTTCGCGTGTATGAGTATCAATTAAAAAAGTGCATCGCGAACCACTTAAGTTACGAGCACAAATTACTTCACTCGGAATTTCCATTAAAAATATTTTAGAGAAAATATCAACATGCTATTAATTTAGTGCGGATAATACTTTAATTCAAGTTGTTTTCACAAAAGCAAATGATCTTTTAGTTTGGTATGTAAGAGTCAATGTTTTTTCGGTGAGTGAATGCAAATCTAACACAAGAAAGGACCGACTTAAGTATCTTTCTTATTGACTCGCCATTACAAAGACTTATATTTATAATTTACGTGGTCTCTGGCGCACCCTTTTCTCTTTCTTAAAAAGGTAAATATAGAGATACGATTTGCATGTTTAAAATCATGCAAATTAGCATAAAGAACATACTTTAACATGCAAGCATAAGATCAAATTTAAATCCCTAAAAATCTTACGTACGCACATGAAACTATTTTTTGTATATGTATAATACTTCGGACTGACATTTCCATATATAAAGTAAAATCTAGAACAAATAAATATTAATCCGAGATCTAGAAACGAATAGTTGTTGAAAATGAACGCCTAAGTATTTATCCTCCTTTTTGACATGTAAATGTTGCTACCCACATGTAAGGTCATTGAAACCACATGTTTTTTGTGAAAATATAGTAAAACCCTTTATAGATATTCTCTTTTAGCGATGGGATGGGAATCAAGTTTGATCGACCGGAGCATGGTCAGTTGAAGCTGGATTTGTTTATGCAATAGAATTCATTTGTTAACTCGAACACTTGTGCTGAAACCCAACCTGAACCGACCGGACCAGGGTACGGCAACCCAAACCCAGATACCCCGGTTCACGGTCTCCCACCCCTGTCGGTTGGCACGTGTGGGGCGACCCGTTACGGAGCCATGAATGAGCCCACCGACCGCCCCGTTTCCCACACGGTCGACGTCCTGCCACCCGTGTGTGCGCGAGTTCTGATTGGTCCGATGAGATGTCCCACACACCGGGGAGGGGCAATCAATCCGGTCCCGCCCGTGGAGCCAGGAGGGCAATTCGGGGAAGGAGGCAGGGAATGGAGGGAAGGAGGAGTGATCAGCGTGGCTAATGGCGATAACTAATTGGAGTTTACCATAATTAGGGAGAGGGGGGAGGAGGAGGAGCCGAGAGGAACCAACGTCTAGTTTTTTGTCTTCCATGGTGGAAAAAGGTTTCAGTGCCAGAAACGCCCCTCCTTGTCCTTTTGGGAGCCTGCCCTTTTATCCTCCCCTCTCCCCACCGTCTCTCCTTCTCTCTCACAGGCATTGGTGGTACTAAAAGCCATCACAGACGTAATACGTGTGAATGTGCATTTGAGTGAGAGTCTCTAGATCTGGTTCTTGGGGGGCTTGGAGGAACAGGGAATGGTTTTTGGGAAGATGGGTGGCTTCTGATTGATGGGTTGTGCCCTTTCTTTATTCCTATAGGGTGGTCAGTGGTGGTCTTGTCTCTTCTTTTTCTCTTTCTTTATTTTTTTTTTCTGCATCTGTTTCTTGTTGAGTTGAGTTCTGCTTCCTCTTCTCTTCTTCTTTGTTATCGAGTTTTTTTAGATTTTTTTTTTTTTTTTTTGTTTTGAACTTGGGTTTGCATGGTGCGGAAATTTGTGTTTGTTTGGTGAAGCCCTTTGTTTAGGTTGGGAGTTTTGAGGTGCGAGTTTTTGGTAATTGGATGTTTTCTATCTTGTTGTGATGGCTCTGCTGCCTTTGTTTTTTAATGTGTATGTGGGGTGGTTGTTGGGTTCCTTTCTGGTTTGATAGTTCTGATTGTGGCATGGATGTGGGTTTTGGGTGATCCTTTTTGGGGTTTGAGGAAGCCATTCAAGTCTTACTTCATTTGTTGGTTTTCTCTTGGAGGAAAGAAAGATTGATGGGAAGAAATGAGGACGATTCGGGGTGCTATTTTTTAACGTCATGTGATTTCAAAATTTCATCGTTCAGTCAATTATTCTTTTTCTCTTTTTCCTTTTCCGAATCTGGGGGCTTGCGATAATTGGGCGGTTAAGGGGAGCACATATAACGAATTCTGAGTTTTCACTTCACCATTTGCTAAGAAATTTGGGGATCCGGGGTGTTGAGATTTCCGATGGGTTTCGGCCGATCGTGATAAATGGTGTTTCTCAAAGGCGATGAGATGAAGGCTGAGAAACTCAAGAATGCAATGCTGTCTCGTTCGAGGTTTCAGATTTGGATGATTAGAGCCACCACCACCGTCCTGCTGTGGACTTGTGTGGTTCAACTGACAGCATTGGGCGACATTTGGGGCCCTAGATTGCTCAAGGGGTGGCCTTCTTGCTTCACTCAATCACAGGCAGACCATTCTCTGCACATCGAGAGCCGAAAAGTCGTTCTTCCTCCTAAAAGTAAGTAGCCCTTTTCTTCCTTCCTTGATCGTCACTTCTTATCCAATTTTCCCTCTATGTTATTTGTCGTTGTACCATGAAGAAATCGATTGGCTTTTTGCTCGTGAATTTGTATGTCTTGTTTTAATTGTGTCTGTTTCTTGTTTCCCTGAATGATTCAATTTCATCTTGCACCGAGGGAATTGCTCCATTTGGTTCACCTTCCGGTTACTTCTGGATGGATAGCGCAATTCACTTATGTATTTCCAAGTTGAAGAGCATTTTCATTAGACGGTTTGTCCGTTTTTGCTTGGTGTGAAATCGGTGATATCCTGAATTGTCTCTCTTGATTATATCCTAGGATATTACAAGAACAACGGCTACCTGATGGTTTCGTGCAATGGCGGTCTTAATCAGATGCGCTCTGCGGTTAGGCTTCCTTGATGTTTGTCTGTTGAGATTGAACTTTATATTTGCTGTTATTGCGAACTCATCTAGTTAAAATTGATAATTGTCTGATATACTGGAAACTGCAGATATGTGATATGGTTGCTGTTGCAAGATACATGAACGTAACGCTGATTGTGCCAGAGCTGGACAAAACCTCATTTTGGGCAGACCCAAGGTTGGACTGTGTTTCACCTTTCATTCCGATGACATCGCTGAACTATTCTCTGTAGCTGCCGTCCTCTTAACTTATATCGACTGATATGGATACATTTGCAGTGAATTCGAAGATATATTTGATGTGGATCATTTTATATCATCCTTGCGAGATGAAGTTCGAATTCTGAAGGAGCTCCCCCCAAGATTAAAGAGAGTATCTGAGCAAGGAACTCTTTTCTCCATGCCTCCTGTTAGTTGGTCTGACATTTCTTACTATCTTAATCAGGTTGGTCACTTTCTCGATTTCTTTAGCATTGCAATCTTCCTATTTGTTCTGAATTAAGCATGTTTTTTGCTTCATAATCTGATCTTAGGTGTGCTTTTATGGTTCCACAAAACAGATATTGCCGTTGGTAAAGAAGCACAAGGTTGTGCATTTGAACAGGACAGATGCTCGATTAGCTAACAATGGCCTGCCTCTGGATATTCAAAAGCTGCGATGTCGAGTAAACTACCATGCATTGCGGTTCACTTCTCAAATTGAAGAATTGGGCAGAAGAGTGATCAATCAATTACGTCAAAATGGGCCATTTTTGGTTCTCCATCTTCGCTATGAGATGGACATGTTAGCTTTCTCTGGCTGCACTCATGGTTGCACGAAGCAAGAAGTGGATGAACTGACAGAAATGCGGTAAGTTTGATAATCTTGATGTTTCCATATGTTTAAGATCTCATATGCTTAGTCCTAAAAAATTAACCGAACGCTTGTAGGTATGCATATCCTTGGTGGAAAGAGAAAGTTATTGATTCTGTACAGAAAAGAAAAGACGGCCTTTGCCCTTTGACTCCAGAAGAAACTGCTCTTATACTACAGGCACTTGATTTTGATAAAAATATTCAAATATATATAGCTGCAGGAGCAATATATGGTGGTGACCGCAGGATGTCTAGTCTTTCCTCTGCATTTCCTAATATTGTGAGTAGTGAAAGCATTACAATCTTAGTTGACAATTACTGCAGGCAACCAACCATTAAATTACTGAATCCTCTATTTGTTTTAATGCATTGAGGGCCGTGAACATTAAAGGATTATTAGTCTCTCATATTCGACTGTCATCACAACTGGTCTTCTAACATATTATTGGTTGTTTTGCCATGTTGGCTGACATTATCTTGCGATGGTTGTGCAGGTCAGAAAGGAAATATTGTTAGGATCTTCAGATCTTAAGCCTTTTCGAAACCACTCCTCCCAAATGGCTGCACTGGATTATATGGTTTCATTAGAAAGTGATGTATTCATTCCTACTTATGATGGCAATATGGCAAAAGTTGTTGAAGGCCACAGAAGGTATGTCTTGATGCTTAATGTCAAGTCTTACAGTTGTTTTGATGTTTTCTGCTTTTCTAACTTGTTACTACCTCTAATTGCCTAAACTGGAAGATTCTTGGGATTCAAGAAAACGGTCCTGCTGGACAGAAAACTCTTGGTTGATCTTATTGATCAGTACACAAGTGGATCTTTGTCATGGGATCACTTCTCCTTGGCAGTTAAACAAGCTCATCAAAATCGAAATGGATCCCGACAGACTAGGCTGGTAATTCCAGATAGACCCAAAGAAGAGGATTATTTTTATGCCAACCCGCAAGAATGTCTCCCTCCATTTGATGATGACAATGAAGATGATGCATTAAGGATCGACATGTAATTGATTGATTCAAATTTTGGGTATTTCTTGAATAAGCAATATTTTGGTTGCTTCATTGAGCGCCAAGAGAGGATCTGCAACATCTTGAAGAGTAAATAAGCAGTAAGCTGCTGATTGGAGAAATGAGGCCTCTGTAATGAAGAGAAGCTGAAGGTGCATGGTTGATATTTAAGGTTTTACAGTTAGTTACTCCTCTGCAATGTGTGCAGTTGGTTCTCGTGTCAATGTGACCGAGTGAATGCTCTGGAAATGTTTGTTCAGTTGTTCCTCTGAGGCTATATCTGCATTCTACCCATGTAGCAGATGTTTTGGGCTCAATATAAAGGATTGCAAAAGGGAGAGTTTGGAAACCATTTTCTCACGCTTCTTTCTCTTTCCATCTTTTGTAATATATCCTTGTTACATAATTTTATCTTACACCTTCCTGTTCTTTTATCTACTCTCACATATCAACTTTTTAGCTTAGCTGCTACGTGCTTGTCCAGCCCTTGTAGGCCCAGGAGAAGGATTTCACCTTTGAAGTGGATATTCTTAATGGAGATGATTGATTATTCATTTATTATAATTTACAATTTCTGCAAACATATCATGTCAATTTTCTATTTGTTCATCTCGGTCCGCTGTTTCATGTTGCTGAATTGGCTTTTTAGAAGATCCTACCTACAGCTTTTCGGCATATTCGCTGGGTAGCTTGATATGCCAGGCAACAAGAATACTGATTCGGTCAAACATAACAGGTTCAAATCATTGATAATTCTTCATTTAAATATTTTTTTCCTTCTTTTTTTTTTCTTCCTTTTCTGTTCCCTGGTCATCTGCTGAATGAGTGCCTTGATTCCTTTCTGAACAATTTGCATTACCCTTGTTTGTCTTAGGGTAAAAAAATTTCTGGTTTTGGGATTGCATAATCACATTTCCACATATATAACATTTCTGTATGAACGTATAGTGAAATGGCACTGCTACCTAGTGCTATTGAACCGAAACTTTTTTTATAATCTACTTCTAGTGGCAAATAAATGGTCCAAATTTGTTTACCAAAATTTTCATCTAAATCTACTTGATCACTGAGGTTTCTATTTTTGTTTACCTAAAGTAACAGGATGTTCAAGCATCGTTGCTCACTTAGTCGTACTATATAAGCTTATGTTCAAGTACTTAACGCAATTCAATTCAATGGTTTGTAGTTTCACATCTGTCAACCAATGAAGCAAAATTTTGCATCTTTCCATCCCAAGTTTTTTTTTTTCTCTATCTGCTTCTAATAATGACCATGTTGAAGGCTCGGTCGACCTGCATTTCCCAACACCTGGGCACCGTTGTCTGCAACTTATAGTCCCATTGATCAAATAAAACATGCAATCTGAAGGCTTCTATTAGACCATAGCAATCAGTACAGTGTACAATATACAATTTCTCTTCTTTGCTAATTTTTTTCTACAGCAAACATTTCGTCCCAAGCAGCAGGTTTCAGGTGGTACAATCATGCTGTCTGTAGTACTCTGTCCTCTCAATCGTAGCGAGCAAGCCAGCAGAGTCCTAGTAGGAAAAAAACATGCATGCATCGTGGTAACTTTGAAGCCAAAAAAAGATCTTAAATCAAAGATGCTGTATTGATAAAAGAAGTACGAGTAAGCTCATCATGGACGAAAGCAGCGTGATTCTAGCAACGCTTCTTCAGCACAATTGCATCGACTAACATAACATAACAGGGGAGAACAGAACAAGGAAGCAAGACAAGATCAGGGTAAATGCGCAGAATTTTCAATCTCAGATCTCTCTCTCTCTCTCTCTCTCTCTCTCTGTGATCTTTTTTAAGTACTTAATCCACGATGGGCCAAGTGTGTGCAGCAACGGAAATCTTGTACTCATGGGCCCGTTTTAGCATTTATGAATATTTCTAGAGGAAGCCTCGGCGCTCAACGTGGGTTCTGGCATCCGAGTGGCCTCGTGGGTCCCACACTCTTCCAGGTTCAGAAAATGACTAGTCAATAAGCGCCTGACGCTCGGCAGAGAGCGTAGCTGTAAGTAGTAACTCACCCGATCCGAGTCGGTTCGGACCCCCTAAAAAACGGGTCGTCAACTGTAATGGGTCCCAGCATTCAACTCCAGTGGGTCCCACGGGAAGTTGGGTCGCTGGCGGTGACGTTGCGAATCGAATCGGCGGTACAACCTACTCTATTCGATGGTGGGTGCCCACTTGTCGACTTGAGTTTAATTTTCTTTTTCTTACATTTTCTCTATATTTTTTCATTCATTTATTCAAAAAACATTTTTTTGATATTTTTCATCCGTTTATTTGCAAATGTTGACTGGCAGCACAATTCAATCCATATGGCCGGTTCCTTTCTCTCTTCCTATTTATCAAAATGTAAAAAAGTGAAAAAATAGAAAGAAAGATCTTCTTTTTTTATTCATCTTCCTTTCTGGGGGATGGATCATTTCTTGAGAAAATAGAAAGTAATGGGTAGTTCTTTCTCTAAAGGATTTGATCCCCCCAACCTTTTTACCACTGAGAATTTGCCATATCGATAGTTAATTACATGGATACGTTAGATTGTTGGCAGAATTTATTATATGCAAGCTCTGCGCCATATCATATACTTCCCCCCATTGGCAATTAATTACGTGAAAATGTTAGGTGGGCATGACACAAAAGGCATTTTGAGAATGTAAAGTTCGATAATGCTGTCTTAAACATGAGGAAGAGCATCTTCGCATGCTTTTAATGCGATGCGTGAGGCTCCTTTTCGTTCATTAATTTATTTCCTTATAAGATCATCAATCATTTAACAAAAGCAATCTTTTCTTTGATCCCGCTCGCATTAATGTGCCACGATGCAAAAAATCTAGGGTTACCCAAGAAACAGGCTCATATTTATGTCTCCATTAATTGGGTATGGCCTAGATATAAGGAGTTGGTCCAGCTACCAACACTATTTGCTTGGAGTGTGAGAGAACTACCTACCTCTAGAGATACGTGGAGTCTTCGTCCCATTCTCAAACCTGGGTCCAGTTATATGGGACAGCTCACGTAACCCTCGACCGACTTTGTCAAAGATAATTGAAAATTTTGTTAACTATATGTCTCTGTCAAGAAGGTTGAATCCCCTCTCCCTTTACCCCTGCTTCGAGGTTCATGGTTGCTTCGGGACATAGATGGGAAGTAGTTGCATTCATCAATTTGAATATTGTGCATCCACCGTTTTCGTTCAGAAAGTAGTACCCATGAAAATCAAACAGACGATTGGACTTTCATTAGCTCACTAGTTGAACCAGCTATGTTACACTATGCCCCTCGAGTTAGCTTGGAAGGGTTAGGTTTGATTTACATAGTTGTTGGGCTACTCTGCTGGCTGGAACAGTACCGCCAGCCCGACTGAGCCTAGTTAAGCCCGTGCATGCAATGCACGGACCATGGGCCACCACGGACCAAGCCCAGGCTCGACCCTGGGAGCTGACGGCCGGCTGCACCCAGCCATTGATTGACTGGTTGGGCTGTCAAGTGGATAGGCTGGCCCGTTGCGCATCTCTACATCAGCTAAGATACAAGCGCATCGAATCAGGTAATTCTTTGATCTTTAACTACACCAAATCCAAACTGTGGACAAGTCAAAACGAGAGCCCTTCTAGCTACTCTTGGTTGTACGTAGTAGAACTATTTGCTACTCTATCTATTAGTAAAATCCCAAAGAGGTTACAAAATCCAATTATTTTTTTGCTATTTTGAATCTTTTAATATCAAGTTTAAATGTTTCAAATGAAAGTTTAATAAGAACGTCATTTAGTATTGAAGCACCAAAATTTTGTTTTTCATTTTATCAAAAACCTCAATGAGTGAAGAATCATCGATGAAGTGCAGGAGAAATGGAATTGGCAGGTAATTAATATAGGATCCATCCCACCTGTCAATAGGTATGTCTGTCACATTTTTGGTAACATGAGCGAAATGTTTTATGAATCTGACCCAATGTCCATCTCAGTCTAAGAGGCAGGTGCATGAATAGTGTGTTACTGTTCCCATTGCCAAACACACCTAACCACCTTTTGTTGAGATACAGACCCCGTTCAGATTGGCTACTGGCTGAGTGATCAATCGTTTTTGTAGACTGGTTTGACCCAACATCAAGTCATGTTCCATGTGGCTAGGCTTAAAAAATGTTTGGTAAGAACGTTTGCGTTCTTCAAACACATGTTCTTAAAACACGTCCCAAAGCACCACGTATATGAATATGAGTATGTCAAAGATGTGATTGTTGAATTTGGAAACATTATCATCATGGTTATACTATGCTCCTTAGAACAAGAATACAATATTGTTCTTGAAACATGTGCTCTAACGCAGCATTCTTCTTCTTAAACACCCCCTGAGATCGCTTTGCTAAACCCAAATCCGAATCATGATTGATATTATGTTGACCGGGCATATATGGGTTTGGATCAAAACGAATTTGACGCATTATCCGGGCATTCTTCAAGATATATCCAAAGGAAGGATGTCGTCAATTTCCTTTTTTACCAAGACGATGAACTCGACAATCAAAAAAAATTAAGTCCATGGTTATTTGGGGCCACATTGCCCCGCATTAAACGCTTTAGATATGCTTAGTTACAATTAAGGACATAAATATATCTGATTTGAATCACACATCCAACCAAATTTTTGTGAAAAAAAAATCAGATATGAAAAACAAATTAATAGCTGATTAAGAAATCAAATCCGGTTTGGATTTAAGAAACGACATCTGTTCGGATTTGGATTCAGATCTACATAAAGTATTAAATAAATAACTTTTCTTCATCCACATTCAATTCTGAATTCGAATCCAAGTATATGAATATCCGAAAAGATGGATATGGTTAATAGTATATCTAATTCAGATCTAATCCACTTACATCCCTAACCCTAGGTATAAGTATAACAATAATAGTGTTGGAAGAAGCTCAAGGAGCGAGTCCAATGACTAGAGCTTAGAACAGCACAATTTTATACTTAAAGAGAAGCAATAAGGCTAATAAATTTACGCAATGTTCCCCTTGTAATAGGCAGTGGGAAGAACCCAAAAAAACCACGTTCCCGTGCCTTTAATAGACTCTAATCAAGTTGATACTTTATAATTTATCGAACCAAGTGGCATTCCAGATGAGATCAGCTTATGAACTGCTTCTAGGGACCGGGAGGGAATCCAACTTAAAAAATTGCTTTGGAAACTATAAATATTGAACAACTGATTTTTGTGCCCTCAGGTTTCAATAGAAGCATTTATACAAGCATGCACTTTTTTCAAGAAAACAACCACATGGGTGTGTCTTTCATGTTTAGAAACAAAAGAAAATAAGCCCCAACACCACGTTTGTAGATGCCCAGATCGGATCTTATAAGAAAAAGAAGTCCCATTGGGATAAACAAAAAAAAAAATCATGTGCTTTAGAGGCCAGATTGGATCTTATAAATAAACTAAGTTCAAGCTATTAATTGTTATACTATTTAAATGACTGATCTATACATTAGAAAGAAAGAGAGCGTCAAGTTGAAGACCCTGAACAAAGTTCCAACTCTATCATTTGTGTATGCCCGGATGCCCTGCTGAGTGGGCCAGCTCTTCTTTCTTTTTGTGGTGAACAGACTTTCATTGAGTTATGCATACTGTTATGTGGGTTTATTAGTAACTTCTCTTAGAATGTCAAATTAATGTTATTGATTTCTAATTTTATTTTGATATTGTATGTATGTGGGCTCAATATATGTTGTTGTCATAATTTTATAAAGAGAGTCAATAATGGTTACGATATGAAATACAATTTAGTACTGAAAAAGGAGAGTTAAAAGAGTTATGCAACAATAAGAATTTAAGGGGGCTATTTATATGACCCTTCATCATCCATATAAAGCTCGGAGATCGATATATAACAATTATCTTTGGGCGGTACATGGAGAAAGTCGCTCCTTTCTCCTCGCCCCCAAGGTTTAGAGTTGTTTCGGGGACCTGGGTGATCCTATAGTACACCTTTTAATTTGAATTAGTGACTTAGACCTTAGACATTCGGATATAAAAAAATCGTATTGAACTAATTATTTTCATGAAACAACAGTTATGGATGTAAATCAAGGCTACAATTTACATAAAATTTATTTGTGTGGACAGACTCCATGGCATGGTTTTGATGATACTTTTTTCTTTCAGCAAACAAACACAGATCATGAAAAATGTGAACTACGGGTGCTCCACATATATTAGTTTTGATACTCATTTTTGTTGCATTTTGGAAAGTGCGGCAGCAAAATAAAGCATATTATTCATCTGTTAGATGCGGGGCCCCTTATGCATACACAGTCACTTCACTCGTACCCTGAATGAGTATTTAAAG
Organism: Nymphaea colorata; assembly: GCF_008831285.2. NCBI lineage: Eukaryota > Viridiplantae > Streptophyta > Magnoliopsida > Nymphaeales > Nymphaeaceae > Nymphaea > Nymphaea colorata. The sequence continues at coordinate 1,456,825 of NC_045140.1, forward strand.
CGTTTGTGCTACAGACATGGCGATATTTTATTAGGAAGATTCATTTCTCAAGGTAACTTGGAATACTATATAACTTCAAGACATTTACCATCTCACATCATTAATTTATTAGGCATCTTTTACAACTCTTGTCCATAAGTATCTGCACGTAGATACATATTTTTTTACCATTTATTCGGAACTTGCAGCAATCCTCTTAGGACCTGAATATCATGTCCAAAACCGTACCGGGTGCGCCTTTCAAGTAAAAACGTACCTAAAACATCTCAAATGTCGATGCACCAAATGTTGCATGTCAAGGCTATTAATAGCACCTTAGCAAGAGGCCGGGTTTAGGTCAAAGTACCACCCTCGGGCCCTCTACAACTCGGGCTTGGCTCGGCTCATGTACATACCTGATGGTCCGAGTCGGGTCACTGTCTCTGACGAGGCCCAAATCATGGTAATGTGAAAATTGTCATAGTTGTTAAATAGAATGTAGTTTTTTCTTTTATGTATATTGGACATTTCATATTTTGCTGTTCGATTTAAATGAATAATTAAAAATTATATGAAATCTCGAAAAGGGTTGACGCAATGGTCAATCAAGACGGGATTGGTAGGCGGTCAGCTTTCATTTTGAACTTTAAAAACAATTTTCTGTATTGCAAAAGAAGGGAACATTGACAAGCAAGTCTAAGTACGACAAGAACGACACCCGAAAGCAGACTCTATATCCTATGATATGAGGAGGTTTGGATTTTCTGATATGATGAGGGGGTTTCGATTTTCCGCCAAAAGGTGAGAAACACCGCTCGCCCGAAATTAAAATTAAAAGATAGGAAGGAGGTGAAAAAATTTCTTCAAAAATTGATGGAAATGGGGCAGGTACTTGGCAGACTGTCCAACCATGTCCTTATGGCTATGAGCCCATTGGTCTGGCTTGTCTATTGTCAGGTAGGGGGCAGGCTTTAGCCTCATAAAGACCTGCAGGTAACAGGCTGTACCAACAAGAGAGAGAGAGAGAGAGAGAGAGAGAGAGATTAATCTAATACAAATTTTTTTATTTTTAAGTTTTAATTAGTCCAGATTAGCTTTAAAATATAGTAGTTGAGAAATAAAAACGGACGTTACATCCCAATTTGGCATATTCTTTAAAAACTGATATGACATTGATATTATTACTAAGAACATAAGTACTTTTCTGGATCATATAATTGTAAGAAAGGAGTTGTATGAAGGTTGGCATGGTGGTGATAGAGCTTTCATAAACGTTGCTTACACCATTTATGCTTTGTAAAATCAATTCTGAATCGGAGACTATAATATTGTTAACAATACGAAGAGTGGCTCGGGAACTTAGCTTGATTCAATTAGTTGTCTTTTAATGTTTTGCAAATATCTCTCAAGTTGAATGATGCGTATGTTTGATTGACATGCATGCTAATGTTCTAACACTCACCGTGAGAGACAAATCAATTCATGAGACAGCATAAATTAAGTCACAATGGTAATAATCCAGCTTAAGGTAAGCTGGTTGGTCTCTTTTTAAGAGGTAAACTCTATATTTGGCTTGAATGAATTACCATTATCATGTTGTCTTGGAGGAGGACGAGTTACATTAATGTGCCTCGTTAGGTCATGATCAACCATAAGACTTTCAATCTAAGGATGCCAAAGGAAATAGTAAGATCAATCTAACTTGATAGAAACAAGGTTGCAAAAACTGTTCATTGATTATAAAATATGGTAAATTCATAACATATTGTAACAAGTGTTCAACCAATCTACTCCTTGTTTTGGTGTAGATTCTTGGAACAATAACAATGTATTACCGATGTCAAACGATCTTGAGTGTAACTGTTGAATGCAATGAGAGACATTGTTAACTATTAGTTTGATGAATTGTTGGAGGCCATACAAAATGGCGAGCAACATACCAAACAACCTCTAGACTCAGGCACTTGGTTTGACTATTGAACAACCTTATATGCCAACAAGTTTTTGCCTACCTCTTCTTCAGTATTCATCTAGAGAGAAAGTATTATTTGTAATGGAGTTTTAAAGTTTTGATCTTTGATTTTAAGGCCTAGGTTACAATAAATGGCAAGTAACCGTTCTTCCTCTTAGCAAACTCTTCCAGCTTGTTGTATGTTTATCTTTACCTCTTGCCTTTCTCAATGTTCATGAAAACCCAATTTAGTCTCAATCCATCTTTGTAATTTGGAGGATGCTAGACACACTAAAATTCCTTCACCCGTTTGATCATGAATGACTTTGTTTATGATGGGTTTGGCAAACCATATAACCGCTTGACATGCAATTAAGATCCAACGCTTTTAAATTTCCTCATAATAGTAGAAACTAAGGCTTCCCCATATGCTAAGAGTTCTGTTTGACATTACTTGGGTTATTAAAGTGAGGGCATAATAAATCTCAAACTTGTGTCCAATTTTTTCTACTTGTACAATCCAAGAAACTATTAGCACTTACCTTATAGAGCACACAAATTTTGGCATAGTGAAGTTTAATTCTTTAGTGGTACTAAGTAGGCATCATGTCACGTATTTTAAAATAGAGAATAAGAGTTGCACAAGGGTGGTGAAAGCTGTCGACACAAATCCATATATATCATTTCCAAACAACACTATGGTTCCACATCAATGCCACTGTGATGTCGAGAAAAAAATTTTGCCATCCTCCTAATAATTCGTTCTTCCAGAAATACTAACACAATGTCATATGAATTTGTTCCAAAAATTGGGGCAGATTCATGAAATATTGCCCTCTAAGGGTCTGCTGGCTGCCAGGCCTTTACCCATTCGTTGTGGCCGTCGCTATTTCAACTACCACTACCAACCATATTCTCTTACCAATTTGGGCTTTGCTTAGGAGTGAGACAAGTGATCCATCACAACTACAGAAGCATTATTAATGCCTTATTTCTCAAGTGCCCTTCAATTTTTTGGTACATTTTTGGTATATTCTCCACTAATTACCTCTGAAAAGGAGGTGGACAAGGTAACTCCATGATTAATTTATACCACTTAGTTGCCATTAAACAAGCTGTAGAGTTTGTGGTGTTGCTAACCACTCCACTTTGTCATACTTTATTTGATGTGAGAAAGAACATCAGCAACTTATTGGGCAAACAAGGCACTTTCATGGATCAACCATTAGAAAGGCCATTTGATTTTGTGAGACTAACCTTTGAGAATGGACCTATCTCAGGTGCCATTATGGGTGTAATTATGTTATAAACACAATTATGAATGCCGATCGGCCTAAATGCCAACATTATGATTTCCTTTATCCACCTTTGGGATCACAACATTGATGCCTTTCAACATATTCTTCTGGAACCCAAAATAAAGAGTTGAACAAGTAAGCATGTTTCCAAAAATGTCTCAAAACTATTTGAAGAATAAACCCAGAAAGGCATCAAGGGCTACATGCATGTTGGCATAACTCATGCTATACAAGGAAAGTGAGAGATGGCAACATTCACTTTAGCCATCGCAGTGTTTGCCATGGCGTGGAAAAGGATGATTTTTCTGGCCTGTAAAAATTCATTGTCATAGAGACTTTTCGATGCAACATTGCTTCTTCATTGCTGATTAACACACATAATTCAACCCTAATAATTGATTTCTTTTTATACATCCTCCTCTCCACCCTGATCCACCTCGAACTGAATACTTAACTGTCAGGAGAAAATCTTTCATAATGGGCCTCCATTCAATAACAAAACCATGATATTTTGGCTCATGAGAACTCAAGTTGCAAGTACATGCTTGATGTGTGCACCCCATGTAATCTTAATGTTACTGATTTATCCTCTTTTGCAATCAGTTTCGCTACAGCACCTGCTGCTCTAGCTAATTGTCCACCCTTTCCAAGTGTTATTTCTATGTTATGTATGGTCGTGCCTAAGGGCATACCGGTTGAAGTAGATTTTTCTTTTTTATCAATCAAAATCTCTTCCCAAACTGTACAAGCTTCTTCCAAAGCATATGGCTTTCTGGATGTAGATGATGATATCTAAACAGATGGATCTTATATGAATCGTATGATGAAGTACCACACGAGTGGATATATAGGAATCCAAATCTACCATATAATTTTTATGTCATCACAATGTCATTTTCTATTTTTGAAATGAAACCTTTGATGGGGGTAGCCCACACCAGCCCACGTATACCACTGGCAAAGCGTAGAGACAAGGGGTTGGCAAGGGTTATGGCCATTAGCGGAGCCAAAAATTTTTTTTGGTGGGGTAACTCTTTCAATACCTTTAATTTCTTTGGGACACTTACATATATAACAATCAGATATATCAAAACATTAACATATATATTAAACTACTTCTGTGAGGCTGGTGTGGGTGGCCACCATGTGGCTACGCCACTATGGCCCCCTTTGGAAAATTATATTGCGGCCCCTTTTGAAATCTTGAAACTAGTTCAGCCACTGTAATAAAAAATTTCTACCTCTGCCCCTGCCTCCACCACTGTCTCCAACAAATTCAAATTGCCTTTAGTAAACAGAGACACCTGAAGGCAGCAGTTTCCAAATCAAAACTCCATTCAGTTTGGCAACTCATGAAGCTGCCTACTTGGCAATTGTGAAATGCGGGTTTCTCCAAAACATCATAGGTCACCATAATGTGAATATAAGTACAATAATATTGAAACTATATAGTGCGAAAATTATGCGGTATGTTGGAAACCTTTTGCTTATAAATACAATAATACTGAAACTATACATTGAGAAAATTATGCGATATGCTGAAAACCTTTCTATAACAGTACAGGGCGACACTGTGGAAACCCCCCTTTAATTCAAGGTAATCCTAATGCTTGTGTTGAGTAAATACACATTAAACTACTTTATATCACAGAAGGACCAAATTGTTATTTCATACCTCAAAGCCTTAAATATCATTTCTTTAGCGAAAATGATGACAGTAACTTGGATTAAAACACTTGAGGCATTTAAGTCTCTAGTCATATACTTTAGTGTGGTGTAAAGCAATAGCCTCGGTTTCCACCTACAAGGGCTCAGCAGATCTTGCTTAGGTGAACTAAGCCTATAAGCTGAATGAAAAAGTTAGTGTTAGACACCTGAAATTGATGCTATATGGTGGCGAGGGCAAAATATTTTGAGAGCGAGAGAATTATCCCATTGCCCGGACGAGAGCCGATGCCCTCCTTCTTCCCCTTGCTTCCAGGGTTTAGAACTGTGACCATACCAAGTGGTGAGATCACCACTTACTCCAACTTATATAGAGAGATTTGTTATTCATGAAAATTCATCCATATAGTCATAAGACAAACCGAGACATTTTGGCAATGCTTCTGTATTTGAAAAAAGTGGTTTGGAGAATGAATGAAATGAAATCTGTTTCAAGAGGCACGGCATAATTGATTGAGTATAGCTCATGTAGAAGGCATGTTGTGATTTTTGTAAGTGCTATTTTTTTGAACTGGAAAAAATGAGATCATGATACGCAAGTTGAAGGGTGCTCTGCAACCCCAACATCTAAAGTAGGGAGAATAGAGAAGCCACCAATGGTTGTTAACATCTTACTCACTCATCCAAATCCTATGGAGAGACCTTCAACTTTATCGCAAAAGATAGGTACACTTCTTTTATCACAAAAGATAAGTACACTTCAACTTTATGGGCGATGAAGTTTGAATGAAAATTTAAAAAAAATTGATGTGAATATTGTTTTTATATTAAAACTAAGAAAAGTGTAAATGAGGCAGTTTCCTGAGTATGCATTTACAGATTTGATGTCTGTGACTGTCAATTGATAAGATCTATCTACAAGTCGATTGGAGAGTTTTTCAAAAGATCGAGAGATGTGAATTTGTTCTGTTGACAACTTTCATTATTTTAAAATTGATTAACAGAAAAAGGAATTGTTAAATTGCGGCTTTCGGGACCTTTGACCTTTGTTTTATGCAGCGGCTGTAGCCGGTCGCGCTGTCGGAACTCGGAACAAGGAAGAGAGTGTTATACCTTGTTCCGTCATCAGGACGAGGCTTTGAAGGGGGGCTGAAAGAAACGACATGGTCAAGCAGAAAGAAACCGCAACGGGGGTCTGCTACCTCCTCTTCTTCATCCTTCTTCATCATTTAACACCGTCAGTCTCGTCGTTTTCATCACATCTCGATGGTGGTCGTGCTCCTCTCCTCCGGGGCCCGAAGCCTGATCCTTCTAACGCAGCTGCCACCGCGCGCTGGCTCGCGGCCGAGAACGATTGGGGCGTCCTGAGGTTTCTCTCGGTCTTTCTTTCTCCTAATCCGTTTGTCATCTTCCTTTTTCTGCTTCCGTGGGTTGTTTCTCGACTTGGATACGGAATTCCGTGGAATTTAGGCGAGCATGGTCTTTTTCCTGATGTAGGTTTTGGTGAAAAAGAGAAATTTTGACGACTTTGCTCTTGGTTAACTTGTTTCTTGTTTTGGGTTTTGTGCTTGTTATGCGTTTCTTTTTCATCTTGCTAGCCTTCACATGTGATTGTTAAATTACTTGTCTTCTTCCAAGATTTAGCCATGAATCTAATTGTCGAGCTGCTTGAAGATCGTCAGTCTCACCAGCTTCTGTTCTACATGATCTCATGAGCTTGATGGCTTGATGCCCATAGGCCATAGTCATCAACTGCAGCAAGCTGCAAACCGTTATTTACTATAATTTAATAACGTTTTTACTGGCAACTCTGGAGTCTAGAGATGAGAGGATGATAAGGTGGTAAGCCTCCTACTGCGTGTTATAGTCATAGCGGGATAGTTCTCTGTAGAGTAGAATGCATATCATCCTGTTGGACCTGTTCACAAGCCCAATTGGTCGTAGTTCAAATGCCATAAAGAAATTGATCCTGTCAATGAGAATAAAAGTTAAATTTATCTTTGATGCAATAGTGTTGAACCGAAACTTAGAACATGTTATTACATCTACATATGCTCTCCCAGATTGTGCTAAGGAAATTTGTATGTTTTGTTTGCCTTGAACTTCGAACAATCATTTCACACCATTTAAAGTAGGCACATATGGGGCAAGGAACATTGATGCTCTACATGTTTTTAGCATGTCTGATGTTTTTGAAGAACAATTACAATCAATGTGCATGTTCTCTTTGAAAACTGGCTTCTGCCATTATAGAGTTGTGTGATTGAGATCAAAATTTTATGCTTTCCATGTAACACTTCCCGTGATTCATTTCTATGTCATCAGCTGAACATATGCATATATGTATATATATAAGAGAGAGAGAGACCCTGCCACTAGTGCCGACACGACATAAATAAGGTCCATTGTTTTGAACAAAAACCTTATGCTCATCCTACTGGGTTGGAAAGAGATGTGGATTGGTTCATTTAAGAACAAACAAAATTGTTGCCAACTTGTGATGAAACCATGGGATTGTTACCAACTGTACCAAGATCTATCAGAATGAACTGTTTTACAAAGAGATGCAGAGGCATGCTTTGAATCAGTCTTGTCAGTTTTCCTGTGTTGACATTTCTTAAATGCTTTTAGCCTTTTTTACCTAAGAGCCTGCATCTATATTTTCAAAATACATTATTACTAAGGGGCACCAACATGCCCCAATTTTATTGATTGATGCTGACAATAGGGTGAAAATAGCAGGGGGCTATATTGGTGTGCATGCAGTGTTTCAGCAAGCAGAGGCTGATATGGCGACACAGGTCAATGCACATTGATACTTGATGGCAATGTCAGTTGTATTTATAGATGCATGGTTGTCCAAGTTAGTCAGACAAGGACTTGTGCTTTGACTCGTTACTTTAGAAATTCTATTAGCAGAAAAGTGCTTATAATTGTTACTAGGGGGCTTACAATATAAATCCATGTCCATTGTGTAACCTGGTTGGTGGTTGACACTCTTAATCTGAAAGTTCCGGCTTGAGAGAAAAGATGACATAAGTTGATTTGACTGTCTCACCGATGGCACAAAATCTGACATCACCATCATCCTGCTAGTATTATTTAAGAAGTTCCCAGACACTTTGATATTGATACAGAGTATGATTTTGGTCGTTTGCTTATCTTTTTGATGTTCTCATTGTGCAGTACTATTTCAAGGGAACTAGGAGGAGCTCCGTTTGGGTATGGTGGTTTACTTGTTACTGTTTGCTTGATCTGTGGACATTTCCCTGATAGTTCAGTCAACTTAAGGTTCCTCCTCTTTTGAATCAGCTTAATGAAATAGTATATGAACGACATGCAGGAACGTAGTTTCATTTAGTGATGGATTACCTGGAAATGGGCATGGAATCCCTTATTTCTACTTGACAACTCTTGATCCTACTGCAAGAAATGCCTTGAAAGATGCACGATCTTCACTTACAATCAGTGAATTCCCTCTTGGAACATGTGGTCAGAGAGATCCAGAGAACCCTACTTGTTCAAAGCTTACTCTTACAGGAAAGGTGTGCATGTGGTATAAGTAACCCTCAATTGCATATGATGGGTGAATCTTTCCCTTATATTTGATTGCGTGAGTGAAAGACATGGCATATATACCTTTAGTGCATAATCGTTCCAGCATACATTCTTTGTAGTGCATTCATTAGCTATGTGATACCTCTCCTCTTGTGTGTTCGGCTGTTTGGCTCCTTTTGCTTACCACTTTCTTGGTACTTGCTGACTTTTTACACCTTGGCTAACTTTGAGAAGGTACTGCACTTCAATCATCAGTAGTTTCATAGCGCCAAGATCCATCTGCATATATTTTTACATTGTCGTTTTAGAAAGTATAATGTGTGACTTCCAATTCGATTTACTTAAGTCTGGATTATTGTTATATTCACGTAAGTTTGACAATGGACAGACAGTAAAGATCCAATGGATCATCTCACACTGACTGAAACTTTGGTATCAACCTGATGGACCTGGTCCAAATTCAATTAAAGGCCTGATGAATTACCCCATCAAAATGCTCATTGTGGAAAGTTAATACAATTTGCAATATCACTGTGATTCTTCTATCTAATATCACTAATGTCATCAATATTTTTCTTTGCTGGAAGTTGGTCCTCGGTAGTGAAAAAATTGCAAGGAATTCCTTTATCATCTGCAGGATGAATTATAGGATTTATCAGAAGGGAACTGGCTGATTTTCTCCTTGTGATTTCTTATATGTTTTCCAGAATCTATTCTTAATGTGCAATAGTTGGATAACCTTTCACTGTTTGACTTGCCAGCTTAAGTTGATCGATTCATTATCTAAAGAAGCAGAACTTGCAAAGCAAGCTTTGTTTTCAAAGCATAGTGAAATGAAAAGTAAGTAGACCCAATTGATTAACATTAAACTTCTATAAGAATTTCTTACTTACTGTAACTTCCTTGAATTTTTTTTGTGTTAGGTTGGCCTGCGGATCACAACTTCCAGATATTCACGCTGGAGATCGAAGATATATTTTTGATCGATTGGTTTGGTGGCCCAAAGCCTTTACCTGTGGCTGACTATCTAAACCAAAAAGTGTAAGTATATTGTTCATGATATGATCTTTAAACTATTCAACTTCTAACCAAGTGTCAATCAAGGAACTTGTTTATATCAGTTCATGGTTGTGTCCCCTCCTCACCTAATTTCTACAGTTTCTATGTTGTACTAAGCATATCTGTACCGTCCCATCATCACTTACCTTTCCATGTCAGTTCCTGACTTCTATCCTGTCCCATGTTCACATACATTACCTCATCAGTTCCTGGCTTCTATCCCGTGGAGATGCAGTCTGCATTTGATTGGTCTTGTTCCGAGTCTTACCACAGGCTCAGCGGATGTAAAGGCCCATGTGGATGATACCAAGGCTATGTTAAGAACACGGTTTTAGCATAAAAAACAATCTAAGAAACTTGTTTTAATTTTCAAACCAGGAGCACAACATGGCTTTGGCATCATAAAAGCCAGTCCCTTACGATGTCCGAGTCCACATCTGTCCTGAGCTGTGAATTTGCCAAGAAACAAGGAAGTTGTTGAACTCTGCTTTGTCTCTATATTCGAGACATGGCTTGTATAGGCTTTTCAGCACAATTCAATTATTACTCGAGTTTGGTTATAGTTGTCATGCTCGGTGGTCCGAAAATTATACTCTTTCTTGAGCAGTGAGACAAAGTTGCGTACCGTTATTTCAACTTGACACCTTTTCTTTATTTTTCTTTTATTTGATAGGCAATTTGAAATTAAGCAGATCTCTACTAGATTATGCCAGTAGAGAGTTAGAAACGTGTCCCAGATATTGAGTTCTTAACCTTTTTTCCACTTCAATCTAACCTTGTAAGTTCAACCGTCTAGCTAGGTTGATGATTTACTTCTAAAGGTTAACTTTCAACCTTTGTGTTGCTCAAGTGACATAATCTGCTGACTGCAGGTACCAGCGTTCTGCAGTATCAAAGCTGTAAAAAAAAAAAAGTGGGATCTATATAGTGCTGTTCATATTTGTATAGACCACAATCTGGTTGTAACTTGTGTATGTCGAATGTATAAACCTTCTATCATCGATTGACTGGTATAAATTTTTATAGAAATGTCATCCTGAAATTCAACTTTTAAATATTAAAGGTGACCATGAATAAATGGCATACCCTGCAATTTGGGTGTGCGGGTTATGCTAGTTAGTGATCTCTGCTGACAGAGGTTAGTAACATGGTATATCTCCCTCTCTCTGGCCGAGGTTAGTGTATTCCATTTTCTTTAAAGGAGAATGATGCGTGTACGATTCACAAGCTTATTTAAATGGCTTCCAGTCATTTCAGCTCATCTTATCTGAACATAAATGTGACGCCAAATCTGATTTTTCTACCAAATACAGTAATTTCTGCAATAAGTGTTGGAAAAACTGTAACAATCCTGATCCATTTACTTAAATCTGATGCGGAGAGCGAGCTAATGAGTGTATTGTTACAAAAACCCTCTGATTCCTTGTCTGTTGGTAAAGGATCCGTACTGATCTTTAGCAACGTCTTCAGCATTGGTATGTGAACCTCCATTGAAACTGGAAGACAAAATCATAGTTGTCACTAGTTCCATGCCAACAGCCGCTCCATTCTTATGGAAAAGTAGTCAGCTTAGAGTCTTCGGACTCAAAGATGGAAGGCTTCAACCCCTGGGCGTTTTTGGCATTAGGATCGCAAATACATCAAAGCCTGTCTTGGGCCGAACACAAGCCAACTCTTGCTTGGCTCGAGTTTGAGTTGAGCTTTAAAATGTCAATGGAGCTCAGCTGGATAAACTGAGTTGGAGCTCGAGCTCAGCTTGTTTAAGCTCATGTATTGAGAAATCAAAGGCTGACTAAGGCTTAACACAAGTCAAGTCTTACTTGGCTCAAGTTTGAGTTGAGCTTTAAAATGTCAGTGGAGCTCAACTGGATAAATCAAGTTGGAGCTCAAGCTTGGCTTGTTTAAACTCGTCTAGTGAGAAATCCAAGCCTGACTAGGGTCGAACACAAGCCAAGTCTTGCTTGGCTCGAGTTTGAGTTGAGCTTTAAACTGTCACTATGTCAGTGGAACTCAACAGGATAAACCGAGCTCAGCTTCTTTAAGCTCGTCTATCAATTTCTCATTTCACTTGATTTCTTTGATTCAATTGATCTATCAAGTCAAGTTTGTCTTGTTTAAACTCGTTTACCAATTTCCCCATTTGATCTGCTACCTGTCTTTGTGCTTGAGCACTGCATTTTATTCCTACCATATCAGAGGCAATAGCGTTGCTAGTAATTTCAATATTCAAAAGTTACAGTTGTGGCCTGGTCCGCATCGCATCCAGCTCAAACGAATGACGCTGAAACCTTTCTAATGGATTGGTTCTATTTGCAACATTATTCATATGGTAAAAGGGATTTTGAAACCCAATTTGCCCGTAAAACAAAAAAAAAGTTTGTTGGTCTAATAATCGGCGTGTATGTTTCTCAATTAGCTTAAAAGAAGCAAGCGATAAAAAAGGCTTTGACACTTTTACTGACATCCGCCGAAAATGGGAAAAGAAAAAAAATTCCGTTGCCGGGACTCGAACCCGGGTCTCTCGGGTGAGAGCCGAGTATCCTAACCAACTAGACTACAACGGATTGGTGACTTTCTATCTTACCCAACTTTAAAATTGTTTCTATGACTACGTCAAAGCTGTTGAAATTGCAGGGCGTCCATATGTTCTTTAGCTTGAAAGCAATCATTAACTTTAATGCAGGGCATGTTGATTTTTCGTGTGCACTTCCACCTGAATCACTAACACTCTTGCACATTATTTCTGGAATCTAGACCAGCCCCTGACCTCCTTACTTTGTAAGGAAGTTTAGAATGAAATAGAAGGACTTGGGGTATTATGCAACTTACTTTTGCTTCACATCCTTCCTTGGTTGGTAATTTAGTTTGCAACGCTTGGGTTCGTCTAGCAATAAGAACGACATGTTAATCCCAATCAATAACTGCCATCAAACGTCTCTTCAATCACACATTTTGGTAGTGATGTTTTCATGAGGGATGCCAAATTATAATTTCAAATTTTTGACAGAAGTTTAAATATTATTTTTAAAATTTTTTTACATAGAATAAATATTTTTTTCTAAAATCTGTATGTAAATTTTTTAAAAAAAATTTGAAAGATCAAGGCCCCAGCCAACCCCTTCTTGGCTTTACCCCTGATCATAAAGTACATATTTTGACTTAGCGTTACATATGTCATAGTTTGACATGCAAAGAATAACACCCACACAAATCAAATGTAAGGCAACAACCATAGTTAAAGAAGTGCAATGATGAAAATAAACTCTGCAAACAAATAAGAAATTTTCAAATTAAAAGCTTATGGTTGAGACGGCTAACTGAAGTTAAAGGACCGGCAGCCTGATATCTAATCGTAGTCATGGGGGCGCTTTGAAAACTTTCAAATATCCCGAATCGGATCGACCTGCTTGAGACCGATACGAAGGGCTGATGGCGTCACGTACCAAAACCGGCCGCTAAATCCGCAGGCGGGAATTATGGTCCCTCTTTTTTTCAACTGCAAGCTCTTGCAGTGATTGCATCAGCAGTACCCTTCCCAAGTCGCCTGCCGCTCCTTGATCACCCATCTCTCTCTCTCTCTCTCTCTCTCCAAGTTCCAGACCCATTTTCTTTCTCGTCCAGGATTACTAGGAAATCTTCTGAAGCGATGCTGTAGAGGTCGTGAAGAGCTTACAAGTCGTATTTTCAGATAAAAAGGTAAATTCTGTTGATTTGGGAATCTTTTCGCGCTCTTTCTGGGCAACTTGGTAGCAAGAAATCTACTCTTTTAATGTTGAAGGTGACAGTAGAATCACCTAGAATCATCCCGACGCTTTTATTCTCTGAAGAAACTTAGCGGTACTTGGCGCTGATTGCGAGTTCGTCCAATGATTTCGTGGACGTTTCTTATTGTTTTTGTTCTTCGTAGACCCGATTTACGTACGGCATTTCATGTGAAGTTTGGGAAATTTGCTCGGTGTTCCTCATTCTAACGGTTGTCTTCTATGGATTGATTATAGATTTCAACGGAAGTTTGACCGATTGAAAAATGAAGTTAGCGCCAAGGGAGGTAGATAAGCTGGTCCTCCACAGCGCGGGGTTCCTCGCGCAGAAGCGGTTGGCTCGGGGGCTTCGGCTTAATCACCCTGAAGCAGTGGCGTTAATCGCCAGTCAGGTATTACGGGTTGTTTCTTGAGTTGAATTCAAACTCTCGTTCAGCTCTGTCTCAGCGTCATGCAATCGCCTTTTCTTTTATTGATGGAGATATTTTGGCACAGGGAAGAGATTTTAGGCCGGATAGTTGAAAGCGTCTATTTTCCTCCCTTTTCCCGACGTCTGAAATTTTGTAACCTGAACGTCGCATTTGCAGTTTTTTCACTTAAAATCGTTAGATATATTCCGGTAAACACGACTTGCTAGTTCTGCTCCTTATGCATTCTGTTAAATATGTGCACCAAGTGGAGCTTGCAGAGTTTAGTTTGTCAAAGTTCTTGATACAGTTATCGTTGATACGTTATTAAAAATAATAATACGACTGTTATTGTTGTTACTGTTAGTAATTTAAATCTTTATATGTGAGACATGAATGGGTGAAGAGAATCTTAAATATTCTTATGAGAAGGGGTGGATGTTGCAGTTGTAAACCAGACCCAAACTTGATGGAAGTAACACTTCAAGAGATACACTCTTGAAGATATCAACCACTCTAAGAAGCCACACAAAGAGAGACCTCAATGTAGAGGTGAAAAGAACTTGTATTGAACCTCAAAAGATATACAATAACAGGCCTAAAAGCCTTAACAAAACGAGGGTCAACAGTATCTTATTTATAGTACAAGGAAAGGAAATGAGGAAGAGGGAGATGGCTGTTGAGCCAGCTCCAACGGGTAGAAATCTAGCCGTTGGAAGTTGGTTCAACAGCCAGTTCTCCCTTTTACAACAATTAAAAAAAGGTGAAAAATGAAAAGAAACATAAAAGTACATAAAAAGGAAAAGAAGAATAATAAAGAACATATACACCTATGCATACATATATATTTATAATTTTATATATAGACATCATAAATCATCTTAGATGTATGACAGTACATATGAAATATACATATGTATACTTACATGATGTCTAAACCTTAAATTCAGGCATATCCTTGAAACCGTAATATCAAGGACTGAACCTCCTTGGGGTTTTTGCTCTGTTCATGTTTCTCAAATAATGAAATTGTCCCTTAATGTTTTCCACTTTAATTGTTTGATTGTCAAGAAGCATGATGTCAAACGAGAAGTGTTGAAACTTGAGAGTTCATTTAAGTTCCAGGCTCATAAAGAATTAAGCAAGTTTTAAATTCACAAGTCAAATGGCCCTTAAGGGGGAAGAAGTAGCTAATTTAGCACAAATCTTGTCTGTGAAAGATGTCCTTGGTCAGATTCACTTCTTCTCGGAAGGTCTCAAGCTGAGAAATTACCATGGCAGCAAAGAACACTTAGATATATGAACACACAATGTCTGGTCAGTGGAATCCTTAGTGGACAAATGAGAATTGTTCATCTGGCTGGTGAAAAGGCTACTAGTTTGGATGGCATCAGGGAATACTTTTTCTTGAGTTCTGTAATTTTTTCACACGAAACTATATAACTTTTCAGAAGTATCACCTGAAACATTGTCATAAGATGGTGACTGATATTTGTCCTGCTTCTTTGAACGGACGTGGACATTGTTTCACCAAGTGTAAGATTCTTAATAAATTTGTTAACCAAAGGTTATCCTTAATATCACATTTACTTATTGTGTAGGTTCTGGAATTCATTAGAGAGGGAAAAACAGTTGCTGAGCTAATGGATATTGGAAGGCAACTACTGGGAAGGTAAAATCGAGGAATAATAGCAGATCTTGGTATAGATTTGTTTATGTTTCAATTTTTTAACAATAAAATAATAACACTGTGAAGGGCTTCTTTTACTTTATAATCAGTAGTGGAGCTAGAATGCGGGGGCCTTTTTTTTTTTACAGTTATCCTGGTGTCTTAATTGGTTTTTTTTTGGGTCAGAATGATCCTTGCTAGTTGTTTGCAAGATCTTAATGAGGATGCCTTGGTGGATGTTTTATATGGTAACTTGCATTTTTGTTTTCATGTGTACTTGAGGTGTGAGATACCGATTTTTCTCATGGTTACACTATCATCTAGCCATCTAATAAATTCGTCCTTATCTGGTTATCATTTATGGTCTGGGTGAAATATCATCCTGTTAAACTGTCTGATCCGCTAATACCTATCCGACACTAACTAAGGGTTGCTGTTTTCACAATTTTCTTGGAGTTCATAATTTGCATTTCTTGAAAAAAATTGAGTATGTAACTTGTTTGCGTCTTTGGCAAACTCCACCCTTGTAAATAACTGAGTTGCACGTCGTGCATTCCATGCTAGAAAATTCAACTTTTTTCATCTCTTGGTCATTATAAAATAGAATAAAAGAATTCATGTATTATGGCTGTTCATGAATAATAAAATATTCTATAAACTATAAGGAATAATCATGGTGTAGAAAAGGAATGTAAGTATTAGATAAATGGCAAAGCGGACCTTATGTTACTCAAATGTACATTACTTGCATGCAGTTGCATGAGTATCTTTGATTGCTTGAACCTTTCTTCATTTACTCTGGACAAAGTGATATATCAGCATGTTTGGTGGTCATAACTGAATCATCCATTAAGAATGTATTTGAAATTTTACATGGTATCATGGTGAACTGAATCATTATTATCACTATGACATGTTACAACTTAAAATGTGGGATATATTGCTTGCTCTGGCTGCCTATGGCAAATAACACTTTGTACTGTTTGTTTGTTTCAATGTTTTTTTGGACTGAGAGGAAACACAGTATGGTTCAGATGACAATTTAAGATAATATGAGCCTTACAGGTGGTGAACTACGTGTCATGATGCATTTGAGAGGTATCTGTTTCTAAAATGTTCCTGAAGTCTTTACAAAAGCTGTTTACTCATTAGACTACACATAGGTTTATCATGATAAACATTTGAAGGTGATCCATGTTTTTCCTTCCTCTCCTTTTCCACTCCTTTCTTTCTCTCCCATTGAAACCTTGTTTTTTAGTCATTTCTTTTTCATCCTTTAAAATGAGTTATCCAAACACAAACATACCTTTCCTTTCCCCCTGGTTACCTCCATCCAAACGGGGTGCAAAAGATCTGACTGAATCCTTGCGAACATAGCAGAATGTCATCAACAAATGCAAGAATAGAAGGTACCACCACTTATCGACACATCTTGAGAATACTGATGCGACTCTGCTCCTAGCTGACTGTTATAGAAATAAGTTCGACAATGGAAATGAAGAGAAGAGGAGGCATGGTGTCTCCTTGCGTGAGACCCTTAGATGGAGGAAATAAATGGCCCTCCTCATAGTTGGAAAACTCAGCGAGTTAGCTAGTGAATTGCCTGCCTCAATTCAGATCCCCAAGGGACTGTGCTATGAGTCAAATATTCACCCAAAATGCAAGCAAATCCTAGAGGGTTTGATTTTGGATTGGCTAAAGTGGTTAAATTGGTTCGGAATCACCCAATGCTAAACTGTTTCATTCGGCATTATTCTAAATATTACCAATGTCGGTAAGAAATAATCAGATAAACTGTAGTTGTTAATTAGAAATAAATTAATCTAATACGTTTATTAGTCATTGTTATTTTGCTGTCGTGTTCATCAACTATAGTTATTTGATTGCATTATTGATACTTGTTATTTTATAGATATGTCCAACTTTTTTCTTCATTTCTGAAGAGAAAGTATGCTATAAAAATTTATGACCTGAGCCAGATGAGTTGCTGAGTCAACTTGCTCACTGTGACCTAGTAATATGCTGATCTGTCTGATTCATGGCTTTGCCAAGTACACCCTCCTTGCTATTTGTATAAACCCAATTTTAATGAAACCCTATGGGTGCAAAGCTCAAAGCAAAGAGTAATAATAACAAAAGAAAATCAACAATGAAAGCTTTTAGGGAAGGACTGCATAGAAAGATGGTCAGCATTGGGACCAATATGGAAGCAAAAAGTATGTAGAGAAATGAGGATAAAGATGGTGCAGTTCTAGAGGTGACAGCCTAATGATGGCTACAGTCAGAAGACTCAGAACATAGTAAATTGGAAGAAAATCCATTAAACAAAATTTAATAATTATATTTATTCTTGCATAGCCTTAAAAAGGTCTTTAAGGGGAATAGTGCAATATCATCACAGTATTTATCTTCAGGTGATATCTTGAAAATACCAATATTTTCCCAATGCAAAACAATTCCCTTTTTTTTGACAATAAATTGGCGATAATTTTCAGAACATTGATGATGTTTGTTGTGATGATTTGAATTTTGCAGATTCTCTGCATTTTCTTATAAGAATGGTTTTTGTTTCGTTGTTTGGTTCTTTGGATATTCTTCTTAACAGCAACTGATCCCTAGGATTATAACTGTTAATATTTCACATTCTTACCAGGCGGCAAGTTCTTCCTGCTGTCACCTATCTCCTTGATACCATTCAGGTAACTTCTGTTGCGATGTTAAAAGGTTATGTTGACATCAAGAATTAGTTCTGCAAAATTCAAATTCAAATTTTAAGTTCCAGCTTTATCTGTAAATTTATATGCACAGATCCATGTATGTGCGTAATATATATTAATTTTCTTGATATTAAAAAGCATTGGTTTTCCTCCATTGCTCACATTCTTCGATGTTGTCATGGTAACCATATTTTGGTTTTCTTAATGAAGCTTAGCTCTTTTGACAATGATCCACAGTAGGCAAGAGAATCACCTTTGACTGACTGTGCTACTGATATATCTTTCCCAGTTATTATGGTGTGTACCCTTGGAGGAGTACACACCACAAGAAGGAAGTTTAAGCTTGATGTCAATAGCTAAAATATCTTCCAGTTTATATGATTATTAATCATGTTGGCGCTGAGCTCTTGGACATTACTGTGTTTGCACTTTGCTTTGTGCTGTGCATAGACTTGAGCAGCCATTGTTATTCTCATGTTTAGCTTTGTATATAATATTTATTTTCTTGATATTAAAAAAACTTAGTTCCCCTCCTTTACCCATGTGCTTTGATGTTTTCATAGCCCATTATTTCTTGCTTAGGTTGAAGGAACTTTTCCAGATGGAACAAAGTTGGTCACCATTCACAATCCTATTGCTAGTGATAATGGGAATATTGAACGGGCTTTGCATGGTTCTTTTCTTCCAGGTGAATTAAGCTACTTAGTGCTTAATTTTGGCTATTTTGTGGTCTTGAACTGCAAATTGAAGCAATGTTTTTATTTTAAAAATTCGAGAGGGGGACAGTGTGATCATAATAAGTAATCAAATCCTGTAATGTAACATGGCTATTTCAAAATCCATACTCTGTTTCTCTTGGTAGCTTTTGAAGTTTGAAAGGGCAAGTCGCTTTTCTTTGTTTGATTCTGAAGTTTCATTTTTAATATGTTGTCATATGGCAATGGTCTTCTCTGCAGCTCTGTACATACATATGCACATAAATTTTAAACAAACAACTGAATACATTGATTTCAATGATATATCAGGCAAGCACTTTTAAGAACAATTAGATAGCTCTCAGAGGTTTTATGTAGTTTTTGGTTGATGGTTGTGCTCATCTTTGAGTTTCTGTAGTTCATAACTCATTCATACTTTGAGTCGCCATCCTTCCCACTCACACATGTATGGGGTAACTTTGCATTTGCATATATTCTTGGAGAAGGCACATTTCTGTCCATTTTTTGTATTGAAGTTAAGTCAAATGCATGTTGACTATTCTCTCTCTCTCATGCGCGCATGTGCTCTCGTTGTGTATTTCTATTTCAAGATCTTAACTCGTTCCAGGTTGGGAAAGGAGAGCCTTCCATAGCATGAGCACGATTTAATCAGCTTATAACTTTTGTGTGTGTTCCTTCAACACACACACACATGTGTGCATGTGTGGGTTGGAGCAAAATTTTGAAATGGCACAGATCTCCAAGAGATCTTGACAAAAACAAAAAATCAAACACTCTAAGGCACTCAAGAGGAAACACAATATACACAAACCATCCAAGATATCAATGAATAAAAATTTGAATTTGTATATCATAAAACAAAATATGAGAGGGGCGTAAAAGCTTATACATATAAAGAGGGAGCATACCCCCTCTATATACAGTATAAATGGGAGAGAGATTACAAAAGAGAGCCTGTTCACAGGCCCTACGACTAGCCCAAATAGTTTGCTTTCATTTAACAAAACAATCAAATAAAAAATAAATAAACGAAATGACATAACCAATATATATATGTGTGTGTGTGTGTGTGTGTTTGCCGCTGTGGCCTGTGTGTGGGGAAAGAGAGTGAGAGCACCATACCTGGGAGCGGCTGTCCTGAGAGGGATTGTCAGTTGGAGAATATGAGAGGGGGAGGGGATGGAGCTTGCAATAAAGAGAGAGAAGGGAGTTATAAACTGTTAATGGAGGGAGAAATTCAATATGAGCTGTTTGATTCTTTCAATTGGATGGCCCGCATGAGTCTGAGAAGACCAGTTGCATGCCGGCAGTGGACAAATTCACTTCGTTTAGCATACAAAATATATAAATAGAGTATAAAACATACAGACTGTACAGAAGTATGCAGAATAAAATACAAGACATATACACAAAACACATAAAATATAGCAAATACATGACAGATACATTGAGTACTCTTTTGAACCTTGAAATGCCTCGTAGATCACTTAAAACAAGTTGCTGGGAGAGAGAGAGAGAGAGAGTCATAACAATTGTGGGCTCTTGTGGTTGTCTATAACTTTAGTAGGGAAATTAGAAGAAAAAGCAGCAAGTCTATATCTATACTATTTTTTTCATATTTATCTATTAAATGAAAAGGGAGGTTATCAAAATCTACACTTGATATTTTGAAGGGCCTATGTGACAATCAAAACCCTGTTAGTTAACAACTAATAGTTGACTAGTTGACTGAGCTAGCAACTAGTCTCTCAAATGGGCACAGCCAATGTGGATGTTGCAGACTAGTTGTTGATTAGTGCTTGATCTGATTAGGCACTAACCTGACCGACTACTCCTTGATTTTGTAATTATGCCAAAGAGAAGAACCTGACTTTGATACCATTTTGTGACTTTGCCAAAGAGAAGAACCTGACTTTGATACCGTGTAATTTGGAGCCCAACTTCAAAATGGTATAGGGTTCTCCGAATGATCTTGGCAAAAAACATGATCGCACACTTAGCACACTATGAAAGAAACACAATCAACAATGTGCTCCAAGCACGCAAAATATCAATAAATAACAATCTGAATTTATAGATTAAAAACAAAACATGAAAGAGCATAAAAGCACACATATGAAGTGGGGCATATCTCCTATATATACAAGAGGAATGTGGGAAATTACAAGAGTGAGAGAGAGTGCTAGCCATTGGCTGGTCCAATGACTATTGAGTTGGCTGATGGCTAGCCCAATGGGCTGTTTTGCCATAAGACTCATAACAATCAACAAAAATGAATAAAAATGAAAAAAGCTGGAAAAGTATTAAAATAAAGAAATATATATGTGTGGGTGTCTGTTTGCAATTAGTGGTGATATTCTTTAGGTCACTGAGGCTTTTCATGGGAGCAATGGCAACAGTCATTTGTTGTTGGTCTTTTTATTTATTTATTTCTCTTCCCTTCTGATAGAAGAATACAATCTACTTTGGACATTGCTAACTTGATCTCCTATTTTTGCAGTTCCATCACTAGATGTTTTTCCTGATATTGTTGAACATTGTATACCCGGTCAGTTGGTTGTTGGAGTTGGTGATATTGCTATAAATTGTGGAAGAAAAGCTGTTGTTCTAGAAGTTCTCAATAAAGCAGACAGACCGATCCAGGTACACTTTATTTGGGTTATGATGGATTTGTTTTTCTGTTAGCACCCATTCTGGATCTATGATCTAATTGGGTCTCTTTAATCGGAGTAGGACTTGGAACTCAGAATTGGAACTAAATTTCTAAAACTGAATCTGGATTCAGTAGGCACTACATTCAACATACATGTTCTGTTCAGTTTTACAATCCTCTTTTTCACTGGGTTCAACAGAATGAATCCAGTTTCAGGTTGGTAATCTGATACTCCAGTCTCCAACCCATTGATATGCCTAACAAATAGATGGTTTCAGTGATTCATGTTCATTTCTGTTGAACTGTACACCAGATATTGGTCCATAGTTTGTCGCAGTTGTGGTGAGTCAGATAGGATGTAAGAAGTCAGATATAGATATAAATCTGTATCTTTAATCTCAGACAAACAAACTTGCACAGGGCTTTAAAAAGATATGGATATAATTCTGTATCATCACTCACGAGTTCTCAGCAATGAAGAAAACATCATTCAACCAGGTCTCCAAAAGGGCTTAAGATGCGAAGCAAAACAGTTGGACAATATATACAAAAGAAGGAGCCATTGGAATCCCCATCGGCTAGAATTCTAGCCGTTGGAGAGTCCAGAGTCCACCGGCTAGAAACACAGCAGAAAATTAATCTGCTGGACTAAAAGTCTAAAATACATAAATTACAAACAATAGAAAAAAAGAAATACAAAAACTAAGAAGAATGAAAAACACACTTGTCACATTAACATAAAAACTGATAAATTTGGTATTAATTCGGGGAAATGAGTGGGTTTCTTTCTCTCCTTCTGTCTTTCTTGCTGATCTAAGACTGTTGGCTTTGTCAAGATCTGATATTCAGATTTCTTTTGTATACGAGAGTGATGTCACAGACTTCTACCAAAAGGTATACCCAAAGAAAGCAAAAAAAATTCTCTCAGTCTGAAAACTTTCCCGCTTTGCTTCTCTCATATTATTTATGTTCTAGAAGCCCTTTCTCTTTATTCTGTTCCTCCAGGATTGTTTTCGTTAAATAATTCTGGAATTCAATTCCTGCACCGTTTCTTTGATCCAAAATCCTTTTTGTTTGGCATCCTCTGTTTTATATTGATATCAATCATCATTTAGGTTGGCAGGGCATGACCATTATAGAACTGATCAAAGATCAGGTTGAGTTCTAGATCTTGCAGTCTTGGAGTGCTGAAGAAAAGGAAGAAGAAAAAGGGAGATGCATTCTTATATTGCAGCTTTTGTGTATCCCTAAATATTTTATTGCTGCATATTGCGCTGATTGTAGTTCACTTTTCACATCATAGTTCATATCCTTTTGTTTCCTCCCCTTCTTTTGATCGATGGATTCCTTGTCTACTGAACTTTCTTCCAACTTCTTGAATTTCTGGAAAATATAACCATACCAATTTTTTGACTTAGAAGCAGCAAATAATTCTTTTCATAAGGAGTCAGGATCTAATTGTTATTTGGGTGGTTCTGTCCTAATTCGACCACAGTTCATGTCACAGGAATAAGGATGATAAAGTAATAACATCAATCTGACATATTTGAAACCCAGATTTTACAGCTTAGATGAAATAGGATGGTCATTGATTGCATACATGACTTCTATGCTCTCTTTGGAAGTGTTGAAAAGGTATAAGTCCCCCATTCTCCAGCTCACACTTTTCTCATTGACTTCTTTTGATATTTGTTGTATCCATTGGTTGGAATTGGTTCCCCTTCTGCTTAGCATCTTCCTTTTCTTTTAGAGTGGAAGGAGTGAGCCCTCTCTTTTGCTCTGGAAATGGGGCATGACTATCTGTGGTTCGTTTCATTATTTTGGATGAAATCAACAAGACTTCTTAACAAATACTTGGCAGCACCATCATATTGAAATTTTAGGATACCAGCAAAGGAGTTGACTGAAGTCCTCTGTGCACCCAAAAATGGACCACAGTCCAGTGCAGCTGACAGCACTGGATGCATTTGATCTTTGGCTTTTGGTGCATTGAGGCATGTCTGCACTGGAGGCAAGTTGACTGGTGTGGCAGTCACTTTGACAAATACAAGACTTAGTTTGAACTGAATTAATTTCAATTTGGTCTCATGTTGAAAACTTGAATGTGATATCTAAAAAATGATGCATATGAGTTTCTAAACAGAAGCTAATTATGTTGCTTCTCCTTTACTTATTTATTGATTATGAAATACTTCTCTTTCAATTGTCTGTTCGACTTTCTAGCTTTTGTTGTCTATCTGATTCAGGTTGGAAGTCACTACCATTTCATTGAAGTGAATCCATACTTGGTGTTTGATAGGCGGAAAGCCCATGGTATGCGGCTCAACATACTAGCAGGGACAGCTGTTCGGTTTGAGGTAAGATGTTGGGCATTCAAATTGCCAATACATCCACAATTTATTTTTGCAAAATTTATGGAACAATGTTGACCAGCAAAAACAAGTTTGAACTTTGAAATCTTTCAATTACCTGCTTGACTTAAGAAACATAGTACAATGAATAGGTGGTGAAATGAACTTTTGAAACTTGAGCACATTTTTGTTATTTCACAATTTTTTTTTTGTAAACTTTCTTTTTTATCATTAGTTGATAATTCTGAAAAAGCACCAGTAGATGATAGTTGTAGCAAATGGATGAGCTAGCTGCTCATATGTCATGGTCAAAAACTTCATTGTTTTCACAAGTTTTATTTTCGATGTGAATTCTTGTGCTTGATCTTACTGTGAAATTTTTATTCCTTTTCCAGTTGGGATCATCAATTTGGAGGTTTTATTAATGGCTGAGCACTTCTGAAATATTGAAAGCATAAGTTTATTGCATGAGGAAGCATGTTCCGATAAAGAAAGACACATACTTCACCCATTTATGGAAGCATACCTTTTGTTGAATGGTTACTTGCTTACTGTACAAGGAAGTGCTTCCTCTATATTTTGAGTTCTCTTTTCCTTCTCTACCTACTGTTCGTGTGGTTTAACAGTTTAAAATCTTTAACAGTTATATATACAAAACTGTCATAGTTTTAGAAAAACTTTGCATGCTGTACAATTTCCAATTTAATTACAATAGTTGCAATTATTGTTGTAATAATTAAGTTCACAAATAAATAATTGTTAAGCCTAACAACACTAGGTTTGCATGCAACTCATGTGTATTTTGTGTCCAAGTTAATTGGTGGCTCTCTCTCAAAAGTTTTTAAATGTGAACATATGTTAAAGCATATGTTATGTTAATTTATAAGATAATAATTGAGTAGTTAATGAATCATAATTTATACTTTATTTTTTAGTTCGAGACTTTTAAAAGTATACCTAAATTATTGGCAATAACAAGAAAGACACCTAAGGTTTTCATACTTTTAGAAATACACCTAAATATTTTCCTGTTAATCAAATTGACTCTTCCATTAGACTAATTGGCTATCTAAGATCCGAGGTCAGTTAATGTAAAAAAAATTGCTATAACACCCTCAATTTAGGTTTTCTAGAAAAACGAGCAATTTTTTAAAAGCAGACCTTGACCATTGGCGAATAATCATAGTACGCTTCGGAGTGCCAAGGGACATTGTTTACCTAAGGTTTAAAAATTTTAATATTATTACCAACAGGACTAATGCTTTCTATCATTAATCAAATCAACTTTTTCATTGGATCAATTTGAGTTATCTAAAACTGGAGGTTAATTTATAAAAATTACTAAATTACTGGCAACTTAGGTTTTAGTTTTTAATGACAATTAGTTTTACATGTTTTTTGTTTTCTTAAGGTTTGGGCTTTCTTTTCTTCTTCCGCTTCTAATACATGATCTTTTTTAAAAAGTATTAATCCTCTCTTTCTCTCTTTGAAGAGCACAACAATGTCCTTTTCTCTATAATTCGGTTGTTCTTTTGGATTTCTTTAGTTGATCTGATTATTTTGTGGTTATGTAGCTAAAGTTATTTTATTATTATTATACTATTATTATACAACCTGAAACTTATTTTTTGTGGTGACGAGAGAAGTCCTTCCAAAACCAAAATATTTAATGGGCTTGTCTTTTTGGTTTAACTTTTTTTTTTTCTTTTGTCACAGGCAACAATATAAGTTTCAGGTTGACAAGGATTAATTTGCCTAGTAACTAACTTGTCCTCAAAATTTTAAGTTGAAGTGTTAGATGAATAAATAAGAAAATATTTTGTGATCTACTTAACAGGTTACTCGAAGGAAAATAACTACTAGACTTTTTTAATTAAATATGAAAAAGAGGGCAGGTTAGACATGTTTTTGATTGTTAGGAATAGTTTAGGTGCGTTTTGAAAATTTCCTGTTTCCATTTGGCCTTTATATTGATGAAGTTACATGTACTTTTGTGCATAATCCTTTTTTCTCCATACTTCCACTTCGTTCTCATTCGTTCTCATTCACTTCGCACGTAGCTCCATCTTCAGTTTTAAGTTTTCTCTTCTTAATACATTTTCCGTTTCATGTATGCTGAAGGTTGTGTTCCTTGCTTAGGCTTCATCATTTGATTTCTTCGTCCATTTTTATCTGGAAAAAATAATTGCAGGTCTTGCTTTTGAAATATCAAAATTTTAATGAAATTTGAAGAGTAATATTAAAGTCAAAATATTGCAAGGCATTTTGAGTACATAAATTTTAGTTTTTTTGTGATAATATCTCTATATTAATGTAATCTGATCACAAAAAATCTAGTTTTATTTGCTTAATATGTAATTTCATGTAATTTTTCTTGTTTTTCCATTTTGTCATGATTGTTTAATCCTAGAACCTGTATATAACAAGAATAATGATATCGCTTATCAAGATGCAGTCTTCACTAGTATTTTTTACTGTACTACTGGTAAATCTATTTTGGAATTTATTATTCTAAATCCTGTATTTCTTTTTCCGCTTGGTTCATTTTCTACAGCCAGGCGAAAGGAAATCTGTTACACTTGTCAGTATTGGTGGGAAGCGTGTAATAAGAGGAGGGAATGGAATTTCAGATGGGCCAGTGGAAAGTTCTCAAGAAGTTATGAAGGATATATTTGCTAAAAATTTTGGACATATGGATGACAATCTTTGTGTGTAAGAACCTTCCTGTTGACTCAGTTCGTTCAAATTTTTGTTGTCTATGTTTCATACTGTATTTACCTCTGACTAGGGTGCTTGGTGCTGCTGTTAATCAACTTTTGTTGCAGAGATGGGATGACAACAGATGATGGCAATCTTACAACAAAAGTTTCTCGTGAAGTTTATGTTAATATTTATGGGCCTACAGTTGGTGACAAGATCAGGTTGGGTGACACAAACTTGTTTGCTGAGGTTGAGAGAGACTTCACAGTTTATGGTGATGAATGCAAATTTGGAGGGGGAAAGGTTCTGCGTGATGGAATGGGACAAGCAACCGGATATCCAGTTGCTTCTTGTCTTGATGCAGTTGTTACAAATGCTTTGATTATTGATTATACAGGCATTTACAAGGCTGATATTGGTATCAAAGATGGAAAGATAAGTTCTGTTGGAAAGGCAGGAAACCCTGACGTAATGGACGGTGTCCAGGAGGATATGATAGTTGGAGTAATTTACTTTCCAGAAAGTAGTTATTTATGATTATGCTAATAATTATCACATTTACTATCTAACACTTTTTTCCATTTTGGCAGGTCAATACTGAGGTTATTGCTGCAGAAGGAATGATCGTAACAGCTGGTGGAATAGATTGTCATGTCCATTTTATCTGCCCTCAATTAGCACAAGAGGCAATGTCAAGTGGTTAGTTATTGTGAAGCAGTTTGGATTCAATTCTTATATCATTGTTTGACCAAATTTTTTAAAAATATTTTATAGAACTTATATGAGATATAAGCTGCTTATGGGATATTCAAGTGTGTTTCTGTTTAAGAATGATGTTTTCATCTCAAAAAGCAAAATCATAATTCTTTCATGCTCTTTATTTCTTGGCATTAGTTAGAGTCTTCCTCTATAGTAAAATAGGTTCACTGCAAACAGTAAAAAGGAAGCACTTAGTTGTCTGTATTAAAATAAAAATCACTATGCAGGAATTATGTACCGTAGAGTGCTAAAACTAATCAACTACAATCACCGTTCTTTGGGATTTTTGTACATCCTGGAGATTTTACTCATGCAACTATGCATGCATTACATATGGTTGTAATATGAGTTCATATGAACATATGGCGATCGTATGCATAGCATGCAAAAAGCATCTAGTAAATCTGACAAGTTAATTTGCTTTTTGAAACGAAATAATTCATCGAAGTATCAATTCTCATTTCTTTTGGAAAACTTTCAAAATAACATAAAAAGGCACAAATGTATTGACATGCTTAGTTGATTCATCTGAAGGTATCACGACACTAGTTGGTGGTGGAACTGGTCCAGCACATGGTACACGTGCAACTACCTGTACACCTGCTCCAATACAAATGCAGTTAATGCTGCAATCTACTGATGACTTGCCCCTAAATTTTGGCTTTACTGGAAAGGTAATTGCAGCTTACAAACACATTTATATAAGATTGATTGACAGACTGCTATATTTTTCTTTTTTCTGCACTAATTCAAAGTTGCTAGTTGTCACCATTGCTTGAATAATGGTTTTTCACGTGTGTGTGTGTGTGTCTGTGCATGATATGCATCAAAGTATGTTATATTTGTACCTTATTTGTTTTGCATGTATAACCTAGAATTGTTTTTACGATGTTTTGATTTAGTTAAATGGTACAGATGCGTTCAGCATGGTTAGAGTACAAAAAATTAATTCTTTGTTTGTAATTTAGACTTAAAAAGTCCCTTTCCAGCCTACAAAATTTGATGCCTTTTCATCTATTGACTTTTGGGTTACTGAAAAAACCTTGATACATGTTGGTTACTTGGTAATTCGAAAGGTGATCTCCACTAATTCAACCCCATAGATTGGGTCTGTAGGGTTGAATCTGGATTAAAAATAACTAGAAAAGGAAAATCAATTAGATTGGATGTATAAAGGACTCAATGAACGCGTATAGGTAGATATGCCTAATATTCTATTTCTTTCTTGGTTGTCATCTAGATTCTTGAATGATGCCATTTTCCTTTTGAATTTCATTTCGCAGACTCAAGAATCTTGACCCAAGAAGTTAAGTGAGAAAAATTCTCGTCACAGATTTTGCAAAATGCAAGCATGTAAAAATTTCAAAATGTAAATGTAAGAGACTAAAAAATTGTAGTTGGAAAGCTATTGATATTTTGTGGTTCTTAGTACTATATTATCTTTCGTGAATTGTTTTGCTTATCTTTGAAATTTTATCTTTTCTTTTGGGAAAAAAATTCAGGGCAATAGTGCAAAAAGTGAGGGATTACGTGAAATAATTGAGGCTGGAGCCATTGGTCTAAAGCTGCACGAGGATTGGGGAAGTACCCCAGCTGCCATTGACAAATGTTTGGCTATTGCTGAGGAGTATGACATCCAGGTACCTTTTTATGCTTTTCAACATCTTGTCAATCTTCAGAAGCAATTACTCTTAGACCGATCTTTGTTTGTGTTTGTGTTTTGATTAATAGGTTAATATACATACGGACACATTAAATGAATCTGGATGTGTTGAACATACTATTGATGCATTTAGAGGAAGGACGATTCATACATATCACAGGTAAACTGAACTTTCTATACCTACAAGTTTATTTATTCTATTCTTGTTTCCTATTTCCCTGTGTAAAACATAAGACACATAATCATTCACTTACAGTTGTAATAATGAGCTGGACATGCTTGAACTCAATTTTTGATACAGACATACATTTGGGTTGATGTTCCCTTAAATAATCTAGTCTTGTTCTTGGATTAGACAATTTCTGAGAGGAATGGTTGTGGATCTTGTGCCTTTTAGGCTTCAATTTTGACTGGTTGGCTCCTTTGGCTTGCTGCTAGGATAATGTGGCTCATGCAGGTCTTTTCTAGCGTAGCTTGCTACTTCTTCTTCACTTTCAAGCCCCGAGAAAGAATGCACTTGCAAGTACTTCCGCAGATTGAGGAAAAATTTTGTTGGAAACCACCTCTATAGTCAATTGATTTGATTTTTCTGCTGAGACGTGTAGACTGGGTGTTTAGCTTCATACCATTTATCAATCCCTCAAGGGAAGATGGTATTGAAATTTATGTGTAGTACCATGTTTTATGTGTATGTCCATAAATATGTTTATCTGTTTTGTTGGATAGCAAATAGCTGTCGCATAAGCATTAGTGACGGTTTATTCAGCAATGGTTCATGGTGTCTTCAACAACGATCTATGGTGCTTTTAGCGATCAATTTTCAATTTTTAGTCATCAGGCACACAACAACATTGACTTCATAATATATATATATATATATGTGTGTGTGTGTGTGTGTGAGAGAGATGGTTAAAAACTAGAAGATGTGTTGCTCAAAACACCATAAACCATTAAAAACTCCTTGAACTGTTGCTGCACCATTAATTGTCCGCCTTAATACTCTTGCAGCGACTGTTTTTTAGTAACAGATTTTTTATTTCTAACCATCCGGCAATATTAACTTTGGTGTACATGTATATATAGATTTTTTTTGTGTGTTTTTAATCAAGAATAGACCTTGACCAAGACTACGCTGGTTGTTAATCAGCTCCATGGGTAGATTTCTAGTCCTTGGAGGTAACTGAATAGCCAGCCCAGTCCCTTTTTAAGTCACAGGGATGTGCCAAATCTGGTGCCACACTTGCAGTGATGCGGGTGGGTGTTCGCTGTCAGTGTGGCACCGACTTGGTCAAACCGAGTCATCTGTTGCTGAACATCCCCTCTTTGTTTTTAATTTTTTTTCCTTTCTTTTCTTTTTTATTTTTAAAAATTTTCTCCACTTTTTCCATGTTTCCTGCTTCTTTTTCCTTTTGACCGTCTCTCAATATCTTTTAAGACTGCCTTTTTGGTTTCCCTCCACTTTGTTTTGTTCTTCCCTCTTATGTTCCTTTTTCCTCTCTCTCTCTCTTTCATTCTTCCTCAAAATGACAACTGCTGTTTTTACTTTTCTAGTGCTTCTTAAAAGGATGACTAGGCCTTGTCATCCTTTTAAGAAGGATGAGGCTTGCTTTGCCATCCCTTTCATCTTTATTAAAAGAACAACAGAGGGCTATCCTTCTGATTTAGAAAAAACCTTATTTTATTTGATGTAAAATAGTTAAAACTTTAATTTGAAAATTTATTTACATCATTAATAAAAAGTCAAAAAATATATAACAAAAATAGTTGATTAGTTGTATGACAGATTATATGTGTAACATGCATCTCTCTTCCTTCTCTTTGTGTGTGTGCGTGTGTACCCGAGATTTTTTGAAAATTGCTGGACTAGCATCTGTGGGACTTAGGTCCTTTTTTTCTTCATATATTCGAGGAATTACTCCCTCTTGAGAGAATTCTTCTCTAAGCATCTTTGCAAGGACATTGAAGTTTTGTGTGTGTGTGTGTGTGTGTGTGACTTTGTCCACGTGTGACCATTTGTGTGATTTTTCATTGTGAAATTGTTCTCGAGTGTACAGGCCTTGTGTTGAGGCTTGCACCAATGTTCTTAGGTTTTTTTTTTTAACTAATGATGGTGCCAATTAATATATGTCTCAAAATTATCTGTTTCACACCTATTAGTTCTTCATATTAGCTCCCCTGTTTCCTCTTAATTTTATCCAAATCAATTTTAGAGGAAAACTCTACTTGCAGTTCTTTTTTCTGACATTATTATTTATCTTACGATCTCCTTAGAAGGCACGGACCTTCATAAGCATGTTGGTTGAATTATGAACTTGTTTCTTCCACTTAGTCATGGATGAACAACTGATGCAGGGCAGGACCAGACCCGTCACTCTCCTGGGTCCAGTTCCTCGCCTCAGGTTCCACCTTCGGGCATCAGTGTAGTCCATGAGCCTTCAACCGTGGGATCTCCTATGGACCCAGAGCTTACACAAGAGGAGGTTCCTCATCGTAGATACTCTAGGCGGACCAAGGGTTGAAATGTAATTTTGATTTACATATGTTATTTTTGTTATCCATTTTGTTAGTATATTCATTTTGTATCTAAGTAGGTCTGTTTGGATTCAGGCACTTGTTCAGTACCCGACCCGTTGCTATTCTCGTCCATATAAATGGGCGACAAAGTTATTTTGTATACACTTGATGTCGAATGAAGTACAAAAGTTACTTTTGTTTTATGTTGTCTTCTAGTGTAAGTACTTTAGTTTTGAAGTTTCTAGTTCTGCAAGTTAGTTTTGATGCAAGTTAGTTTGCATCAAATTGAAGTTTCGTTCCCTCATCAGACATTCCAAAAGAGGTAGCGCCACTCATTTCTGAGTTTCAAGACATTATGCCAGACGATTTGCCTCCGGTATTGCCACCAAACCGGGATGTTCAACATGCTATAGACTTTGTCCCGTTGCCTCCGGTATTGCCACCAAACCGGGATGTTCAACATGCTATAGACTTTGTCCCGGGTGCTAGTTCAACCTACCGGCCTATCTAATGAACCCCATTGATCCTGCTGAGTTGTAGAGGCAAGTGAATGAATTGTTGCAAAAGGGTTACATTCGAGAGAGTGTTAGCCCGTGTGCAGTTCCAGCTTTATTGACTCCAAAGAAAGATGGCACGAAGCGGATGTGCGTGGATAGTCGAGCTATCAATAAAATCACCGTTAAGTACGGTTTCCCTATTCCAAGATTGGATGATATGCTGGATATGCTAGCGGGAGCTCAAGTGTTCTCGAAAATTGATTTGAAAAGTGGATACCATTAGATAAGAATTTGAGAAGGAGATGAATGGAAAACTGTGTTTAAAACATGAGATGAACTCTATGAGTGGCTAGTCATGCCATTTGGACTGTCAAATGCACCCAGCACCTTCATGAGCATCATGACGCAAGTCCTTCGGCCATACATTGGAAAATTTGTTGTAGTGTACTTTGATGACATTTTGGTTTTTAGCCTCACAAGTTTTGATCACCTTGGTCATCTGCGTCAAGTCCTAGAGACCTTGCGTAAGGAAAAGTTGTTCGTCAATGCCAAGAAATGTAGTTTCCTCACTTCGAACCTTGTCTTCTTGGGGTTCATTGTTTCGTCAAAAGGAGTGCAGGCTGATCCCTCTAAGGTGCAAGCTATCGTAGATTGGCCAACGCCAAGAACAGTAGGTGATGTCAGGAGTTTTCATGGTCTAGCCACATTCTATCGTAGATTCATCAGAAACTTCAGCACCATTATGGTTCCTATCACTGAGTGTCTCAAGGGTGAGACTTTTAAGTGGACCCAAGCGGCTGAGGACGCCTTTTGCAAGTCTGACTACCCAACCCAACCATGTACATTCACGCCCCCCGTATTGGCTTTAACTGACTTCACTAAGGTATTTGAGGTAGAATGTGATGCCTCTAAGGTTGGAATTGGAGCTGTGCTTAGTCAGAACAAGAGGCCAGTCGCTTTCTATAGCGAGAAGCTAAGCGGAGCCAAATGTCAGTACTCTACCTATGACTTGGAGTTCTACGCTGTTGTACGGGCCCTTCGATATTGGAGACACTATTTAATCTACAAAGAATTTATTCTGTTTACAGATCATGAGACACTTAAGTATCTCCATAGCCAAAAGAAGATGAGTGCTCGTCACGTCAAGTGGATTAATTTCATGCAAGAGTACACCTTCTCCATTCGCCATCAATCAGGAAAATTTAATAGAGTTGCAGACACCCTTAGTAGAAAGAACAACCTACTGATGTCCATGTCTGTGGAGGTAGTCGGATTTGAAAGTTTCAAGGACATGTATCATGCTGACCCGGACTTTAGTCACATTTGGTCTGAGTGCTCTAGTGCGTCTCAACCCCTAGACTCTAAATTTTCCATTCACAATGGCTACCTTTTCCGTGGGAATAAGTTGTGTATCCCTCAATACTCATTACGTTTACAACTTATTGCAGAATTCCATGGTAATGCAATGTTGGGGCATTTTGGGCAGGACAAGACATATTCTTTGATGGATGAACGCTACTATTGGCCCAAGATGAGGAAGGATGTCATAAAGTTTGTTCAATGTTGTTGCACTTGCCAAATCGCAAAGGGGCATAGTCAAAATAGTGGTTTGTATACTCCCCTACCTATTCCAGATAGGCCCTGGGAGCATGTTTCTATGGATTTCATCGTCAGACTTCCCAAGACGATCCGTAGTGTGGATTCAATCATGGTTGTTGTAGACAGATTTTTGAAGATGACCGTTTTCATTCCATGTAAGAGGACGACAGATGCCTCATTCGTTGCCTCTTACTATTTCAAAGATGTGGCACAGTTTCATGGACTTCCTCGTTCAATCACATCAGATCGAGATACGAGGTTCCTGAGTCATTTTTGGTGTTCTCTATGGTCTCTTCTTAATATGAAACTTCAGTTCAGTAGTGCTTACCACCCTCAGACCGATGGCCAAACCGAGATAGTTAATAGAATTTTAGGAAACTTACTCAGGTGTCTTGTAGGAGAAAATACCAAAACCTGGGACTTAGTGCTACCACAAGCTGAGTTTGCATATAATAACTCAGTCAACCGTTCCACTGGGAAGACCCCTTTCCAAGTGGTGTATGGTCGGTCCCCAAACCATGTTGTTGACTTATCCCCAGTACCAGGTGCTGGAGAGCATGTTCCGGCGGCACTAGATGCTATTGAATATATGTGTGACGTCCATAGTCAAGTGAAGCAGAAGCTCCAGGAGAGGTATGAAACCTACAAGTCCCGTGTTGATCGGAGTCGTCGAGATGTCAACTTTGAAGTGGGTCAACAAGTTTGGGTCTACCTACGACCTGAGTGATGTCCTCTTGGTACCTATAGTAAGTTAAGTCCTAGGAAATATGGCCCTTTCCGTATCAGTCGACGTCTAGGAAAAAATGCTTATCAGCTTGAGCTTCTTGAGGATTGGCAAATTTCACTGATCTTCAATGTTTCTGATTCGTTTCCCTACTCTGGTGACAATGATTCGTCGGAGATGACTTCTCTCCAACCAGGGAAGAATGATGCAGGGCAGGACCAGACCCGTCACTCTCTTGGGTCCAGTTCCTCGCCTCAAGTTCCACCTTCGGGTATCAGTGCGGTCCATGAGCCTTCAACCGTGAGATCCCCTGTGGACTCAGAGCTTACACGAGAGGAGGTTCCTTTGTGTAGATACTTGAGGCGACCAAGGGTTGAAATGTAATTTTGATTTACATATGTTATTTTTTGATCCATTTTGTTAGTATATTCATTTTGTATCTAAGTGGGTCTGTTTGGATTCGGGCACTTGTTCAGGACCCGACCCGTTGCTATTCTCGTCCATATAAATGGGCAACAAACTTTCTCTAATGAAGTACAAAAGTTACTTTTGTTTTATGTTGTCTTCCTTGTTGTCTTCTAGTGTAAGTACTTTAGTTTTGAAGTTTCGTTCTTCTGCAAGTTAGTTGGCATCAACAACATTCTTCACAGTTCTTAGGTTGTTGAGGAATCAACTTAGCATTTAGTGTTGGTCTCTCTTTGAACTGATAAGACACTACACTTGATCTTATTAGCCAAAATGCAGAGAAAAATACAGCATCTCCTTTCAAGTTCTCAAAGAATTACTCGAGATATTGTATTCTTCCGTTTGTGACGGTAAATGGCTGCATCCTGCCTATGGCCCTTGCTGAGGTCTAGTCTATGTCAATGGATGGAGGTGTGATTGACAATGATGAGCTTTTCAAAAAGGAGTCCCATGATTCATATTTATAAAATATAAACTGGTAAACAGATAATACCAAAATATATTATTCAAACATATCATAATTATTATTGTAGAAAGTAGATGTAGTCAAAGCAGTAAGACGAGAGAGCATGGAACCAGTGGTTCTTTGTGTCTGGACTGACTCTGGAGCAGTCAAAATAGTTTCACCAGCCTGGCAATCTTGTAGTAGAAACATCAATAAAAAGGGAAGGGCTCCCATCAAAAGTATTGTTTGACTGGCTCTTCTTCACACTAACTGAAGCATAGAGACAAGGTAAAAGGGAGTGCAACCCAAGGCATCATGCCATAGATGAAATGAAATATTTCACAGTAACACACATGCCACCTCCCCTCCTCTTCCCCTCCACCCCTTCCTCCCAGTAGCCATTTTCAAAATTACAGCAGACACACACCAAGTACATTGCCATAGCCATGCTGACTGCTAGCCTATTGGTTGTAGCATTCTTTGGTCAGATTATTTGTTACTTGTGGCTTTTGTTTTATGACTTGTTTCTCGCTGAAATTTCTAAAAGAACTATGTCAGGTTTGGTGTTAATTAAGCCTGTATTCTTGTTGCTTCAAATAAATTTATATATGTAAAATCACAAATAGCTCAATGATGAAAGCCTTTTGTTATTACTTTGTTTGCTGCATTATTCTTCGATTTGTTAAAAGTGCAGGACTGACAGTTTAACTTTTCTCCGAACAGTGAAGGTGCAGGTGGAGGCCATGCACCAGATATAATAAAAGTTTGTGGGATTAAAAATGTCTTACCATCTTCAACAAATCCTACACGACCATTTACCTCTAATACCATTGATGAACATCTTGACATGCTGGTGATTTTTCACTCTCATTTCCCAAGTTGAAGTTAAAGTTTTTTCATGCCACTTAGAATATTTTTACTTTGATTGATCCAGATGGTCTGTCATCACCTTGATAAAAACATTTCTGAGGATGTAGCATTTGCTGAATCACGAATTCGAGCAGAGACAATTGCTGCAGAAGATATTTTGCATGACATGGGAGCCATCAGTATCATCTCATCTGATTCACAAGCTATGGGTCGTATTGGAGAAGTTTGTATATCTGTCTTCTACTTGAAATTTTCAAGCATGAATCCTTTCATATCTTTTATTTTTTTGATTTAATTATGTAGGTAATTTTCCAGACATGGATGTCCCAGATTTTGAATTTTGACTTCTAAATATGCATTTTGCGATGACCAATTTGACTTCTTCAATCAATTAGTTCATTTGTCCAATGCATATGTTGTCAGCACCCTTGTTTTTCTCATTAGATATGGTTTAACTGGGGACTCCTTAAGGAGCTGCGAAATGCATTAAATTCTGTATTCAAGTGTTCAGAATGAAGAACATGTCTACTTGAATCTTCTAAACAAGCATAAATGCCTTTGCTAAAAGCCTCTTGTTAATGACAATCTTTGAATCTTTGATCTGATTGTACTACCTTAAATCTCCAAACAGAACCCCTTCTTCTCCATGTTAGACGTAATAGCATTTTTTGAAAGCTCCAGCCTTTAAATATATGCCATCACTATGTCTAAGAAAGTTTGGTACCTTCTCCTATCAGACTGAATGCAATGCTGAAAAGTTTCATTTTTGGTTCTTGACATAATAAATGCTTCTTTAGTCCAAACCTTCACAAACTTTTGCATTTGCATATCAGTTAATCTTTTTATAATCTCATTGAAAGCAACGTCAACCTCATTAATCACCTGGAAATGAAGCTTTCTCCTGATTGTACACCTTGGTCTATGTTGTCTACATCTTCCATGTTATAACCTGTGATTAAGAAATATGTAGGAATGATAGAGAAAAAGTGAGAAGAAGAAAAGGGAGAGGGAGAGCTCGATCTATTGATTAACTGTTAACCCCTTCTTAGGGATTAGTGAATAAAAAAGAATGAGAATTAGGTATTGATAATTTAACTAAACTGCATATAACCACCTAAGCATACACACGTTACTTTTAACACTCGCCTTGAATCTGGAGAATATATGTCTGTATAAACTATTATGCTCAATTTATTATTACATTTGGTAAAACCTGAGGCCAAATAACTTGATGAAAACTTCTGTACTAACATATGTAGTGGCAATCAACTTGAATATGTTTCATCCTCTTGTAAAACAAGCGATAGTTGGCTATCTATGTGGCTGCTTTATGGTCACACATCATTAGCATTGGGGCTAGATTATCTCCCTGTAGATCCCTCAGTATGGATCTAGTCCACATCATTTGGCTACATTCTGAGTCATGCCTTTGTATTTTGATTCGGCACTGTGTCAGGCTACCACAATCTGCTTTTTACTTCTTCATGTAATTAAGTTTCTTCCTACAAACACACAAAATCTTGTGGTGAACTTTCTATGGTCAATGGCTCTTCTATAGTCAACAACAGAATGTGCAACTATATCTAGAGAAGACCTATACTATTGCCAATGGCTTTTGCTGTTGGAAATTGAATTACCCACGGTATTTTTCCCAACGACCATGGATCCATGGGGAATTCATTTCCTCACAGCTTTGGGGGGATTTTGCCAACGGTTCGAACCATTGCTAAAAACCAACATTGTTGTAGTGTTTTAACGTTTTGGTGAATAGGTTTTTCTCGTAGGGCTTCGTCACACTGACCAATTTTGCATTGAACATGGTTAGAAGATTGTGTAAAAGTCAATTAGCTCTTTCTTTTCTAGATGGCTGTCGATTATTTATTCTTTAACATGGATCCTACCATAAACCATCAATTTGCTTTGACAGTTGTCTTCAAGTTGAGTGGTTAGAGATGTCAACAGATTGGATTCGATTCGGGTATACCCTTAATTGTATCCATTTTTTTTATATTCTCGTATTCAAATTCAAACAAAGAAGAGTCATATATGAATCTGATTTCACAATCTGAATCCAATTTTTACATTCATATCCGGATCTGAATTTTGAACTGAATTTTTGACCAATTTTTAAAACATAAGAGCATTGGATATAGGATAAAATTAAATCTGATCTGATTTCTTAATCAGATATTAATTTTTTTTCTATATCCGATTTTTTTTGGAACGGTTCAGTCAGACCTCCTATACAAAACGGATATTTTGCATCCTTACGAGTGGACATCATTTGATTTCAAAGTTATATAAAGGAAAACTGGAGATAATTGCTTTTTCTAACCGCACCTGTTTTCAAAAGTTAATACAATGCAATCACTAGCATGTGAAATCCCACAAAACAATTATGGACAAATTGTGGAAATTATTCAAATTTTAAAATATTGTGCCTATTTACTGTTCAAATTTGATACAAAAATATAAGAGTACAGTATTGGGAAGGTTTTGGTAGATATTCTTGGGGGATGAGGCCAAGTTAATTTAAGTCCATTAATTTATGGAAAAGGGTAAGATTCCAAACTCTGTCCAAACAAAAGGAAACAAAAGCAAAGTCTTCAAGAGGTGGGCGAAGGGCACATGGAAGCATCCAAGCAGCTTCTTAGAACATCCAATTTCTATGCTCAAGACTGAGTCAAGATTACATGTCATTAAGTCCACTGATGGCCTTTGATGTGAAATTTAATTTGTTCCATATGACCCACAAACTACATCCACAAGGTAGTGGATTAAGTCACTCGGTGGAGTGACACCCCCCAAGTGAAACACCCTTTAGAATTCTAATGGAGGAGAATGATCAGCTTTCAGAAAGCTGCTTTCTCTTTATATTGTTGCTTGCTGGCATGTTTGTCTTACTGGTAACGGCTGAAGCTGCCAATAACAAATCTGTATTTCCTTTTAATAGACAAAGGTGTAGAGTTACAGTTTTCAACAACTTTTTCTTCTTTATATTATTGCTTGCTGGCATGCTTGTCTTACTGGCAACGGCTGAAGCTGCCATAATGGATCTGTATTTCCTTTACAATAGACCAAGATTATATCAATTGGAAGAAATTTGAAGTTCTTTTATTCAGATTTTAAAGTTGTAATGAGGTCGTGGCTGTGATTTTCATTTAATTTATCTCATGTGAAAATTTGTGTTATGTGGTATTGAAGGTTTTATTACTAGCTTGTGTCACTTATATTGCTTTCAGGTAATCACTCGAACATGGCAAACTGCTCACAAAATGAAACTGCAAAGAGGAAACTCAATTGAGCCTATGGGTGACCAAAATGACAACTTCCGGATAAAAAGATATATTGCAAAGTACACCATAAACCCAGCGATAGCCAACGGTTTTTGCCATCTTCTGGGGTCAGTTGAGGTATAGCCTTCTTTTGCTAAATTCTGCTACTTATTCTTTTAATTTGCTATGTTATATGTATTCTGTCGACGTGGATGTTGCTATCTAATCTATCTAGCATAAATATTAACAGTTAAAGCTTAGAAGTTAGAAAACATAGTTCTTAATCATAAAACGTGATCTCATTATTCTTCAAGTTTCTGATAAGTTTTTAAAGGGAAGAAAATTCGACATGAGTGGGTGGTTCTGACATGATTACTTTGTATCTCAACAGAAAGGGAAATTAGCTGATCTCGTTCTGTGGAAACCTTCATTTTTTGGTTCCAAGCCAGAAATGGTGATAAAGGGTGGCTTTGTTGCATGGGCTGATATGGGAGATCCAAATGCTAGCATTCCTACGCCAGAACCTGTAATAATCACTTCCTTCTTGTTTGGCATTTCATACAATCGATATCAGGGAAGCAGTTTTTCCTTTTCTAGCATACTACTCCTCTTTCAAGATAAACTACATACTTGAAATCTTGGTATTCAATCATGTGGATTTTCAACTCGATTTTATATGAGTAGGCAATGGCCTTTAAGTGCGATATGTTTATTTCATTTAGGTTGAATGTGGCATTTTTACAGGTGCAGCATTCCGCTGAGTGGGAACATTGTGGGATCACCATCTTAAATATCCTTGACATTGGGAGCAGCCCTGCAAAGGGCATGCCGCTACCTTATTTCCAGGATCCCATCTCCATTCTCTTAGGAGGGCCATAATCAGTCAATTACTCTTCCTATTTGCAAAGCATGCTTGCAATGGACCACCACCCCACTGCATGTGAGCTGCAAGTTGAGTCCCAATCCTGCATCTGAGTAAAAGTTCCTGACCACTGCCATCTTCTTTGCACTTTCAAACCAATTTGGCCTAATGGCTATAGTAGAGCAAAAAGTGGAACATCTGTAGAGGCACTGTAGTATGCATGCAAATTGTCAGACCAAGGACAGTTTAACACACTGAGAGTTGGTACAAGAAAATTTGTCAAAAATGATGTACCAGATTCAACCCATTTGTGTCCCTACCTCTAGCATGTTCACCTAATATAATCCCATATGAATTTTTACGAAATTCATGAATTAAGTTTCCGAATCTCATCTATTGTTAATTTGAACATGAATCAATACAGGTGTTTATGAGACCTATGTTTGGTGCATATGGGAGGGCTGGAAGCAACACTTCTGTTGCTTTTGTTAGCAAGGCAAGTGACTGTTTGCTCTTGTATGAAGAATATTTATTGCAATCTCTCTCCGTATGGTTATTGCGAAAGTTTCTTGAGATGGTTTATCTTATTTTGTTAACTAGGCTGCAAATGAAAACGATATTTCAAAGTTGTATGGTCTTAAGAAGCGAGTGGAAGCAGTCAAACATGTGCGTGGGCTGACCAAATTGGACATGAAGCTCAATGATGCACTCCCTCACATAGAAGTTGATCCTGAAACATATGAAGTTACTGCAGATGGCGAGCTTCTTACTTGTGAACCCCTCAGTGCTGTTCCACTCTCTCAAAATTACTATCTTTTCTAGTCTTGAACTAGTGCGTGTGAGTTTTCTTTTCGTTCTCTTGTTTGTATCTTATGCATTTAATGAGGAATCCTTCATTTCTTTAAGCTCCATGCATAATAATGTAGGCACAAGTTCTGAATTTTCTGATGTATATGCCTTCAACTGCAAGGAACTATTGAATGTTCTTGTGTCAACTTTCAGAGTTTTGCTCTCCAAGCTAGTGCTTTAGGCAAAACAAGCTTGAGGTTTGTATCTTCACACACTTAAACTGCCAGTATGCGATATAATCTTTAAATTTCATGTTTGACAATGCAGGCAGAGGTTCTGAATTATGCCTTAAACCGCAAGGAACTGCTAAATTTTCTTTTATGATTTCGGAGATTTGCTTTGCATTCTAATGTTTTAGGCAAAACAAGTTTGAGGGTTGTATTGTCACGCACTTAGACTGCCAGTCTGCCATCGATGTGTACTTCAATATGCCAGCGACCAGTTCCCAAGTTTGAGGGAAATGACTGAATGTAATATACCTCTGAACTCCTGTTGGGTCTCTAGATTGATCAATCAACCATAATTTTGCTTTTGAAATGTACATGTCTGAAACCTCCGCTAATGGTTCATACTGACTCGTCACCTTGATTGTCTGTAGAGTTTGCTCTAAACCCACACCTCTTCCCAAGTTTTTATGCAACTCCAGCTATTCTCCAGTGTAATCACTTTCATAGAGGTTCCTCTGGCCGCTTCTTAATTTGTGTTTTATATAACTAGCCTCACGTGGATGTCCTGGGCAGGTTTTTGAGGCTTGACCAATAAAAAGGATAGAGGCCCATTCTGGTATTTGACGTTCCTAAGCTACAATGTCAGATAGAGTGTGTGTATAGGAAATTAAATGTTTCTTCCGAATATAATACAATCGCAGAGCCTGGAGAATTGTATGAAAATGATGCCCAAAGTATTAATCCATTTCGTTTGCACTATGACAAAAAATTTTAGATTAGAAATTACTTTTTCATACAAAAGCATGAATCATCCGAACATTGGGTCATGCTTGGCCTTAAGCTTCTTCACATCTCTCTAGATGCTGGGAACAAGCTAAACAGGGTCGCAGGCAATCAAGGGCAGCCACCTGGTTGAGTTGGAGCTCGAGGATTAGTAGCTTCCTTTAAGTTGCTCTTCAAGGCACTCATCATCTTAAACGGGAAATTTTGGTCCTTTATGATACTGATTTCTTATCACGATGATTCACAATGCAAGTTAGTCAAACTGCAACCCTTAGGCTATTTCTTGTAAATGCACCAAGAAGAGTCGATCATCGAATAAATGAGCTGAGTTTTATTGTAGCAATGACTTGAGCTTTATTTCCCTAAATATGCGGTTTGTGAAAAAAATTAAAGGCAAGTTCAAAAATTTTCAATTGGTCACTAGGAGGGCAAAAAATTGTGGAATATCGACTTGACATTTATAAGAAGAAAGGAATAATTTTTCAACAAGTATGCATTTGTGAAAAAATATCTTGGCTGTCTATTCCAAGGAAATCAAATTGCGGAGATTAAATTACAAGAAGTCAAGTTGTTCTTTCAAGAGTCTCAAATATCTTTCAAATGAAGAGAAAGGGGGAAACAAAGAGATCATTTTCCTTAAACAAATTTTCTTGTCTCTTTTGAGGGGTGTTTCGGATTCTTGAAGGAACATCTTGGTTTCTATATTTACAAATTAATATACACTATTTGGTTTCTTTAAGATCAATAACCTAGTTAATTCTCCTCAAAAATTGGTATAAGAGGGTTTGATTACTACTCCCCTGCCCTTCTCTCTCTTTCTATCATCTATATATATGTGCAAAATGCTCTATTGTGTCGAACTATAAACTGTCTTTCCCCAGTTTATCATAAAGGGGTATTCTGGGTTTGTGTAAAAAGTTTTCACTATTCAGAGATATATGGCAGCCCTTTATCACGGAAGAATTGAACGAATATAACTCAGAGCAAGGTGCATTGTAGAATATATATCGGCACTGTGCTACAAGATAACCAAAGGTACGGTGTCAACTGGAGTACATTTTGTAACGCAGCCAACATGGGGAGGAGTGGGGTTGCCCTTCACGCCCTTACCCCATAAAATACAATTCACTCACACTCTATATGGTGATATTTCTTTAATTTTTCCATTTTAGAATATTCCATGTTTTACAGCTAATTTTCTTCTTAACATTTAACGTTTTGGTGAATTGGTTCTTCTCTTAGGGCTTCGTCACACTAACCAATTTTGTCGTGACCATGATTAGAAGACTATGTAAGACTAAATTATCTCTTGCTTTGTTAGATGGTCATCGTTTATCTACTCTTCAACATGGATCCTACCATCAACCATCAATTTTCTTTGACAGTTGTATCCAAGTTCAAGTGGGCATCATTTCATCTCTTAGAGCCCATTTGAATACATATTACTAAATTCCCAGGCTTTAAACTGTTGGGTATTTAATACTTTGTATTTTTTTTGGAGGAATTTTTGTTTCACCTTTCATTTATCCCATTTGTTTGATTTTTTGGAACTTTTGTTCCGAGCATTGAGAAGTTGACAAACAAAAAAATTCTCTTGACATTAAAGTTCCACCTATCTTGATGAAACTTCAATGTCAGTAGTTGAGTTTCATAATTATTCCAAAACTCATTACACTAAAGTTCTGTATTTATTTACAATTGGAACTTTCCACCGAGTTTTACTTCAAGTTCCAGCTCTATACTAAAAACTTCATGTATTCAAACCGGCCCTCAAGGAAAACTGGAGACATTGCTTTTTTCTAACCGCATGTTTTCAAAAGTCAATACCGTGCAAGCGCCTAGCATGTGAAATCCAACAAAACGAACATGATTTTGCAAGATAAACCTAAATCTATTGACAATTTGTGTAAATTATTCAAATTTTAAAAAGTTGTGCCTATTTATTACTATCCAAATTTGTTGACTTGATTGAGGATTGATATAAAAATATGAGAGTACAGTGTCAGGAAGGTTTTGGTAGATATTCTTCGGTGAAGAGGCCAGGTTAATTTAGGTCCACTAATTTATCAAGGAGGGAAAGCTTCCAAACCCTGTCCAAACAAAAGGAAGCAAAAGCAAAGTCGTCAAGTGGTGGATGAAGGGCGCAAGGAAGCCTCGGAGCAGCTTCGTAGAACACCCAATTCAAGACTGAGTCAAGATTACATGTCATTAGGTCCACTGATGTTCGTTGATGTGAAATTTAATTTGTTCCATATGACCCAAAAGCCACCTCAAGGCAGTAGATTAAGTCACCCGGGCGGTGACAAACGCTCCAGATTTAAGATCCGCGGTTAAACAAAAACAATCCACTGTTGCTATTGCTGACACCGACACAGCTCAGGACCCAAAAAGCAAGGAGAATGTGAGGGCCTTCGGGCCTTTTTCGGGCGGTGGATTTAATACCTCTCGCCCATGCGGAATGAAGGACAATGTTCGGGTTGCAGATAGAGTAATGTCATTGTGCCATCAAAATTATCCGCTTGAATCGGCTGACTTGAATTAGATGAGTTTGATTCTTCTCTAGAGGCATAGATCAAACTATGATACCCCAAAAGCTTAGTCTTGTGTATGTAAAATTGCAAAGGATATTGAAAACTTAAAAAGAAA
Organism: Nymphaea colorata; assembly: GCF_008831285.2. NCBI lineage: Eukaryota > Viridiplantae > Streptophyta > Magnoliopsida > Nymphaeales > Nymphaeaceae > Nymphaea > Nymphaea colorata. The sequence goes on from NC_045140.1 coordinate 1,501,427, forward strand.
GTTGTTAAGTAATTGGTTGAATTGGTTCATAACATTTTTTAGATTGAAACCGAAACTACTAAGAGGTTAGGAGCGGATCAGTTCGTTACCGGTGGAATGCAAAATCTCCATGGTGCACCGCGCAATCAAACAAGCTCCGTCGTGATTGTGCACATAATTAAGGTGGTCACCCACTAGGCGACATGATCTTTTCTCTTCAAAATTAAAGTGTTTGAATAATAGTCAAGCCTTTATAAAAATCAAACACCACTTTTTGGGCACGAACATTTGCCCGTGTTTATGAATCTTTGGGGAGTTTTTTTAATAAAAAATTAATTTTTTAGGCCAAGATGACTATTTAAAACTCAGTTACTTATATCTCTCTTATTCTAATATCTGCTAATGAGATTGGAGATAAGAAAAACATTGTCAGTAAAGGCTACTCCTTCACTTGGGCAATTGAAGAATGCGCCAATGAAAATATCATCTCCATGCTAGAGAAGCTCTAGACTAAGTGGCGCTACTCGCGTCAGAGAAGAGTATTCAGCGAATAGCGGCACAACTGACAATCTACCATTATTGACGATGAATTTCCCTTCATTAATCATTTCACATCAACAGTTATCTCCAAGGCCAAATGGACATAATTATTATTTCTAAGAACATTTAGCGTTTGGTAAAAAGACCTTCTGTCCTAAAGATTTGGTCACACTGTTTTATGAATCTAATCTGCCTAACTTTCAATACAAATTTATAGAACGCCAAGACAATGCTTCCTTTACGAAGCACCCGTTTAATAGCACGTAACAACAGGAATATTTGGTGGATATCGTTCAAGCTGAGGCCAAATTTAAGTCCTTTGTCTGAGAGGGCGCTTTCCAAACTCTGCCCAAACAAAAGGAAGCAAAAGCAAAGTCTCCAGGATGTGGAAGAAGTGCACAAGGAAGCAACCAAGCAGCTTCTTAAAGATCCAATTTCTTGCCTCAAAACGGAGTCAAGATTACATGTCATTAATTCCACTGATGGTCTTTGATGTGAAATTTAATTTATCAAACACGGCAAAAAAGTCCTTGGCCTCAACAAGGTAGCGGATTAAGTCACCTGGTGGTTCGTTTTCATATGTATCTTACATGTTATGAGGGACAATGACATGTTTGACACTCGAGTTAAAAGGTATGTCATAAGATCACCCAGGTTCTAAAGCAAACTCTCGTAACAACAAAAAAAAAAAAAGAAAAGGAAGAGTGACTTTGCTTGTCATGAACGGTCGTATGCATCTTCTCATATAAATCTCAAGAACATGCCATCACACTCATCGGCATTTTAAATATTTCTAGATATATATACCCCAAATTCACGTGTGCAGAATGCTCTACCAGAACCTAGATTTTGAAAAAACAGTCTTACCTTAAAATCATGTCTTACTCGTTTTTCAGCTCCGACGAACTGTCCGACCAGCCAGACCTTTTCCGGCCTAATTGATCCAAAATCTCTTATTTAATGTGTGTCGGTTTTCATATTTGAAAGAGCACTTGAATAATTTACTTTATACATCTGAGCGGTGACAATGAACCTGATTTTTATGGAAAACCTAATATCTTTTTGAAACTACTTCTGCTCTTAGTCGTCCAAATAAAGCATGCACAATCTCGTAAGTTGAAAGCCAACGAAACGAGCATGTGATCCCACCGGCCTGAACTGGGAAAAACAAAGAAAGAGAGGGTTCGGGGACAAATTTGTCCGCCAAAGGCAGCACCCGCGTTACTTTCACAGTACATGCACCCACATGAGAAAGAAGCTTCCCTAGATGACCATAAACGCGTTCCAGATTACTAATTCAAGTCGGATATCTAATCCAAACTCTTTTCTAACTAAGTTTAGTATGCATGAGTAGGTGGACCAAATTCAATACTTTTTCCGTAAATACGGCAGATCTGATTCCATTCACAAATCCACTTTCTACAGATCCAGATTTCGCTTTCCTTTTTTCTCAGTCGATAGGTTTTGGAGTTTACTTCAATTAGAGAATGTTTGTTTACAAATCTGAAGTAAAAAAAAAAAAAAAAAAAAAACATTTTTTGTGATTTCCTTTAATAAGGGCAATACTAATGATAAAAATTGTGAAGCTCGATCCAATGCCTCCATTAACCTGAAAAAAAAAAGCATATTAACGGAAGAGAATTTCACTTGAAGCTCTCATTTAATAGCTTTTATAAAAGGTGAAATCACTATCATAAAATTTCAAAAGATAGTTTCCATTTTAATTATAAAGAAAAAGGAAGTCTGGAAATGAAAATACCTTTTTTTATTCTTTTGTAGGAAGGCACCATTGAATGATGATACTTGGGCATAATTAAAGGCAATATATATAGGAAGCTTCTCCATTACTTAAGCACTAATAACTTCTCCCTAAGTTGGCAATAGAAAGAATTTGTGTAGTTAGAATGTAATTATTAAAGGTATTTTTTTTTCTTGTGGGGATTAAAGGAAGGGGCATGGTTTTCGAAGAAATTACATCTAGAAGGCTCAGACGAAAACGGAGGGCGGGAACGTCAAGCCACCTGAGCCGTGGGATGGGGCCTAAGGTGAACGGTCAGGATGCGCCGGAGTGCCTCTCCTCGCCCTCTATAAATACCGGGTTGACGTTAATGGCAAGCGCGCGATCCTTCGATTATTTTATAATTCCCATACTGCCCCTTCTCTTTCGCTCGTTCGCTCCCTCTCTCGTCTCTCCCTCTCTCTTCCTAAGGAAGAGGGGGATTTCGGTGGCGCAGATCCAGGTTTTGGATTCGAGTTTTTGGAATCACTTCCTGGTAATCTCTCGATTCCTTCCGTTTTACAGGATTTCGGTTGTTCTTGTTCTTCAGTCTAGGGTTTGGCGGTGGAGGCCGCTTTCGTGACGGTGTCCTTAGGGTTTGGTTTCCTGGTGGCGGTTTGGATCTTCGTTGGAAGGTTCTTTCGGCGGAATTAGCAGGTGGGAATTGTATTGTAGGTGTTTTTGGCGCTTCGGGCGAGTTGTATTCGATTTCTCTGCGGTGTTGGAATTTCGTGGTATGAACGGTATTGATGTTTCTGATATGGTTCAGCTTACGATTCTTTCATGGCGTCGTCGGTTTTCATAGGGGGGAATGGTGGAAGGTGCAGGGAATCGTGGGAGTTGCGGGCGGATTGGGGCATCACGATGGGTAAATCGCGGAAGCCGTTGAGAGGTTACTTGTCGACCTTCGTCCCGGATTATAGGCTTGAAACGACGGGCGAATCTGATGGCGCTGCTGGAGTTCGCAACAATGGTGGCCATTCCGACAGTGGGGGGTTCGGAAGCTCCGGTAGGATTGATGCCGAATTGACGGCTTCGGAGGACTCGTGTGGGCCGGTCAGGAAGTCCATAAGTTTAAACATGAATACCTCCGATGCTTTCGGCATCCCTCTGCAAGTTTTGTCGATCTCGAAAATGTCGAGAGTAGAGCGGAGGGAGCTGGAGAAGAAGCTTAGGATGGAGCTAGAGCGGGTTCGAGGCCTCCAGAGGAAGATAGCTTCACTGAGCTTGAACGGGGTAGCGTTATCATCCTCTAGCGACGTCCGTAGTTGGAAATCTAGTGTGGAAAAAACCGCAGTTGCTCCCTCAGTTAGTGCCAATGGTAAAGGAAAACCGAACAAGAAGATTTCTCCTGTAGCTTCGCAAGAACCGTCATCAGGGAAAGCGGGCCCAGGTCGTGCCTCTGCTGGAAAGAATGGGGGAGGGTTGAAGCGTGGGCCATCTGGGAGATTCGAATCGTTGAATGCTGATGCTAAGAAGGCGAAGTACGATGATTTTTCGGTGATGAAGCAGTGTGAAAATTTGCTTAAGCGTCTGATGTCACATCAGTTTGGCTGGGTATTTAATACTCCGGTGGATGTTGTTAAGCTAAATCTTCCAGACTATTTTCACATCATCAAGCATCCGATGGATCTAGGAACAATTAAGACAGCCCTTGCTTCCGGGCGATATGCAAGTCCTCATGCATTTGCAGCGGATGTTAGGCTTACATTCTCCAATGCAATGACATACAACCCACCTGGTAATGATGTTCATTTCATGGCGGACACTCTCAACAAGTTTTTTGAGGTGAGGTGGAAAGCCATTCAAAAGAAGATATCCACCAAAAATACTCAGACATGCATAAACCAGGCTGCTGCTGAGGTAGTTACCTCGGAACCGGTTGGCTTGGAGAAAATGAATCGGCAGATGGAAGGGGATAGATTGTCACAAAAGAAGAAGAAAATCTATGAGGTGAAAGATAAGGTCGAAACAGAAAGCAACAAGCGTGTTATGACTGATGAAGAGAAGCAGAAGCTTAGCACAGATTTGGAAAATTTGACCGGCGATATGCTGGAGCGAGTGGTTGATTTATTAAGGAAACATAGTCAAAACATGAATCAGGGCAATGAGGATGAAATAGAGATTGATATTGATTCTCTGAGTGATGATGTTTTGTTTACATTGCGTAAGCTTTTGGATGGTTATCTGAAGGAGAAACAACAAGTGCATCCTCAGAATAAGGCGGAGCAGCATGATGTTGAACCCATTGTGGAGGTATCTCCTCAACCTTTAAGCTTACACAAATTACTTGGTAAGGTAGCTTTCTTGGTGGTCTCTTATGTTTGATGCTCATTTTCCGCAATACTTTGATTCGTTGGATGCAGATTGTAAATGAGTCTGGGCATAGCCGTTCTTTGGTACAACCCTCCAAAGGTTACTATTTCTCTTTGGCTTTTTGTATGCGTTGTTCTGTATGTGTGACATATTATTTTGCCACAATTGGTTGGTTTACTCTAGCTTACTCTATTGTATCTTTCTCTGCATTTGTACCATCTATTACCAGGAAATGAACCTGCGGAAGAGGATGTGGATATTGGTGGAAATGATCTTCCTGTTTCAAGCTACCCTCCTGTTGAAATTGAAAAGGACATGGTGCCACGTAATAGCAAGTGTAGTAGCCCTAGCAGCTCCAGCAGTGAATCTGGATCTTCCAGTGGTTCGTTCGTGTTTAACTAGTTGATTTTGTATCATTTCCACGTTTTGATGGTGAAAATAAATATTTTCCTTGCTATTGCTTTCGTAGTTTTGTAAATTATATGTTTGTCACTCTGAAAAAATAGATATGCATCACCGAACTTGATAATTTTTATCTAATTTGCAAAATAAAAAGATAATTCTGGGTTCTCCTACTCTTTCTTTTTGTCTTTGGAATTTATACTCGAATAAGGCTGCAACATCATAAACATTGCAACAATTCTAGTGTTAAATTTGATAAGGGGTACATGTTTTGTACGTACAATATTCTTTGTGTGACATTAAAAGTCTACTTCCAAGAGAACCAATGAAGGCGAAAGGAAATGCAGAAATGCAACTTTTTTTCGGAGCTTGGTGAATATGTGTACTGGAACACTGTAAAGTTTACTTTGTGTTGGTTTTCTGCATGGCCTGCTTGCTCGTGTTGTAGTACTTTCTTCTGTTTCATGAAAAATCTAGGTCAATGGTTTTGCAAAATTTCTCTCATTCTTTAATGATCTTGAGAGACAGATCTTTTCAAAGATGGCTGGTAGTAGGTACTGATTGCTGTAGGTAACATTTTTTTTTTGTTTGGGTTAAATGTTACTTTTCTGCTTTTGGGGGTTAAAAGATTAATTTTTTTGCAGATTTGGATTCTGGAAGTTCTTCGGGAAGTGAATCAGATGGAGCCAAAGCTGTATCCCCTGCAATAGCTGTTAAGGTTGGTCATTGATGTGCTCATCACACGTTAAAAATCATTTTCAATCCAAGCTTGATTTTGGATATCATTCGAAAAGTTGCCATCTACAGGAAACAATACGTTCTGGGCCATCTTTGGATGAGACAGGAAGTGGAAAACCTCCAACTGATGACGAAAGTCGTGAGTTGTCAAGTTTCCTTCCGTTATATTGTATACTTTGTGGATATGATGAGAGACTGTTTTTAGTTTCATGCTTAACACAGAAGTAACCATCTATATGTGCTTGTAGGTCCTGTTAGTGAATTGGGGGAACTTGAGCAATATTCACAATCTAAGGCTGTCTCAAGTGGAGCTGACAGTCACCATCAGGGTAAGCATGATTATGAGGAGAGAAATTTGAGCATGAAGGTGTTTAGCATTCTAGCGCATCACCTTACCTTTCCACTGAACATTTTTAGGGGAGAATCTTCCTCCTGCAAGACAGGTCTCCCCGAAAAAGCTTTATCGAGCAGCTCTGTTGAGGAGCCGTTTCGCTGACACAATTCTTAAAGCTCGTGAGAAGGCATTGGACCAGGTAAAATATAGTTCAAGCAATTCATTGTGTGCCACATAGATTAGCAAAAATAAAT